>NC_047057.1:37447634-38063032 GCF_000738735.6 Corvus cornix cornix | reverse complement strand
TCTCTCTGAGGTTTTACTGTTAGACATTTAAACTAACTATAAAATTAGATGAGATTATGGATTTGCATTTTCTTCAAATTTGCATTTTCTTCAAAGGCCAGCACAGTAATCCACTAACCTAAGCCCTGTTCGTTCTTAGTCTGAAAAACATTGACTTCATGACATAGTCTGCACAAGGTCAGATTTCAGCCAAATTAAATGAGGTCCCAGTAAGATTCAGTCACAGTTCAAAGGAAAACCAAAGAAGGCTTATGAATATAATTTCAATTAATGTATTAAAAAATTAGCTTTCATGTAAAAAGTTTGATAATTACATCCAGATCTAGAATGCAGATTCTGCTTTTTTTTTTTTTTAATTCATTGAACAAAGAAGCATTTTTTTCTTTTTTTGTGAGCTTTAATAAATCTATGCTTGCTTTTTTCCAGGCACAGTTTTTCTGTGTCACCACTGAATGTTTCACTTCACTTGTCTTGTGTTTTGGCACATTTGACAAACCTTTGAGCAAATCTAAGAGCTTTGATAATATCATAGTTTGTCTGAGGGCAAATTATGGTACAACTGATCCCCCTGTGAAATTTTTCTATCTCTAAATGACCCTTATGTAGCCCTTTAAATTAATTCCTCTTTAAGTCTTTAGGAATGAGGAACCACTCTGTAGCAAAAGAACAAATTCCGCTTTATAAGAGCTCTCCCTCTCACTGATACAAGGGGCTTAGAAGATGCCCAAGGGCCTCTAATTTCATGGTGGTACAAATTGTTTTAATTACCCCCTGCCAGGTCTGCTTTTTAGGCATGCTATGATCACTTCAGTTCAATTCTTGTCTGAGCTCTGGCACTCTGGGCCAGTCTTGTACTTGTCCTTGTTTGCTCCTTTCACTCCAGTGACTGACTGAAAGAGGGGTGTCTGTAACCATCAAACCCCTTCCCAGCTTGCCACTCACACTGATCTGGAGGGTATCATCATACCCTTAGCAAGTGACAGTGGATAGCTTTGGTCATTTCCAGATGACCATCACTGATTGGAGACATTGCTTCCAGAACATGCAGCGGCATTTTTATAATACGAAGAGCCAAAGCCCTCAGTTCTCTCAGCTTAGTCCTCATCATGATTAACCTCTCCACATCTCAGAAACTTTTGTTCAGTAGTACTCCAGCTGTCCCAGAAATCCCAAAAGACTTGGTGGTAAGCTGTCACCCTTCCAAGTTCTCTGGCATGGCAACAAAATGATCATCGCAATGATCAAAAATTCTGGATTCATAATCAAATGAAATTCTCCACTCCTCATTAGGCACCCTTTTATCTTTAATTTCTTATAACCAAAAGTAATTACTTTGCATGTGAGAAAAACATTTAGAACAATAGCACAGAAAATTACATAAAGCTTATGAAATAATGGAATCATTTAGGCTGGAAAACATCCTTAAGATCATAGAGTCCAACCACTTCTCCCAGCCATCCTGTTCTCCTTCTTCCAGTTCCTTTGCCTTGTTTTCTTCTTCTCCTTCCTCTTTTTTTCTCCCAGCTTTTATTTTTTCTGTTCTTTTGCTGAACACTTCCTCCTAATTTTCTTCTTCTTCATTCTTTATCTTATGTTTACCTTCCCTTTACTTTCCCCTGTTCCTCTTTACCCATTGAATTTTCATCTAGTTCCCCCTCCTTTTCTTCAAACTCTTCTTCCTACATGTTTATTCCTGTATCTAGACAGAGTTAGTGCCAAGCAACAAAGTGCTAATGGCTGCTACTCATGAGAGACATTCTATAACCACCATATTGAAAAAAATTCTGTAACTTTTTTTGGTGGTTTTTTGTTCGTTTGGTTGGTTTTTGCATTTTTTTTTAATATATGTGGATCTGTGAGCAGTTAAATGTTTTCTCCCTGCTTTTGCAACACCTCAGTGCATGCTGAGGCCCAGTTCAGACTCCTCCATGCTAAAAGTTAAACCTTTCAAAGAGCTGGAATGTAAATAAAAAATATACCAATTTTCATACAAAATCTGATATTAACCAGAAAAAATGTTCAAATATCCGTGTAATCAATGACTGGCAAGATAATATGACTAACCGCCAATCCAAATTATAGTCAGTCAGTTTGGCATATTCCCAGCTGTACTCTTGCCTAGACTCTTTCCACAATTATTAGCCACATTTTTATTGCTTCCAGAGACTACACTGTACTTTCTGTGGCGTCTATGCTAATGAGTGCTGCTCTGCTCCTGCTTTGCTCCCGGTTCTAATGTTAGAGACAGCACTTCTGTTTCTTGGCTACATTATCAAAACAAATGTAGAAGGCTTATTATCATAAACTCCATGGCATGGAAAATAATCAAATGTTAACATTCAGGATGTGGACCAAAGTTCTGCTTGCTTTTCTTCATTCACAGAACACAATGAGAGTCCCTAATAAGCCAGGAGAGGTTTGACTCCAGTGATAAATGGTGATTTGGTTCAACATAGGCTAACTAGCTGTACCAAATTAAGAAAATGTAAGGGATAAAGCTAACTGAGACCACCTTCTGCCTCAGCTGCAAATACGAAGTCAAGTTAAGGGAGGTAACTGAATGATCAAAGATCTGTAAACTAAAAGAAGAAAGTTTCACATACTATAGTCATATTTATCCCATATGGGCAAGAGAATATATCAATACAGTTGTCAAATATACTTCAACAGATATTCCTTTACAAACAAATTGTAAACTGTATGACCAAAGAGTATCGTAAACTATGTAGGTAGAGTGTCATAGCCTGGAACAAAGCAAACATAATGAACAGTCTGTTACTGCTGTTCAGGGGCTTCTAAAAGCTCCATTTTTCAGACATGGCCACGAGCATTCTTCCTCATCTCTGTTACTGAATGTATATCCAATGTTAGCCTGAGTGATATGAGGTATTTTAATTTTCAGAAATGCTGCTCCTATTTGGCCCATTTAGAGGCTGAAAAATTCTTACTAACTGCAGAGGCCTGCATGTCCCCAAAGTATGCTCACCTGATGTAACAGATTCTGTGATGTTTAAATTGTTCAGAGAAAGTCCCAGTGACTGCCGTGATGAAGAAGATGATGTGCTGCTTGATGACTCTGATGATGGCCGGGCAGGCTTTCCAGTATTTCCAGTCTCTGCCTTTAAGCGATCATTTTCAGCTTTCAATATCTCAATTTCATTCTACATACAAAAGAAACCAACACAAAAGCACAGGAGGTTATTCTTGTGGAAAACCAATGTCGGTGGCTATTCTGGTGATGCTGCTCCCCTGACCTAGTTAATTGGTTTACCACTTTCACAGCAGAGGTATAACACAGTGAAAACTGGATTGCCTTTACTTCTTAAAAGAAGAGGAACCCCCCCAATAACCATGTTTAGCTTTTGCCTCAAGATAGATCCTAAGCAATGTAAGCTTCAAGCTTTTGTTTTTATTGTAGAGTTGACCATAATGTGACTGTGGTGAGAATTTTCCCAGCTATCCCCATTTTTTTGAGGTACTTTCTATTGTCAAATACCTTAGGCAACAGTCAGTTAAGAAAGTTACTGGATATGTCAATGTTTCCAAAGTCACAGGAAATTATTACTGCCTTTGAACATAAAATTTAAGCAGTAACTTCATGGAGAAATTAAATTAAAAATTAAAAATTAGAAATTGATAGTTTAACAGTTTCATAACCATTCTTGCTATCAAAGAAGACTTTTTGATCATTCAAACATGGGATTGTTCACAGAGCAGTGAGCAAACTCTATGACGAAAACACACAGTTACAGATGAATCAGAACAACTGGAATTTTTTTAGCTAAATCCTCTGTGGTGCCAAGTGATTATTGAATGTACAATAATAAAATGAAAACTTAGCCTGACAACAGCCTGGTACCAGCAAAATCTAGCTTCCAGTCGCTTCACAAAGCACATTGCAAAGCAACTGCTTATTCTTGCAGATGGTTCTGCACATCAAATTTAATTCTATATTCACTATCACCTGGCTAAAAGTCCCATTTTTTTATGGAGGCTGCACAGCTATATTATACAAGTAAAAACATAAGGGATAGATAGCATCATAAAAAACCCTGCTACAGCTACAAAAAGATCGGATCACATATGCAAAGGTGAGGAGTTAGTGAAAGGGAAGGGACAAACCAGCATAAAAGTAACAGAAGGTAACAGATGTGTGTATCAGTTTATTCTAGGGTTCAAATCAGGAGCTACTCTGCAATGTACGCCAACTAATTACACAGCCTTAGCAGTCTTCAATTTACCTGACCTTTAGGTTTTTAAGGTGCTTTGGATATAAAAGTAATCATGTATCACTTCCATGAGTCCTACTTTTTCCCCTTACCAATCCTCATCAATCCTCTAAAATACCACAGTTTGGCAACTGCAAGGTGGCGGCCTGTCCTTTTGGGAAAACTTCAGAAGTGGTGATTACCAGTAACAGCATCTCAACCAGTTGCCTCTGCCCAAGTTTGAGGAAGTTCAGACTTTGGAGAACTGTGCAAAACTCCAGCAAACTTCTCCCTCTTGGGAGTTCACCTGGCTCAGGCACTTGTATCCAGTATAAAACTGTAATTGGATGATAAGCCTTCACATCCGTTTCTCCACCATTGCAATTAATTGTATTCTATTCCTCATAGTTCCTTAAAACCTTTCAGTGCCTCGAGATCAATGTCTTACTTATGTCTGGACAACTGAAACCATATTTACGGACCAGTTCTTGTTAAGTCTTCCCTCTAATTGAAGTTCAGCCAAATAATCCCACAGTAATGTTGGAACTCAGGGTGTGAACACCTGGGAGGATGGCAGGTACCATAGATGTTTAAAGATGTGGCTGAGACTCATGTAGGCATGTTGTAAACAAAGAGGTCTAGAAAAACATCAGGCACACCATTTCTGTAGTTATGAAATCAGGTGCTATGGGCATCTACGCAAAAGTGCCTAAAGGTGCACCTTACCTAAGCACCCAACGCAGAGCAATTCAGCTGGCAAGCCACTGGGCTGGATTCAGCTGTGCAGGGGTGGGTTTCCAGTGGCATAACAAACATGGTCTTCCATGGAAGAATGCTAAACCTACATGTCCTGCGCAGATGCAAATACTTGAGGCTGGTTCAAATGGTAAGAAGTGCCTATGCTCAAAGAACTCCATTTCACCCTCTGTACCTATCTCAGGGTAATTTTAGGATAGCCCTTTAGCCCTCACTACTACAGGACTAAAATTCAATTGACAACAACAGAAGTTTATTATGCAGCTCATTCCTAGACTTTTAAATGTAGCCATCCCTGTCTCAACCTGAATATCCATCCATGACCTTGATTCTGTTCCCCAAATACAGACTTATATTGCCTTCAGGAATGACGTAAGTACGTTAGCTGTCATTCCAGAAGGGCCCAGTTCTACTGAAGAACCTATGTCATACTGTGTGGATATTACAGATCATTTTGGGCACCCACCATGGTACTGGGTATTTGCATGTAAGCAACAGAGTCACGTCCCATAAAGCTCTGTGCTCCACTGAAGAACATTGCCATTCTTTTTGCATCCTATCAGCCTCATGAAAAGGAAAATCTTCTAATGAAAAATGCGTTCACAAAGAATTGGAGCAGTGTCACAAAATAACGTAGCAAAATTTTATGATGCTGGATACAGTAATTAGTTCAATTTTACATTCTTTGCCTTGGCAAACCATGACTGAGTTAGGAATCAGAAATGATGGAAGAGTATGCACATAACATCCTGGCCCCCTCCATGGCTCAAGGATTTAAAACGCTGTAGAAATCATTTTTTGATCTGCTTCTCTGTCATGTTGCTTACTCCAGTCACAGGCTTGAATTGATAAATATCCTTTGGGCAGGGATTATGTCTTCTTCCATATCTCTTAAGCACATTTTAGGTACTAATACATATGCTAAGAATGTCTTTATTATAAGGTGAACACTTACCATACCCAGCCTTCAGAATTACTGTCAATCTAGGAATTTACTTTGTATCGACAGTTTTTTGGTGCCTGAAACAAAGTACTGGGCAAGGAAATACACCAGTCATACCTGTGGTGTGCATCTCTGTCATCACTTAAGCTACTGCACTGACCTGCATGCGGTTCATGGCTTCCCGGATCTGATCCAGATGGTGTGCAGAGCTGAGGGCTTCCAGACGAATGTCCGTTAATTTTAGCTCCTTCTCCCTCAGCTCGCTTTTTAGCTGAAGAATAATTTCAGCCTCTGCCTCTGTGCACTCACAGATCCTAAAGAGGAGCAGGACACAGGCAGGAGATTAAAGGAAGGTTCTCTCCCCAAAGCAGTGTTATTATTAAATATCAAAGTACAGAAAAATGCTTGCTGCTGTGAAACCTATGAAGTGAAGAAAGAAACTTATCAAAGAAACATGAAAATGATCAAACTGCAAATTAAAAAAGGAAAAAAAGCCCTCTCCAGAAGAAGTGATCAGATTGCTTTTTAGCTTTTTAGTTTAGTTCACTATGGTGAAAAACAAATTCTTAACTACTTTTCAGGTATCTTTTTTTAAGTGTCTATCATCCATTGGTTTTAACTGGATTTTATACTCACATAATTTCTTTGGTGCAAAGTTTATCATTATGTAACAATTGTCAGAACTGAAGTGCACTGATCAAAGTGTACTGCTGATATTTATTATTTGTTAGGCATCAATATTTTTCTCTGTTTTGAACAGTACACAAAGGGACAGTCCTTGAATTTATAGTCTAGAAGATTTTGATCTGTGATGGTTTTGATTTGTGATGGCTGATGTTTTGCCTATAGCCTGTCATTTTGTGATGTATGATATATGAAATCATGTGGGTTGGTTTTGTTTTTTTTCCCTTAAAGACTGGATTACCATATGATTACTTTCCATGAGCATTTATTTTAAGGGAAGAAACCATAACATTGTGAGAAAAAACTGAAACATTACTGGCCCAGAGACCCACAATTGTCCAGCTCCATTGTCAGACTGTTTTGCCCTCTTCGTATCATCAGCAGAACCACCAGTAAAAAGTAAAACACGGAATTTCGGTTACATTGTTACACTAAGTAGTATTTCCAGTCAATTCAATAAATGTTGTTTTTTATTACTGTGACTATAAATAGTTAATATTTGCAGAAAAATTTCAATGAAAAGTATTTCATGAAAATAGTATTATTATTGTGATTATTACTGCTAATATTAAAAAAAAAAAAATAGAAACCAAGGTCAGCATTTAATTGCCAGAATGCATGAAAACACATTTTGGGAAAGAAGATGCAGCACTCCTCAGGTCAACAGTTGGGTATACAGCTCCATGCTCCACGCTCAGTTTTACCAGGATCTATGTTTATAGACCACACGACCATTTTGCCTTTTCTTTGATGCCCAGGCTAGAGATGACCTTCATACACATGTACTAGACAGATGCAATTGGAAGAGAGTAAAGGTAATGGTTTAGAACACGAGACCTGGTCAAGAAAATATAGGAAGAAATCATAAGCAAAGGGAAGATGAAGAAGTTCATGGCAAATAAAATATATGTCAAAGAGGAAGAAAGATAATGAATATCATTCAAAATAAGGACAAATATTTTAAAAGTGATTACAAATTATTAAAGACATACACTAGGATTTTTTTTCCCAAATATTATGATATAGTTCTTTCAGTGATGTGCCCATACCTGCCTATGCTAAGCAAGTAAGAAATGAAGGTTTATTTCCATGCATATATTATCTAATAAAATAACCTGGACAAGTGGGAAGTCATCTATTTGTTGGCTAGTTTCTTTTGGCTTTTTTTTGGTTTTTTTTCAGTACATCTTGAGAAGCTATGGACAAAAAGACCTTGGCAAGCCAGCTTTAAAGAATACAAAAGTGAAACAGAAAGCAGAGCTACAGTTCTGGAATAAACAGGAAAAACTGGTCTCAGCTCTTAAGGTAGGCAGAATGGAAGCAGAAAGTAAGAACTAAATTTTCTTTTGCAGATCCCAAAACTTTACAAAACTTAGCTCCTATAACTGTAAAATTACGTAAGAATATGAGACCTCATCAGAAGGAAGAAAAACAAAAATATAAGTTAGCATTCCTGAGCAGTCACAGAAAGAAATTCAAATGTCTGATCAGACTTGAGACAGAGGTTCAAAGTAGTTAGAAAGACTTTTCCTTTTTCCTTCTTGTTACAACCTCAGAATTTTTAAATCAATAGGTTGCTTTAGGTAGAAGGAGTAAATCAAGATCTTTGAACAGAGTTTGCTAACAATTATGAAAAGTCTCAAAGGAGGCAGGAGTTTAAATTATGCAACTCAGAAAACTGAGTCTTCTAAATCAAGTGACATTATCAGCATAACAGACAAGTTATCTATATTAATACATTTTATGTAATCTCTGTGTTATCCCGTGTAGAAAGGTCATAATAATAAAAAATGTAATAATATGATCAGAAAGATCACTGTGTAAAAATGTTATGGAGGAAAAACCCGAAGGCTGTGAACAGGATGAAATTTAAAAATTTAAGGCTCAGAGATCAAACAACCATGGCAAAAGCTTGAGATGAAAGACTAGATGTGCAGTTTGCCCTTGATAAAATCTGGGAATACTAGCACACCTAGAGAGCAAGTCAAAGAGAGAAAAAAACTAGGATTGGTGGAAAGGAGGCAGGATAAGGTCATGGGAGCAGATCTGTGAATCATGAGTAATTATTTTTGCAGAATAAAAGTGTTCTGTTTACATTCAGTCACTTTCTAAGTAAGGCTTTTACTCTTCACTATGAAGGTGATTTTTAAGTTGATAATAAGTCAAACAGTAGGGTACCAAACATGTAGAAATCCTCATCCCAAAACACACATACACCTCAAATGGTAAAAATATCAGCTTCCTATAAAATAATCCAGCAAAAATACAGAGACTTAAATGAGTTATGATTTTCTAGTCTTCACACAATTTGAGAAAAAGGAAAGCACTTATTCTCAAGGTGTTCAGTTTTTGGGAATATTTGCTGTCAGACTCCTAGTATATAAAAATCATTAGAGTCTATAAAAACTTAATAATAAAAGGCATATAACCTAACACAGAGTAATTCTATTATAAAGCTTAGTAATCAGTCATGAGAATTCCTTGAGGGCCTTAAGAAAGAGTAATTGTGACCTGATTACTCTCAATTAGGACAGGGAAAGTAAGGCTCACACTAGCAGTAGGCATTTTTTGGTTCAAAGAGGCTGATTTCCCCATATTAGAAAGAGTTATGAGTTTAGCAGAATGAAAAAAAAAAGGCAGAGGTATACGAATGAAAGCTGTGAACTCTGTAAGAACATATCAGATATTCAAAAAGAGAAATGGGACAGCTGTTGACTGATGATTTGTTCTCAGACCTGAAACCTCAAGGGTGGTGATTTGAATAAAATATAAAAGTAAAATCCCACAAAAAAACCAAACTGATGAAAGAGGGGAAATAGATTAGAAATTATATACATCAGTAGCTACAAAGTAGATAAAGTAATAACAAGAGGAATGAGTATATTGTAAAAATCCATAGCCACCTGGGAAAAAAATTACATTTTTAGTGTGTCATGAAGAAAGGAAACAAGGAAACTTCAGCATTTGGCCTTTACTAAATGGATACAATAGAGTTGCTAATGGTGCAAGGAGAGCACAACATAAGCTTTTGGAAGTTTGCATAGCTAGGTGATTTTGGATAAAGTCTGTGAAAGGAGCAAAGAATGACTGAATAAAGAGCTGCTGCAGAACTAGTGTGTAAATGGTGAAGCTCACAAGAAATCCTGCAAATGGAGGGAGCTCAGGATTAAAAGATCACAGCTGTTGTCAATGGCTTGTGAACTGCAAACGGCCACACTGGAGGAGGCCTGTTTCCCAGCCCATCCCATTTGCCAAGAGAGACACTTACGCAGACGCTGACTGTGATGGTTTCATTGATGTCGCCCCACACTCTCCTGAGCTGTGGGGCAGTTTAGGTGAGGAAGGAAGAGAGGAGTCTGTCAGCTCTTCTATGTCCGAATGTGAGGAAGGAGGTTTGGTGGACTTTTTCTTTCCAAAGGCCTGTTTGAAAGAGCTTCTTAGCTGGAAAACAAATACAGAACAAGATTATTTTCCTCATCAGAGCACTTTGTGCGTAGCTCATGTTTTGAAGAGTTAGTTTGCAGATGCCATCCTAGCCACTGCCTGAGGTCAGTATGCAGAAGCAAGGTATTAACATATGCAACACAGTATCTCTAAAAACATGATACGGTGCTTTGTTTTGACTTTATTAATCCAGCGCAGTGCAAGAGTAATGCTATGGAAAAAGTGCAGGACTGAGTGGTACAGCTATTGGAGAGGGGTGCTCATTTAAAGCCATTAAGCCCCGGTGGAACCCCATTCCCGTGGCATTCCCTTCAAGGGGTGGCTTTAAATAACCACTTTGCATCTAGGTACAGGCAGAACTAAAAGCTGAAATTCAAAGACTAGTCCAATTTATAGGGTTTGCCAATTTATTTTCCCCATTAAAACTTGGAATGGTCAAACTGTGCAAATGCTGTGATTTGGATCATAATCGAGAGGATATAAGCTGGGACATGAGGTTTGCATTGTTGTACTATTGAGAAGAATGTTAGCTGAAAGGTATATACTGTTTTTTGCAATTTCCTTTAGAGTGGTAAGATCTCTGAATGTACAAGCATTGCCTTCTCCCTCTAGAAGCTTCTATCCAGTATTGAAAAGGGACAGAATAGCCAAAGAGCCATTTATTTCAGGAGCCAAGATGACAACAGTTTTGTCTGCAGTTAAAATTAACTAGCCCATTTGTTCATACCTTTGTCTAAATACAGAACTTGTTAATCATAGAAAAAATGTGGGTTTTGTTTTTATTTTCAGAAAGCTGTTCTGATCAAAACTGTACAGAACACAATGACCAGCTAGTTCCTCTAGGAAAAAATGAGGTCTTCAAACACATTATTCTCATGGTATAATTGGAGAGTGGGGAGTGCGACCACTGATCTTAATGCGAAGCATTATTTAAGTCCTTTCCAGCTCATGATGTCTAATGAGAAAGAAATGGATTTTGGCTACACTCCCCCTTTCTATAGCCTAAACTTTGAGATTAAAATGAATAAAGACAAACTGAGAAGACATACAGGATAATCTGGTTTTAGAAGGTATAAAAGCCTACTGCCAAAATAAATAGCAATCATGCCAAGATAGGGTTTTTTATAGATGCATGCCAACTTTTCCATGGTTTATATTCACCTCACTTCCTCTAGAGTTCACCTTGCAGAAACATGAAAGAGTGTGGAATTACAAATCAAGGGAATGAAGGCTCATCAGTATTTTAAAACAAATGTTTATGCAGATAATATTTTTAAAACAATAAAAACATATTGTCTGATTCTTTACTGAAAGTATTTGATTAAATCTTTAGCAATATGTGGTATTTGTATGTTCCAGTTAAGAAACATCTTAATTTATTTAAACACCGTACTACTTCTACGTGAGAATTCTTAACAGATTTCAACTCCCTCCATGGCTGGGTAATATATTTGAGTAAAGCTTTTGAACCAAACTCCAACTGAAGAAAAATCGAACAGGGCTTCAATGTGGCCCAGAGATGGTTTTGGTCACAACCGCTATTTTAATTTTTTGTTGTTGTTTTGTTGTCATAGTTGCTTATGGTTTTGTTTGTTTTAAATTCTCTGACTTATGCAATTAAACCCCTGCTGATATTCAATAATTTTTAGTTTGCTGGTAGTGCCAAAGTATGGATACACACGAATTTCTTGATATCCATCTGGCCCCACAAGAACATTCCAGATGAAATGGACTGTCATGTTACTCAGACACTAGAAAATTATATAATAACTAAAAAATAGGTTTAAACCTGCTGAGTACTTACCCAGTTCTTCTTTTTCTTTTTTTTGGAATCAGCATCATTACCACTGCCAATACTTGAATGACTTGTAGCGCTGTTGATACTGGAAACACTTTCTGAAGAATGTTGCCGCCTTATACGTAAATCTAAAGAAAAGAAGTTACTGTGAAATCCGTTTCTGTTTCAATATAGTAAAAATATTATATTTATGTAGCATCTTCCTCCTCAAAGGAAGTCTAAATAATCATAAATGGCCTTGATGCTTGCAGTGGCTCAGATTAAAGCTATTGAAGCCTGTGAGAAACCACATAGGGATTAGAGGGGGATGCATACAATTAGACCAACACTTAGGGGCTTCTCCAAAATGGGCTGTTCTTGCCCTGAAGGCAAGGACCCTTCACAGCAATCTACGCACGTGTATCCTCATGGCTGAGCAGTGTCTGTTACACAGGGATTACTTGATGTATCAGTATCACATGTACTACAGTTCTGAGGAGTGTAGGCACTACTTGACTTGCAGCAGCCCTAATCGGCGTTCAGATGCCACCTTCTAACATACCATGACAGAAAA
The DNA here is from genome assembly GCF_000738735.6 of Corvus cornix cornix. Classification (NCBI taxonomy): domain Eukaryota; kingdom Metazoa; phylum Chordata; class Aves; order Passeriformes; family Corvidae; genus Corvus; species Corvus cornix. The sequence continues at coordinate 38,050,646 of NC_047057.1, read as the reverse complement.
AAACCAGGCAGGAGTTCATTAAAAATGAATGAAACAAAATAACCAAGAAGTGGAGAACATTAAAAATGGCTAGTGAGGCTTTTGAGTTTCAATTTCTTAAAAGTCTCCAATAACTAGATCTTAATCACTGGAAATTATTCTTGCAGAACATGCCCACTAATACCAAGGGAAATTACTTTTTAGATTATTTTCTACTTTCTAGAAATTTACTTTGCTACACTGAAGTCATGCAGTGAAATGACCTTAATACAAACATCTAAATAATGACCTCTCCAATGGAAGATCAATAAGACTCTCAAAAACAAATACTGCGATTATTTTTTTCAAGTAATTCCTTTGCTGTTGCTTATCATCAGGCACTTTTGAAGTACGTACTTATCATGCAATATCTGCCTAACTGCAATGACAAATTAATTTGACATCTGGAATTTAAAACCTGCTTTCCTGCTCTGATTTAGCACTTCATGAAGGAGCTGAGCTGTTGTCAGTCCATCTCTTACCAACGAGAACATCAATTTGCAAAGCTACAACTTTGACTGGATTCCCAAGCTATAACAATTTTATACCGCAAGACTTCACCAGTGTCTTGGGTGTACTTCAGCAGACAACTGCAGGGATACGGATAACTCTTGATCAATTCCTGGCCACCGAACTCTAAGATAAAGCTCCAGGAACTCTGGCAGACAGGAAGCTCGTGCAAGGTTTCCAGCTCTGGAAATACCACAAGTATTCCTACCATTCACTGCAGAATGTGCTTGCCCTTGCAACAGAGTTCCCAAACAACAGAAAACTAGTGACTTAGCGGTTTTGTTTTTTTTTCCTGGGGAGAAATTCCACATTTATTTTAATAACGACAAACCCATACCTTTGTGGGTATGATCAGGGCCGTTCAAGGCTCCTTGAATAGCAGCTTGTGCAGCAGAATTCTGGGCTTTCAGCATTTCGATGGTTTCCCTTAGCTCTATAAGCTCAGATTCCTGTGGGAAGAGCAAAGAGAGATCAAAATAATGACAAAAGAGTAATGCTTATCTAAGCTAAAAGAAAAAATTACAAGAGTGTCCAAATTAAAGATCATGGGACTGATTGGGTGAACATAACAGCAACAGTAAAAAGAATGCATACTTTCTCTCCAAAGATGTTAAAATCAACTAACTTATTCTTTTTCATTTATTCTAGATAAAGCAATGACGCTATTTTTAAGAAGAAAACACTTTTACAAGGAGTAATCTAAAAAGGGTCTTAAATGACTATTCAATATAAAATTAAGAAAAACTCAATGACGTTATTGCAAAAAACAATGAAACCGTTTGAATTACATCCTTCAATATGTGAGGCTACTGTTAAATGGATGAATTCAAAATATTTTTTAAATACTAATTTATTTAAAAACCCTCTGTTTAATAGAAATGGTCCTGCAAGTTGAAGTAAAATGATTCCACTTGAGTGCAGGAAGTTCTGTATTAGAATACACAGATGATTTTTATTAAAAAATATCTTTTATGATTGCTTTTATAAGCAATATTTTATTTATTACTTCCCTGTCTGTCCAGTCTGTACTTATATAATGAGGGTTAAAGGAATTTAAACTCAACAATAGAGAAAAGAAGAGAAGGAAAAGAATAAGTTCTAAATCTTTTGGGAAAGACACTTGGACATGATCTGTTTCCACATCACTGCTTAACCTCTTCTGGAAAGAAAACCTTCTAAATTATACTTTATAAAATAGTTTAAAGTTTTGGTTTTAAGAAAATTTCATTGCTCTTGTGTTCTTTCCTCTCCCCTTCCCCCCCAAGATGAAACAAAAGCAAGTAATACAAATATTTTCTATCCAGTTCACAATGAGTCTCACCACATTTCATCTGTTGGTGCTCAACCAGACTCTGAAATGTTATTTTTATAGACAGTTATAGACTCCAGTGGTGACTAGCAGCTCACAGATAAACAGTTTCTTTCACAGTTTGTCTCAAGGAGGCCTTTCGTTAACAGGATATTGTTCAAAATGCATAAGGGTGGAGAGTTTCAGAAGTTCAATCCTGTAAGGTGCTAAGCAGCCTCTTCATCCTGAGCTTGGTACAAGGGCTCACATTCAATTTACTATCCTATCAGGTTTGGAGTTTTTTCCTCCACTAGACAAAATACAACAATGAAAACCCAAACTTGTTTACTTATGGATAGGATGCCTAACCTTTGTTAACTCTCTCAATGGAGCTATTTTTCTCTACTTAAACTTCTTTGCTCCCAGTAATTAATTCTATTATTCTGGTGGCACTGGGAGGCTGTAATGAAGCACTCCAGCATCTTATATATAAGAAGTCTTTGTTACAGGATCTTTCAGTATGGAGTAAACCTATAGTGGCACATGTTTTAATTAAATTCTGGAAATGAAAGATTTTATCTTCAAACTATTTTATGACACTGTCTGTGTAAACCTGATGCTGCATAGTTTTTTCCCGATGCTGCTGGACATTCATGTAGATTTGATTGCAGCAACCATTACAGAAAAATGTGTTTTACTGCCACAGATGTTCCTGTTTCCTTTCAGTGTTTTTTAAACAAAACTCTAACAAAATTTGATGACTGCTTTCTACATTAAAGCATCCACTTTTTTAAACCTACCTTTTGTTCAGCTGTCATTGTTAGACTTTGCAATCGGCCTGTCATATTTCCCAAGCTTTTTTCAAAAGCTGCTACTAGATGAGCCTGTGAAAGAAAGACAACATTTGTCATAATTGGATCATTTTCCCAGATCCATTTGATTTTTAAAAGTATGTTTTTGCTGCAAGCACATTTTCTCCAGCTCTTTAATATTAGTTTAAACTCTGACTGAGCTGAGTTGGATAGATGAATCAGCCAAATGAACTCACTGCTCCTCAGGCTTCTTTAGCCCCCAGTGAGATTAGCTCAGGTATCCCTGCCTGGAAATGAAATATGGATTTAATGCCCTGCTTTAAGTTTACTGATATATTGGCCAAAATAGTCTGCTCCCAAAGAGAAGTCCAGGAGCAATTATTTTCAATTACTGGACATTTCAAAACAGGAATTCAAGTACTTAGCTTGAAAAGCAAATTTTAACTTCACAAATAAAACACTTCCTAAAAATCAAGAGCCTCAAACAAAAAATGTCACAGTTAGTCTTACAAAAGGTCATTGCTTAGTCTATAAATATTATATTGATCATATGAGTCTGTGTGCGTATAAAAGTAATGAAAAAATGTTGTAAATAGAACATTTATAATGTGTGCAAATATATATAAAAGACAATCTTGAAAACTGGAAGTCTTACCTCTCAGTATGAAAAGCAATAAAGTTGAAACAGACCAAAAGATTTAAAAAAAAATAAAAATAAAAGTAAACCTTCTTTTTTTTTTTTTTTTTTTTTAAACAACCAGCATCCTACACTGTATGTGAGCTAAATGATACTTCATCAGATCTAACTGGCATTGAGCTTTCTAGGCCAAGAAGGGAAAGTGGTTATGAAAACCCGAGTATGCTAAGCCAGCTTGTACAGCCAAGGGAAAGCAATGATTTAATTTTTATGAAAGTCCATAAAATTTCATCCACTTCTCTCAAAACATCAAATAGTAAAAGCATAAGGAAATGCTTATTTTCTTGTTACCATCTCAAAAGTGGTAATAGGCAAAGTTTTTAAACATTGGCACTCGGAAATATAACTCAAACCCACCATATTTATATGCACAAACGGATTAACTGAGCTTCCTCACTGAGGAAATTTAGTTTTTATTACAGCAGTGCAGGCACACACAGTGCCTGGCAAATTTTTCAGCTGCAAATTTGCATGCTTTTACAAGCATAGTTAAAACTGTTTGAATGTATGTGGTTGTACTGAATCTGAGGTATAATCAAGAAAAGGCATGGTCCAAAAAGGATTTTGTTCTGCCCTTTAGGAGAGGGAAAAGGGCTTCTTGTCACCTTGCTCTGTATATTATCCCTCAAACAGGAGAATATTATCATATATATAATAGTAGGCTACTTCTGCATCTCCAGTTCAGAGCTGTTACACTGGTGAGTGGCTTTTGTGTTTTGTAAATAATTTTGGATTGCCATAAATATTTAGGTATCTTGAAAGCCCCTTATTTTATTCTTATTAAACTTACTAAAAGTTTATTCCTTTTAAACTGTACTATTAGTATACTTAGATATACTTAATTACTTATGGGTATAGAGGTCAATCTACCTGCTTTCTGCATCTCCAGGGATATCTTAGGGATAACTCTTTTGGTAAAGGACACATACCACAAGGACTAACTCCTGATAAACATGAGACTAGACAAATATGCAATTTCTTAAAGATTAATTAGTAATTGTATATATTCCTATTTAAACATTTATAACTTAGGCTACATTCTTGAAATTATAATCTTAAATAAAATGAACCTGGAAACCTGACAATCAATACTACTTGGTTGTTTTTACTACTCTATTCCTCTGGGAAAATAAAACTAACTGATTTTTAAACTTACATTCCACTTTATTAATTAGCTACATGTTAAAAATATCCAGAATAATCTATGGTGTTTTATTTCCAAAGGTGATGACCACAGACCCAGAACACAATCAGAGACAAAGTAGATGCACTACTACAGAATTTTGGCCAAATGTCTCCTCATTACTTCTGTTTAACAAGAAACTAATGGAGCTCACTGTTCCCTGCCTCATAAAAAAAATCTACGGCTTGGCTGATGGCCCGTGGTTCTGCTTTACTCTGAGAATTACAGTGGGGACTGAGGGCTTGAAAGAGGAATAATTTGTTTAATTATGCATTGCTTTTGTCCTTTTCTAGCAATTAGACTGTAATGACCACAGTACTTTGGTACGGAACTATGCATACTTGTGCAAAGTATTTTCCTATTTCATAGCTACAACTTCATCCTATATTGTACATGAATAAACCCCACAGAACTTACAGGAAAAATTAAGTACTAAAAAGCATAATTAAAAGTGATATCAAAGGTCACTGACACTGTTATTTTCTGACAGCCTTTAGAGAAATACAGCCATATCACAAGGATTCTTACTAAAATTCAGCCCATGACAGAGCACATTACCTTCTCGGAATATTCTACCATACTTTTTGCATCATAAGTGTAATTGGATCAAGATGATGCATTTTCCTAACTCATTTCAGATAAAGACTATCAGGTCTTGATTTGCTAGTAATAAAGAAATGTAATTCAAAGTCCAATTGACCAAAAACTATTCAAGAAAGAAACCTTTTAATTGCATTGTTCATTACTTTAAATGTTTATAACAACACAATACTCTTCTACTGAAGTATTAATTTTACATTCAGAGTAATAAACTGTTCTGCCTTTCTGCATGGTAGTGAATATTCATTTATTCAGCTGTCTAGGGAACTCCTACTTGTTGAAAACTTAAGCAGATTTTCCTTAAAGAAATCCTATACAACAAACCAAGAAAATTTAGTTTGAAAAAGGCTAAATTTTTAGTATATTTTTGTGTTTGTTGAAGTATACATAAAACATATATATATGTATCTATTCCCATTTGAGATCAGGCTTCGCATTTCAACAGTTAAATGCAAAATAATTCATAAAACAATTAAAGCAAAGAGAAAGAAGTATCTGTGTCTTTAAGAATATTCATCAGAAATCAAAAATTCCAATTAGAAACTTTTTTTACACTTAAAAATTTGGTAATTTATGAGGATTATTTAATTTATCTAAAAGTTTCCATTCTTTCGCTCTTGTAAAAATATTTAGGATTTTTTTATTTTTTTTTTAAGTTACAGCCAGTCTCTCACACCTTAGAAATCTCTGCATTAGATTCAGTAGTTTCATTCATGGCATACACACATCATTGCAATACTTCAAAGAGTAGCTTGAATATTGCATGTGCTTTGTGTAATGCTTATTCTAAAGTAAAAATATGTCTTCACAATTGAATGCAGTATTTTTACTTGAAAATAGACATCCTGGAATTATAGTTAAGTAAGTGGGAATTACTTGAAGTATACTTACAGCAAAAAATATCCATCATTAACATGACATACATATCAGATACATAGATGAACAGCTCTTAATCTTTAGATAACCTTCATGTATGAATTAATTTTGACTTCTATTAACATGTGAAATGCCCATTGGAAATAGTCTAAGAGATGTATGTTTAGGGAATGACTTCAGTGCTAAGAGGACAGATTTGCTTTTGAACATTTCCTACTTAGCAAACTATAGCAACCAGGCAAACCCCAAATACCTCAGCTCTCAGGTTTACAGCCTATCCTGAACATGACATTCACATATGAAACATCTGTCTTCTAACACACATCAGGATTTGACCTGTGGTGTTCAGGTTTATAAAAAAAGGTAAATAAATAAAGTTCCTCCCACCTGACACGGCTGAATGAAAGGATGTGTGAAAGGCCAGAAGGGATAGGGCTGATTGCAAGCAGCAACTGTGCATCTGGTGACCTTTCCTGTTTGCTGCCTTCTAGCATCTTGTTGCTTGGCTGTAGGATAGTGGTTCAGAGCTGGCCAAACAAGAGCATTAGCCAGCAAACCCCCTCTTCTTTCTTTTGGCATCCTGGGTCTGCTACAGTTTGCAAGCATACACCCTTCAGCTTTATCCAGTACAAAGCACTGATCAAAGTCCCTCTGAACACAGTGGGTCAGGCTGCTCACTGGAATTTGAGCCCTTGTCAGTCACGTAGGGAGTCTGCTGGTTGGACATTTTCTGCCCTGAAAACAGGCCCTTTCTGATTTAGTATTGAGATTTGCCCTTCAGCCACACCGAGACAGATGCCAGGGGTAAAGCAAGAATCTCAGAGAAAATCTGTAAATTAAACATCCAAACAACAGCTGGACCCTGCTTGAATTTAATCATATGCAGGCAAAACACTCTGGCGCTTTGGGGTTAATCAAATGAAATAAACTGCTGAAATCAAGCACAGTACTTGAATCCAGCCAATGAAACCCGAACAGTAAATGAAACCAAATGAGAAAATTTTTAGCAGAGTTTTCAAAAATGCCTGAGAAATGCTGTAACTTCCAATTGACAGATTTTGGTATAAAATCATGTTTCAAGCAAAAGCTTGATCAAATAGGTCAAATTTCAAGCCGCCAGTCTTTTAATGACTTATGTACTAATGTCACCAACAGTCTTCTGTGGAGAAGCAAAGAAGGGCACAAAGAGTGTTGAAATAAGATGAATAAGATGCTCTATTTTTTCACTTGTGTACAATACTTTTGCTCAGTTCTACAAAGGGAAATACTAACAACAAATTCACACCGAGATTAACTATGAGGGAACAAGATTTCTGGCTATTAACAGTTTCCTTCTCCAGACCACAGTAAGGCAAAAAGTGCTTCCTGTTTTCAGACAGTGAAGGTATGGAAATTATGAGGAGCTTAGGACTAATGCAAAGATGAATGCATTTATAGCAAAAGCATCAGAAAGGACAGAGCATTTTTCTGGTTAGCAAAGGCACCACAAAAGATACTCTGTCCATAAAGCTCCCTGTCTGCCAGAGATGGATGTATCTACAGAGAACACAGGCCGTGATCAAAGTTTTCTGCACTAAACTTAATGTTTGTTCAAGTTTTAGCCTTATTGACAAGCAAATGTGACTCAAAATGAGAGTCTCAGTATTATCCATGTAGAGATTTGATTACTTTTCTGAGAATAAATTTCAGATTTTGTGATTAGGACTATTTCTTCTTTAAAAAGCAGCGATTGGTGAAATGTGTCTCTTAGACTAGAAGATCAATGATAAATACATGCAAGGAAAGCATTGTTAAGGCAGTACAAGTTAATGAAATTTAGACGCCCATCTAGGTTTTCCATGAGTTTGCCAAGTTAAATCAATTGTTTGTTAATAAATCTCAGACTTCTTATGAAAAGTAATAACGGGCATTTAAATATCAGTTCTGTAAGTAGACTAAATTTTAGTGGCTCTATCATAATTAAATAGTTGAATATACTCTCTGCTTTCAAGCTGGATTTTATTTCTGATGTTTAAATGATACTTTTTAGAATTTCTTTACATAAAGTGCTCGAAGGACTGACAGCAGTAGTGCTAAAATATTTAAGTAGTCTCTTTCGATGTTTGGATTTATGCGGAAGTGTTGTTTTAATGCTTTGCAAGTTTTGTACCAGAAATAGCAGAAAATTAACTCAGGACTAGGCTTACTGTGAAATACTTTTCAATTTTTTTGGTTTTGTAAAGTATGTATCTCATGAGAACATCCTACCAAAAATATTTACTCCTAATATCCAGTAATACCTACTTTTTTTATAAGATTGTATTAATTGTGAATACAATCTTGTTCATACCTGGAGATTTTGAAGCCTCTAAGTTTCATGCTCCTGAAAAATTTAATTTTGAAGGAATTTCTACATGTTAGGGATTAGGCAAGAGGAAGGATTTCTCTTGTACCATTTAAAAAATGCATGTGCTAAATGGATCAGCCTTGGAGTTGCTTATAGGTTTAGAGTTTAAAGAATGTCTCCATGGAGATGGATTAGAAGGTGTGTAACAGTCAAAAGAACATGATTAAATTATCCAAAGGTGGTACTTCTGGACAGGCAAAACCAGATGTAAATGTATATATTTTTAACTATCCTATTGAAAACGTCCTTATGGTAAGATCAGTAGAAAAGCATTCTTGCTAGGTGTTCAGAAGCCCAGAGGCAGTATGAAGGAACAGATACACAACAATCCAATCTGATTTGTACAGAACAACCCAAATTTATTTCTTACCCATGCAGCTGATTTAGTTTGAGTGAAAACAAAGCCAAAATACACATTTTTAACTTGACTCAGTTTCACTGAATTGTGGATCAAATCTGATTGTAACTTGGAGTTGGCTTTGAACATTTGCCTAGAACAAGTAATGTTATTAGAAACCAGCCTCTATGGTGTTTACCTCATAGAAGGACATATTGGCCAGAGGTATAGTGAAGGACTTCTAAATAAGACTGAGAAGAGATTGGACACCATTTGTCCAAACAAATAAAACAACGGCTTCGTTTTCTCAGCTGCAGAGAATGCTTAGACATCCTTGCCTTATTGTACTTGTTGCTGTATTATAGACTACAGCATTTCTGGGTTGACTGAAAAGGATGGAGACTTAGCTCATCTGACCTCTCAGTGTGGGTTTTAGTTTGTTGCTCTCAGGACAGGTGGATGGAGAACTGCCCAAACTGTTGAAGATCAGTGTCTAAAATACGTGAGTGAAGAAACCCCATAGCCAATATAGGCATGCTGGCTATTCTACCTATATATTCTCAAATAAATAACCCAACTCAGAATCTAGAGTTTGAATTTACAAGCAGCACAGTGTCCCACATCTGAATCACTTGTTCATTCTCAGTACTTAGAATTCTGAGTCTGGCAACCTACGCTGCTACAGACGTACAAACACGCACAGGTGCTCTGCAGCCATCTGAACAGAGAAGAAAGTGCTAAGCATAGCTCTTCCACATTTTCATGTGTGGAAGTCCTAAGAGAAAAACAAGCTTTCACAGAGCTAGAGATTATCTTCTCAAAACATGAAATAATTTCTTTAAAATTACAACAGTATTTATAAATCTAAATACTCAGTGAACCTACACTTCAAAGAAAGGCACTCTATGGGTTACCCAAGACAACAGGAAACTGCTTTCCTGAACTGCAAAATGATACATTCTTGTAACCGCATCTCAAATTTCCTTCACAGTAGTAACAATAATTATATTCTAAATTGCATTTAAAAATGACAATACTACAGACTGTTCAGTAACTATCCAGTAACTTCACCTGAAACCACAGCAACCAGATAGGATTGTAGCTTGCATTCTGTATCTGGCATTATTTTCAGATAACATGTTCCATAACACATATTACACATGTCAGTTAGAAGGAACACTGGGAAGCTGTCTGTGAAATAGCCCAGTTTTCATTAGTTATAGATCAGCACTGTTGTTGTAGCATATGAATTCTATATATACTTGTACACTGTGCTTGCTTCACACCTGACTGCATTTTGCAGGGTTTGTCTTTGTGAAATGAAACTCTGATGAATTCTACCAGAATATGCAAACCATGCCTTTCTTTGGTTGTGTCTCCTTACTTTTGGCTTTTTTTAATAATTGATTCTGAAAAAAGAGTGAAACTGAACAGGATAGGACTGTCCCCTCCAAATTGTGGAAACTCTTCATTTCCACTGTCCACTTTCCGTAAGATTTCTTCTACTTGAAGCTGGGGCAATATAGACATTTAATGAAGTAATTAAATTGAAAAAAAACCCCCAAAATAAATAAATAGTAAAAGTCTCACAAACTATGTGTTGAGTAAGAGCTATTGATAATGTATTCATTGATACCACTTATCATCACAAGCAAAAATACTTACATTTGCTGAAAGTTGAGAAGTAAGGGTAGCAACTTTCTCTTGGGATGCAACCAACTCTCTCCGTAGTTTCTGGATTTGCTAGAGAAACAACAGACTGCTGTCAGTATTTCAGCAATTTTCTTTTGTTGTGGCTATTTTTGTGTTTTCTTGAGACATCACCAATACGTTTACAATGTCTTAGCTTCACATTTTAATTTCAGAACTATCTAGAAATACAAATTATTAAAAGTTGTCTCTTAGTGTTGCTCCAGCTGTTTTCTAGCACTTAACTGGCGTATGAGCCAGAATTCCAGTTAAGGGAGCACATATGGGCAAATGCTTAATTACTTTGTATGTACTATCCTCTGTTTGCAAGGGAAATGTCATGGGTTTTTACCAAATCCCGTAAGTTCCAAACATATGCTTAGTGCAATCAAGGAGAGCTGCCCTGGATGTGGCCTGAGGTTCTGAAACATGAGTGCACTTGGGTGAGGTTCACTGTGCCTGACTGTAGACATGATGCAACCAACATGTGTTGAATGTCTACATTAGACTAAGATAACGTGAAAAATGTACTCCCACACTGCCCGGCATGAAGAAGGCTTTGATTTCTACCTCAGACACAGACTTTTTTCTTTATGGATGTCTAAAATTTGGTGAGATAAAGTAGTATTTTTGTTTCTCTAACTCATGCTTCCTACAGTCCTTGAAATTCAAATATGTGACCACTTTAAACATTATATAGTATTCAAAAACTTGCTTGCCAACTTAAAAAAAAAAAAAAAGTAGCTTTAAATGTGCTTGTTGACATGAAAATAAACTTAACTCAAGACTCTTTTATTCTTTAATGAAAAACAGAATCCTTAAGAAAAATATCTGTTTCTATTTCAGCTAGGGTAGATATCTAGCATGAAACTTGCACATCATTTTAAGCTCATTTAACCCTATTTGAAATCTTGCAGGGACTTTTGGGCATTGTACTGAAATCAAGCACAGCATGGAGTTTCACCCTGAAGAGCCTTTCATACTCAGACATAAAAGAAATTTTTCCAGACTAGAGAAGTAAAATGGGTAAAAGCAGCTTAGGAAGGGGAACATGTACCAGTCACTAGTAAAGATTATTGTAGTACTTCAGTTTTATGACTTCCATGAAAACCAGCAAGGAATATTGCACAAGCTTTAAGAATGAACAAGTTCCTGTACTTCTGTAACACAACAATACCTCAGTCATTTACACTAGCTCAGGGCAACAGGGGCAGATTATTGAGCTGTTCTCCATCCTGGACTGACCCTTTTATTTTTCCAAGTTTTCTCTTTTGTTTTCAAATGAAATTATTTAACATTCCAGCTTAAGCTGACTTTCATCATGTTCTTGCAACTACACAAGGTAGATCTCATGAAGTGCTGTTCAACATCTGTAAGAGCATCACAAGCAGACCCAGATACTGAGAAAACATCATGTAGAAACACACCGGAAAGAAATGTTGTTTCACCTCTACATACTGCCCTATATAAAAGGCAATAAAGTGAGGAATTGTAATTTACACTACTGAGTTATGGCATGCCTCTTTAGTTCCTTTGCTTTAGGAGATGTGATCTTAGATGAAATTATATTGAAATATACTGCAGCAAGGAGGGAAGGATATGTTTATTTGTTCAATTTCCTCAAAATATCTTTTTGTTGACTTTGATTAAAATAGTAAAAATAGGAGCCGCATAAATGCAGGACTTGGAAGGCACGTAGCTCTGTGAAGTGGAAATGCACCCCTTGGTGCTGTATTTTATTGCTGCTACACTTTGGTGCCCTCTTAATACAACCTGGACTTCATTTTGAGAAAGTCTGTAATTGTATCCAGATGCTGACCCAGGCTTGTCACCCATTCTTATACACTGTGAGGAGAAAGAAGCTATTTTCCATGTCAAATTTGATTTATATATGAAATCAATCTGCATTGCTCTGAAATCCATCAAAGTGGTCAGTTTCAGAAATTTAATATAATGCAAAATGTGAGGGAGAGAAGTTCAAAGCAATCATTTGAAGTATTTTTCCTCCTGAAAGGCAGCACCTTACCTCGAATTGCACAATCCCTTAGATCCTGCACAGAGTGGTATTAAGTCTGAAATCAGACCTATCACAACTCCTCCACTCAATGCCCAGTTCTCACTGATTCTTTTCATCTCTTCAGAATGGCAGCCAGGAGGCTTTCTTCAGAACAATGCTAAGAAAACACCTTCTAGTACTCTAAAAGCTGCACCAGGTTCTCACCAATACTTCTTAAAAGGTGATGCAAAGACACAGGGTGTATTTTCCCCACCAACCAGGCAGTTTAGCCATAGCAGGTAAACAATAAACTATACAATAACGTAAGGTAATACATAAGCATAAAAATGAAGAAAAGTTCTTACCTCTGAATGTGCCTTTTCTTCTGCCTGGAAAAAAACAAAGAAGAAATGGCTTAGAATCAGTGTGCAACATAATTGCAGTAATAGAATACAAAAGCCAGCTACACTGAAGTGAAATGAATAGCTTCATGCATCCATTACATTTAAGGAAGGTATCCAGTAAAAACAATAAATGGAATTCTTTTCAACTTACTTGGCAAGGCTCCAGCTGAAACCCCAAAGAGCCTGCCAGCATACTGACAAAATGAAACAGTGGAGAAAGGGAGAGCAGGACCAGAACTGCAGAAACTGCAGCTGCATTTCTAAGATACAAACAAAAATTTACTATGCTCTCACTGCACGGCCCTTATTAGTCTGACACAGCACACTTTTATGCTGCAATGATTATTAGGGCTCCTGGATTTCTATTTGTTCTACTGCATACCAAGAGATAGTCCTAATAAGATAGTAAGTAATCCCTGATAAGAGCAGTTGACAGCATACCTGTAACAAATACACTGAGGAAGGTGAGGGGAACTTGCATTTTAATGTAATTTATTCCATAAAGACTACTGACCAGAATATTAAGGGCTATCAAGGCATGTTAAAGTTTTCAATTAAACTTGCTAATATTATTTAATAATTTTAGATATTTTCCAAATTGTAACATATTGTGTCATATATTGAAGCTTTTCACTCAGCAGCCTTTTTCAACAAGCTAAGAAACGAAACCATTGCAAGGCAAACCTTTGAAAGTCATTCAATTTCTAAGCATTGGATTAGTACTATTCAGGAGACATTTGGTGGACAGAGAGATCTTGCTTCAGTGGGATTCTAATGGGAAAGAATGGCATGCCATGAGAAAAGAACCCTTTCATAACACAAAATGAGTCAGTTAATGTACTGGAAATCAATCCACCCCATGATCTGAGGTGGCCCAAGTTCAGAGAAGCAGTCTAACATTATCTGCAAGAGAAGAAAGCAGTAAAAGGAAAATGCAGGTAGAAGAATTATCTATAAATAACACTAGAAACACTAAGAAAACCCAAGGTAAGGGCTCTTCAGAGGATTCTTTGGCATCAGACACTCTGTGTTATTCTGTGTTATTACAAATTAGTATAGCTGATTTTGAGCCTCTATTAGGTACTAATTTTTGGCTTTTAGGATTTTAATAATTTATAACAGAAATGGTTTTTTTTCCTTTATCTTGTGTAAGGGAGAAGACTTCTGGAAAATGCCTCTTCCCATACATGCTTATCTGTTAGCAGTCCCTAAACAGACTGTGATGCTGTGATATTTACCTTGGCAACACTTGGAAATGCTTTTGGCTGAAAGTACTGCAATACGTGACACATCCACACTACATAAGGATGATTTAGTATAATGACTTTTTTTTTCCGGCACTGACATGACCCACATACTGTAACACACTAACTTTCTCATCTATTTTTGCAAAAAGGTGATCTGCCTATAGAAAAAACCAATATGTTCTACTCCCACTATTGTTACATCAAATATATAGTGCATGGAAAATCACAAAGGGATTGAGGATGACAATATCCCCTTATGATTTCTTCTGTGACAACAAAAGGAAAAAATTAGGGTTGGTGACTTTTTCCTAAAACTACCATGTGGCAACATGGTGCTTGTCCTTAGACCAACCAAACCTGCTGATAAAGGCATTGCTATATGTTGTTACCAGACAACTCCCTCAATGCACAAGGAAGTGCTGCTGCTCTCCCTGAGTTCAGAAAGGTGGCTCCCACAAGTGAGATTTTGTGGGCAGTGAAGGAAGTAGATGAATGAGAAAAAACAGGATTCTGGACATACTATTAGCTTAAAAAATAAAATCTGACCATCAAATACATCTGAGCAGTTTTTACTTAAGTTCATGCTGACACCATTGTAACCCAGGACTCAGCCATTGTTCCAATAGGCTCTAAAAGGAAAAAATCCTTTTTCTCACTCTACTTCTCCATCATATGCATGCACCCCATCCTTGCAAGGATGATTTTTTCTTTTTTTTGAAGCCTTAGAATGTTAAGGTACAAATGACACGTCCTTACACAGCTCCTCTGAGCGTGGTTTAGCACAATCAATGAAGCCTATGGAGTCAAAGTGTAGCTAATGCTGAGAGTCAGTGTGAGAAATTGGCAATTAACTAAATATGTGAAAAATTAATTGTTTCACCTACTGAGCAAGGAGGAGATTAAAACAGGAGACAACCTATTATAATTTTTTCAATTACTCAGAGCGCTAAAAGTAGTCACTAGCAAAACTCAATCAATTTACTACATCTGCTTACATGGTATATGTTTCTGTGAAACAAAATGGATGTCTCTGTACATGCATATCTCTACAAGCTAGATTCCCAGTCTATGCAAGTTAAGTCCTGAATACCCAAATCCAAGTCAAGAAGAAAGGCAATATATACAGAAAATAGTAGTGAATGAAGAACTTCTGTGTCATTGTATTATTCAATGGCAGAAAATAAGGAAATGTCTTCTGAATCTCATATTCTAATTCCCAAAGAAACAATCTTCAGAGAATAATTTGAAGATTTTCAAGTATCCTCTGGTAATTATACATAAAGGTCTTGATCTTTATTTAGTACTTTGTCTGAATTTCACCAGTGATTAGGCCACAGAAAACCACTAGCACTAAGGCTTAAGAAAATGCTCAAGAAATCTGATAAATACATTTGATTGAGATACCCTTGTGAGGCTATCCCATTGCTCTCTTCATTCAGCTGATGTGATACTGACTGTTAAACTTTTCATGTTTCTATACTCCAGTTGTGCATCATCTTTTGATTAATTGTTGCAAAGTTTAAACTTTTTTCCCAGAGGGATCAAGCGGAAGAAATTCAGAATAAAAATCTTTCCGAAAAGTCAATCCTAGTAATTTTGTGATACTAATTTCTTTATGGCCCTTTGCAGATTTTTCTGCAACTTCCATTATCTTGCCTACATAATTCATTACTTAAGGAGTGGGGCTCAGCTGCAGTGTGAATTCACAGTCAGAAGACATCATAGTATGAACCTGGGTAAACAGTTTAAACTTTGTGCAGAAAAAATACTATTCTTTACTATCATGGGGTTTAGTTACTATTTCCAAGATACTCTGTTGAAAGATAACAGGTTATATAAATAGTAAGTAATTGCTACATTACACAATATCAGAGCACAGGTATTTCAGACTTACTGGGTGCTGAAGGCACCCCGTGTCACTTTATAAACTTATTTTTTTCATCTATCAGTTTCATAACGTTCTTCTAAAATTTTACATTAAAGCTTGAATTATATTTTTTGACACACCTTCCCATGCAAACTGATCATAGTGTCTCATAGACAAGGAAATAGTTCTGAAGATTTTTTCAACCACCAAAACATAAGTGAGAAGCTTAACTCTGAGTGTTAGTCACGCCTCATGTGCAGCAGTCTGTAGATACATTCTACACCTCCCACCTTCCCTCCCCTCCCCCTCTTCCAAATAATTCAGGACCGGTCTGGGCTGGAATGACTTGCAACTTGCACTTTAAGGCCTGTAAAAACCTAAGGCATGTGTATCTGATGTTTTAGATATGCCCTTGTATGAACCTTTTTATGATTAAACAGAACTTTGAGAGGCAGGACTGTGCATGGATGCAGCATATGTTTCAAGCTAACACGAGTTTAGCATTGAGACAGAGCTACCATGTGCTACAGAGGCATCAAACTGCATGGGCTTGGTATTCCTAGGCAAGAACTAGTGCTGGCTGCGGGTAGAGCAGTCCACCTCTGGAGTGTCAGCTGACACTATTCAACACCTGGACATATGGAGAGGGCATGGACTGTTCATGAATGCCTGGGATGAAAGCAGGTAAGTGGGCTGCTCTCCTGTGAAAAGGGGCTACTGCAGCGTGTAATTGTAGTTAGTGAGGAGATTGCAAAGCAACTGTTGTGTGTCAGCAAGGGAATGTCCAAACATGTTTAACTGCTCCCCTATGGGTGATTTCTTATCAGTAGAACAACCGAAGAAATAAATTATGCAAAATATATTACAAAAACCCCATAAGTTAAAAAAACCCTCAAGAAACAACAACAAAATAGGGGAAAAAAATCAAACCCAGAACAACTTCTGGAGATAGAAACAAATATTACTTGATCTAATTAATGTAAGACTAAAATTTTATAAAGTTATTCTTCTCTTTGTAAATAACATCTAAATGCTGTCACTTGAGAGAAAAATCAGTAGACAGTTAAACTGCAAATTGTATCTCCCTTACCCTAAAGCAATCTTGTGGTTTTCAAGAAGTTTACCTCAAGCAGTGCCAGGATATAAATACTTTTCTAAATTGTGCACTAGCTGAAAGTAAGTAAATGCCTCTAAATGGTCAACTACAATAGCATAATGATCCCCACAAAAGAGACACTCTTAGACCATTACCTTCTTTTTAGCTTTCAAAATGTATACTGGGTGATTTCAAACAGTTACAAGCAATTCACATAAAAAGATGAAAATACTGTTTTCTAAAATATCATGCAGTAGTACAAAGCTGAAAATAAATATTCCTACTTTATTGCAGTAAAGTTCTAATTCTTCTGGATCTCAAAGTATTGAATTTTTCATGAACAATGAACAAGAACAGAGGCAAGCAGAACTTTTTTCTACAATGTCAATACTCACCGTGGAGTAGAGAGAGGACGTGCTGGAGACAAGTGATAATGAGGACCCGTGTACTTTAAAAAAAGGAAAATAAGATGAAATATTGATGAAAGCATAGAACTTCCCCCATGTAGCTCAATAAGTAAACAGATTTTTAAGATGAGAACCAATTTTCCACAAAGAGCAATTATGAGTTATCAGTATAGAATAACTATTGATAGATATCCCTGCATTTAGAAAGATTGTCCTATACAGAAAAAACATTTTCCTGTATATGGGGCAGGTGAGTGAGCCAATGACATTTCTTATTATTATCAGCAAACCAAGCAGCCCTTTTGTTGCTTTGACAAGAAATCACTTGATAAATACACTCTTTAGAAAAACCAGAAATCGAGCTGTTTATACACCAGCCCTAAGCTGAGCAAATGATTTTAGTAAGAGACTATGCTTAGGAAAACAGTTCACATTCCGTGGGGTGAGCTCCCAAGTTTTTCTCAGCAATGCTGACCTGTGTAGTTGTAGTCCATGGGAAGTGGTAACTGTGAGATGTAGTGCCATATTTCCCCTAATTCTCAGTGGAGTCAACGTCAAGAGCATCGAGTGAATGTTGCAGGGCTGCACTTTAAGAAATGGGGTTCCTGGCCTATCTGGAAATGGCAAATGAAGACTAAAACTGTAAAAAAATTGCCCCTTTCTGCTCCTGAGGAAGGCTATACCCACAGATAATTTTAAAGAAGATAATTTATTTCATTGCCTCTCTTTATTTTTGTTTCACGGGAAGTTTTTTGGATATTTATAATCTGCCAGGGTCTGGTAAAAAAATTATTTTGCTTTAATAGCTACCTGGCATCAGTATGCAAAATCCAGACACTACAAGAATACTTGCATTAGCCAAATGGACTTTAAATCTAGTTTAGTATTCTTAGAGATGTGGTACACTGACAATTGAAATTCAGCGTCTTCCAAAGTATGTTTGGTTTTCAGTCTCTGGTTTAAATGCCTCAGCTAAACTCCAATTCTGCATTCATACACAGTGGCTCTATGCATTACCTCACTTGTTTCACTTTACCCTTCCTCCGAGCTCCTATCTTAAAATACATTTGACCTTCTAACAGCATCATTCCATGTTAATCTCTAATGACTTTAAACTGCTGAAAACTGTTTATTACTGCTGCATTGACTTTCATTTACTCAGGTTGATCAGGTTATCCACTCCAGCTGGATATGAAACATAACCAATGGAAAAGCTTTCATTAAAGCCACTGGTGACCCATTACTGAAATTCTACATTTAACACCTCTTTTTCTATGCATAACTTTGCTTTATTTTCTCTATTATTCTTCCAGTGTTTCCTTTGATAATTCTGTTCCTCAGCAAAGAGTCTGTAGCCAGCTCTGTCCTTGAATTATGTGATTTTCTTCTGTGCAGCCAGCCATCTGTGCTGACATCTCACAGCTTGAGTTGTCCTGCACCCTACTGCTAGTATTACATACCCAGATGTCTGCCTGATATATCATCTAAAATACAGTAAAAGGAATCAAAAAGTATAAGTATTATTTTGTCTGTTGTTTTATATAGGACTTTTATTTCCCCCCTTTTGTATCATAACTGTGAGCTTTGGGAATAAGGCAAGACTTTTTTTATTTGCCTATTATAAAGATAATTTATATTGTCATCACTTAGCAGTAAAGAAGATGTTATAGAATGAATTCCATGGAATTTCAGTTGTCTTTTTTTGTTTAATTAAAGGGTGTAAGAACTTTTCACTCATAGGAATTCTTCAAATAATCAGATTTACCAGAAATGTTAGTCAGAAGAAAATGTTACAGTGGGGAGTTGTCAGGGGCTCTGTAGATGTAAAAGAGAAAAACCCAAAACCAAACCAAAAGATATTCACCAAGTTCCAGATGTTGCAGATAGCATTAAAGGAAGCAGACAGTAATAATCCACATAAAGTAGTGAGCTCAGTTTAAATTACAGAATTTAAATACAGAAATTCATGATGTTTGCTATAGGAGGCTGTAGGAAAGCGGGAGGATGAAATTACTACAAAAGAAAGGAGGTGCTAAGTAGCACTGGTGTTTGGGGAAAAAAAAGAAAGCACATGTATGGGATACACAGCATTGCATATTACTGGGTGAAAGGAATATCTTCCATGTTTTAGGATGTGGAAGACTTGCGAGTGCAACTCAACAGGATTAATAAAACTTCACAGAATCATTTAAGTTTCTGTGGTGCGGGGTGCAGAAGAAATATTTTAAAATTTTACTAAGCTTTGGACATCTATTTTGGGGCATGTTT
Organism: Corvus cornix cornix; assembly: GCF_000738735.6. Taxonomy (NCBI): domain Eukaryota; kingdom Metazoa; phylum Chordata; class Aves; order Passeriformes; family Corvidae; genus Corvus; species Corvus cornix. The sequence continues at coordinate 38,030,965 of NC_047057.1, read as the reverse complement.
GCTGATCTAAGTAGTTCCTCAGTCTTACCTTCTTCCATGCTGTCCCTGAATGAACCTGAATGACTGATCGCTCGTGGTCTCTCCTCCAAGGATGTAGCACTACCACACAGTTGGGAGTCATCATAGAGATCAAAGGAAGTGTCCTGTGCAGGGATGCTGTTTGAACGCATCATGCTGGGTCCAGGAAGGTTAAACTGTGATAGGTTGGTTGGACTCACTGGAATACAAAGCTTTATTAATGAAGCACATTTCCATTAAGTGAATTTTGGTTCTTCATAAAATTGTAATGTAGGACTAGCATGGTTAGGTGGACTTCATGCTGTTGAGGAAATGAAACGCTTTTATTCCTACATTTAAAGCCACAACAAAAAGGTGAAGCAGATGGCCTCAAAGGAGCTGGATGAGATTAATCCTGTAAAACAATGTCTGAACACCCTTTGGCAGCCCAAGACAGAAAATCAAGGGAGGAGATTCAAAAGTTAAAAAGGAGTAAGAGGACGTAAGTATTTTTATAAGCAGCTCTTCTAATAATCAGTATCTGTATTTTATTGTTATGTATCTGTATTACTGGTGACTGTTAAGACCAAAGTTTATTTCCATATGCAAGACATTTATCCTTTGATTTTCAGGAGCACCTACCACCATATTAGGTTAAAAATTCCTGCACAGGCCTCAGTGGAATCTCATCCTAATAAACAGGTGTAGTCAGTCATGGTTGAAATCAAGAACAGCATTGATGAACCTATTTTAAGCTTTTGCAAAGTTTTTTGCCAGTAGGAAGGAAAGCCGGGCTGTGGTTCCCCTGGACTACAAAATCTCAATGCCTAGAAAAAAAAGCTGTCTACCCAAATTCAGCCTCAGTGTTTGGACTTTTATTTTAGATCGTGCAAGATGTTCTCTAAATTATAAACTACCAGACCACCTGTGTTGTGACAGCAAATTATTCCACAAGGCTACGAAAATGTAAAAAAGGAAAGGACAATGAAAAAAAAAAATTAAACTCCATGATCTTATTGCTCTCTATTGTGAGTTCACAAGAACTATGAACAAAAATAAAAGGAGATAATTGTAAGCAGAAAATAATATAGTGGAAAACCACTGCTAACAAAGAGCTGTATCTAAAACTACAGGAGGAAAATTCAAAGCAGTGGCTTGTTTAGCCAGGATCCAATTTCATTTTTAAGAGTATTTTAGTCCAACTTCTATTCCCGTGTGTAATAAAGACCAACATGTGTATGTCTGATCAAATTTCTTTTGAGTGATCATAGCCTATAGATGCCATAAGTTGCGACAGAGTGATGGAAGCGTTAATGCTTTAAAGGATGTTACTAATTCCTCAGTAAGGCTCTAAACCATATAAAGCTCATTGTGAACCTAGGTATGTGTCAAGTGCAGTGCAGGTAAGTGGTTTCTATTCAGCATTTAAGAAAAAAATAAAATTATCAAAAAAACCAAACTTGTGTTGGATTAATTTGAAACAAGATTCAGAATAATGAAATCTAAACCTTGGCCTGTAATCAAATAAAACTGCAACGTGACTCACATCCCAAAATACTATATTGCATTCAAGATTAGGATTTAGGTTGGGCCCAGTGCAGTTACAGCCAGGTCCAGCTACTGAAACACATTAAAAAGGTCTATCTCAAAGCAAACCTGTATGTAGAAAAAATGCAATGCTTAGTTTCTGACATTCACTAAAATCACTGGAAAGAATCTTACTGACTGTGAAATCTAAAAGATGAGTAGCTTTGAATTAGAAGCTAATTTCCAGCTCTACCTCCCATTTTTTTCTCCTTGGTCATCATAAAGAATCTGTGATTTTTTTTCTCTGTGCAAAATATGTGGTGCCTTGGCCCACTGCATTAACAACACTGTTGAGTTTCCCCTCATTAGTGCGATAACACAATATGGTGATGAAGATGTTAAAAATAAACTACCTAGTCTGGCAGACTAAGAAATATGTACAGTTGAATTTTGTGGTTCTATTATAGAGGGGGAGAAACAGTGAAGGGAAACAGCATTTACCGAGGTTGGAAAAGTGGTATTTTCCAGTTGCAGATGAAGACATAGCTGAAGGAGAAACAAGCGGAGACTGACTGCCAGTGTCCTGCAGGCCTCCAGTTGAATGGGAGCGTAGCCATTCCTTGCCTTCCTCCTGACTTGTCTGCCGGGATGATGGTGTATATCTGAAAAACCACAGCTGACATGCTCAAGACAATGACAAGGTGATGTCTTGGAAAGAAACAGCTGTCACATAAACACCCTTCACCAGTTAGATAGAACAAATCCCTTGGAAAACATCAAGGCTAGTCAAGTGATTGTCACCAGAGATTTTAACAAGGCACAATTTACCACTGGGTTACAACAGAAAATGTACAGGACTTGAACCCCCTTTACTCTTCATCCCCCTCCCCAGAACAGCATTCCCTTCTTTGGAAGAGATGGAATGATAAACCATAGCAGACAGACAACTGAGCTGACAGAAAAGGACTTCAAAGCTATAGGAAGTGTACAGGCTGATGCAAAAGCTTGGAAGCTGTATGATTAGGATGGGGAATGGACAGAATAGAAGCCAAGAAATGTTAGTAGCCACTTACGAAATGACATCTGTCACAGATCATGTGGGCAATTGATTAGATGACAGGAGTGAAACAGATCAACAACTCTGAAAAAGGAGTTTGCATTGGTAACGACAGCTAGTCATAGTAATATGGACATGGTCTGCTACTCTGAATGCTACCTGGCATTGTGTCTGGCCCCAAACTGAGGGGAGGAAAAGGGACAGGAAAAATACACAATTATCAGAAACAAGTTCTCTGGAAGGAAGAAGTTTGGCAATCAAATAATTCATCAACTGCTTCCTATGGTAAACCAATAAAACAAGCTCAATGTGACATGTGGGCTGAGGGAGAACTGGTAACTCACTGGTCCAGCCTCTCTTGGCTGAGCTGGAAGAAGGGCAATTCTGGCAGTGATTAAACATTAGTATGTGCAGGTGGTGTGGGTCTTAATCAAGAGATTTTTTTTCAGCAATGTCTGCAATAGCCTGCTTCATTCAATCTCCTGCTGAGAAATGAGCACCTTCTTCACTACTGTCATGAGCCATCAGTGTTCCCCAAAACAGCAGAGCAGAAAGGGCTTTTGATATTCTGGCTTCAGGTTTGTGAGGCACAAGTGTTTCTGCTTAGAGAGAAGATTAAATGAACATGTAAATTCTTCTGTTGTGCTTGGGGTTTTGTACAATATTTTACAGCAGTAAACTATCTTGTCCTTATTAAATATTTACTTCCTTTCACCTTTCAAAAAGGCAGCTATGATCTTTGCCTATAAATGTGGTAGAGAACGGAGTTACTGAATGGTTATCAGATTGGAAGGATGACAAAATAAGAATTCAGGATCTGAGTTTTGGACAAGGATCTCTGCACATTAAATCAAACTGACTTTTTTTTCTGGCCTAACTGATCATTCTTATATGCCTATAAGCAGTTTTCCCACTCCAGTTCACTTTCAGCCACCATTACAGTTGTTTATCCACAAACCTCGATCATCCCATTGTGTCTTTGTAGGGTCCACATTATGCCTTTAATGTCTTCCACCTCTTTTGTTCTCTCCAAATCCAAAGTGACTGTTTTGCAATAGTAGGAAATTTGACTAAATTCTTTTTAAGGAACAACTAGTGCAAAAGGTGCTTTTTAGTGACAACAGTTTAGCACTATCTTAAAATTTAATAAATATTTATTCATAACTCATGAGATTTAACTGTGTCATTTCAGTTATTGGAAAGCTGCAGTGTGTCTGTGTGCATGCACATATATCCTTTCTCGCCAAATCTTTTTCCTGGACTGGGGAGATGGGCTTCCACACCTGATGAGACCAGCCAGGTTTCCTGTATGATCCACTCTTTAACCATGGAGGAGAGAAGAGGGTGGATAAATTCTGTTTTCTGTGATGAAGACAGAATTTAGTGAAGAGTTAGTAGCAAAGGTGGACTCAGTATTGCTGGATAAGGACCAAGAATACTGTCTGGAGCAGGACTCATTTCATACTTATAAACCTTGGATAACAAAATTAGTATTTTCTAGCCCTACCCTTTAATAGCCCTCCAGTTCAAATTGCATGACTCTTCGCATGAGTTCAAGTCAGATCCACCCCTAAACCTTGTTTTTCTCCATAATGTTTTCTATAATTAGTCCTATTGAATTGCATAAATATCTTGTTCTGTTTCTTTTAGCTCTCCAGGATTCAATGCCTTTTAAGATTCATTGCATAAGGAAATGATCCTTAAAAGTATTTACTTTCCATGATATATCTTGAAAGAAAATGTATTCCTGAGGCAGATGTGGAAAGAAAAAGTCCATTGTTAAAATTTACATTTTCTGGTTTGAATCTAAATTCCAAGAACTCTGTTGCAAACAGGATCAACAGAAGAATAAAGAAAAGTAAAGGCAGTGTAGAAAAGGTTACAGGAAAAGAGAGAAGCAGCAGTCATGCTCAAAAAAAATATATATACCTTAATCCCTTTTTGGGTAGTGTATTTCTGTCAAGCTGCATGCTGTTAAAACAAAAAAAATCCCTAAGGACATACAGTAAACAGGACTGTTCAGAATAACAAATTTTAAAGCTTTAGGTTTGTGTGCATAACAGAAGGTCATTTAATGCTTTTTAATATAACTTTCATGATAAATCCCTTACTCATTTGGAGGGAACAATAGGACATGGACTGCTGGAGATTCATTTTTCATCTAGACATGCTCTGGGCTGGGTCAATAGTAATTTGGAGACTGTCCAGGTCAGAAAGAAGTGCTTCTTTACCATTTCTAACTTTCCTACAGCTTTGCTCTGCAATCTGTGTGAGAATCATATGGTCACAGTATGAATCTTTATTTTTCACGGTTGCCTATGATAAGCCAATAGATTTCCAAAAGGAATGAAGGTTGTGGCACCTGCTAAGAGGCAGCATGGCCTTGCCAGAAGCCAAATGACATCTCTGTGTGTAGAAATATGTGCTAAACATACAGACTCTTGACTTTCTGTTGTTGAGGGTCTCACATAGTAAGGCAATGGTGGGGACAATGAAAAGTGGCACCAGAGCAATGCTGTTCTATATTCTTGCACACATAGTGTCAGAGTGGCTGATTACCCAAAAACTATGGCTGGAATTTTCCTTATTTAAACTCCATCACTAGAAGGGCACCCACTAGCCTTCCTTCCAAGTGTTACTTGGGAATTTCACCATAAGGTCTTGGAAAATCAGTCTCTGCCTGGTGTGAGTTGAATTGGTTACCATCAAGTAAGTATTGCAAAGTTTTCTCCCTTTAGTACATAACTTAGTGTCACCATATGGATTAAATGGCAAAATGGCTTTTGAAAGCTTCTGTATTACATATCATAATCACACCTCTGAGAGCAGCAGTAACTTAGGACCCTTGCTACCCAAGAAATACCCTTATTAAAGGTGTTTCCTGTCGTGCTGGGGATGATGGGAGTCCTACTGTCATGTATCCTTGATCCAAGTAGATAAAGGCAGTGAAAACACTGTTGACATGGACAATACATTACTGTCAGGGCTTGGACTAATGGGAAGCAAACTCTTCTTACCACCAGGAAGTTTTATAGACAGTTTTACTAGTTTAATAAAGAGCCTTGTTCTGCATGCGGAGAAAGCAAATGGAAGGAGAAAATTAGCAGGATTTCAGCACAGGTCCAGTTATCATGGTCCATGTGAGAGTAGTCCCATGTCAGACAGAGAACTGCATTTTCAGCATTTTGCTCCCAACATAGCTAACAGGACCAAGAATGGTTGGCAAAAAACAAACATAAATTTGAATGAATGATTCATTTTTTTTTCTTCAGAGAGAAAAACGGGGCCATGATGTTCTTTTATGTACTTGTATACACCTCTAAATTTCAAGATGAATAAACATGATCGTAACACCAGTTTCTTATGCAAACACTTAAAAATCTGTATGAACTATGTATTTTCCAATATTACTTTAACTTGGAGATATATGTATTTTAAAGTAATCTATAGCACATTATATAAAAATAAAGGAGTCAGTGCTCCTTTAAAGCAATCCACAAGCCAAAAGTTATGCCAGTCGTTTAAGAAGGCAAAGAGTGATCATAGGATTTTCTGAAAATCTTTTGAATTCAGATGATCAAATGAAATAGGGATGAATATTCCTTAACATAAGCATAGAGTTATTGCAACTGCAGTAGAGTGTAGCAAACGCCCATTCTGTGTTTTTAAAATACTAAAGCTTACAAAGATGCTCCTAGATTTCAGATAATTGTATTAAACCATTAAGCACAGTCTCATGTAACTGTTACTTCAGACCAATAACTGCTCTAATCTTTTTAATATCTGGAATCATTCATCCACCAAAAGCTGGGTTCATTCCTTCCACAGAAACTGGACTTTTGGTAAATAGAACTGAATTTACCTCAGATCTGTAAAGTTGATAATGATAATAAAGACAGTCCTTTCCTGGAAGAAGCAATGCATACATGGACAAATACCAATATAAAATACCAAGGATGAGAATATCATAGTATTCTGGTATTTTCCTTTGCCATGTAAATTGGAAAAAGCAATCTTGCAGAAAGATGAATGAAGACGTAGGCTGAAGTTATCAAGCCCACAATATCTCATTCTTTTTTGTTTATTTTGCACTGCTGAAACTGACTGCAACTTCTAAGGGGGAAATTACAGAAAGCCTTACATCCCTCATTTTCCTACCTGCCGTTGGTGAGGAGGCTGCCATGGGAAAGGGTCATAACAGCATACCCTCGAGCTACATCTAACTCTTTCAGAGCTGTTAGGCAATAAAACAAATTATTGCAAGCTAAAAAACAACTAGAGAGCTCCATGACAGGCTGGACAAAGCTGATACAGGTCTTACAAACTAGTTTCTACAAAAGGCAAGACATATAAGAAAATCTGATACATGATGCACTGTTTCACACCTTAAAACCACAACCATCAATTATGATGGTAATTTAAAATAATTGAAAGTCTTGAAGGGCCTAAGTGGATTTCAATGGACTTTCACAACCCTCAAAACAAAACATTCTTTTAAAGCAAACTGGAGCAAGCCAGTCATGTAACTAGAAACCACTTCCACTCTGCTAATCTTAAAATGCAGCTATTACTGCTGATCAGACCAGTGTTTATTTCTGTACTTCTGCATTTTTATGCCTTCCTTGCTGTGTCATTCAGATCAAGCAGAAGTCACAAATTTGCAATGCCCAACAGCAATTAAGGGTTTGAAAGAACTACTGGTGATGTGTCCACCTGGAAAATTTTACAACTTAACCCCAGAAGATGTTTTTATTTTATAGTATAAGTACCTGTATGATTTATTTCAATCCCTGTAAGTTGTAGTAAGGTAAAATACAAGTGTTCTCCCACATAGGGAGCTACACTGCTATGACAGCAGAATTAGACTTTTCTAAATATTGCTAGCGCAAAACCAGCAAAAGGCCTGAGAGAGATGCAAAACCTGCTTTCTTTCTGAAAAAGAAAATATTTTGTTAGCTTTTACCAAGCCTATTTTCTGGTTGTTACAATGCAATAGAATTTCATTGAATGACGCAAAATTTGGCGGGACTAAACTTCGACACTCCACTCCAGGAGTTGTCAGGCAGCTCTGGGTTGATGTCATACCATCGCTCAGTGGGTAGCCTGAAAACTGGGCAACATCTGATCATCCCTGGAGGGACAGGTGGGCAAATATAGCAGAGACCTTGCAGATTTGCTGCGTCCGTGAAAGGTGACTTTTTCTGGAGGCAGTCAAGGGCTACTTTCCTTCATAGAAAACGTAGATGTACCCTGAAATTTTGTTCTCGTTTTCTGTGTTCTTTCCAGCTGCATTAAATCTTTCTTAAAACTTGATGTCCCAAAGTCTCAAGTTAAAGCCTTAATGTGAAAAAGTAGAATGGGATAGCTACTTTCTAAGACTTACATGCAATATTTTCATTTTCAAAATGCTTTGCACTACAACTCTGTACACATGTTCTGCAGAATAGCCTCAGTAATTTCCATTTTGTATCTATGCAAATCTATCCTGCCCTGTTATATCCCTTCAGAATAATAAACCTTTGATCACACGTCTTCAGTAACTCTTTACCGACTATTCAAGCACCTTTATTTTCCCCATTTGCTTATGAGAGTGTTATTAGGAATAGCACTTAAAGCTTTAGTAAGTTCAGGATTTTTATTGCATTTACTATTTTTCCTCTATTCAGAGTGCTTGTTTTCCTACAAATTAATTAAATTAGTCTTATTTAAAAGGCTGTTAATGACTAATCCCATGTTATCTGTTACTTAAACTATTTTGTTTAATGTCTTCTGTATCTTTACAGGCAAAGTGGCCTTCCTGTAATCTCCTCGCCCTCCATCCCAGCTCTCCTCCTCACTCCTTCCTCAGCACAGACCCTTTGAAAACTCTTCTCCAGTTCTAATTACTGCAGGTTTTTCAGGCTGTGTCTGAAGCAGGGAAATGAAAAGTTCATCAGGACAGTAAACCAAAGATATTTTTACCCTTTTCATTTCCTCTTAGTATGTTTGCCATTATTGATATATATCTATCAAATTACAGCTAATGCTTCAATGAAACACACACATATTTTTTTATCATCTATCATTAGCTCTCTCTTCTATTTCAGTTTTTCCTACATTTACTCTGCACAGACTTTACGTTGCTTGCTAGTTGTACCTCATTGTGCACTTTGGTCTTTCTGATTTTGTCTCCACCTTATATTAGTATATCTGATTATAAGGACTGCTGACTCAGTCTTTTGCAAGCTCTAGGGTGACTGAAGAAAAAGCAAAAACCTCCTTGCAGACAATTTTTAATGCTACCCTATGCTATATTTAGTATTGCCAAAGGTATTTCAAATATAATCTGAGTTTACAAAGGAAAAAGGACATAGTCTGCTGCCAAGCATATCTGCCTCCAACATCGCAAATCAATGTTTTTTTGTGAAAAAATACTTTGCTACGTGTAAGTTTTAATGCATAAAAGAGTTTAGAAACTCAGCAGTTATATCAGACCTTTCAGAAAAATCAAACTGCAAAAACCCTGTTGGGACTATAATTCAAGAAATGACACCGTTTACTCTAGCTACATGTATTTGTTTTGAGGCCAGATCAACATGAACAATGGCTCTCTCTGGACTCAATCATAATATCCCCATATGGACAAATATGAAACTTAAAAATATTGCCAACGGCAAAGTATTTGGAACCACTGAAATTGAGTCACTGAAAAAATACATAAAGTATTAGTAGTGGGGGTTGCTCAGGAGCTTATGCCAAGCCATTAATATTTGAAATGTGATGTTTAAGATCCTGTGCATAAATATAATTTCTGGCATAAATTCATACTCTTCCATATCATTCTACTGACCTCACCATCCATATATGTAGCAGAGAAGGATTTTGTAAACTTAGTATTAATAACTGATCTTTTAAGAAATATTGTCACATTCAGTTCATAGTACACAAATGCAAATTCCTATTTAAAAATTAAAGGCACAGTGCAAACTACAAATTGCTCATGTATCAGTGTATTTTTAACTACTGTATTTTTAACAATTCTATGTATTGTTAGTGTACATTATATTGGGACATATATATGTTTTATAATTATTCAAATAAATAATAGAATATATTAGTATATAATAGTAATATAATTTGCAATTATATTAGTAAGAGGTGTGATTTTTAGCTGATATAGTAATACCTCTGAACGTAACATAAGAAAATGAAACCTGTGTAAAGTTTCCATCTAGAGTTCTCAAAGTTTTAATTATGGGGTTTTTTTTAATGCTGGTTCACTGAAAGTGAATTCCTTCTATGGAAAGGATGGGTATTGAAAAATCTCTGAGTTTATATAAAGGGCAAAAAAATCTTGACATTGTGTATTAAATGTCTTTTTTCCTTAAAATGTTTGTGTTGTTAAACAACTAATTAGTTTTAAAATATTTCTGACTGATTCGGTATAATTTTCTTTTTTGAGCCAAAGGCTAATGAAATATTTAATATTGATTTTGCAGTCCCCGTGTGAGATAAGAGTTTCACTGTCAAATCCTGAAAATTTTCACGGGAAGCAGAAGTTACTTAGTACCTAGCAAAGATTACTTTTTTCTCTCCTGCAAAAGTCAAATAAATATTCCACAAAAAAAAAAAAAAAAAAAAAAAAAAAGGAAAGAAAAGAAAAAAATTTTGGTTCAACTGTGCCAGGCTAGTTGCACCTTCTCATAATGTAACTTAAATGGTAAAAAATCTGCATGTAAAAAAATTCTTTAATAGAGTAAATGGAAAAACCTTTTCTTGCATTTTTGTCTGTTCCAGACACTTGCCAGGACTGACCACATAGCAAAGATCACATCTTGTAAAGTGTCTCCCTGCCAGTGAAACTGCACTTCAGTAAGGATCTGTGTAATGATGACCATGTAAGAAGCAACTTGTCAGGACTGAGTATTTTAAGGCAAGACTGGTCAGCTAAGGCCAGGGCACACCAGATCTGCCTGTACTTTGAGCTAAAGGGAAGAGAAAAGGTGAGGTCCCACAGCTGGAGGTTTGCTTGCTTTGGAGCTGCCAAATGATGGGACAGCAGGTGGATCCAGCATGCAGGAATCATTATGTGCCTGTTAGCTATTTACACTTGCCTTTAATTAGATAATTTTCCCCTTTTCTCTCATTGTCTCCAGAACAAGGGAACCAAAAAAAATTTCTCAAGATAGAAAAAGTGCTTGTAAAACCTTAAAAGGCAGTTGATTCCACATTGTGATGCCTTTCAGCTTTCTTTTCTTCCTTCCTTTTTCACATAAAGGACTAAGCTGCTAATTAAACAGTGTCCCTTTAGCAAAAGAGGTGGAGGGTTTATTGTTTTGGCTCCTGTCCTTTTGCCTCTCACTTATTTCGTGGTCACTGTATCTATAGGCAAGCTCACCTTTCCGAAAGAGTAGATCTGACGCTTCCAGTCCTCATGAGCAGGCTCTGAACCTCCTGAGTGCTTGTTGTCAGTCCAGAGAGAGAGCCATGATGGCTAAGAGGAAGGTCAATAGACTCGGAACTGGTGTGAAGGCTAGTCATGGACTGGTAACTTGGTGTGTCCTTACTGCCCGCTGAAGAGCTGCTCAGGTTTGCAGCCCACACAAGACCACCTGATGTGAAAGAGTGCACTGAGGCAGGACTGGAAGCCAAGGAGTGACTTAAGCTTACAACATCTGCATTTAAGTCCGAAGGTTTACTGAAGAGGGGGCTGCTGCTACCACTTTGCCCACCTGCACTGCCCATGCTGCCTGTGCCCGAGGATGGCGATTCCAGGCTGCCTTGCCGTGCCAATGTGGTACTAGGGCTGGGCATTGCCGATGTGGGTTTCACACCTTCAGTACTGGGTGCAGAGGCAGCTTTACCACTTGCCTTGGCACCAAACAACCTAAATGTAAAACAAATAGCTTTAGAGAAACTGATAGCCACATTAAACATTCATGGCGCAACATCCTAAGAGCCAAACTACACATTTTTAATTACTGCTACTAAAATCATGCCTACCTAGTTGATCAATCGCAGCACAAGTTTTAATTCACTTAACCATATCACAATAATCATGGTTTGTTTCTTTAGAAACAGCTCTCATTCACTGCTATTCAGATGTGCTCTTTGCACAGAGACCCTCCCAGAGAGAGGCAGAATAATCACGTTTTTGTCTTATTAGTTCATAAGCAGATTACACTTTCCCCCAAATTCATTCAGTAATTAAGCGTTCCCAAGTCATTAGCTTTTAAACTCCTCACTTCTCAAATCTGCTTAAATTATTGCAACAAACATGTGCAAAAACCTTCGAAGTTTAATAAACATCTAAGTATTTGTGCAGAATTTCCTCTCGTTTTTTTGCACAGATGGTCAGGCAGTCATCAGTCATGTAGTAACCCCTCAGACAGAATAAACTGCACCATGGCTAAAAGGGGTCAGTTTGTCTCCAAGGGCAGGAATGATAAAAGTGTATTTCACATAATGTCTTCAGCAATTCTAGATATGAAAATTCTACAGTGATGATGAAAAAATAAACTGCAAGTCCTCTAAAATTTGAACTAAAAGGTCATGTGATGTTTTAATGTATTTCTGGAAATATTTCAAGCTGCAGTTAATATGCAGCTCATAAGTTAAAGGTAAATAAACACAAAACTTATCATGATGTAAAGTAAGCATGTCTAATAACGTAAGAATCCGCTTTACGTATTACCAAGCCCACTAAACTAAGGTGCAGCTCCCCAGCTGCCTGGAGATGCTGTTTTGGTAAGTAGGCACAAGAGGGCACTATTGGCTTTTCCTCCAGCCGTGCAAGCGCTCCATCCCAATTTACACTTCATCCGGATTTATACTTCCAGAAATGTTACAATAGAGCATTTACAATTGAAATTTAGCCTTGCCAATGTTTGTGTAGAAAAATGTAACGAAGCTGCTAAGATAATGAAACGTTTCTAGCTGGAGCTGCCAACAATGTGAAAGCAAATCTAAATCTTTATAATTTAAAGAGCTCTTCAGTTCTCCATCCAGAATATGGCAATGCCTATTCCATTAACAGAATGTGCCTGAACACAGTGTCCTTCCTCCCTTTGGGGGTTTAGCACAGTATTGAGAAGAAAATTCACATGTGGCTGAACTCAGAATCATAGAATATCTTGAGTAGGAGGGGACCCATAAGGATCATTGAGTCCACCTTCTAAGCTTCAAACTGTTGTTATGGGGATGTACCTAAAATGCTTAAAGCTCAAGGAACAGCCATTTCAGGTCTGGGAAGGTCTTTAAATCTTAAAGAAATAATTGTGTTGTATGAAAAAATTATTGCCCTCTTATTTTCCTGTGCTTGATTTGCTTGTGGCAAAATATTCCCTGAAAAGGCTTTTTGCACAGTAGTTCAACACACTGAAAATCCCTGCTTTATGTATTGCAACTTCAGGGAATCATAGAAATGCACTAACCTTCGAAACGTGGGGGAAGCAATATCTGGGTATTTGGATCCTGGCTGTCTAAGTCCTGGTGTGCCAGAGGCGCTTGCCGAAGTTGGGCTGGATTTAGGGGAACTGGACAGTGAGACGCTTTCAGAATCTGACACCACCACTTTCTCTTTTTCCTTGTCTGTCTGGTTGATGGTGACAGGGCTGGACCTCCCGGACCCGATCTTGCTTGGCTCTCGCAGCTTGGTGGCAGCAGCACCCACAGACTTGCTGCTCACATTGGAGTCGATGCTGCTGGTGCTGGAGCGGTGGCCGCCCCGACCGGGGATCCCGCTGCCGCTGGATTTCGATGGGCGAGGCAGACTTCGATATTGCAGAGTTGTCTTTGAGCTCACATGCAGGATGCCGTCATCCTGGTTTTGGGAACCATCTAAGCTCGTCTTCCTCCCTGCGTTGGACTTCCCACTGATGGCTGAAGATTTTGGCATTTTTCCTAGCGTTGCTGACCCGCTTGTGATGGTCGCTCCACTTGTGGTGATCATGGTAGAAGATCCCAACCCAGACTTCTTGAATCCAAATGACCCTGTAGCTGTTGATCTCCCAATGCCAGAGGGAGGCTTTTTCCCTTCATCACCGCTGCTTTTTCCTGCATCTGATGGAGATCGCTGTATGGAGGCTCCTTTTAGGGGAGTTTTCACTTTTTCTGAAGCTTTTGCATCATCAGTTTTTCCTACGTCAAAGTATATTTGAAAAGGTCACTTGTGTTTAAGCTGCAATGCCTTAATATCTAATTTCAACACGATATGATTACAATTTCAAAATGAAAAAGCACACAAATGGAATAATTCCCCTAAGGAAACAGACCAGTTTGGTCTTTACTCTCCCATCAGCTATGTATGAGACATTACAGGTAAACATTAAATATTAAAAGCTTGAAATTCCTCTGAGGACTTCCAGTTTCATATATAGGTAGAAAATATAGTTGTAGAAAATTATCTTGAATGAACTATGAGGAATTTTGACTAATTTTGTTCTGTTAACAGTATTTCTATATGAAAGAAGTAATGCTTGAAAATAAAACATTACATGTAATAAACATCTCCTGAAGTATGACATTAATTATGCATGTAGAAATTAATGCTACTTATAGAATTCTTTGGTTTTCACTGATTGCATCTTTTTTAGCTTATGACTAAGTTTGTTCTGGTTTTAGTTACACAAAATTATCAGGGAGAGATTACGTTATGGAAAGAATCATCTTGATCTGTAACAATATCAATTACACAAGTTAATTAGTCTTTGTCATATCCTTGATGTCTTCTCAAGATTTTTGATTTTTTGTGAGGTTTTCTTCAGTCCTGGGTAGGCTTATGACTATATAACATATATTTCTATGTTTCTTCCATATGTTCTAAAACTTTATTGTAACATGCAGAAAGGTTGAAATAAGGTGTTCTAACAATGTTCTCTTATTATTTTAAAGGTGTTCTCTTATTATTTTAAAAATCGATAAAAATTGCCATTTCAATTCTAATTTCTCTCCAAGCATTTGTACACTATATAATATATATAGTATACTCCTAATAACTCCTAAAACATACTAAAGTTTTTAATTTACTCATCAAGTGATTATGAAAGCTTTGGAGGTGGATGACCTAAATTCTCTTAAGAAACTAAAATGTAATAAAGAGCATCACCTGCAAAGCAGAACTAAATCCACTCATGTTTTTATCCAGTACACATTTTATGCTACACAAACAGATGCACATGCCATGATACAGATAGACTCTGACCCAGCAAACATACAGATCATTAGTAGTTAAGGCCTCAATTCTGTCTTGCACAGTGGCTGCCTGATCACCTTCAGCAAAACCGATCTGGGAAGCTTAGCTTGGCGTGCAGCAAACCTTTTAGTATCTCCATTTTTAATTGCTCTTAGAGTGTTATAGTTTCTGTATCCGTATGATCACCACAGCAATGCTCCTCAGGGATCTCACAGACCAGAGACTCACCAACGCTGAGCAGTTCCAAATTGCAAAGAAACAAAAATGGTTCACAAAGGGTAGGAATTTATTCTGAGAAGATCTTTGTTAGCTGTCTTTACAACTGGGGGTTGAAGCATGCCCATGCACTGTTTTGTCAGGACATGACAAAGCTCCAGAAAATGTCCTACTGAGAATTCACATTTCTTTAGTAAAATGATGGATTAGGATTAGATGGTCTTAATAAATATCTCTTTCACCAGCTTTGGATTTTTTGCTTGAAAACTAGATTGCAGAAGTGGTTACTCCTTCTGAGAGGCCTTCCAAAATTAGGTAAGAGGGCATTTAGCACTGAAAATGTGTAAAAAGACATTTTTTACAATTTTTTGTTGCTTAACAGTGGTCTGTAGAACACCCATAGTATGTGGAATGTGATAACTCAGCTTTAGTTCAGAAATAACTAGAAATATAATTTTGAGTCCCCTTCCTTGAATATTCAAGCTTTTTGATTCAGCTTCTAATATTTGGCCATTTCTATGCAAATGTTGAATTATCAAAGGTAAGGTTTTCTAGAGAAAAAGGGTAAGGCACAGATGAGTCCAAAAATACTTCTAAGAATTCCTTAATAGACATTGACATACACAAATGATAGTACAACAAAATGCAATCACAGTTTTTGTTATGGATGCATCCATGTGTACTTAATAAATTATTATTATGCATGTAGCAAACTAACTGTTATAGAAATGAAAAAGTTGATATAATATTACAATATGGGCTTGAAGTCATTTACGGGAGAAGAGAACAATATGCATATAGTATATATATGTAGAGAGAGAGTACCCATCAATTATTTTAAGACCACTGTAATCTGAACTACAGAAGTTTCCTACCTGGGGTCTTGAGTGCGCTTGTTCCTGCTTTGTGCCTGGACTGAGTTGTTCCTACTTGTGCAGTCATGCCCCTCCTCCAAGATCCAGTCTGTGATACAGAGAGAGATGTCTTCTGCCCCCCCTTCTCTGACTCTTCAGACAGCCCTGAGGGAAGGCCTTTCCACTTGCCACCGCTGTCTACGCTGCTGTCAAAGTCTTCCTCTGGTTTCTTCAGTTCTTCAGTGCTGCCCCAAGTTTCACTGTCTGTAACTGAGCGTTTCTCTGAGTCTGTCTTCAGCTACAAGAGATTCCATGAGAAATGGTCAGTCCCAGAATCTCCATTATTTGCTGATTTCTTAAATCATAGTAGGGGAGGAGAATTTGGTCTATTTGCAGCAAGGGCCACAGAAACTTTCCTTCTAAAACATTAGTATCCTGATTCCAAAAATTTAAAAACCTACAAAACATACCCATTAGGGTTGACATTTCTCTTTTTTTTTAATTTCAGAAGATTTCATAATGAAGTGAAATATAATTTACTCCAATCAGTGGTGATGCCCTATTGTTCCTCAACTCCGTCTGAATTTCAGAAGGGAATCACTGTGCTGAGAGGTTTTACTAAAAGCTTGGGTAAATGAATTCCTAAATATACTACCTCAGTCTGGCTTCTTGACTTTTCCTACCCAAGATTTCAAGTGACTGGATTAGGAATACTGCTCCAGCAGAACAGAGTATGTTGTGCCACCAGTGAGCAAGGATAGCATCTTCCACAAAAATATTCATGCTACAGCTGATGGCTTTTCCACTAGTCCGTCTCCACAGAAATGAATTGTTTCCAACAAGAAGCTCTCTCTATCAACTAACAGAGCAGAAGAGAAGCTATGCCAGCACTACTCATCTATGGTGTCAAGGCAAGAAGCTGGGCTCATGCTCCATCTGAAACTTAGGCCCATGTGGAGGATGCACCAGCAGGGACCTAACCCCCCTGTGGCATCTCCTTCCCTGAGGCATGCTGATAAGGGAGTGCTGCAAGGAGCAGCCCAACAAGACAAGGCAGAAGCTGTGAAAATGGCTTAAATAGAAACAGAGACTGACCCTACCCCTCTGTGTTTGACAAGACTGGTGCTCTTTGTGCTGACAGGCTGTTTGGTGTAACTCTTCCTTCTGTGTTTTTTTGCAGCCTCCTGACCTCAGACTGAAACCTTATTTGCACATCACCCTCTCACCACTCCTGTTTGCCTCTGCCCCTCTTTAACAGCAAAAATATGGTGCTGCTCTCAGGTATCACCAGCCTAAGAGGGGCTGCAAAATGGAACACATTGAGGGACAGGCTATTTATTATTCTGTGCTGTCACAGCTCCTTCACCACAGAGACCCCTCTGTGGCTGCTTCCTAGGCACTGCTGTCATAAGTAGGATTAATACTGACTTGATGACCAACAGAATAATCCGTCCCTGTTTACATATTTGTCAGCTGAAGTGTACAAAATGCAAAAGATCTCTGTATTTCCATAATTGCATATGTTCTTTGGACATGCTAGCACAGATTATGGGTAACGATTAATGGGAAAAAAGCCCAAGTAAATACCTACAAAAATATTGCAGGGTCCTTCAGAAGAGAGTTTTTAAAGTTATTGTTACAACATGCTTACAGACATTTTCCCATAAATGAATGACTGTAAATATATACATTTTTAAAGCAAACTGCATAATTTCAAAAAAATGAGTAGTACAATACTTTCTAAAAGCCTCTCTTCATCATTATCATGCTTTTAATAGGAAAATGACAACAAAATATGCAATTTCTGTCTCAGTCTATAGCCTTCCTGCTCCAATCACTTAAAAAGACTGATAAAGGGATCTCTGTGTTGCAGTGTATCTAAGACCTGGAGAACAGCTGGCAAAATGTATTCTGTTCATCTCAGCTTCTGACTGAGATTGCCAGCTAGCATGGAATACAGTGAGTTCTGCTTAATCTGCCTGGTAAAGGCATACCTGATACAGGTCTGTTCCTAGTCTTCATAATATAAAGAAACTCTGGAATGAAAGCAAAACTTGAACATGCACTGCATCTCTGTCTATCGCTGAACAATTTGTGAATAAAACAGAAGCTTATTATAGAGCAGCTAGAACATGAGATAATCCAAATGAAAACAAAACCACAAAGAGTTAAATGGTCAGCCTGAGATTTTTCAATCCTGATAACTATGCAGTGGAACAAGTAAGCCAGAACTAGCTGGCCATCATTGCTGATGTGAAAGGGAAGAGGCTGATCTCCAGTTAGCAACCATGGAAGGCCCTGATGGAGTGAGAAAGGCAAGAGTAAGGGCTGAAGAATATTTGCATTAGTGTGAATTTGCATGAGTACAGCATTCGTCTGATATCTGTCCTGTTGGAGATTTAAGTAATTTTCATTCCAAAAGTAACTATATTTCCCTATTGTTTGGGGGAATGACAAACACGTGTTTTTCTCCGGCTCACAGAGTCTGCTACAATATACATCTACAAAAGAGACCTCTGAACTGCAGACACTGTCTGAACTGCAGGAGTCTAAATGGAATCAGAAATGTCAACCTTGTGTCCTGAACACTTGACATCAAATCACTGGAGGCAACCACTGTTCCCCTATGCTGAGCGTTCAGTCTTGAAGTTCCCTGCTTGTAAACAGGAGATGACATGGCAGAGAATACTTTCCTATTGAGACAAAATTTTCTGGTTTTATTTCTTTTTTTGGGTGGAACCAAGTCCTGCAGGGATTCTGTACTGACTTTTCTATCACTTGCAATTTTGAGGGGAGCTGGGAAGAAAAGCTTCGATACCTGGGACAAGAGCTTTACATACACAGACACACACACACACACGTGTATATGTGTTATGTATATAGTTTGTATATAGTTTGTGGCTGTATGCTATTAAGAATTCTATTTTGACACTGTGAATTTTCACCTTGCATTGACACTTTCATCCCTGGACCTAAGCGGGGAGAAGAGAATCTCTGCCATTTGAAAGGACAGTACAGACTGTATATTTCTTCCCTAATATGTTCCAGCTCATAAAAGACAAAAGATACATTATTTTTTATTGTGTTATCTGTTGAAAGAGATATTCCAAATGAGCTGAAGTGAGTAGAAATCCGTGCATCACAGATCAGTCATATTGTGTTTGTTTTGTGTTAGGGTGCAGCAGGGGCTGGGAACAGTGGGGGCTCCCCCAGGGTGGGCAGAGCTGGGTCTCACCAGCCAGCACCTTCAGCAGTGATGTGTGCCCTGGGAGCAGGGAATTTGGGATGTCAGCTCACAGCCCAAGGTTGGGTCAATGGGGTCTGTGGCTTCTTGCATTCAGATGTAATAGAGGATTTTGTAAAATACGAATATTTAATTTGTTTAGAGGCATTGATACCAAACTTTTTCTTTTGTTATCCTGCATGCTTGGGGGGTGTTGCAACAAATGGCTACTCACCTGGGCATGAGTGTTCTTCCTTGAAGAGGCTGTTATGTTGGAGTAAGAGCTGACAGATGAGGTGGTATTCAAATCATCTGTGCTGAGGTTGTCAAGAGTGTCACTGAGGCCACTGCTAACTGAGCTGCTGTCATCCCAGCTGCAGAGAAAGGAACACATCTGCTTTACATACTGTGTCTCAATAGGCAGAAAGCATCTCAAAATCAATAGATGCCATTACTTATTTTTCAAGTGATTTACCAGAAACTTTTCAGTAGTATTTCCTAAGGTACAATGAATATTATTCTTCAGACATTTAAATTAATTATTAACTCCCAGTGAAGTGGTTGCTTGTTCAATTAATGAAAGATGCAGGAGTCCTTAAAAAAATTAAGATCAGGTCTAAGTGTAAGTCATTAAAACAGTTTGTTTCATGTTTCACTGCAATCACATTCACTCCACCAGCAGGGAAATCCATTAAGCCTATCTGATACCGCTAGCCAAAACATTATTAATATCTTGGAGAACACCTGATGAATTTCCAGGCTATTTAAAAGGAGTATC
Source organism: Corvus cornix cornix (assembly GCF_000738735.6). Taxonomy (NCBI): domain Eukaryota; kingdom Metazoa; phylum Chordata; class Aves; order Passeriformes; family Corvidae; genus Corvus; species Corvus cornix. The sequence continues at coordinate 38,011,141 of NC_047057.1, read as the reverse complement.
TTTTCTGCAGCCTAATCCACTGTCAGCAAGAAGCCAGTATTTTCAAAAATTTTATTTTCTTCTCTTCAGTCTGTGTCTAGCTGGTGCAATGTCATCAAAATAGGAATCCCTGAGCATACAGTCACTGGAGCTGACAGAGAACATGTTATACATCTCTGAAGAAACACAGTCTGTCAACTGTCCTGCTTTGGGAGATAGAGGCAAAGGATGCAAATGAGGAGAGAAAGGCTGCTCTTAGAGACATGTCATTACCAAATCTCACAAAAGCCTTGCTTTTGCACGGAAGGGAGGTTGATCTGTGTTTCTCAGACTTTTGTCCAGAACTGCTTCTCTCTGGCATTACATTTTGACTTTTAGCTTATTGCCACATACAGCATTATGCTCCCAGTTTTGCTACATCTCCACCTGTTAATCTTGTTTTAGATTATTCGGAGGCCAAAAGTTTGAAAAAAAATTCACCTTATCACTTTCAATGTGATTCATCTCCTATAGTTTTAGGTATATAAAAGTAAGGTATCTCATTTAAATTATCTAGATGTCCTCTCTAACCAGTATTAAAAACAGCCTCCTCCAGGAGGTAATTCCTCCTGGCTTCAAGTGTCTCAGGCTTATAGGATAAACTGTCCACTGAAGGTCCCTCTTTTTGTCTTTTCCTCTCCTGGAGAAGAGAGGGTTGAGAAAGCATCTTCTAGATATATAACTTCTGGAAAGACAAAGCTAGGTGCTTAAATGTGCTGATAAAGTGCAAAACACTTTTTTATCCTTGTTTTGCTGTAGCCTCATGAGCCACTTTTTAGAAAAAGAAATGAAATTCAATCCCACAGTCAAATTAAAGCTCAGTACCATTGCTAGTCATTCAGAGTGAACAAGGAAAATACCAGTGAATCCTTATTTTACATTTGGAGTTTTGGGAGACAGCAGCAGTGACAGGGAACTGCATGGAATAAATGTGTGCTGATGCACCAGAAAGTTCAGTGCACCAGTCCCGTATCATAGCAACTGCAGCAAGCATTACCTTCCTTTTGCAAAAGGTAGAAAATCACATTTGTAAACCAGCTCAGTGGCAAGATAAACATATTTCAGAGGGCAAGAATTTATTACAGTGCTGCACTTTCCACTGCTGAGTACAATGACTACAAATAAATATGTCTTCTGCTACATTTCCAGGTAATAAACATGCAAGTGATTTAATAATGAAATTATAATACCATACATTATAGGCTGTCAACATTCATCTAAGAACCATCTCTGAAGCACTAGTCATTTAGACTTTCTGATTTTTTTCACTGTCTAATGTGATGCATAATTTCACTGATGCTCAAAAGCCATTATTAACATGCTGTGTAACACATGGGAATATACCTTTAGAACAGTATTAAGGCTGAGAACCTTAAGGATGGATAAAACTGTAAATAATATTAAATGTGATTAGGTTGTAGAAAAGACAGTTTAACCTCATTAAAAGCTGGTTTTTGAAAAAGAAAATAAAGATCATAAACCAAATCCAAAATGATACATATTAGATACTTCCAGAAGAAACATGAGCTTTTAATGCGTAACATTCATGTCAAATAATATTTGACCATCAGTTTTCTGAGTCTGCCTAAGACCCTGAGGACCAAATTTCATCCTGCTTTCCCCATGTCTGTTATTCTATTCTATTTTAATTTTTCATACTTCATTATGTGTTCCTTCTTCTCTGTAAGAAAATTCACATTTTATAAATTCTGAAATAGTTCAGCTGATTCACAAGATATAACTATGTTCTCTACAGCCGAAGTTTTCAGGCAAAAATTACTATGACCATGCTTCCTTTCTATTATGGCTTCTCTATGGTGTTTCACACTTATCACACCTCACTCACCAGTGGATTATTAGTGGGTTTGGGGAACACTTGTGGCCACCTTGTAAGTTGTATAGAAGATTATTCTGACACCTCCACTACTAACCTTTCAGAGTCATCACTGTATTTGTCTGGATTTTTTTTTTCTCTTATGATAGGTGCTCAAGATATTTTATAAATTTGGGGGTTTCATACACCAAAATTTCTCACAATATTAAGTATGCCTGTAAAAACCAGGACTATCGAAACCCGCGTTCTTTCTGGCATATTCTAAGGACTGTTAAGAGAAATTAATTCCAACTTGTCACAATGTTTCATACCAGCCTTTTGAAAAGACATGGTAAAACCTGAAAACTCCAACAGAACAGACCATATCAGCCACCCTTTTGGCAAGGAAGATTGCTGGTTTTACTTATTTTAATGTATTATCCAAAGTTGTTTTAACTTGCTCATGCAGCCAGATTTTTATATTTCAGTATTTTTTGTTTCTACTTTTACAGACCTCTTTCCCAAAATCTAGATAGTAGAGTTGCTATCAGACACGTGAATATGTTTTTGATAATGAAAATGCCTTGCTTATAATTTACAAAAAAATTATTGATGATTCATAATAATGTATCCTTCAAACTAGTAAACTCATGACAGAAATATCTGATAAAATTATTCTGCATCACTTTGAGATTGAAAACCAATTAGTCAGAGTCTGCAGCAAACTATAGTTTTAGTTCTTGTTCCTCCTACACTTCATTAAAACAATATTCACTTATATTTTAATATATTGGCTATGATTCATCTTTCATTTTTATTTTTCATTTACTTTTCTCTTTTTCACACATTCTATAGAGTCTATGATAGGTCATGTTAGTACTGCTGCACATTAATGCCTGACACCACTTTGCTGTTAAAAACCACATTTTAGCCTACTTATAATGTTGACAAAATTTCCTTCTTTTATTTTTTCTTGGTGTCAGACTCAGGCTGATTTCTTTAAGAGGAAACGTCAGCAAATGGTGTTCAGCTGCCTGGGAGACTGAGGCTAAGAGGAAAGTGCCTTGTTTTGACACATTCTGGCAACTTTTACTTTGAGAAACCCCTGGATCCCAAGAGGATCTGGAGAAGAACCTTTATATTCAGCAAGCCATAATCTTCTCATTAAGGATATGAATTTTGCTATTTCTAAGAGAAATCTTCTTAAATCTGGATAATTCATTATTGTCTTCAAAATCACTGCTTACATGTACCTGACAGATTTTTATTTTCAGCCGCTCAGCTCATTCTGCTTTGTCTGGGTTCAAATCACCAAATAGAAAACAAGCAAACAGTCCAGTAGTCACTGCTCTCATTGTGAATCCATGTAACAGCACAGTTTTTGATAACACAATCACATTTTATTATTTCTCTAGAAGTGCTTAATTAATTTAGTGCTTGTAGGAGGTCTGCTTTTAGGGATGAATCTGAATTTTGCATTATGGAAAGACACCTTCTGTCTCCTTTCAAAGAATTTGAAAGTTCTGTAACAAATGGGAGTATATGAAGCATGACTGAATCCCCTGGTGTACCAGACTCCCTGCAATCTGCAAGGTGACTGCTTTAACCAACTTTTTAAAATAAATTGGACGCCAATAAAGAGATTTGAATTTACTTTAGTGTTTTGCATTTGACTTTCAAAGATTTAATGCATGGAAATCTGTGCTTTGAACCTACATTTTGCTGCAGGGATACCTTAAAATTTAGGTTACTATCAACTCAAATTGCATGTCAAAACCCAGCACCTCTTTTTTGGCCTTACTATTGCTGTACCTCAGCTTTACATCTGTAAAACAGAGACAGTACATGCACAAATGGTTAAAATGATGGCCACTGTGCTACAGCTTCCATCCAAAAACCTCATACCCTCTGACTTTGCCCAGACTCTTTGCAGTAACCTCACCAATATTCTTTCTGCTGAGATCTGTATTTTCCTTTGATGTACTAGTTATGCCAATGAGATTATTTGTACTAGCTAAAACTCATCCCCTAATTCTAGCCTGCAACTTTCAAATCTGAACAATTCTTGCCTCTTTTGAAGCAAGAAAAAACACTTCTGCTGGAGAAGACTTCCACTCCATCACTAATTGGTGAAGGTGGCTGTGAATATTGTACACATCTCAGGGCTTCACAAATTGCTTCAAATGCTTCAAGCAAAGTTTCAACTCCTTGACCTTATCAAATACTCCATAAAGTTGAGAAATCCATGACTTGCTACCTACACAGTTTGTTAGTCTCCAGTATTACTCTTTGTCTCACTTTCATTAGCATGTGCTAGTACTGAAAAGATCTCCTCATAATAATCCTCTCATTGACCTCCCTACCACATAGCGATCTGGAAATAGCAAGGTGTCTGAAGTTTAAACACATGGTGCTAACATCAGTATGTAGAGCTGAACAAAGATTACAAACACATTCCAACAAGTATTCTCTCAAATGGAAAGATAAATTGCACTCAACTGTGCTCATGAAAATTTTTTGTCTGCTTTCCACAAGTATTGGGGGGGGAGGGGGGTGGAATTAACACACTGAAGTATATGAAACAAATGAAGAAATATTTTATACAAAATAAGACATTATTTCACACAGCAGGCAGGCAAGCAGTAGAGCTTTAGGCCAAAGATGCAATTAGACTGTAGCCTATGTAATGAGGACCTGCAGAAAATATGCAACATATTTTTCTAGACTTTTGCATGATGTCTGGAAGTAAGAATGCACTGGATGAGGAGAGAGATGAATCCTGATGGTATGTGACAATGGGAAGTGGTATTAACAATCTCTTTGGTCCATTGATACCTAAAATATTCTCCTTTCAAAGTCCCTGTTTCAGAAAATCAAAGCAGTCTAGTTGCCAACAAGATATGACAGAGCACTTAGACATGGTCATTGTTTCATCCACCCTTCCTGTTTCTACTTCCAGCATTCTCCTACAAGCCCTTAAACTTGCCAGCTTATTGAAGTTCACCATACTGATAAGCTGGGTTGGTGCCTGAAATTTGTTCCAGCATTGGCATACTTAATTAATTTTTGAGAGCTCCTCCAGCCGAAGTCCCTAAGTATGCAAATAAAAAAGCTTTTCACAAGAAGATCATCAGACACAGCAAGACTCCAATCAATGTGCTACCAAGCACACCAGAAAATTATGGTTCCTTCAATGTATCCAGCCCATGGCACAGTTTGACAAGTTTCTGGCATTGTTTTCTTTTGTTCATTACCCATTTTTGCAAGCAGAAGCGGGAGCTACAGCTTTCAAAAATACAGCTCTAGAAAACAAAACCAAAACCTTTCATCTTAAAGTATTCATTTAATCAGAAAAACTGCTCTCTCTGGGGACTTTTTCAGTTTGTAACTGAATGAAAATAGCACTGCTTTTGTCGCATGCTTTGTACTGCACATGAAGAGCTTCAGACCACAGCAATAGGCACACGTACTTGATCAGGAATGAGAAATCCTTAGTCACATTCTTGCTAATGCCAATGGAACTCACATATCCCTGGGGACTTTTGTATGGATTTGTGATTCAAGGAATCTGAACACGTTTAGCAAAACAACCTTTACTTGCTTTTTATAGCAACTTTGACCTTTCAAATTGTGAAGCCCTTTTAAACACTTCTAAATCCTTCATTGCCATGGCAGGTACATGCAGGGTAGCACCCAAGTGTCTTTCTCCTGCTGGGGGGAATGGTCTTAGAGGACAAATAAGACAACTGAGATCATGACACAAGAGTAGCATTCAGAGCTAAACAGAAACTTGACTTCTGAATGTTTGAGGAGCTACAAATCCATACTGAGAGCAGGTCAATGGTGAGCAGTAAGGTGTTAACCCTTTCTCTGCCTGCATCCAGCTCGTTGTTTTATGTCAATGAATGCCTAGATGCTGCGGGTCTCCCTGTCCCTTTCTTAGAGCCTCTGGATGTCACTACACAATTTTTCATAGAAACTGTAGAGGTACGAGAAACACCAGGAATTTCTTTGATTAGTATAGCATACTTCCATGTTTGCCAAAGAAGATGCTAGTACAGTAGTCTACTGCAGTGGATAGGACTGGGACATCCAGTTACAATGGATAGTTATTTAAATTACAGTGTTCTGAAAATACAAAATACCTAGATTTAGGTGCCTGTGAGGTGGACAGCTACCTGGGGTGTAAGACAATTTGTGCCACTGATGTGCAAGGCATCTACACTAAATGTGAGTTAGGAAATAAAAGGTTGGCATTCAATCCCCTAAGTAGTCAACTGACAAAGGCAGGTATATTCAAAGGGTAAGCAGGAAAGACTGGAGAGATAACAACAAAGAAAAGGACTTAAACTATATGCCAACAGCAGAAAGTTTGAACTTAGTACACCTTTACTTTACTCACACAAGCAAGTGGAAAATAGTGTTTAAGCTACTTCTATACACATAAAATCCGTAAAACGGAACAAAATGCAAAAATCAGCCTCCACAACACACTCCATGGGGGTGGTCATTGTTTCTCTACAGTGCACCAGTGAAGTGAATATTAACATGCATTCTGGGCTGCTGCCATGAACTCTCTTTTCTGACACCCATATTTCAGGTCATGTTCCAGGAGAGTAAGGCAGGATTCAGCTGAATATAAAGATTTTATAGCTACTTCCATAATTGACTTTTGAGAACAGAAATGATCTCTTAGCTCATTAAGAGGAAAAGATAAGAAAATAATTGGACAGTTTTACTTAAAGCAACTCCTCACTAACATGCCAATATATCAGCTGGCAAAATTTCTCCTTCAAAGTTCAATTCAACATGAATTAATCCCTTTTAAATCTTCTACTGTGATCTCAGCTGCTCATTATTCATGGAACAGCTATGCTGACCCTTCACAGACAGATTCAAGAGGGCACAGAGTTTGTAAAATCAATACTTTTCTTCATTCCACAGACTGTGCGAGCCAAAGCCCAGGCCCTGAATCAAACTAGAAACTTGCAGGAACCATAAATTTCCCTATAGCTATGCTATGCTTGTAGCTAAATGAAAACACTGCCAGTTGGACTCATACTTCACCACTTTTTCCTCAGCAAGTGCAATCCATTACCTGTCATACTGCAATAAGGTGACTACTGAAGCCTTAATCCTGAATTACTTTGAGGTCACAGGGAGAAAATCACGCCATGTACATTTCAAAATGGATCCACTCAGCATATTCGAAGGAAAATTGTTTAGGGTTTAAAAGAATAGGAATGCATTTATGCACCTGCTTTCATGCAGTATCACTTCGCAAGGATTCTTTATTCCATGTTAGAAATTTATTGTATAAGAAGATCCCATTAGAAAATTATATCCTACTACAGAAAATACAGCTAGCCCAAGAGCACAATTAGAGAAAAACGCATTTTTGCAAGGTCAGTTAATTTCCATGTTCTTCCAAGCATTTAATAAGTGCCTTAAGAAATAATTTGGTTTTAGAGCCAGCAGGGGAAAAAAAAAGAATTGATGGAAGATTTACATTCCTTGAGATAATTATACATACCTTGCAAAACCTGCATACCCACACCACAGGATCTGAATAAGTCATTGCCAGAATTCCTTCTGGTTTCCACTTATTTCTGAATACAACACTTAATCTGACATGATAGGGACAGCAGAAAGTCATTACTTTGCTCTAAATTCATAACAGAATGTATCAACAATCAGAAGAAGAAATTTTGCAAAATGAAATTTAGGCAAGCGTTACTTGAATAAAACAATAAATATCCAACCAGGAAGATACTTTATTTCTGGAATGTACAGGGTTGGGGGTTTTTTTACATGAGGCAGATAAACAGCATCCATTTTTAATTATATTTTGAACAATCTTTGGAAAATACTAATATATGGGCTGAAGCAAGATGTAAGGAAGTAATTCCATCAAGAGCTGTTGACAATACCATAACAAGCCAAGGGAGAAAATCTTTTGATGGAATTATTTTCCTGCTGCCGTTTGTTAAGTTTTCTACACACTGGATGCAAGAGATGTTTCAATTTTTCAAATGCAGATTCAGACAAGTTAATTAACATCAGTTGAATGGACATAAATAAACAAAATACAAAGTGCCTATGCTGTTCTTCAGAAGATAAAAAACAATTTAAAGCCCTACTAGTTCTTGTTACCTCATCACTTTACAAAGTAAAGATTTCATTCTTCACTTTGTATATGGCCATTTCCCACCCCCAAAATTGAAAAGATAAATGAGATGCCTCAAACATAAAGAAGTATCTCATGGTATCTGCATTTATAATCAAAGAAAAATCATACTGAAACCAGCCCCTTACAACCTGAGGTAAGCAGAATTTTCCATTCACCTTTGCAAACTGCCAGTCGACTGCTTCAGATGGGAGGGAGGTGTTGAAATATCAAACCTCTTTACTCAACCTTGTCTCTACAGTATATTAAGAAACTAAACAGATCCTCCTGATAATTGTTCAGAGGAGAACTATTCCCAGTAATTATTTGCCCAATGTCAAAGTCCTGATTTACTGGTAACCTCCTCTGCTGTGCACAGTCTCTCATGTTTAAGCATCTTTGTTGCTAGAACTACCTGTCTTATTTTTGCTTATGAGCAGAAGGAGGGATTTATTTTTCCTCTCTGCACCTGATTAAACTCAATCTGAAAAAAAACAGTGTACATAAGTATGTTAGCAGAATGATAAGTAAATCTCTGTTCATTCTGGTCATGATACTCATCCTACAAATCTCCATGATCTAGCAAGTCTTAAATCCAGCAGTTTTATACAGCTTTGCTGCGGCAGTACAGCAAGGTTTGGAGTGGTTTTGACTTGTGAGGAATATTTGTTACCCCACACTGTCATTTGCTTAGAATGGAAAGATGTGGCAGACAGAGATTCTTAATTTGCAATTTCACTGGGTCTTTTTAATAACAACATAGGAGTTGGACACCTCCTATCCCTGACACCTCGTTGAAGCACTTCCTGATAACCTCCTTACCAAAACATGGCATGACATGGTCCCAGAGTTGGAAGCCTTGCACTGCCATCCAAGGAGTGGGAGGCGCATTCCGGCTGTGGGACGCATCCCTGAATGCATGAGCACTGTTGGAAAAACAGTCCCTCTGAAAGTGTAAAATGAGTTTAATTTGGGAGGCAATAGACTTCCTCATGCGCAGCCTGGTGCTACGTATTTTTCCCCTTCAGGTCTCAAGAGGAGGTGCTGGTTTGTTGAATTTAGCGATAAATTGTGTCTATGGGAAAAGGTGCTAGTTCAAGCCTAAAGATCTTCTTAATAAAAACCTTCCCTCTTGAATCTCTTTGAGAGCTTGATCCACCCAAATATTTTCAGATAACAAGGCAAGCCTATTTCCTGAAGCCTGACATGATTACTTTCTTGCAGTCAGCATTGCGACAACAACTTGTCTGGCAAAGGACGGGTTAAGCAGAACACAAGGGTCCTTCTTTTCTTGGGTTGGTTTGCCAGGATTGTCTTTCACACCTCCTGCTTCTTTCCCAAATTTTGCTGAGTAATGACCCAGCTTTAGCAGAAAGTAGGAAGGGACTTCATCCTGCGTCTGCAGGACCTGATTTTTAGCATCAGTAAGGAATAAAGGCTTCAATGGTCATTCTCCCTGTGCATCTGGCCTTCAGGGTCTTGCTCATCATTGCTGCCTGGGCAAAACTACTGGCTGATTTTAATAAAACTTTGCAGAAAACATAAAGCTCAAAAAATTACATTTCTTAACTCTCAAGCAAATACACAGCCATATGAAGACAGAGGCAAGGCAGAAGTATTTCTGAGAGGAAATGTGCAATATGAATTAAATATATCAGACATTCATGATTCTATACATAAAATAAGACTGCTTATAAATTAGCAAAACCAAAAGCATAATGCAGTTCAAGTGTATCTTTATTGTCTTTTTAATAAATAGGTTCACAGAATATTTTTATTCAGGTTTGAGATTTGGAGATTTTCTGATTTTTAATACCCTGTAGCCTTTTCACCCATGAAGGCCAGGGTGCTGAGTTTAGAAAAGACAAATTTCAGAACCTAACTTACACAGTTTTAGCCATCCAAGCATTTATTTGATATTTTATATTTCTTTCAATATCTCAAATGTTGAAGATTTTCTTGCCCTGCATTAAAGGGCTCTCTTGGAATTTCCATTATTGGCACTAATTAGTTTAAGATGATTCTGTTTGAAGGGTTTAATGTTATCTTTAATCCTGACTTGTGCCAGGCTTTTGCAGCAAATCTAAATGCTATTCACTTGCACCTCATGTTACATAACTGCTTTTCACATGGCCTTTAGAAGCAATCGTTGGCAGTAATAGTAATTTAATCCTGCTCAGAGACCACAGCTGTCATTGACTCTATCACCAGAAGTTTTCAAATATTTCTTATTCCTTATGCCAGTGGTACGCAATCCTTGTTGGTCTCATAATCTCTTAAAAAGTCTCTGTGCCACGTGTTTATCATCTTGCCAACGAGGGTAGGAGCTCGCTTACAGAACTGTTGCTTGAGGTTTCAACCTAATCCTTATCCAATTCTTAAGAGTCTGGAGGAGGCAGGGATTTAGGAGTAAGTTATAGGCCAGATAAACTGCTCAGGTTCCTGGACTATGAAAGGGCAAGCTATCTATCATGGAGCTGTGTGGATATAAAGCTAGGTGGAAATTATCAAAATATAGTTGACAATACACTATTTTTTTTTTAATAGAAAATGAAACATCTTGCAAAATTTAAAAAACAGATTTTCTCAAAAAATTCAATACCTTAAGAAATAATTTTTAAATTTCAGTCAATCTATACTTAGTCATATTAAATATATTAAATAACTTTCTTGCACTGAGAAAACAGGTGTAAAAGGACAGCGCAAATGTTCTTTTTGTATCTTAGCCTTCAGATGGTTCAATTTACTTTGTCTGAAATTTCAAATCATTGTGGAAATGATTTAACATTGAACAAAACTCCTTTTTACTAAATTGAAGGATCTTCAATGAAATATTATAACTTATACCAGTCATATGAAAAAATGCATATATAATAAAATAATAAAAGTTAACATGAAATGGAAACCAAAATTTTAAAAGATCGTTTCCTTTTTCCTAAATGAAACATATTTGAATTTCTCTCGTAACAAACTAAAAAAAACCCACTCAAAATTGAATGCAAAACCAGAGTCAAAATGTGAGAAATTCCTTTAAAAATAAATTACATAGTTTGATCAAATCTCTAAAGATACACAACCAAAAACAATAGCCAATTTTTATCCATACTAAACATTTTGGTACTCTTCCTAGTACAATGACAGATATTTCTTGGAGGCACTGGTACCTTCTGTTTTGTAAACAATTTTCTACAAAAAATGAAGAACCCAAACCCTTTAGAAAGTTGCAGTCTTTCTTTCTTCTGATATCAGAGTAATTCCCTTGGCTATTTTAAGCTCAAATTTCCGAGAAACAGTACATTAAAAGAACCCCTATCGGCTAAAAAGGTGGCAGCACTAATGTATCTCACTGTGAGTTCTACCTTTCCAAGGGATGAAAGTACTGAAATTACTATTATTGCCAGATTGACTGAAAGAGAAAAATGGTGCTTGTGGATTCAAGACACTTTTGACACAGCTTGTCAGTGTGGTGTGAATGGCAGGTTTTCAAAAGGGGACACATTTCTGCCTGTAAGCATTTTCAGCAGGAGAAAAATAATGCCTGATCTCCCTGTAGACACATAAATAATTGACCAAGTGGATTTACCCCCCTAACATATCAAAATCTATCAAAAATGTAAGGAATTCAATTCTGGCTGTTTCTCATGGAATCTGGAAGAATGGGAAGTGCACTGAGGTCAGCATCAAGGGGCAGAAAAAGAGTTTTGTGATAGGACCAAAGAAGTGGTGAATGACAGTGACAAAACCTCTGGTTGGTCCTCCCCAGCCCAGCACAGCCACGCACAAGTGCTTGAGGAATGGCAGCAGCAGACAGAGACTGTAGGGGAGGAGATTAAGGCACTTGGTGGGCCTTTACTCTCTGTTAAGACATATGTGCTCTGTCAGTCCCACTGCACCCTGCTGGGCACCAGGGGCAGAATCTCTCCAGGCAGCTCACTTCACTGCATGGGACATCTCATCTCAGAGCCAGTTTAAACGTCTCTCCAAAATGATGATGATTTCACTGGGCTTGCAAGCAAGATGCATTTTAAGTACAAGTTATCCTTGCAACTGTGTGAATTTTTCATTACCTTTAGTAATATAAAGCGTAAGTTCAGTATTTATTGTTACCACCCAAAAACCCAAACCCCAGGCGAGCTGTGAAAGTGGGGAAGTGGATCTAAAATCATGGAGAAAAGAAGAAGAAAGAATGCATGCCCACTGTTCTTTCAGTTCAGTTTTTCCACCTGAAAAAAAAAAAAAACCAAAACCATAAAGGATAGGCATGAAGCCTGTAGTTCTGCTGAAAAGAGAACAGAAGGGACTAGAATCCTCTTTACCGCCTGCTAGGAGAACTGAGAATTAAAATTCTCATCTGCAGTGTTGCAGAAAGAATTAAGATGCAACAAAGGCAACAAAAGACCAGACAGCAAGAGATTGTGGAAATATGATGGATTGCAGCAGAGAGGGACACCAAGCTCAAATCCTGCATGAAAAAAGGGTGAATGTCTGACCTACAAAGGTCAGAGCTCTAGACATTAGCAGGGAGCAGAGTTTGGAGAATTGAATTGCTGCTTTGTTTCTAACCTAGACACATACAGCCAGACAAAGGGCACTACAGGCAGCAGCACAGGGCCTGCAGCAAAAATCCTCCCATGCAAATCAGCAGAGAAAGCATGCTGTCTTTACCTTAGTCAAGTACTTTATTTACTTACTTTTCACCTGAAATTGCCCTGTTCTCTCCCATTTAACCTAAAATTCAGATAATTTTTACTCTCTGACAGACCACATAAAATTATAAAAAGCAGCAGAAATTAAAGGGCAGAGGGTATTGCAGTAGTGAGAACAGTTTATGGCAAGCTGAAAACTCTACTGTAAACTTACCTCTTAAAATCCCCAGCACATACAATATGTACTACTACTGATACCATAGCTCTTCTACAAATAATCAATGCTTATAACATCTAGCTTTCTCCCTTATAAAAAGTCTCCATTTCCATATGAAATCTCCCCAAAATTTCAATTTACAGGAAAGATACAGAATTACTGGTATAAATACAAAACACAAAATTTCTTAAAACGGTTTTGAAGAACTAAAATTTGAGTAAAGGGGTACCTATCTTATACTGGGTAACAATTAAGATTATTGTGCTAAAATATAACAGATATGACCAACTATGAGAGAAGCAACATTTATTTCACTATTAAATTGCTAGAAAAATGAATGATGACTACCATTTTCTTTTGCAGTAGCACAGAAGAAAATCCTGCAAAAAACACCACTCCCTTTTCTTGAATATATTGCTTCAGTCACTGCAAAGGCAAAGGAGCAGCAGTATCACAGAGGCAATTGCCTTGCTGCCTTTTGTGGCTTTTTCCAAAGGAGGAGAACACCAGAGAGAACAGTCAGAGGACTTCTGACCTTGCTTCACTTTTTGCTAACTCATTGCCTCAATAAAGATGCTTGCTCCCTTATCCTTCATTCAAATCTCTGCTTTTCAAGTGGCATCTCTAACACTGCCATTGCATCTAAGAGACATTCATGTGAATTTCATGTCGTATTCCAGTAATACCATTCTAATGTTCTGATTGTGAGACACTTAAATACAGATGACTGTTTTAAGTGTGAAAGTTAAATGGGTTAAAGATTCACTTTTAATAACCGTATGAAAACTGGATGTTGGAGACAATATATACACACTGTTCAAAAGCCAAGTGGCCATAGGGTACTCTACAATCAGCAGTGAAGCTCTGCATGTGGCCTTCCCTCCCTTCTCCTTCCCTGCCCAGGCACCTGATACATGTACTGGCTTAAGCACACACGAGCTTTTTGCCTCAGATTCATTCTACAGAAATCTAGGCATCAAGCCAAAATTTTGCTGTAATTAAGGCTGGAGATGAGTAAAAACAAGAGTCCCAAATAAAGGTTCAAATTGGAAGCCAGTTCCAGTCATCTGCATCTTGTCCATGGCTTGACCAGCTCTTGACCAGGTGCTCCCACACAAAGAAAAGAAAATCTGGTTGTTACAGAAAATTACAGAAAACATCACAGGATTACTTCTTATGACAAACAGGAAGACTCCATTGGATTTTCATTCACTTATTCAAGGTTTTCTTTGAAAAATTTAATTTACTCCTTCCTCCTCTTATTAAAATATGAGTATGAGTGAGGCATAGTCTGTCTGCAACACAGCAAAGCCTAGGAGTCTCCCAAGATTGACAAGGCACTCAACCCCACTTTTTTTTTTGCTGTTACACTGCTATTAAAAGCATTTGGCAAGAGTTGAACATGGCAAGCTGCTGGTTCAGGCCTCTGGTCATTCTCAAATCTGTCAAATGTGATGGCTTACACTTGGGAATGCTGGAGTGTGCATCCTTGGAAAATAAACAAGCTATTAAGGGCTCTCCTGTAGATTGTGCAGCATGTGAGTCCATCTTGTTATATCGGTCTTCTTTTCCACTATCAAAATAGTCTGTCACTAGAAGTCAAGATATTTCTTTGTTAATAAAAACAAATTCTGACATCCACTGATACTTGATTCTCTGTTTATTTGCCTTTTGTCTTATCAAATTCTTCAGGTTAGGTTTTTCTAACTTTTTTTGGCCTTTTTTTGCTTGCTTTTTATGGTATAAAACCTTTTACCAGAATTTGCCTGAAGGAAATTTTCACTATTTTATTTACAGTTTGATTGCGAAAAGAAATTTCTTTTAAAATCCCTTACTTGAAATACTCACAAAAGCAGAAGTCTCTTGGGGAAGAAGTGAAACAAACAGATATAAAACAACTTGACAAATTTTTAAAAACAGTAACTGAAAACAATGAAATGTACTTCATAAAGCAGAGCACAATTAAATACCTGATCCTAGCTAGCCTTTTTAAGGAATTAGAAATTAATAAGGATAATACAAATACACATTTTTAACATTAGAGTGAAAATAAAAGCCCCTTTATGTTCTAAGGTATAAATGATCCCTAAATATCCTTCCCCTAGGATTAGCATTTTCCTAAGACTTTCCTTAGAGAACAGAGATTGCCTTTGTTATTAAAGCGTAACTTAGGGCATTTTCAGCACTTACTTGTAAGTGATTCAAAATACAAGTTTCTTGATACTATGTAACATCATTTTTCTTTATGACACCTAGGATTTAGGTAGAGATCAAAATTCTCAACCATAGATGTCTAAAACTGTGACACTTAAGCAGTTAAGGACACTGTAAAATGGCCTGATTTCCCCAGCTATTGCACTCCCTTCAGTCTTTTGAGAGGCAATCTGCCTAAAATTATAGCAAATAATGCATCTGAACAGGGAAAGCAGAAAGGTCTCCTATTACTTCTTTGTTTCTATTACTCTGAGATATGAGACACACTTTAAATTAGCTGAATTAATTTCTTAGACTCATTTTATTTTTAAAGTTTGAAGGGGGAGGAGTTGGTTTACTCCTGAGTACTAAGTCATCTTTTATACACTGATGCTTTTTATTTCTCTGAAATCAATGAACTTTACAAATACTGAAGAAAATTTTATGAGAAACTGCTAAAACGCCCTGTTTAATGCTGCTTGAAAAGATATTTCCATTTAAAAGTTAATAATTTCTGAGTCAGGTTCTGAATGCATGGTACGTCAAACTTGAGAGCTCTTAGCGAAGAAAGGTTGTGTTGATTATTTTAAGGAATAAGATCTGATGAATATTCATGTTCCAAACCTAAATTCACTGGCTTACAAACTAGCCATTTGGTTTCCTCTGCCTTTTGTAATGTGTCCCAGGCGCTTTTTGCCGAGAGACTGGGTGACAACCAACAAGTAGAAACACTAAATTGCATTTTCAAGATTACGTCTTCTCTTTGCAATGTCATCAAAATCAGTGGAAGTTTGTGACACATGTCTTTTAACACGTTACCCTCCACACCGAAGTTTACTTTTTGGGATTGGGAAGGAACATCTTTTGTGATTTGCAACTGCTCCCCTAACAGTAAGAAAGTTAACTTTTACATTGCAGCATACTGCAGTATAACTGGAGTATACAGGGCCAGTAAAAAACCCCATAGTCTGATCACCCTGAATGACTGATGAGAGAGCATAGCATGGAGCTGGTGTAAGAAAAAAATCCCCGCCTCCCAGATGGAGAAATCCAGTATTGAAAAAAATTAGTCCTCTTAAGTGAGACCAGACCATCAATTCACTAAATTCAGATAGCAGCCTTCATGCCACTGCAGCTTGGTACCATTAAATGCAAATCAAAAGCTGGCAATCACTTCTTATTTCTTATAATTCAGGCATCATTTTGCAAACTGCCACTTTCTCATGGACTGCCACTTATGTATAATATTCTCACTGTGTATGTAGGCTTCAATGTACAGCCTAGTAAGTTCACAACATGCAGCACTGTGAAAGATAAGCCTTTGAAATGGTGTGACATTTCAGGGTGAATTGCTGAGCCATCGTTTTCCTAGCAAGCCATATTTGATAACAAATATTACCTTGTGCAACTGAGAAATTGTCTCCTAAGGCCATGACATGTTACACAGTTCTATGAATGTGTCGAGAACCTACACCCCAACGACTAATCATGTGAAGTCCTAAGTAATGAGATCTTCAGTTACTCCCTTACTGTAAGTGGGACACAGAAGTTATTAGGACTGAACATGAATTCTCAGTGAGACACAGATAAGAGCAGAATACTGTGTGCAACTTCAAAAATAAATTACAACCCAAGAGGAACTTTCCATAGCTTAAAAACCTCTGCCAGCAGAAGAATATTTCCCCTTGCTCACCTGGCAGTGCTGTGCTGGCTCAAGATGCTCTATTTGGAAACAACACAAACAAGTAATATTGGGAGGAGGGAGAAGGAAGGAGAACCGCTGACAGTCCCATTGACATGATGGCTGCCTGGCAGTGAATATTTGAAGCTGTGTTGATAGGCAAAGGCAAAGATAAGCAGGAGACAACAACCAAATCCTACTTATCCCTGCCAATGCTGTTGTTACCCAAACCCAAAGCTCTCTTTGTAGGCCAGTTGTGACTTCACCTCCCCCAGTGACAACCCTCCTTTTTGTACTGCAGTGGTGACCTTTTCCTGCAGGGCTCAGCAGCACTAATCCACCCTGTCATCCATCCCAGGAGCCTCTTCCATCTTTAACCTTTGTACAAAAACCTTAGGTATCATGGTAAGCAGAATTAGAAGCTGCTGCTGGAATCAAATCATTAAAGCCAAATGAGTTCATCGACATTGTTGTCACTACAATGAATAACCTAATCTCAACTGCTGTAAAAAAAATTGATTAAAAGAAAAGATTTTAAAGAAGTGGCTGCAGTTACTTTCAAGAAATTGCCTGCAGAAAAATGGAATCTGAAAACAGCATTCTGGAAAAATTATCTTATCTTGATCTAGATTGAATTATTTTACCTAACTTCATTCTCACTGTTTTCTAACCAGTCTACTGTGAATTGCTCTAATTTAATTTGACATTCAGATATTTGATGGATGAGAATTTCCTTAACCATTTCTTCTGCTACTATAGAGAATATTTTTTCATTATTATATTAATATTTCCATTAACTTAGTGATATATTAACAGTGCAATGGATATTAAAAATGTCGCCAGTGACAACAATCACTGCGAAAAACCATAATTCTCCTGTTTCTTCATGGTTTATGTACCAAAAAGAGTTTTGGAATTGCTAAGTCTCATTTTGGTTTACCACTTTGTCTAGCAAAATGTTTAGTACAACCTGCTCTGGGGGTTAGCATTTAATAGGTAGACCACCTACAGTGTGCACACAGTTATATAACACCACAAAGTGAGTCAGGAGATTCCTCTCCTTGATTAGATAATGAGCTCTTTCTGAGTTCTCATGTAGCAGGTCTGGGAGGTCTCTGTTATTTTATAGCGGAAATCAACTATCAGTGAGATGGAGCTATTGAAAGCTTTATAAAATAGCTTTTTCCAAAAATCTATAGCAATTGCAAGCGAGTAGCACTACAGAAAGCAGAAATATGCTTGGCATTTTCTCTTTCATCACATTGTGTCTGTTTGTCAAATACAGCATGGCCTTCTTCACGTGAGGATTATGTAAATAATATAGACTTGAGTTTATTGCATACAGCATCAGCATTACTAAACAATGACTTCTTGATTCCCTGTGGGTCATATTCCCATTGTGTGGTTCTGAATTTATTTTCTCAAATTAGTTAATGCAGACTTCCTGCCTTCAAGAATTCATGGAGCATCATTTTAAACTGTTTCCCTGCTTTTACTTTAAAAATGCTAGGATTCTTTTTGTCCAGATAGAGCAGATTATACAGTTATCAGGGAACACTTCTCTCTATCGTTGTTAGTAAGTGCTAATTGTACCTTTATAATCAACCACTGCCTTGCAGAAAATCAGTAAATACTTTATAAAAATGGACACAAACATACTATCTGATAAGAGCCTCTTTTCTAATTCACTATTAGATTATGAAATCTATTACTTATTCCATTGTGACCTTTATATTATTGACTCGTCTCTAATATTGTTTTGCTTTGCTTCTTTGTCTTTTATGCTCTGACTTCTTTTCTGATAGCTCTCTCACAGATATTCCTTTCAATTTCTTGCCTTCTAGTATTTACTGCTAATTTTTATTTTAGTATTTTACGTTACTGCATTTGAGAAAACCTATATAAAAATCCAGCCCAGTGAGAACAGTCAATTTAATGAAATGCTCTGGGCATAACATAAAATTTTTACTATGGGAAATAGAATATTCAAGTGAGAACAGCTAAATGTCATTATTTAGCAACAGTTCTGAATTAGACTGTATGGTGAAACAAAGCAGCTTTCCAATCCAAATCTCAAATTTCACAGCCCCACTATCTCAGTACAAAATACCCTCAATTAATCTTTTCACGAACAGTTATATTCCATCTACTTTAGGCATGCTATTTCAAGGAAGAATTCTGCTGAAAAAAACCAATGCCTAATACTTTGAAAGAAAAGTATGACTGAATCATTAAGGAAATTAGGTGATGTTTTTGACTGAATTTGAATAATGACTGTAAAGCTAATTTTGTAAGGGTTGTTTTGGATGATCTTTACTAATGGTTACCATAAGATGTATTATGGTATGCCCTAGAAATAATACTCAAATATTTTAGTTGAATATGTGCCCTGCACACTGGAGCAACATGCAACTAAAATCTTTGCCCCAGAATATTTATAATTTCCATAGCATTTAGGACATGACAGGATAAGAAAACAGTAAGCACAGAAGAATCAATAGTGACCACATGCAAAACTGAGCAAAAAAAGCAGTTGAAGAAGCCAGACCAAAGTTGTTTGCCTAATCAATAACATGACAAGTAAAGGTGTAAAGAGCAGACCTACCACGGTTAATAAGAAGAATACATTCTTCCAGTGCAGAAATAAAGCACAGGTAACGTATGGATGCTTTTCAGGAAAAATGGGTATATGACTTTTGAAAACTTAACTCTGGAGGATCAGAAGGGTTGATAGCCAGTCTACAAAACCAGCAGACTTAGTACTTGAATTTTTGAGACAAAAATAGCTCTTTTTTTCTAGTTCCCTAATTTCAAAATAAGGAAAATACCCAACACTGGGATGTTCAGAGTATCAGTGAATGTTTGCACATGAAGACAAAAATATTAAATATTAAATACTGGATACTTCCTAAGACTGGTGAGTGAGATGGCAGAGTGATAATAGAATATTTCCTTCCTTTTTAATTGTAAGAAAAGGAAAATATCAGCATGTGCTGCTTGCTCATTTCTACTTCTGAAATATACAGTAAGAGATAATGTAAATTAGGTCTAATATACAGCAGTATGCTGTCAAGCAAAAAATGGTAAATAATTAGCAGATCCAAATGACATTGTCAGAGTAAATTTTTAATTATCTAGTTCATTAGACTGTAAGAGCCAAAATAGCTTCGTGAAGCTAATGCATCTTTGCAAAATTCTTTGATGAATAATTTTACTCTATCTGTAATCAGTTGTAGAACATATCTATAATCACCAGGAGAACATTTTCACTGCCTTTTTCTCTCCTTGACTCATAGTGTCATTATTTACCTGTTACCTTCCTAAGACAAGCCTTATACTTCAAGAGCTAAGAACTTATCATGCTGTGTCATTGCTAATCACTTAAGGTCACAACCTCTCAGTTTTTAACACCCATCAGTTTTCAGGGTGATATTCAAAGTCAACCAGCTTTAGGCAAAGAGCCAACACAGATGGTGACAGCATGAAGAGACAGCGCAGCTTGTGAACATCACTTCTTCCTCCACTAAGAACCTGATCACTCACTGTACACATGCAGAGAGAGAGACACTGACTTACGGGTGTGTACCACCAATACATGCTCACACCACATGGATAAGCACCTGCAGGCAGGACACACATAGGCATGGATATGTTGATATAAATACAATGTGTTGATTGGTGATTTACAGTGATGGGTTTTCTGCAGAACAGAAAGCAACACTTTTTTCCAAATCTTATGTGGCTTAGGAGTGGACATGGTAAAGAAAAAAGTCATGATTTTGCCTTCTGAAATCTTGCCTGCTACAAAAAGCATACCCATTTCTTCAGCTAGTCTAGGGAAAAAGAAACAGTCCATGTATATTTACTGCACTATGACAATTTAAAAACAGTAAGTGACATTGTATTAACCCAGAAACATCAGACCTTTGCCCTGCTTCCCTGTTCAATTAGAGCTTAATATTTCATTTGGGATTTTGGTGTTTATTTTTCAAGCTAAAGCAATCAAATCCAGGCAGCTTGAAATAGAGGATTCTTAATAATTATTTAATAATTACATCAATTCTGTTATGTGTTTGCTGTAAGTATGGGCTGAGATACAGCTGTAAGTTTCCAATTTTGTATTAGGTGAAACAGGATAGCTTGGTTTTTGTAAGGGCAAAGAAAACCCATGTTGTAGTAATTTTCCTGCCTTATCCTCTGATTCTTTTATTAGATCCTCTAATTATTAAAGCCCCAAAGCACCTGCACATAATACAAAGAGTCTGGCTGAAACCCAAAGAGTGTTCATGCTTTTCCAAAAATTCTACAAAACATGCTATTTTGTCTGAGAAAGCAAAGCAGACTTTGCATTTAAATTCTGGAAGTGTCAATATGCATCCAAAATGGCTGATTGCTTCCACAGTTTAGTTGGAACTTATCAATGTTTCATACTAAAAATTAAATAACTCTTAGGCTTAGAACTTGAACAACAAAGTCTATGACACAACAAACTTTTGCTGAGAAGGTAATGGGACCTCTGGCTATCTGTGTTTCTAGCAGTCAATGTACCAGGATCACAGTCAGGGAGATAAGGCAAGCTGCTTTAGTAAATCCCTGCCAAACAGCAGCCAGTCACCCAGGATCTCACCCCAGCATCCTGAAGCTCTCTCATCTTCCATAAATGTCATCTTGATTTAAAGCCAGAAAAGACAAAAAAAAGCAGGGCTACTGCTTGGCTGTGCACACACAGAAAAATAACAACCCCAAGCCCAAACCAAAACAAATTTATAAAACCCCTTATCAGCTAGAAATCTTGAGGAAGACATAGCAGCAATACAGCACATCTCTTTTAGCTTATTAATTACTCCCGTTAAGACTACTAAGGTTCAGAGGTGAGTCACAAAGAAAGATAGAAGGTGACCACAAATGGCTTCACTATATAGGGGGTAAAAAACCCAACTTAAATGTTCCCCATTACAATGAAATACTTTCCCCACCTTCTACATTAATAGCTGTAATATTCAAGTTGTAGAGCAGGCTAGCAGGTGAGAGATGAAATAAAACATAGCTGCAGATAGAAAAAAAAATTAAAATCTGTTGCAATTAATTAAGTCTCTGCCATCTTGGGAAACTTTGTCCTCCTCTCACACTCCAGACTTGCTGGCTGTCATGTTTGTTACCACCCACTTTGCAAAGCTGAAAAAACTCTTTGAATGTTCCACATCATCAGCAGTATGTCATAGACTTTTTTCCATATTGAATATGGACAACAGCCTTTCACCGTTTTTTCTCATTCCTGACTACTGTTCCTCTCTCCCAAAGTCCAGCCAGTGCTTATCACTCAAGTTTACTGAGATATGAGGATAGATTGAAAGATGAGATGGAAAAAGAGCTACTGAAAATTGGTACACTGGAAAAAAATATGAGACCACAAAACCAGTCAGGAAAAGGAATAGCAATCATCTTCATAAATATAACTGGACAGCAAAAGTAGGTTCTCATATTTACTGAAGAGACAGAAAGGGACAGGAAAAAATAGTGCAATTTCAAAATGGAACCATGAGTGAGCTACAATCTCACCATCAAAAACACTGTGGCAATAAATTTAAAAGAGGGCATCACTATGGAAAGGCCTACAGCTAACTGCTGAGTAACTAATAGAATCAGGTACCTATTAAAAAGGAGAATCAGAGTCTATTTTGAATTATTGTCTATCCTAGAAAGGTGCAACCAGAGGAAAGAGCTTGTTATATTCTATTTTGGTCAAACAAACAAGCAAACCAAACCAAAACATGTTGAGTATAAGAATGAAACTAGCTGGAAATGTGAAAAAACCCCAAACCCAAAGAACACATCTACTGGAATACAAGAAAGCTGGTCAAACTTAAAAAACACCCCAGGAGGTGTAATGGAATTCAAAACTGCTTCAAAAGAAAAATACAAGGATAAAAAAATGACCAGAGCGAGTTAAAAGTTGGGAGGTTAAAAAAGTCCTTTCTTGTAAAAGAAAAATGGTGAGGAAACCAATTAGGAATAAGGCTTCAGACAAGTCTTGCAGGCAAGAGATAACACCAGAGAAGAAGTACTGTGAAGTAATGCTATCCAAATGGGAATCCAGAAGGCTTTTATAAAAATATCAGAGGAAAAAACTAGCACTAGGAAGAGAAACCCATTAAGGAAGGGAGTCTAACTTTAAATTAGCGGTGACTCAGAACTAACTGAGGTAGCTGCTTGTTTTAAAAAAATCCATCTCCTACAAGAAAAAATTAAAACTCTGGCAAAAGTTTATTCTTAAGAAATGCTTGCTTTACCAATGACAATTTAAAAAAAAAAGCATTTCTTAGATTTCTCTTGGAATTTACAGAAAAATAGAAGATGGAAGAGCTTCATAGAGAAACATCAACATAATACTGACACTCAGGAAATGCATTCATGATTCTATACGTTCTTGTCCAACCAATTATTTTTGTCTCCACCAAAAGTAAATCATTTAACAACACAAAAATGAAAATATACTGGGAAACCAAAAAAGTCTTTCCCTTCCTTAACTAATGGAAAATTAAAGCAACCTGAGCATTAAAGTGAGTTGATTTATAAAGACTGCAACTTGGTACACACCACACATTCAATTATATATTTTTTCTTAAAAACTATTGCTGCCATACATTTTATAGAGCCTCTGATAGTAGCTTCATGAGATCTTACTCTGATTAGAATATGAAGCTGGCTGATTCTTAGGGCTTGCACGAGGTCCTGATGGAACTGACACAGCCTTTATTACAAACTGGCAGCTAAATATGTATCAAAGAACTTTGAACCTGTAGCAGAAAGAAAAACTACCAGTAAATTTTTTGCCACTATAGGATATTACTCTGAAGTACTATTGTGATGTCTTTCTATTCCTGACACAATAAGCAGTGATTTATCTTGACTTTATACAATTTTCCTCATGTACTTTACTTGAGTTTTACATAGTCAACTACTGCAGGTTGAATTCCCTGTTCCATCCCAACTGCACACAGAATATACTGATGCCTCCAGGCCATGTCTGCATTTCCACAATCTGGGGATAACTGGCAATTAATGAAATGTTTTTTATAATTGAAAGCATCACAAAGGGTTCTTGAGTGATTATTTGGCTACACATAGCAACTGGCAAGTGCTGAGGCATGAAGCTCAGGGAACCACACCACCTCTGCTGAGCTCTCAGGCCCCTCTGAGCTGCCAGCAGCATTGCAAGGATGCTTAGGGCTCTCTGCACCTGGCCAACATCCTCTGCAACAAAAGGCTTATCATGCTTCTCCAAGAGAAGTCAATGCATCCAGGCTAAAGCCAAACACAAAAGAAATATTTGGGGTTTTTTTCAGTCAACAGCCGATAAAACAATTTGAGAATATCCCAGCTGAGTTGAATGGCAATATTGTGTTGTCTAATTTTGCTGGCATACTAACCAGAGCAGAAGGGCAGCCACAGAGGCATGCACACTGTGCTTGTCACCGTACGAACACGGTCAAGAGCAGCAGTGTCCTCAGTACCCTTTTGATATCTTTTATGCACAATTTCAGCAGTCTCTTTAGAAGACCTTTAGGTGTTAGGAGATATATTATAATTCTGCTTTGAAAGATATATTATAATTCTGCTTCATCTCTCTGATGAAGTCCCTTCTCTGCTGTCTCTCTGGAAGCTTCCTGCTCCATGTTCAGCCCAGCCAGCAGGTCACTTTCTGATGGCCCTTTTAACATATACTCCTCTTGAAGAACTGCTCAGGAAAGTACTACATCATTTTGGTGAACTGTAAAGAATATTTAGAGTGTTCTAATAAAATCCTTTTGAGGAAGTTTTGAATGGCAAATACAGTACTACATGTAGGGTATGCACTGGAGAGGAAGTGTAGGACTGTTTCACCTTTTTTCATTGGGAATGAGTAGTAAAATGCATACAGCAAAAGTTAGGCTGTTTAAATATATTAGAGACTCACAATATTCTCATGAGACTGTTCCCCATCTTCTAAAATCACAGTTGTTCAACATAATGGGGTTTATTTTCCTATCAGAAATAGAAAAAGACAGGGAAGAAGAGCAACATTCATGTCTAACCAAGTTTCCTTAAAGACATATGGCTTTCTATGACACGTAGATTAATCCACAAATTTTTACTGAGGAAATTCTCCAAGGTCAGATGAAAAGAGAAAGTAATTTGCTAAATCTACAGCTTAAGCATCCAGCTCTTGATCATGTGCCATTCAGAAAGACCTGACAACATGTTCAGCGTAATTTCTACATTATGGCACGCTTTTGCAAACAATATTTTGGAAAAACAATCAAAGGTAAAATAGAAGAAAACTAACTGGGGAAGATTCAGTTGTTTGAAGTTCACTCAGGAGCACTTCTGTTTGCCTAAAAGATGAATAGTAAATGTGTAAAGATTTAACACTGTCCTCTGAAAATCTATTTTTATCTATAGCTTTTCAACCTCCATAGTGCAAGCCATCCTGAAATTATTACTTACAATTCTCATTTTTTTAAAACAAAATATTCTTATTTACTTTGCCTAAATTTTCCTATTTTTACTTTTTAGAAGGTAATTATGTCTTGATAACCTCAGGTTTTCAAATAAAAATCCTATAAAACCAGGTGTGAGATACTTAAGTTGGATTAGTCTTCTCAGGATTTATCTCAGGCTTTTATCCTAACTCCCTTGCAAAACACAACTGAAATACCAGGAACAAAACCCACAAAACTGCTACTCAGACAAGAGAAGGTGGTTTTTCAGAAACTGGTATCAGAAACAGGAGAATTTCCTAAGAAGTTAACTGGGAACCTTGTTTAGGCTCCTTCCAAATATATGAATTACGTCACATAAAAATGACAACACTATCCTTCGTTTTCTGCTCGCATACAAATGATGCTTAGCATAGCACTGGCAATTGATCCTCTTTTTTAAGACTTTTGGTCTAAAACATCACAGCTGCCAGAGAGGGGAAAAAAAGAGGACTTCATATCCTGTTGTACCTTCCCTGAGCATGAGATTGATATGGGGCAGCTTTGGTTGTCCATGTACTATAGATTGCTTTATACCATATATAGTATATTTTACAGGGACTCTCTTATTAAGTGAATATCTGGATACATGTCATTATAATTTTTCTAGGGATGATGACTACATGGATGATGGAGGGGGAACAGAACCGGAGGTTGGAAAGCAGAAGACACCTTTCAAAGACAACTTCATAAGGAGTATTCATTTTCTGGAAGAATCATCCACAAAAAATGCTGAGCTTCCTTTAGTTAGAGTATATTTTTAAGAAGCTGTAGCTGGTGATCAATCCTTAGTGTTACTTAAGATATATCATCAAGACAGAAATTTCTTCCAAAACCTTTGAGCTACTGAAAAATAAACTACTTTTTATCTTTTTCTTTAATTTTAAAAAGTTGAAGTGTTGATAGCAGTTTGACATCCTAATCATCACCTATAGCAGGGCTACAGCTGTAAACCAAGAAATGGACTATTATCTTGAGAGAAGCTCAAAAAACCTTATTCCTTTAGCAACTCAATACTTAGTGAAATGAACTCTGTATTTGGGATTCACTGCTACTTTTACACAGAAAGAAAAACAGGTAATGTTTTCAGAGTGAGGTGTGCTAAAGAAGTTGCTTGCAGCTTTAAGACAGCATTAAAGACATTATTCAGTTGTCCCCTGTAGCAGAGTCATGGCTAGTGAAAGGAAAGGAGCTCTTGTCAAGGAAATTGTAATGGTTACCTCAATAAGCATTAGTCAAACCAACTACAGGAGGACCAAAATTACATGTAGCATTGCTGACCAGCTACCTTCAGTATTTACTGCCTTTGTGCTGACTTGGACCGAATAGCTGCAGTAAGTCCAAGAATCTGACAAAACACCACCAAGGCAGCAATCCAAAATTAATAAACTATATATCATAAATTTTCTGTGATGTAGGCTGTTCTTACTGCCCATACTGGAAAGCTGCAGAAATTGATTCAAAGTTTTTGGGGCTCACTTACCACTACTCAACAATTCAGTGGCTTGCTGGAATGACACACATATACACAAGCCCGGTCATCTTAAAATTTCCAACATTTCCAATCAGATAGATACATTTTAAAAGAAAATATGAAGATAATTTTATTGAAAATAGCTGTTTAGGGAAAGCTGTTGAAAATCTAGTTAGGATATTAAGTTTCAAAATTTATCTGGAAGGCTGTAAATTATCTTTGCCAGCATATATTATTTTTAATACACAGAAAATTATTTTTCCTACATGATTTTGCATTAAGTTTATCCACTTGATATTAATCCATTTCACAAGAGTGTGGCTGGTATCATTAATTTAAATGATTAGAAATAAAGATCTATAAGAGGGGATTATAAATTTCTTTATGTACTGAACAAAGGGAAAAGACTTGCAAGATAGAGCAAATTCAGTTATTTACTATGCATCTGAAGATTTGAGTCGTAAGTGGAACACTGAGTCAACTCTTTTCATGAAGGGGAATGATTTTAACTCACACAGGAAAAAGAATCATTCTTCAGCCTTAAAAAGCCATGCTGATTTCTCTTTCAGTAACTTTGATGTACAGAGAAAGATTCCATTTTAGGAAAACCATTCTAAAAACACTTGAAAGATAGCTCCTTTCACTAAGGAACTATCCCTGGGTGACAGGCTGTCACTTCACTGCAATGCTCTACCAGAATTTATTTTATTTAAAATTAAAACAAAAATATGTCTGCGAGTTTTCTTTCTTTAAATTCTTTGAAACAGTTATGTTTCATCTTAATATAACCCAAAAGCTAGATGTCTAGCAATGTTCCTAGTACAGCTGATAGAGATAAGGGCCTCCAGATGG
Organism: Corvus cornix cornix; assembly: GCF_000738735.6. Lineage (NCBI taxonomy): Eukaryota > Metazoa > Chordata > Aves > Passeriformes > Corvidae > Corvus > Corvus cornix. Next base: position 37,983,562 of record NC_047057.1, on the reverse strand, counting down.
TGGTTCATGAGTCATGAAGATTATACACCTTCGCTGATCTCTGGTTTCTCAGAAAGCTTTACATGTCTTCCAGTTACCCCAGACACAGAGCGCTCATTAAATTTTGTCTACTTTAGTATTTAAATCTGTAAATAAATATCTTAGAGAAAGATCTAGGCTTGATTTAAAAAAAATGAAGTAAGTTTATTCCTCATATCTTGCTCCTAAAGTTCACAATGCTATTAAAATTGTGTGTGCATTTCTAGCTTCAATCAAAAAAATTTCAGCTTTTAGGTCCTGGCTGTCAGTATGAGTCTGTTCATTGATAAACTCTCAGAAGATATGCAATACATAACAGTGTTTTCTGACTCTGTAGTTGCTTTTCCAGAAACTGATTGAAATCCTATCCATTTGAAATACCCTAATTTCACTTTTAAATCAGTGTACCTAGTGTCTGATAAAAAATTGCTGGGTATTTAAACATGAAAGAAACTAGCTTATACCAATAAGATTTGTTGCTAGATAAAACACTTTGAGGAATGACAAACACCTGTTCTAACAGTTACTGTACTTCCCAGGGCAATGCAATTATTTCCAACACTACACAATGTATTTAAACTGCAGTAAAGCAATTTTTGCTTTCATGAATTACATATGCCGCAGCTGATAGGGTTAGCAGCCATTTTACATTCTGTTCTACAGTATGAAACATAATAGAACATAATGCATTCAAAAGGAATAAAAGGGAAAGTTTAATACATCAGAAATTAAAGCTAATGCACACAGGTAAGAGATTAAAAGGTTTTTTATTAAGGTAAATTTAATTAGGTAAATCTGGTTTTAAAATCACATTCAAATAATGTATTTTAGATTATTTTAGATTATTCAGTCAACTAAGCAGGTTTGAATTATAAATATATTGTATCCTTTTGCAAAAAAAAAACTTCTGTAGAATTCACTGAGGGTTGCACTCTTTAAATTCACACATCTGATCCTGCTTAAATTGTTATGACAATCTTTTGTTTACAAAGGAAATCTTTGAAGACTTAATATTTTAACAATTAGATACAGATGAGATTAGTGCTGTAACTTCAAAAGAAAACAAACTCCTAGCATATTGCTGCACCAAACATTTCCCTGTGTGGAGCTGAGGTTGTCACAAGGGGCTCAGAAGGGGCAGTAAGCCTCCACAATAGTGCTTGGAGAACAGATTGATGAGGGAGGCTTGTCTTTTCCTCTCTCCATCAAAAGAAGACTCAGCGGTGACATAGTTAAGATTTATAAGTAAAATGTTGATACAAGCGAATGGAGGGATTTTTTTTTTCCAAAAGGAAAGGTTAACACATGTTGTGCTCCACAGCAGGCAGCCTGCAGCACAGGGTATTCTGTGCACTGGCTGGCAGGTTTTCAGCCACGTTTCCCAGCTTTCTCTTCACACTCTCTCTCTTTGAACATAGTCTTTAGCCAGTCTACAGTGTTCAAAGTCCATTTCTTTTTCAAGGAAAATAAAAGGCTCCCATGTTTTTTAACCTGCACAGCTTTAGATACATGCTTCTTTTATTTAATCATAGATAACGCATGACCAGGTTTCATCTGGATTCCAGCTATCTTTTTTTAACTGCCAATGATAAAGTTACCTTGCAACGCAATTTCAATTCCAAAATGTATTGAACATCACTGTTTTCCTGAAGGCCCAGGACAGAGTAGCACTGTTTTGCTCCAAGAGCAGCACATTGCAAAGGAAAAGGTCAAAACCTTTTAATTTTCCTCTTGTGCACTGTAAGCAGCCCTACAGCCTGAGCAGCAAAGTACACTCACACTTTAGATGTTTAGCTTAAATTTATTCTTCCTTTCACTTACCTATTTTTTTACACCTGTACAAAACAACAGCAAGTAGCTGACTGAACAGTTGATTTAACCCCTTTCTCATAACATCTCATGAGTATAAAAAGTGCATCATGATGGGGCTCTCCATTTTTAATTATTCCTCATTATTCTAGAGTTGAATAACTGCTGAAGTTGCCAAATCCATCTTTTATTTAAAGGAAACTTATACCTATTAAATCCAAAGCAAAGGATTTTTATAGTATTAAAAAATAATCACTTTCCATGAAAGGGTTAATTAGAATATTCTTATAATTCATATGTTTAGTTTGACAAGCATGCAACTACCTCAGTCTGGAATGTAGCTATTAGAAAAACAGTTCTTTAAAAAAATTACTTAACTAAGAAAGAAGTATCCCTGAGGCAATTTAGAACAAAAGACAGCTTAGCAATCACCAGCTGCTTTATCTCCAATAATAAATCATCAAAATCAGTATTTTTATATACAGTTTTATGAGGCTTCTGTCTAAAATACTACGTGCTTGTTAATGTTAGAACTGTAATATCAATTGCACCTATTTTATTACAAGTTTCAATATGACTTTTTAAAATAGCCATGCAGGAGAATAAAATTACAGGATTTGTTTCCTCCAGCCATCAAACGAATCAAGACATTTTAAAGAAATTAATTTGTTTCTTGACCTCAGGACTCAAATATGTATCACATGGGAGATTCAAGTTCTTTTATTTTATATTTGAGCCTGGGGTATTTTGGTTAATGATTTAAATCTTGCTACCCATGTTTTGTTCTAACGCACTGAGGCAGTACAGAAGCTTTTGCTGGTAACAATGAAGTACAGTGGTGGACCAAAACGTTGCTGCTGCTGAAACTGTAAGCCAAGCCTTGGAAAGCTTTTATTAAATACTTTGATACTCTCTTCAGAAGTAGACTGCAATCAAAATAAGCCATCTACATTTTGCCTGGAGTATTAGAAATCTGTTAATAAAAGATAAAGTCCTGTCTCACTTCAAATAATTTTGAAGTATTAAACCAAATTTTGAGATAAGCAGAAGTAATGAACACCAACAGACTGCATGTCATTAATACCTAGCTCCACTCCATCCACTTTTAAAAAGTACATTTATGAGAGTATTATATGTGTCATCTGTAAAGAGCCAGCCTTAGGTTCAATGAACCCACAGCAAATTATATACTCAGCTCATTTTGCATCACATGAGAATATAATTGGCTTGTATTCCTGCAAAAGTTTAAAAACTTATTTCTGTTAATTCCTCTTTAACCTAAACTGAAAACTAGTTGTCCCTCTTTCTTCCACTTAGTAAAAATTTTAAAAAGAGAAAGCTTAATTTGTCGTTTGCAGCGTGGTCTTGTTTTAAGGTAAATATCTGCCATTCACATTTGCCTTTTCTGAGTGTAATTTTTTAATGTAAGCTGGGTGCAAAAATGTGTGTCTCCAGACATGATGTTGCAGGATCATGACAGTTTAACATATTAATGACAGCATGCTAACATTGCAGTTTCTTTATGTCACTGATATTAATATAGTATCTGAACCTGAAACCACACAGCTGGTGTATGTTTCCATTTTTGGTTTGTGGTTCTATGGGCAATTACAGTAGATGTTTAATGCAAGTAAGGAAGGGTGAACTTCACAAAATGAGATCAAAGTCCAGTTTCTTTGCTTATTTTTTGTTGTCCAAATCCTGACTTTTGAAAGCATGACCAGAAACAAATTGTACTAATTCAAATAACATTCTTTCTAAATTAATATTGTTGCACAAAATCATATTACTGAAAAATTTATTTCTCATTATGCTTTTGAAAATAAGGAATTCATCCTCAAATAATTCTGAATACTTAACAACATAATGAGCCAAAACACCAGGAGTGCTCCTTTTGACACAATTATTCTGCCCTTCATGCATGGATACCTACATGTTTATGCTTTAGGTACTTAAATTTAGCATCCATACATTGCAGAAACAATAAAAGCTGAGATACACATTGAAATAGATACTTCTAACTAGTAACTTTCTTGATAGCCTAGCAGATGCCAAGATGAGGAAAGATTTACACCAGAGACTATGAAAATGCAGGATCATTTGAGAATAATAAAAATGTAAATGGTGGGAAATGTTAACAGCAACAGCTGTGAAAAGAAATTACGGAAGATTAAAAGTATAGAAGAGAACAATAATAGTAAAAACACTTTAAAATTTAAATTGCTTCACAAGAGAGATTCTATCATTATGGCTTCTATAGGTATTTGAATAGTAACTGCAAAACCAGTGAGGTATAGATATTTAGAATTATTTCAATATCCTAAGAACTTACTAATAATGTAAAATCACAATCAAGAAAATGATAGCAAATCACACAGCTATATGAACCATGCTGACTTTCAGGTCTACAATGACTTTTTTAGACTGTGAGCAGAGTAACAGTCGCAGGCATACCGAGTGGTGAAGGCAGATGAAAAGATACTGGAAGCCTCCATATACAGTGCAGTTTTACAGCAAAACTCAGTATTTCCCAAGAAAGTCTTGAACAGCAAGAAGAAGGTATATCTGGTTTCATGTTTTATTATTTATATCGTCATATCTGTGGGGTGGATATTTGTATTTATTGCCATAGACACAGGTCCCCAGTGTTGGAGAGACCTGACATGCTGGCAGACAAAGGAAAGGGTAGAGGGCTGAATGCGTGCACACAGTGAATGGCTCAATATTGTGGCATATACATTTCCTTCACCCATAGCAAATCCTGCTCTGCAACCAGAAGCAGTAAACTGAACAGGTAAGAGTTGCATAGTCCCATCAATACCAAACTAGAGACACATAGCAGAAAGCACAGTATTAGTACAGTGATGAAATACACATTACACAGAGTCATCCAGATAGAAAGGCAAAACGTAAAGTATGCCCTGCCATTTAGCAACATCCCAATGGGGTAAATTCCAAATGACACCAGAAATTTCAATGTGCTTCTAGAAACGTAAGGTATGAGAACAGGCATTGTATTCCATTTGGATTTTAAGTTACTGTTCATGATGTCTCAGCCTTTTCTAATATGACCAACCCTATGAAACAGAGCTCCCAGTTCAATGCCTATGTGAACTCTGGAAAAATTCCTTTTTCAAAAGCACAATATTCCAACTCAAGGCTCATCTACTCAGACAAACACCAGAAGACGACTTATAGTCATTCATGCAGGAAGTTAGTTAATAAACTACAGACAAAATCTGGAATTATTTTATTATAATTAATAATGTATTATGGTGATTATGGTTTGGCTGAGAACAAACAGGCCAAGCCTGAGCTAGTCTGAGATAGCTGCCAAATCTTCTGCACATGTGACAGATGGTGGAAGCATTTGAGAGACTCCTTATGCATAGGAACTCTCAATTACTGGGGCTCAGATTCAATGCAACAGCAAAGTAGCTGAAGTGGGTCATGATAGCAGCACACTAAGCAGCATAAACTTTAAAGCTTTGGATTTCATCCAAAGAAAAGGTAAAAAAGAAAGAATACTGCATTCAAGGGATGTGAGGTGAAAGTGGTTGTACAACATCTGTTGACTGACGAAGGTGAAGAAAACTGTGGTTTGTGACACACTGCATTAAATTCTGCAGGTATAGGGAGTGGAAGGACAATGCTTGAGCTAAGTGGAGCTGTATTTCCTTCTAATAGGGCTTACTTTAAACTTCCCTAACAGTTTTCATGAACATCACAGGGTGGTTTGGAAATACTACAACTTACTTTGCAATAAACCTTTTTCTTCTGAATAATTAATTTTGTGTGCTTATATCTAATCTCTTTTGGCTCATCTTACTTTGAAGAAGGTTTTGAACTCCAAGAATGTTCCTCAACTACTCCCTCTAGAAGTCCCAGGAGGCAAATGCTAGAGTGTAGACAGGACAAAAAATGAAATGAAGTGTCATATCATACCACTGAGAACTCCCTTAGCCATATCCCATGTTATATCAGATGCAGAAAATCCATCTTGCTCTCTGACTAATTTCTTATGGTAACTGAAGCAAGGTAAATTGGAAGGAATAACCATTTATTAACAAAAAAAAAAAAAGAAACAACTGTTGACATCTGATGCTGCCAGTGTCTCTTCAGCCTTTACAATTCCTTCCCCAGAACAAGCAAGTTTGCTGTAGTACTTTCTGCACCAATGTGCTTTACAGAGCAGCATGCAAGCAAAGCTTAAGCCTTGATTTATGCTGAATTCATGAATTTAACTTTTTATGAAGTTGTTCAAAGAGCAGTTTAATGTTATTATCGGGATGAGCTCTCTCAGACTATGTTTCCACATGGAGAGCCTTCAAACCTTTGCTTTTTGGCAAGATGTGGAGATGCAGGTGCTATCTGAACCAATTTAGAGTGTGATCAAACCGGGGACCTGCTTGTCTTTTTACGTTATCCATGAAATGAGAATCAGTCTGAAAGTATAAATTTACCAGAAATTGCATTACCCTTAGAGATATCAGCCCTCATCTCTAAAGAATATTGTACTGCCAGCTCATAAAGAGAAAAAGTTTTAAAATATAAGCAGAAGCTACAATTTGTCAGAGAAAACCCAGGTTGAGTTTTCATGAATATGGGACTGCTGTCAGCAAAAAATGCTGCCTCTAGTAATGGACAAAATGCCAAATTTCTCTCCTGCTTGCTAATGTAAATCAGATATTTGCAGCATATAATTTATTTCCTGCCTGAAAAGAGATGCCAGCAGAGTCCTTTACAACAGAAAGGCAAGGGCAGATCATGCCAATTATGAAAAAGTTTTATACTAACAATGCCACAGAGAAAATGTGTATGTCCTTCATGTATCTACAGGGATGAAAGAGAGGAGAATAATCCTCTTTCACAGAAGGTCATCATACCAGTGGCAAGGCATACCTTGAAGCTATGACACAAACCCTACTATTTTTTGTTCAGAGTAGAAAAAAAAAGCTGTAAAAGGCTACGTGAGATTAGATGAAATCTTAGGACCAAAATTTACCCTACCAAAGTCTCAGCAATCTCTACTACTTTTTCTACCTGATGTCACATCGAGTGTGGCACACATCATTGAAGATCATCATAAACAATTTTTTTCTAACTAACGCAGGTTTTTTTGCAACCAGTTTTGGTAAGCATGTGTTTTATTATCATCAGAACTCATAAAAATATTTATATTTTACACTTCCTAAAAAACTTCTGCTTGTTCAAGGAATAACATACACTTATACATAAAAAAACCCCCCACCCTATGTCCACGAAGAACGATTAAGTTTGTAAAAATAAAGTATTGAAAGGTCAGGGAATGCCAGAATTGTCTGAATAGCAATAATTTAGATACCTCACGCCTGTGCATTGTGAACAAACCTTTTAATTAAATATTGACATAGTATGTTCCATAAAACCTCATTTAGAGGGTCTGGAAGAACACAAGAATCCAGCTTTCTTTCTTTGTGTAAGGAAAAGCAGTCATTGCTCGAAGTAAGTTCTACTTCACATTTGTAGATGATAGACTCTGCAAAATACGTATGTACGTGCACACTGTACAGAACAAACATATACATTAACACAAATAAGCATCCAGTGTTTGAGTGGCATCTAGAACTTGAGGAATACTAAGAAAAAGTAAAAAATCCCTTATTTTGGACCTTTTTTTTTTTTTTTTTTTTTTCTCCTTCCTCAGGGGAAATCTGCATGGTTCAAAACCTGGGTGTGAATATTGTGTGGTGGGAAGAGCTCTAATAACTTCATTCCCGGGGGAAAAAAAGAGAGAGACATAAAAACACGTGGGCACTAGTGACATTCTCTAATTACATGACTGCTAGCCTCTAAATTTTCCACCCTCTCTCTCACTTTGAGCGTAAGGTTCCTGTTCTCACATACAGATCTCCACAGAAGTCCCTCCTGCCCACATCTCATTTCTCATTTTCTCCTTCTGTTACTGCCTGAGTTCTATCCAAAGTATTTTCTTAAACGCCTACTATACGTGTTCTCTGGTCTTTGCATCACGTCAGTGCTTGCATTCCAAAGAACCTAGCTGTGTTCATTTGAATTTCTATCTAAAATAGGGTTTTTCTGCAAGGTCAACAAATGCTCTGATGTCAGCTAAAGCAACCCTCTTTTTTAAGTAGCTAGTTCGCTAGATGAAAATTATGTTCTTTATCCTGATGCATTGCTTGCACTGTTTGATCAATGCAGACTATTCCTGACTTATATTTTAATAAGAAAATGTGATAAGTGAAAATTATATCATACCTAGGTAAATATCCTAGAACTTCTTCAACTAATTTGCTGGGTTTATAAAACCAGAACCACTCCATGAACCTTTCCTCCCTTCGTGATTAAATACTTCTTTTTTTTCCTAAAAGAAACTTAATTTTAAAAAGAGGGCACTCATATCGACTCCGTAAAATTTTAGACTGCCAAATTTCACAGCTGTTCCTTATCTCTGTGATGGTGTGACCAAAACCCCAGAGCTGACAGCTCCAAGTTCTGCAAAAGCTGGGTTATGAATTTTTATTTCTCAGATGTGGATAGAAGCCACGAATATGAATCTACTTTAAGCTTAAGGAAAAGAAACAGACATACTAGTGGGAGCATGTTTTTATGCTCACACCCATATATAACGGCAGGATGGAGTTGCTTCTTTTTTCACACTGCACAGACAATGGGATAGAACCCCAATTCTCACTTCTCACTACTTGCCAGTACTGCCTTCTTCTGATACTTGCAAAGGGCAAAGGTGAACAAGACTATGGTTCCACTTCCAGCCAAATCTAAATGCATGTTTTAAACCATGTCATCAGGGACATAAGCTGTCTGCTGCCTAGAGACCATGAGAATTTTCCACTTGCTCATCAATTGATAAGGCAACCTGTAAAACTCACATCCCATTTCAGAAGTTCAAGATTGCAAATAAGGTCTGGGCTTCTAAATATTTTCTCTTACATCTTCAACAAAAAGTTCTTCCTAAGTCTCCTTCCCATGTGAGGAATTTGCTTTTTTTCCCCTGCTCATTGTGGTATTTGCTATTTTGGGTGCTCAGAAACCTTGCAGCCTCAGAATCTTGCTTTCTCTTCCTATTCCTTATGTGATACTTTAGCAAGTATGAAGAATGTGAAATATTTATAAAGCTCAAATAGGTTTTTACTTAGCAAAGCACTGTTACCTGTCAGCATCCACAGTCACGTCATGAACCCCTCTCTGGATGACGTCTCGAGAGGCAGCGAGGTCTGGTATTCGGTTCAGACTTCTTGTATATAGGTTGAGTCCTCCATCTGTCATGTACCTGAAAATAAATTTGTGGTCAAACAGTGGGGAATGCAGCCATCTGGCAACCGTGTTTCACTCTAAAGTTAATGGTCTGTGAAATTCAAATGTTTAAGGTACATGTTGTCTTACTAGATGGTAGACTGATACTAAATATTCCCATTTTATGTGCCCAGCACAGGGAGATTGGGTATCTGCCTGTTTTCTGGGATCATTTGCCTTTTACTATGATGTCTTACAGGCCACCTTCTTTTACTAAAATGTTTTTAGACAGAAGCCCTCAAGTATCTTCAAAAGCACATTTTAAATGCTGTGGTTTTGCCAAAAAATAGCACCAGGTGCAAGAAACATCACTCCAGCTAAAAAAAAAAAAAAAAAAAATTAGCAGCATTTCTTTTTCCAAATGGGAACAGAAATTAGCAACCCAAATTCATAGTCCCTGCCGGAATGCAATTATTGAGATATAAAAGAGAAGATATCCACTGAAAACCTTACAATGATATTTTTCTGTATGTTCCTTTTGCTTGATTCCCACCACTTCACATTACAATGAATGTCTAAGGAATGAACCGGTGAGTATAGTGCTGCTTACTCACTAGAAAGCCACTAAAAGTTTGTGAACTAAAAGCACCAGCAATAATTACTAGAATGTCTACCTACAGTTTAGTTGTCTCTATGACAAATCTTGGAACTAATAAGAGAGCAGCATCATAAGCCTGTCTTACTCTCAAGACCTGTCCATCATGCTCCCAAAGGATCTTTCATCAAACTGTCTTCCCTCTTAGGCCCTTGTTCTTTATGTTTCCCTTTTGTATTTTTTAATAACTTTCATGTACCAACAAAGCATAAATTTATTTTTGAAGGGCCATGCACAGCACCAAACATAGAAGTGTACATATTCAGAAAAAAGTTTTCTATACCTCATGGAACCTACCCAAAATAAAATACAGACTTACTGAAATAGGCATAGTCCTAATGCTAGGTTGATGGCTAAAGTGATTTCCCAGAGTTTACTCACTTTAACAATCATCAAATTGTATAAATTCAATCTTTATCGCAATCTCTCCTCCAGCCATGAAATGGTGGCACACAAACCCATCTTTCAATCCAAGCACACAAACATTTAACTTTAGTAACAGCATAGAATTCCAGGCAAAAACCAAGGCACACACACTACTGCTGCTCCAACTTTCTGTTGGCCCTCTCCCTGTAGTTCCTTATGGGATCAGATTTAATTGAAATCAACTGTGAAAGAGACCTGAGGGCCAATGGAGCAGTCTGGGAGCACCTGCCTCTGCCTCCATCTACGTGGTTCAGGGTGGGTGAACAGGTGCAGGCCTTGAGACCAAAGATGCAGCAGTGGAACCCTCTGTGATAGTTCCAGTTTGAGAAGGCATCATGTCTTGGGTGGCAATATGGATGAAGGCAACCTCAAGGCATTAAAACACAAAGGGTTCCTTTGATTATTTTTGACAAAACTCTGAGGCATTCAATGCATGGGTAAGATTTGGCCTGCAGTTCAGCAAAGGATTTCTGAAACCTTGGTATCTGGAGTTTGGAGATGGTAACTTCACATTTGTTTTCAAAGGTAAATTAACAGTCACACTTACATACTATATTCATCTTTTTATTAAAGACAAAATTCAGACTTTTTGGACAGATAATTTCGCTAGCCTTGAATTATCCAGTAGATTCCACAGCTCTAGAATGGCATATTAAATTTAGCTGTGGCTTGAATGCAATCCAGACTGTATGGATTTTTTTCCTCTCTAAGTAAGGTCTGAATGGAGAGACTTAATAAGTGCAACAGGCCTTCCTTGCACTAATTTCTAATTACTGCTGCATTCTTGTCCCCAAGTGTTTAAAGTAATTAAACTGATAGTGGAAGAGGCATAGAGGAGATAAGACTTTACATGCGTCGGTGAATCCTGAAATTTCAGAACTTATCAACTTGTTTTTAACATTTGCTGCGCCTAAAAACGTTAACTGAGCACAGAGCAACTTACTATCTATTGAGTTATCCTTATTAGAGATGCAAAGAAAAGTCACATAAGATGACTATATTCATCCTTTAATGTGATAAGCTAATTAATACAAATCATCAGGCACTGCAAAGGACTCCCTTTTTAAAAAAAAATTGGAATAAAACCATGCATCCATGCATCTCTCAAAAGCAGCATTAATATTTCCTTTATGATAAGAGGTCCTCAGACATTAAAGTATCATATTTTCCATATGTATTTTCTCTTTTCTAGCACATATAAATATGGCATCCTACTTGACATAGGTGTTGTGGACAATGGTGTCAGCAGTGCTCCATACACAAAGCACTGAGACAGCAGACCAGGGAGATACAGGAATATGCTTTCTTTATAGTGAAGCTTCTTCTAGAGATCTATCTTTGGATGGTGCTTGAGATGAGACACTACTCCAAAGAGAGCTTTGATCACAGACTTAGATTTGCCTTTAGGAATGTGTCATACTCAATTTCTTCACCCACTGTTCTCTAATCATAGCTATACTTCAAACTAAGAGATTAGATTGACAGCAAGAATTCTAAAATTATAGAGTGAAGCAGGGTGGTGTGACATGACCATGTACTCTATGGAATGTCTATTCAACATCAGTCAGCAAGCAGCCTTGAGATGCCAACAGCAGCACTGAATAATAATTTAAGTATGAGTTAAACTGTAACATAGTTTTCCTTTCTTAATGATGTTCTATGAGTTCTAACATACACAGGACTAAACTGACTTGTGTTCCTAGATTGACATAAGACTTGTTGAACAGTGATTTGAAACACAGGGGATGCAGTACCTCAAAGTCAATCAACTGATTAAGCAAACAAAAATAAAAACTGTGATTCTTCCTCCTGGACCTATTAAGAGAGTAACTGGTCTAGTGTTTTACGAAAAGATATTATTACTGCTCAAATGATATGCACAGTTGAAAATCTGCAATAAAGGTCTATTACACCAACTATACTAGACAATATCTGAAGTGGAAACAGAGAAAGTCAGTGGTGTCAACAACAGCTTTTCATCAGATGGATCCAATGCCATACCTACCATCTCAAACAACACATAAAAATACCAAAAGAAGACCTATCCCAGGGAAACCAATGCAAAATGATGGTTCACCAGACAACCAGGAAATTACAGTAAGTAATACTAGAACTCAAAGTTCACAGCAAAGTAATTTTAATGTTAAAGGAAAAGAACAGAATTTGAAGGCAGCTGAGAGTATCACTGGCAGATTGGAGGTTTGGTTTTTTATACATATATTTAAATATTGCAACTATAACGTACCTTCTACTTGTGTGCCAAAATTTTCAGAAAAATCCTTCTAAACAGTCATGCATTGGTTCAAATGGAGAAAAAGGTGCTGCTTACCCACTATTGATGTCATCAGTCCTCAGGCTTTTCCCAAGAATGTCCCCATCACTCATGTAGCCACCAACGTCAGCTTCAGAGGATATGTCCAAATCACCACTTCCCTTCTCACTCATGTCAATCTGTGAGATATTTCCAAGGCGAGAAACAGCTGCTCGGCGCAGCGGGGTGGTATACATGAATCGAGAAGGGTCTGTGTGTATGAAGCGACTTGCACTGCTGCGAGGATAACCAGCACCCAAGGATGGAGCATCTCCTGCCTGCAGCCGAGGACTGGCCTGCCCCAGCCTCCAGGTCACCGGGGTGGATCGGCTGGATAAGCTCGGTATGCTTCTCCCATTCACTTCAGTTGTCACAGTGCTGTCAAAAGTTGTCTCCAATGTGCTGCCAAACAGAATGGAGAAGTCAGTGAACTCTACTTTCTCTATTCCTGAGATATCAGGAAAAGTGAAGGCTGGAGGAAAGCATATTTGTTTCTAAAAATTCTCCGTGTGTGTATGTGCTTTCACCATATGCACACGTGTGCTTGTATATGTCCTCAGTACTGAGGCCAGTCCTGTTTAATATTTTTATCAATGACCTGGATGAGGGGATTGAGTGCCCCCTCAGTCATTTTGCAAATGACAGAAAGTTGGGCAGGAGGGCTGATCTGCTGGAGGGCAGGAAGGCTCTGCAGAGGGATCTGGACAGGTTGGATCTAAGGCCCGAGGCCAATTTTATGAGGTTCAACAAGGCCAAGTGCCAGATCCTGCACTTGGGTCACAACAACCCCATGCAGCACTACAGCCTTGGGGACACAGTGGATGGAAAGAAGCCCTGCAGAAAAGGGGCTGGGGGTGCTGGTGACATGGCTGAACACGAGCCATTGTGTGCCCAGGTGGCCAAGAAGGCCAGTGGCATCCTGGCTTGGATCAGCAATAGTGTGGTCAGCAGAAGCAGGGAAATTGTTACCCCTTGTACTCAGCCACACCTCAAATCCTGTGTCCAGTTCTGGGGTCCTCAGTACAAGAAAGACACTGAGGTGCTGGAGCAAGTCCAGAGAAGGGCAACAGAACTGGTGAAGAGTCTGGAGAACAAGTCTGATGAGGAGCAGTTGAGGGAGCTGGGGTTGTTTGGCCTGGAGAAAAGAAGGCTCAGGGGAGACCTTACCACTCTCTAAAACTACCTGAAAGGAGGGTGTAGTCAGATGGGGGTTCCTCTTCCCCTAGATAACAAGTGATAGGACAAGAGGAAATGGCCTCAAGTTGTGACAGGGGAGGTTTAGATTAGATATGAGGAAAAATTTTTTCATGGATAGGGTTGTCAAGCACTGGAACAGGCTGTTCAGGGAAGTGGTGGAGCCACCATTACTGGAAGTATCTGAAAGACTTGTAGACGTGGGACTTTGGGACAGGGTTTATTGGTGAACTTGGCAGTGCTGGGCTAATGGTTGGACTTGGCGATCTTATAGGTCTTTTCCAACCTAAACAATTTTATGATTCTATGATTCTATAACCTCTACTTATGGGAATGGTGCCAAACACCTGGCATCTTAACCAAGATTGGAACAAGAGAATATTGGCCCTAGAGGCTCTGCTGATCTGTGCATGTGATTGAAGGTGCTGCAGGAAAACTATTTTGGTGGAAAATCCACCATATGAGTGTGTCACTTAGTGTGATTGAAAACAATCACATGCATGGAATGCTTGAGACATGCTTTGTGTGTAACAAAATTAGCGGAGACCCTAGGGACCAATCAGAAGGCGGTAGTTTATCTGTAACAAAATTAAAATAGAAGGGAGCTCACATGTGAAGATAAATGAAGGAGAGGGAAGAAACAACACCTGAAGAGCTCAAAGCTATAACACTACACCAGTGGGTCTTTTTCCCATGGCCAACATATTTATTTTTCACATTTAGATTTTTCCTTGCATTTGATCTCATCCCCAACATCTACTTATAAAATTACCTAAAATAAATTTTATAGGCTTCTAAGTAAATGTGTATGAAACAACTATCTTTGTGAAGTATTGTATAAAGACACTTTGACAGTATACTATATGAAAGTCACATGGCAGTTTACTGTCGCAGGTAATTTTCCTTGCAAGTCTCTCAGTCATTCAGCAACTAGTAATACTCTCCCATGGTCCATATTTTCAGCAGTCTACACAAAACCAGTATACCTGTGGCTTATCTGGGTCCCTCTAAGGCTGGACATGGTTTCTTCCAAATTCTGTCTCAAATCTGCTATGTTTTTGACAGTTCTCATTCTTCTTGTTTCAGGGTCTTCCCCTGGAAGAAAACAGTAAAACCCACATACACTTGAACACGAGTTTATAAGGTTCAATAAAGTGCACACATATATCCACAGCTGAGAACACACACACACGATTGTAATAGGGCTGTCCCTTTAATCTTTTAAAAAATAAAACTTCATCCTTTCATTAATAGAACACATATATGCTTACAAATAACATGTGGTATGTAAAAAAGCCCACCAAAGTATCCCTGTTAAGGCCCAAATCTATTAATGAAACTCTGATTTACAGTGTTGGAATTTTTATCCTCTGTAATCAAGGCATGATGCAGCCCCAGACCACTTGATACATTATAAAGGCCTTTTTTAGTCCTTGACATTTTACATAACTCAGTAGGAAAAAAAGCCACATTAAATCTGTGTCTGGAAAGAACTGGGATGACTCTTAGAACAACTCTTTGGTATTCACTTAACATCAAGGCTATTTCAAAGTACTCCTTAAGTAAGGCACTTAATAAAGCATCCTTCCAGGACTGTAATGCTTTCCTGAAGAGGGACATTATTCTTTGTATGGGATAAAATAAAATATGCTTCTTGGGATACAAATCTGAACACTCCACACACGTGCATCATTTGTACAATTACAGGTTTCAACAGCCTTCAGGATCCATTGTGAAAAACTGGTCTCATATTTCAGATAAAGAAGCTTTCAGAATTTTGCCTAGAACATCCTGAACAATGTTTACTCCATACAATTAAAACTAAATTTTAAAAAGGAGAGAAGACACGTATAATATGTTACAAAAGAAAAACATAGTAAGTCTCAAAGGAACCTCCAGTAGTCATACACCAAGAAACAGAAATGCAGGTTTTCTAGCAAATTCATAGATCAAGGAAGTTTAATTCATTTTACTTTTGAACAATAAGAGAATTTAAAAAGAAATTCTGTGACAAAAATTACTGATTTGTTCAAAGCTGCTGTTCTACTGCTGATTGTATCCTGTATCTGCTGCTTGTAAGAAGGTTGGAAAGAAGCATCGGTATTAGAGTTACATGTAAAAATGCTGAACTTGAAGTGCAAATAATTCCTCTTTGACTCTATTACAAATTTCACATCATACCTCACAGACCCTTTGCAGTCAGGTCCTATTGCCCAAACGTGCTGCAGTTAAGAAAAATCTCAACTCCTGATATTAAATGGAAATAAATTATTTCATATATATTCCATATAAGCTTTAATTCTTCCTCAATAGGCAAGTGATGCATTGTACTAGCCAACATACCCTGCAGTTGTGGCTTAATGTCAAGCTAGCTTTCACAGCAATGCCAGTTTGAGGTTTTCCCATTTCCTCTGCCCTGGTTGTGTCTTCTGTCCTCTTTGCTGCAGCCAAACAGTCCTTCAGTAAATGATGTTTGCCTATTTTATCTCTCAAAAAAAAATTCTTCAGTGCGTTAATGTCTATAAACATCTATGTTGGCACCATGGAACTGACAGTGGGAACAACACCTGGGCAGGACGGGGATACAGGCCCTGCAGTGCTGCCAAACTCTCTCTTCTCAAGCCACACCCCAAGGCCATGTCTGTTCACAATATTTAGTTCCATAAAAGAAACCACCTGTGTACATTTTTACATGTAGTACCTTGCAGGAGGCAAATGTTCAGTCACTGAAACTACAGCTGTTCCTGTGTTTCAAGCTAGATGTGTTTGATAAAGCATTGGCAATCAATGTACCCATGGATCCCATGAACTCTTTGCAGAAGTTTCTGCACCACCCTGGAGATTCCTGTGAGGCAAAAGGGCTCATGCTTCAGCTCATGCTGAAGACATTTATGTCTTGTTAGACTGAGACTGCTTTTCAAAGCCCAGACAATTTCCAGGCACACTGTCCATGCCTGCCTCCAGGCAGTTGTGGTGCACTCAGTTCCTCACTGTCACTGCCCTTTGCCTTCCCCGCTCTGCCAAGCGCATTCAAATTGACTTCCAGGAGCACGTTATATTCCTGCCACAATACCTATATAGGGAAGATCCAGGAACTGTTACCTGCCCTGCCTTGAACCAGAGGTGAAAGAGTAGCTTGTTGGCATAAGAAAATTTTCTATTTAAACAGAAAGACCAATTCCAGGGTCTATGCAGGCAGAATTAGAGTCAAAACAATACTTTACCTTTATATTTATTTGAGGAACTGAATACAATTCATATTCTACAGTGACCTTGCCCTTTTCCTTCCTTGTTTATCCTTGTCAGTTGTCCTCTTCTGTATGTTAACACTGCAAATTCTTGCAGCAAAAATGACAGCAACTGTCTTTTTTAGTATGTACTGCACAGTAAATGACATAACAAAGCCTTGAGGTATAATTGCAATACATTAAATAAAAAGGTACATATATGGCAAGCTGCCAAAATATATTTTCACAGTGAAGAATATTTCACTTTCAGACAAATTATACCATAAAAATTGGGGTTATTCTATCCTGCAGAGGTGAAAAGTTTGAGATCTAATCTCTTTTGATCTCTCAGTGACACAGAGGGTAATTTCAAAACATTTCCACCAGTTTTTACTAAAAAAAAAGTTAAAACTGAAGTTTTATTATATTCAAATACTACACAGTACTTTATAAAAAATTCTCACTCTAACTGTTATAGGGGTTTAAAAGGGATTTTTCTTTTTTCTTTCCATCCTTCTCTAAAGGCCATATCACTGGAATCCTGCTGTACCATGGATGAACAAGTCAGAAAGTATAAATAGTTGAACATGACAGTGAAGAAATTTTCTGCACTGAGTACAAGATTCTACATTTTCACAACAATACTGACTCTCCATTTACAAGCCTCCTTCTGTAAAGAAGACCATAGGGATGCTGAATATGTTTATTTTTCTGAAAACTAACTACACCATGCCTGCTAGTGGAGACACTGTAGTGCTTATTGCATCAGGATTGGGTTCAAAGGGATCCCAGACTCCTCTGGATACCTTGTTTCTTATGTTATGGTGCACTGCCATCATAGTCTGGCCATATTTGCATGACCTAACATATCAGAAATGCTCCCTGTCTTGTTATCTCAAGTGATTCTGGTTTGGACAATAAAAAAAAGCCAATCTGTCTCACACATGGGGAGTCTAGGATAAGACTAAAACCAGGGTACACTGAAACTTTCTGTCAAAAGTCTGTTCCTCTTACAAGAAAGGCCATTTGCTCCAATCACTAGTAGCTTCATCATTTATCTTAAACATTATTATTCCAAAAGACTGTCCCCAAATTTTTGCCTATAAACAGTGAATCATTATTCCCTCAATAAATTTCTGGAAAACACATTCATTTCTTCCACTGTGTGAGATACATTCACAGGAAATCAAAATAGACATTTTATAGGAACTACTGGATACCTGGGTTAGACTTTTACATTCACATTTCTGAGGCTCACCCATAGTTTCACATTCAATAATACTGTTCATAATGATTTCTGTTCTTCTGCACATGTAATCACAGCCCAAAGCAAATGGGAGAATAACAGTTCCACCAATTGTCTGATTTGCATAAAAGGATTTACAAATAATAAGCATCTCTGCAGAGAATTGTCCACTATTAGATATTAACTTAATTCAGAAAGGAAAGCACCAGTTTTACTCTGCAAGTGGGGAAACTGAGGCTTACAAGAGAACAGGGATTTGTCAGTGACAAACAGCTGAAGAGGAGCAGAGGCAGGTTAGAGCTCAGTCTCCTGTGCTAGCAAGCCTCTGATCTCTAGCAGAAGCCCTTTTAACCTATTGGTACAATCAAGTAATAAAAGGTATTCATACAAAGAGAATTCTTGTTTCTTTCTTGTGTTGAGATGACAGCTTTTTACACTACATATACAGCAAAAATTTTGTCCTTAATGTTTAAACACAATCAGGGCTAACATATCTGCCAGCAAGAAGCTCCAGGCTGGACACATAGCATATAACCTTTGAAAAGCAAGCAGCTATTTCAACCATTTGACTGGCTGAAGAGCAAAGCTTTGGAAATGAACACTTTTAGCACTCTTATAAAGGGCTGAGAGATGAAAAGTAAAGCCAGTTACACAGAAGCCTTTGAAGCACCTATGGCTGTGGACTTCAAATACTCACTGGCATGCACAGATATAACAAAACTGGCTATTTAAGCTAAACTGAAACCCTGGCATTCACAATTCTACATGTAGGGGTAAAATTATCTGCAGGGGGATTAGGGAAGGGGGAAGAAATACTGGAGGGGCAGTTTTTAGGAAGGCCAAGACATTTTTTGTCCCACCCAAACCCTGGATTCAAGACATCAATTTCAAATTAATGAGAAAAAATGTCAATAAAGTAAAATAATTTAAGAATAAACTAATAGCACTTAAATATTTCAAAATATTTAAGAACTTATTTTTCAAAAAGCTAAGCAAACTATACTCAGTTATTCACAGGCTGTTGCTGCCCCTGCACCCATCAAAAGCAATTTAGACATTTGTCTTCATTTCATACAGTCTTAAGAAGTCATAGTAAGCAAACAAAGAAGAAACGGCTAGACCCTATTTTTGCATACTACTGCAAATAAACCCAGTTCTGTCTTGGGAAATCACTGTCAAGATCAAAAATCTGCTCTATGCAGATATCTGCTAATACTTGGGTCTCCTCCTGCCCTTCCTGATGTCAAGCCAAAGTTAACTTACCTAAAATATCAGTGTAAAGGACCTGTTCTAGGTCACCCAGCATTGTTATTATGACATCTTCATCCAGATGTGCAGTCCCTTCACGCAAGCACCCTTCCTCCTCCTCCTCTGCCCAGGTCCTGCTGGGGAAATGGGATGTACAGGGTGCATTTTCATCATCTGATTTTTTGCTCTCCTCATTGTCAATCTGAAAGCCTTCACCTGTACTCCGGTCTCCTGACCTCCTGGATGTCCTGCTTCCAGCAGGTGGTATCCCCTGAAATGCTTGGGGTGTGGTGAGGCTGGAGTGGCAGAGAGAGTGCACTGACTGAGAGAATGCCTTGGAGAGGGAGCCTCTGCACCCAGCTTCTGTCTCCCGCCGTTGGTAACTCTGGCTGGACTTGGAGGCGTTTCCAAACCAGTTCTCCCTGTATGAGTATCGCCTCTTCTCCCCTTCACTGATGAGCGTGAGATTGGTTAGAGACTTCTGCTTCTGAAGACGAACACACCCTCTTCTAACCTCCGTGCCTTTAAACACTGACAATTCAGCAGATCGCTGCATCTTTCCGGCTGGGGCTTTACCTCAGTTAGATTTCATATTTCTGAGATGGACAGCAGTTCAATTCCCCTGAAAGGTCCGGGTGGTGCTCCCTGCATCACCGCACGCTGCCCACCCCAGGTAGCACATACTTGCACTCGCAGTGAAAGCACAGCTCAAACATGCACTCTACGGACTGTAAGGGACTAGACAGGCACAGTCATCTTCTTTGAAATTACACTGCTGTCTCTGCTAAGCCACTTCTCGTCCGTCACATTAATCTGCAGTACTTACAGTCATTTTCACTTAGATTTCTCTCAAGCAGAAGAGAGTTGATCAAACACTCTGCTCCAGCACAGAAGTAATCCCAAAAGCCAACCGTGTTTTCCCCTCTCCATCCAATCACCAGTCTCATCGGAGCAGTGGGCCTGCATCTCTTTCTACAGCTGCTGCCTTCTGAAATCCAAAGTAGGCACAAGTACTGTCTCGGGCTTTTCCCTCCCTCTCACCAGCTCATGACTGATTCTAGTGCACAGCTCTTCACTTTAGATGGGCTGACACAGAACTGCAAGTACAGCCTCCACGTCAGAGCTCAATAAAGAGCCAAAATTAACCACTGAAGCACAAGCCTCCTTACATTTTAGTATTCAACCTGCATTACCAGATATATGACTCTTCTCTGCTACTGCAGTGAATGCTGCTGGCTGCCATGGCAGCAAACATCCTGGTGAATTAAACCAGAGACACAGAAGCCTCTGCCCACTTTACAGTGCCACAGGTTTCAAGACACAGCTTCACCTGAATGGGATGCTACAGTAACTGATCTAGCTCATGGTAAAATCCTGTTTTTCTCCCCAAAAGGTAAGGATGAAAAACTATTTCTTCCATATCCCTGTTACTCCCTATGCAGGAAGCTAAAAGCAGACTTGCAAAAGGACCTCCAGTCTTGCAATTTCTGCCCTAAATAAAAAAATATCATTTAAAATCGTAAGATAAGACTCGGAACAGTATTTGTCTGGTAAGATGATTCATAAAAGGAAATATTTAATTTCTTTCTCCTTAGAAAGCTACCCTGTTTGCACCTCTGTGAGATTCAGAGGCTAGTATAGAATTAAAAACCTGTAAAAAAATCATTGTTTCACAATATTCTGAAGAAAACCTATTAATGGAAGAGTAATTTTTTTATAAAGCAAATCGGTATTGTGTCTGAACTAAGTTCAGCAATTTTGAATGCTATTTTTAAATTCATTATCCAGAGAGGAAGAAGACTTTGGTTTAAATGTATGCCTTTTCTCACAAAGAAAAATATATTAGTCCCAGAAATGGACAGATGAACAAAGAAATAGCTGAATTTAATTATAATTTTTTTAGATACAAACTTTTTATCTAGGGGAAATTAATTTCACAAAACATTATGTAGAAATCTACAAATAATGAAATTACTGTATAAAAATAAACAGCTTTTGTCAGTGTGAAAATATGCTCATCTCAAGTCTCTACCTGAGAAACCGTGACAGGCAAATAACCTTTAAAAATGCCACCCTAAGAATTACAAGCTGTTCACAGATTTCCTGTATGAATAAACAGATGTTAACAGAAGCCTCAGTGTATTTCTTGCTTTTCACTGGTTCAGTTTATAGTCTTTGAAGATACACAGGGGAAAATTCTTGGAAATTTTAAAGGAAAGGTACATTTCTTCCTAGATAACTCGCAGAAACACAGAATAACCTAGAAAAAAATCAGTAGTCTAAAGTGATGGTGGTTTTCCATATTAAAGCACTGACGAATTCCTAGAAAGACATGTTCCACATCAAGAGGAGGTACTGCTCCCATCCCCACCTAGCCCACACAATCAAAGAGAAGACAAGAGAAATGGTCTGTCTGCCTGAGTACAAAACTGTCCCAAATATTAAACACCTGCCACTTTTTCTGCATGGAAACAAAAGATGAGACTGCTGTGTTTACTCCCAGGGTTTGCCACTTGCAGTGACATATGGGCGCTTAGAAGGGTTTTATGAACGTGCTGGTGCCTGCCTGCAGCAGAGCCGAGTGTGGTGTGGGTGCTGATGTTATCTCAGAGCTGGTGTGGTGCTGGTGTTGTCCCAGAGCTCCAGCACTGCCTGCACACTCCTGTGCTGGTGTGCACTGACAGTGCCATGCAGCTGTCCCAGCCTGTCCAACATGCCTGACTAAGCTGTGGTTCTTAGAAAGACCTCACAGGGATGTATTGACAACAGAGAATTTGAAAAATGAAGGGCAGTCTCACTCTTTTCACATTAATTTCTTTTATATCCTAGATTTATACTCAAATTGGTATTCTCAGTTGCTATGTTTTGAATCAACAGGAAGGATAGTGATTTTTAGCTCAGTTGGTCAGAGCACAGTGCTAATAATGCCAAGGTCATGGATCCTATTTCTGTATGGGCCATTCACTTAAGAGCTGGACTTGATGATCCTTTTGGGTCCAACTAAGGCTATTCTGTGATTCCATGATTTGGCCCTGTGATGTAAAAGTTCTTTTGGAGATTGTCTTGGAATCAAGAGAACAGGCTCTTTTCCTACCATAAAGAGCAAGTCTGAATCTCTCCCTGACATTCCAAATCCATGAATGGTAACTGCCCCACGTGCTCTTTCACGCTCCAACATCTGCAGGCAGTGACTTGTCTCCATGGTCAGCTGTGGGCAGATGTGTACCTGCTCTGCCTCCATCCACGCTCCCAGTGTGCATGGTCACATACAGCAGTCATTACTGCAGAGCTGCAGCTGGCCTCAGTAAGCCCCATGGGCAGGGCATGCCCCTAGTGCTCAGCATTGCTCTGCTAGGGAAGCAGTGCATGGCATGGCTGCTCAGCTCCAACATGAGAGACCAGATAGAAGACTGCCAGAATTGGACAGGTATAGTCAGTCCTCTTTCTGGCTGGGAGCAGAAGAATTTATGGCAGGGGACAAAAAATGTTCACCCAATGAGGCACACCAAACCTCACATATGGTGCTGGCAGTAGGTGCCACACAACTCCAGGCTGGACGTGTCTCTCATCAGCACAGCTGCATCCTGGCCAACCCAGTGGGTCTCAGTGTTTCTGCTGACCTGTTCCATCTCCCAACGGAGCTGTTCAGTGCAGCCCAGCTTCAGCAGTACACAGGTCACAGACCATCATACTGAAAAGGGAATGATGCCTGGACTGTGTAAGAGTCATGTGAGGGTAGCTGGCAGCTGCAGCATTCACCTGCCTCATTTCAAAATACATTAAAAACACAATGCATCAAATGCTTTTATAGAGATGTACTGAGGCTAATCACACAACCTTCATTCAGCCTTCCTGTGTACGAACATTTTGCTACATCTCTTAATTATAAAGTTATATGAACTTTTCTCCCATTAATCCTATTGCCTCACTTGGTAGACATGCCATTGTGATCATCCTCAGATACAACAGACACCTATTTATCTTGGACCAAGTGCTCATAGAAAGAACACTGGATTTATCCTTGTACTTTACAACATCTCTCTACAGGGTGTCATTTGACAAAACATAAAATTGCAATGTGGAAAATTCTCAGGTTTATTGATTGAAAAATAACTTTCTAAAGCTCGCCTCTCCATTTTAAAATGTTGAGATATAGCAACAAAAAATACATCTTTCTAAGCTAGAAGAAAGTATAGGAGACAAGAGGAGAGCAAATGTCAAGACAGCATTATTCCCCAACTACCTTGCAATTCAGTGTGTTCTCCACCCATCAAGCAGGAATATGTTTACATCAAGAACAGCTTAGGGAACTTCCTGAAGCCATCACAGTCAGCGAAACATACTACTTTGTATTTACTGTCTCTGCCATAACAGGAATTATAAAAATTATTTTAAGAACTAAAAATCTTTGGGCAAATTTAGCTGTCAGATAAGACTTTCTTTGAAGTCTCAATGGGTAGTTTAAAACCCTAAAAATGAATTATGTAATATATCTGGAAATGCATAAGATTATGCATCTCTTCAGCTAAGCTTACTTGAAAAAAAATGTAAACTATTCCTGAATGTATTAATTAGCTATTTCTTTCACAGAGCAAAAAAATAAGCACAATAAACATAAAATATTAAAATTTGAATGTTTTTATGCTAATCCTGACATTGAGATAGGCCTATAACTTTTAAAAGTACTGTTTCATTTCTGCTTCATCTCTCAGATTTTTAATAATTAGTCAATATTTATAAATTCATGAATAATTACTTAACCAAACACTTTGCATTAAGCTCTTTGAACATGCCAGCCCTTGTTAAAGCCAAATGCTATCACTGATATAATAAAATAATACTTTGTAGTTTACCAGCATGTACAGTTTACAATGGATTATTAACTAATTAACTTACTGACATCCTTCTCCAATAAACTTACTGCAGAAAGTGATAAATGTCACAGCTACTTTAAGAAGAAATACTTGTTAAGAAAGTCTGAACAACTTGTTCCCAGCCATATCATGAATAACAACAACCAAATTGGACTATTTTATTAGCCTTTCTTTTCATTCTCATTTTATAATCCTGTTTATAAAGGTATATTGCAGTTTTGCAGAAACCAAGTGGATAGATACTGAGTAGCCTTGTTGAGGCAATTGGTACATGAAGTTCATGCAAGAAATTGTGTTCATACTTGAATGCAGAATTGTTCCTTATTTAGGTCTCCCAGACCTCTGTCTGAGATTTCCCAGACAGAGGTCTGTACACCTGTGTGCCACGTGAGCAACAAGCCTACCATACACAGAACACACCAGAACCACTCCACAGGTGTCTGATGCCTACAAACAGGGCTCATTCAGTGGGAGTACATGTGTCACTGGTGCTGTGCACACAGAGGGGATTCAAGGCATGCATAAGCCTGAAAACTGCTCTGCGCGTGCTCTACGGCTGATCTGCATGTGCACTGTGGAAACACCTGGGGCTGCTCTGATGAGCTGTGGAATATTCAAAAGGGAAAAAATAAAGTAGGGAAAAGTCTCAAGCACTTCAGATCACATCTAGAACAAAATCCCACCAGAGACACAGGAACAGATTTACAATGGCTCTACCAAGATGCAGAACTGGTTTTAGGCATAAGCCATGTATATATTCACCAAGAGCAGCAGATTATTGATGACAACATAAAAATAAAGAGGGTGTCCAGTTTATCAGGGCCACACTTGTGAGTCCATGCCTACACCAGCCTCCCCACCTCCCTTGCCTTCCAGCACTATTCTCTTCTCATGGCTGTGCAGGTAAAACCAAGTAATCACTTGCGAAGTAGCGAGTAGGATACAAGCGGCTTGAGCTCTGATTTTACCTTTCACCAGCTCTGAGTTGGAAGACAGGAGAGGCTATAAAGCTAACCAGCTCCCTTGGAGGAAGAAGACACAGCAGAGGAGAGCTGGAAACTACCTCTACATATTATTGCTTTACTTTCTACTTTCCCATCACCACTGCTGAGATGGTAGCAAAAGGATGTGAACTGCCTTGCTGGACACAGAAAGCAGAGCAATGACTTTTTACCACTACAGCAAGGAAATTAACTTGGGTTTGGTTCCTGAACTATACAAGGAGTGGTGCCTGGCCAACCACTCCTAAATCATTTTTGAGATTATTTTTTCTGCATCCAACTTTTGCTTATATTATGGAGAAGTCTTGAACCAGACATGCTTAAAAGCATCAGTTTAGGTTCATTTGGTTGATATTGCTCCAAAGTGGATTAGGAGTTTTAATACGGTCAGCTTGGCTGGTTATGGGAGCAGTAATCTTCAGCCAAGATGCAATAACAAACAGGAATGTGTAAATATTCAGAAAGTAGAGAAACAGTTTATACAACAATATTGGCCAAGATATTCTAGTACTGAGCATGTCAGCCTTAATTCTAAATATGTGGCACTTTAAAAATAATAATGATTAATGAAGCAGGAACAAAATACTGGTAGGACAGTGCTTTATGAATGCACTCCTCCCAGCTGTTTAGTGATTTCCACAGATGTTCACTCTTTTGCATTATCCTTACTGATCCTTACTGTTTACAAACATATTGTGCTAGTTTAGTGGCTACCAAGCTTCAAAAGATCAAGGTAGTATCAAGATGATGCCCATCCATAGCAACAGTTGATGATTTTAGGAAGAAGGTAGTATCAAAATGAAAGAAACTGGATTCATTGCTTAATACCCTGAAAATAAGTGACCAGACCACAGAAATTGACCTTGCCTATCTCTTTTCTACTACTGGTGTAATCCCTTGATCATACCAGAATAAAGATGCTCTTAAGTAAAAGAATGCAATTGTCCCTTCTCATGGCTAATCCATCATGGAATACTCCTCTAAGCAACTATCACATGAGCTTTTATCCATGCAGATTCAATAACAGCATCACGAATGACTTGGTGATAGTTCACCCATGCAGACAATTAATTATTCAGCAAATACAGTACTTGATCTGTTTATTCCTTTTGCTGCTAACAGTTAAATACAAGTGACACACCTCTGTTTCCCTACGTACACAGCAAATCACTGACCACATTTTCCCAGTGGTTCTGCTTTACAGCCTGTTAGGCCAATCAAGGGCTAACACCAGAGTCTAAATAATCAGATTAGGAACATCTCTGGTGTCTAGTTTTCTTTCTGTATTTTTTTTCTTTTTGATGCTGTTCAAAACAGTAAAAGGCCATCAGATATGATATTCTGTTTGATCATTTCAGCAAGTATTGAATTGCTTGGGATTTTTCTAGCATGTCTCTGGATGATTCCTTGAAGCATCTTTTGATTTGTGGCAAATGTTTCAATTAAACTCTTTATGTATGTTAGACAAAGGAGTCCGATTTCTCGAGTAATTAAAAATAATTTTATACTTTTACAGGTATGCATCACTTCCAAGGAACATTACACCATGCTTCAGAGTGACATATTTATCACAGAAGCTGGCTGTGCAAATAAAGGATGTTAGAAAACTTCCAAAGGGACTGAGACAAACCAGGACAAAACCTTTTTCAGTATGAGTCAGTTAAATGTCAAGACAGTCCCCATAAAGTGTGGGCATCTGATTTCCCTTCTGGCAGAGAGATAATTTTAGACTGATGTGTCAAATTAGTGCTTTAAGTGAGTTATATCCTGTGTGAGAAGAACCACATGACTCATTACAAATCCATTTAAATGTTAAAAGTTTGGAGTAAAAGGGCAAAACTATAGGTAAAACCAGTGGGATAGGATATCACCTTTTGTAAAACTGTAAGAGTAAGGATGCTAATGAAAACCAAAACAAGACAACAGCAAAAATAAATCCTGAGACTCCCAAGTAACAGCTCTTGCAAAGAGTCCCTTTGGAACAACTTGTACACAACCTTGCAGTGCAGTTTAGTCTTGCTGAGATGGTGGCACACTTTGCTTTTTGCATCCATAGGCAGTCATGACCAGATCCTGTGCTGATGTAACTCAGCATGGCTCTTTTGACTTCAAAGGAATTATTCCAATACGAGTAAAATAGCCCATCCCTTCACCATTGTAACCTAGTAAGGACTTTAATCCATGTTTGCAAGGAATTCCAGAACACAACCTTTAGCAGCTTAGCTCTAGCAGCAGCTTACAAGTCAGGTACAATAGTAAGGACTTGCTTGTTTTCTCAATACAGATTCATTTATAAAAGCAACATATATCTTATGTAACTTATATCTCAGTTCTGATGTTATGATTTAATTTGATGTTATTAAATGAGAGTGTTAAACATTCTGAAGTTGACTTTCCACTGCTCCTCTTGGAACATTCAGTATGATTAAATAAAATAACAATTACATGAAACCCTGTCTTGTGAAAGCACAGTTTCTGAAAAATGACAAAGAGGGTATTTTAACAGAAGGAACCAGTTCAAATAGATAACCATGGATTTGAAGCACTAAATATGCATGACCTAAATTTTCTGTGTATTTAATATCACTCATGATTAGAGGTCAGAAGTATTATTTCAACCCATCACAAAGCTCCTGGTAAGAAACAGATGTAAATAAAGAAGTTCACAGTCTTCTCCTGACTTACTGTTACTCACCAGATATCTCCTCTAGGCACTGTTTGGCAGTCTTACTAAATGACAAATCCATTTTAGTAGGACTGGTACAGGAGTCAGCAGGTGGTAAAGAGGTACTGTCATTTTCTGAGAGAGTTCTGAAATCAAGCAAAAAGATAGATTATTATTATCTATCATTCATGTATTCATAGAAAAAAGTACTACTTGCAGCTCCATCTAGAATCATACCACTATAGGGTGAAAATATCATTTTTGTCACATTCTTATTATGCTAGTGTAAGTCCAGCTACACAAATGTACAAGCAACTAGGGTTTCTCTCTCTCTCTCTGCAGGAACAACTTGCAGCTGTGAAATTTGAAGCCATTTTTTCCCCCACTTATTTTTTTGCAGGATTTGTCAACCAGATCTAGTCAGAATCCATTTACATTGGTTAAGTCACATCCCTGCACATACATAAAGGAAATAAAAACTTGTAATTGATGAAATATTAAGTGAGAAAGGCCATGTGGGAAAAAGCTTATGCAAGGCTGGATGGAAATATGGCCCAGATATTTAAATCTGTGCGCAGCTTGTTTTGATAATGCCCCTTATATAACTCCAGGGAATGGGATAATACAAGTTTTTCTACTAACTTTCTGACAAATAGCTCTTATTTTCTTTGAGGGTATCTTTTTTTGAATATCAATGATAAGTTATAATGGGAATGCTTTGTTGAGTAGAGTTACTTTCTGTTGTATGAAGGTAAATAGCAAGAAATACATGAGCACATTGATTAAAATAAAAAATACCTCACACGCTTATTGCCTCTTCTTAAGGAACAGCTGTAGTATGTAGTTTACACTGGAACTACTGAACTATGATGTCATCAAATATCAGCATGTACCACCATGTGTATACAGTAAAAGAATACATCTAAAGATGTATGTTTTTGAAATAAAATTTTAAAAGATCTTCACTTAGAGCTTAAGTTCTTCCAGGTTTCCTGACATGAATAGCAGTCCCTTCTCTGATTTATTAAAAGACTGGTGAAATATTTATATCCTAGTTTTAAAATGGGACATTTATAGTTCAATTTTCAAAATTTACCATAGAGTGTTTCCAATGACTAACTAAACTGGAAACAGAAACATTTAACTGTGCAATGAATCTGTATTTTATAAATAAAACTCATAAAAACAGTTACTTATCTCTCAAAATAATTTTATAGCAACTTATTTTATGAAATAAATTTCCAGTTAATATTTTCTTTAAAGTTACTTACTAAATAGATTTTTTCAGTAATTCATGACAGTAGATGAGGAAACAGATATCTGCACAAAGATAGCACAAGTCCTGACATGGTGGCATCCATTCATTAGAACCATTCAACTCAGAAATAGAAATACAAATTATGCCTGATCAGATGCATTGCCTTTCTTATCAAGTTTTGTACTTTTGAGATGCTGGAAACAGACAACTGCTCTATAAAAACTATTTTTGGTACTTGTCTGTCACACACACTGGAAACACAAGCTCGGCACATACTGCAAGGTTAACCATGTCCTGCCAACCTTGAATGTAGTTTTACATTTGATGCTTGAGAGAAGAGTCTCAAGTAAAAAAAAGCTCACTCTATCCTTCTGCAGTGAACACACTCTGAAATTCCACAGTCCTGCTTGCTTTCCCAAAGGGCTTTAAATCTTCAAAATTTTAATTGTCTGAGGAAACCACAGAAATCTTATGGAGGACTATGGATTTCACAGCAACCTAAGTTCTGCTTACTTGAGAAAACTGGTTATTTGTTCTGGTACAGATGGACTAGAAAGCACCAGCCCTTGGGCAGCTGTGATGGAGATACCCCAAGGAGGGAGCAGGGAACAGGTCTCTCACAAGCTCTTTGTCCAGAAGGTCTCCAGGGGCTTGCTGGCTGCCAGCACTTCCACACCAGACCAGCCTTTTCATGCATGATGGCCAAGGCCCTGATTTTCTCTGGAGTCAAGCTTAGCCCAGAGGCACTGAGAATGGTGAAAGATTAGCCTAGGGATGAAAGACTTCCAAGTAAAATCGTGTATGATTTTGGGGGTCTTGGGGAACAAGGAGGCCCAGGTGCACACTGGGTACCTAAAACTTCAAGTTGTGTTGCTGTGGGCCTGTTATGGGTTGTGACATTCGACCAAGCATGTAAATGCCTCTTATAATTTTTGAAAAACGGGAAATGAAATTGTGAGGTTCAACTTCTCCTATACTTTCGGCTTTAACAGCCTTTCTGTGGGACATATTAATCCTGTGAACGAGTCAAGTGATCTCTGCAGGAGTACAGCACAGATTAAGCTCAAAGAAAGTAAACAGCAAATTAAGTGATCTTCTCATTAACCTTGCACACTGGCCTTAATGAATGATCCTCTATCCTCTACCTATTCACAACCCACTGCCTTAAAAATAATTAAATTCTTGCATCTCTCTTGATATCAAGAAAAGGGAAAAGAATTTCAGTTTAGTTAAAGCCAGCCCAGTGATATTTCTTCCAGTGCAGTGCATCTACAGTGAAGGTTAATTTAGGAAACCGTCATGAAAACAAGACAATCTGTTTCTATTTTAATCATGGCAATCAGAGAATATATTTATCCCCAACCCACTAAGTTACATGCTACCTATTTGTAAGAGTATCAAACTCACTTAATGGGACAAATCCTTCTTTCAATCAGACCTGCACAAGCTCATTCATTCTGATTAAAATGAGCCTGTACAGGGTAATTAAGAACAGAATTTGAAACACTACTTAATAAGTGGTCTCTAACGCAGTCAGTCATTTCCTGTCTCTAACAAAATAGCCAACCTTAGATAAACAGAGATAACATCAAAGATTTGTTTGCTTTTAAGTTGACATTCCAAAAGATATCAGATGAATATGATGGCATTTTTCCAACATCTCTTTGAGATGCAGCTGTCTTGAATGTGTATCACTGTCAGTGTAACAGACTGGCAGGACCACGTCTGCAATATGAGCAGTTCAATTACCCATGTTCAAGAATTGTGAGTTAAATTGGGAACAGATGCAAGGAAGGGCTACTGGGATGCTCATGGGGAAGAAGAAACCCTTCTTAAAAAAAACCAGAAAACAAAACCAGAAAGAGTTGATTTGGTCTAGCCTCACAAAAGAGAAGGAAGGGGATGGGCTTATTGCCTCACATATTTAAAAAGAGCAATCAAAGAGAGGGAAAACACCTTTTTAAGTCAAAGGACAATATCAATAAAGTAATAAATGGATGCAACATTATCATGTAGGACGCAAACAATTTCTAAAAATGTTATGAGTGAGTTCCTGCAGGAACCTTCCCATTGTAGTAGTGGGTTTTAACCAGTTTAAATTTAGTTGGTTTATGAAAGGGTTTTTAGGGCGGCCAGTTACAGAAGCCTGAACAGAATATTTCTTTTCGTCTTTTATGCTGCATTTTACTGTTTAGTCAAAGGAATAAAGCCACACTGTCTGTACAGCAATTTAAAAGAATAACTTCAGACCATAAACAGAACGCAGATGATTTATCAAGCTAATCTTTTAACTCAGCATTAATCAAATATGTGTTTATAATGATTTCTTCACTTATTATGCTTCTTCCCATCTCTTAAACTAAAACCTCTACAATGGAAACTTTTCTTGCACAATTACTTGAAAATCAATCATGGAAAAATGGTAGGATTTTTCTAAAGACCATGTATTTGTTACAAGTAAAACTGGTGAGTGACAATGTTTAGCACTACCTACAACTGCAAAACTTTGGTAGTGATTGTTGCTTTATTTTCACAGCAGCAATGTAAATAACAGGAATCAATAAAGCACTGCAGTATGACTTTGAGTCCTCACTTTATTGAAGAAAGTATGTTTAGCAGCATAATCTATTATTAACAAACACAATTAACTGATGGAATATTTTTTACTGTAAACTTAGTTTCAACTCCACAATCAGTGACACAGAAGTAGCTTCTGGTCATTAAAACTGGATAAATGTGGCTTCAAGGAACCCTACACATGCTATGTTTGCAGGATCCTTGAAGAGTAGTATATATTTTTTTTCCCTAAGCCTGTATGAAGACATCCTGAACAGGCATCTGGAGCTGCATTTCACTGTGATTCCAGAGATACAACCAGATTATATCCTCCTTCCTATCTGTCACTGCTCTGAAGCTCCTGCACACCCTTGAAGCTATGGCCTAGTAAAAGAATTGTGTTAATCACCACGTAATAAAGGAGTTGGGAGGAAAATTTTACTAACCAGTAACATGCTTATTTATTACACTGATATTTCCTTTTTCTGCCCTATCTATTGAATACTTTAGTCCTTACAGAATCATTAAGTAATTTAGATCAGAAAGATGTTCTAGTTGCCATCTGGTCCAATGACTTTCTTAAAGCAGGTCTGGTTACATTAAGTTGCTCAGAGCCTTGATTTGCTGGATCTTGGACATGCCCAAGGACAGAGATTCCACCTTGCTCCACAGCCTGCACCAAGTATTTCACCAACCTCAAGGTAAAACCATATTTTTCTAACTTTCAACGAGCACCTCCCTGCTGTAACTTGCATCTGTTACCTCTTATCCTCTCACCCTGCATTTCAGAGAAGAGCCTGGCAACATCTTACCTACACCAACCTATTAGGTAGATGAAGGTACCAGTTTCTTACTCTGCAGGGACAAAAGAAGTGCCAAATTGGTGTTTGTAGTCCAGCATTAACACTACAATAATATCTCTGCAAGACTGCAATTCAGACACTGTTGAAACTTCTCCCAGATGTTGTTATCATCAAACTAAAATTCAGATGGAAAATGGAAATTTAAGCAATGCAGAACATAGAAGTGCAGCTCAGGATGATGAGTGGTCAGCTAATTCTCTGCAGCAATTTCTATACTTTCAGCATTTAAGGCAGTAAGCAATTCCTGAGCACTACAGCCCCTGGGATTTGAGAGCTTCAGATTCTATATTTGAGCCATGGAAAAGAGACCTACTAAGCTCTCACACTGGTTACTGGAGGAGTCAGTAAAATAAAGCTGAAGTGCAGTACATGCATCCAGTTATAACCCAATGTTCTCCTGAAATTCAGAAGGATTTCTTGTTTT
This sequence comes from Corvus cornix cornix, assembly GCF_000738735.6. Taxonomy (NCBI): domain Eukaryota; kingdom Metazoa; phylum Chordata; class Aves; order Passeriformes; family Corvidae; genus Corvus; species Corvus cornix. The sequence goes on along the minus strand of NC_047057.1, from coordinate 37,950,533 downwards.
GTTTTCATCCATGTACCTTTCTCCTCCCATTTTCACTGTAGCCTACTAGGTACTAAACTTCTGGGTTACTCTTCTCCATTTGAAATTTAAGCACTACTAGGAACACAGCTAAATTCTAAGGCTAATTTCAATACAAGTTTAAGGGACTCAGGAAAATGGCACAATTTCCATCCTCCTACAATTCTGTCTAAGTAGAAGAACGTGTAATTTTAAGCAGTGGCTGGTGTACTTTAAACAATTATATGGTCTCTTATGCCTTCCTACTGTATCTCTCTTATCAAGCTTTCTGGCAAATAAATTACATCTACTTCAATCATGTATCAGTTGGACCCTGCGGTCAACTTCAGAGGGGACACATACGGGACTGTAAATAATATATTCACAGCCACATTTGAAAATAAATGATCACTTTCTGGCAGAATGGAAGAATTTAAATTATACCCATTTAGATTATCTCAAATGCAACTCTGACTGTTGCTGTTAATCTTTGAAGAGAAGTAATAATCCCATAAGAATTTTGATGTCAGGTGTTTAAGAGGAATAAAAATACAACGTGATATCAGATGGGGCAAAGGACCAAGACTGCAAAGCTGAGTAGCGCAATATGCCACTTGAGAACCTCCCAGTAAAACAGTATTTTCTATCTACTGTCCATTAATAAAAATATAGACTTCTTGAAAACATGGCTGTTAATAACTCTTTCAGGTTTGCATTACTTACTTAAAGAAAATACATGGCAATCTCAAAAAAACCTCCTTGGAATACTTCCTTTTCCTTACAAATCTTCCTTTTCCTCAAATCTATCCTTTTGGTTAACAAAAAAATATTTCAAAATATGTGGTATCTGCAGGTATCAGCAGCAAATCAGAGAAAGCACTAGCTTACTTATGCTTGTGCTAGCAGTCTAAATAGATGACACAAGTATATTACAAGATTCTGAGGAACTCTAGATAAAAACCACTGTATTTTTACTAAATTTTGTTGACTTTTTTTACAAGGACTGCAGTACAAACTCACAGAGCCTAGATATTCCTTGTAGCTGGCAAAAAACCCTGCTAGTCTAAATGGTAATCATTGTTTACTAGCTCATATACAACTCTTCCAAAGCACACCTGAATATTCTGTGTATTAATTGTGGTAACTGCTTTGAAAACAATTATGTTGAAGAACAAAAAATGTAAATACAGTACCCCAGCTCTTGCTCATTTCCACTTACCATATATCCATAGAAATAAATATGCCAACTTTGAAAATTTGGATATTTTATCCTTGGTTATATTTATATTTTTCTGTGAAATCATTGTGTGGTATTACAAAGCCCTCGAGATTTTTGAGAAATTTAGTTACTGTGTATTTTTGAGTCAGATTCTGCACAGAGTTAGAGAGATACATACTGAAGCAACCTGATCAAAGTCAGTCTTTACTCTGGGTTTGTGGCATTTTTTGAGATCAGACACTGGCTCTGAGAATTTTATTTTCATGTGAGATTTAACTTCAAATGCGGTCTCCTTTGCTGTTTGTTTGAAGCAAAGAGACAATTATTAGTAACGAATTTTACTGGAAGATAGCATACTTCTATCACCCTTTAAAATTCAGAATACAGTTTGCTTCAAGACGAAGCTTAAAACAACACTAAGACATCTCTATCACGCAATGAAATGGCATCAATATGTAGTAAAATAGCCATTAAAGAGCACACACATCTGAAGGCAAAGCATAGCTCCTTTTTCTCTCTCCTTATATATGCACCCTAACACATATGCAGGCTGTCCCGTGTACCACACTACAAATCCTCTGTATCACTGAGGTTATTCCAGATAGTCACATGCATATTAAGTGCATCCACTGATACATCTAATTGAAGCTCAAGAGGCTTCACTGCATATTAGAATAAGTATAACCCATACTGAGCCTTTTCTTCCTCCCATATGATTTCCTGAACTTATCAGTCATCCAAATTGGTTTTGAAGCTATGTTTAGTTGTGTGTAATGATACATGTACTTCCTCAGAGCCTACTTCATCACCTCTTTAATCTTTAGCCAAGATTATTGAGAGTACTACTCACTAACAAAAACTGGCAGTGTATTTTGCTTAGTAATGTATTTGTCATTTTATCAGATGTTAAATTTACCCACAACTGTAGCTAAAGCCCTCCAACAGCTCTGACATCTGACATCTGAAAACATTATTCAAATCACCCTGTCAATCTTTCTACACTTTTTCTATCTTCTGAGTTGTACAACAATGAAATCTCCCAGCTTCTCCTCAACTGCTCTATCATATAACAAAATAAATTCAGAGAAATGTTGATACATTTAACTGTTCATTCTTTTCCAGAGCCTTGGCCATCTGAAGACTTACTATTGCCTGTAAAAATTAACTGCCTCCAGGAAGCTGATCTACACCTAACTCATGTAGAAAACTAAACAGGAAAAGAACTGCAAACACCAACATTTTCTGTCTACACAAACTGTTGAAGTATTTTTGAATACTTGTAAAATTTTGTGTATGGTTTTTCTTCAGCTATCCACCAGTACTGCTATACATTCTGAAAACAACAAGAGTTTATTTTATGATCTTTTAGGAGAATGGTGAGTTCTAAGCAAATATTATCTAATATCAGCAAATAGATGTTGAGGTTCTTAGAACGCAAACAAGAATATTCACACTAGAAACCTGACTCAGCCATGACCTTTCAAAAGCAGCACAAAGAATGTACCATGTGATCTGTATTTCTAATCAAAACACCCTGAATTTAAAATGGCAAATATTTGCAGTGGATTGCTTTTGTACAAGGTAAAGACTCAGAGCTCTTGTACAAAATTGTTCATACAGTAATATTTATTAAAAAATAATATTAGGAAAACATTGGCATGATGCTGTGACAGAAACTGATGGATAACAGCGTGATCCGCCATTACTTTATCCCTTTTAGCTCTCTTTCCTAAATAGTAGCACAAACCCCATTTTCCTCCATGATCTTACCTATAAATGAAAGGAGCTACCGTGGCAGTGTTGGGGTGGCTGTATTGCTGTTGCTGAGGAAGCTGGACTACACCATTTCCTGTGCCCTGGCCACTGCCTGCAGCCATCGAGGCTGACAGAGCTGCAGAAGATCCTGGGGTGAGAGCAGCACTTGGTTCTTTCCCTTCAGAAGAAGCAAGACCAGAGGAAGGAGAAGCCTTCTCACTAAGCTGAGATTTTGGTGTTGATTGGGACTGGTTTCCTTTTGTAGTCCTCAGTTTTTCAACCTCCTTACTCCCTGTGCATGCGGAGGAAGTGCTCTGTTTTGCTGTTGGCACCTTTGATCCAGGTTTTGGGATCCCACTAGAAGATGATACTAAATTTTCTTTCTTGGCTGCTGTTGTCTTGCTTCCCTTTGGGATTAAGCTTGCAATTTTTGAGCTCTTCTTTGTAGATGATTCAGTGACCTGATCCTTCTCTTCCTTGACTGCTTTCTCAGTGCAAACTTTGTTTTTGTCCCTGTTCTTTTCCTCTTTGTCCTTTGGCTGTAGCAAAGACTTTTTATTGCTGAGATTTTTGCTGCCAGCTTTCGGAGGGGTTAACTTCGGTGATACTTTGGGACTGCTACTTGTGGAGCCGCCGCCATTCACCCCACCACTTAAGACATCCATTTCACCACACTCTGAAAAGTTGTCATCCTCTCTCCCACTGTCACTGGGTCCTGAGCTCAGTGACAAAGGAGGTCTCAGAGCAGTCCTAGCATTAACCAGCTTGAATTTTTCCAGCATAGATTTTTGACCAGAAGAAGGGGGCTTAACGCCTTCAGAAGGTGGTGGCTTGAGCCTGTCTGAAGTTGGAGTAGGGGAGGTTGCGGGACTGGGCTGCTTCACAGACAGCATGGTAGAGGTCGCACTGTGTTTGACATTCATGGATTTGCTGCGCCAAGGCTTGCTGGCACTTGGAGAGGGTATGGCAGAGACCGGCTGCTGCCCGGTGCTGGTGGGATGCTGCACATTTCCATTCATGCCTGCAGAGGGGTGAGGGCCTTTTGGTGAATCTGCTTAAAAAACAGAAAAAAACCATAATGGTATAGTTACTCTCCCATCACCTGCTTGAAGGTGATGTCCTACTCCCCTGGCATTTAAGACACACTTACATGTGATCTATAATAAACATAATTTATATGTGCATAGAACATGAAGGATGCCAACAGAAAACACCTATCTTTCCTCCTGTGGAAGGAGGGCTTTGGTGGATCGATGCCGCGTTTTTTCCACAGGGTCCCTCGTGGAGACGCTTAGGCAGCACTCTGCCAGCACCCATGCGTGCACACCACCTCACCTTCGCAGGTGGTGGCGAACAGCCGCTCACACACACAGTCTGTGCACGAACCGGAGACAAAGTAGTGACAGGGGTCCAACACACTCGAAGGAAGCAGGGACAAAGAACCAAGAAGGAAACCTGAGTGTGGTTTTCTCTCTAAGGGTCCCAGGGCCGGGCACAGCATCAGAAGCCAATGGTCTGAGCGCTAAGGGGCAGAGGGAAGGGTGAGTGATGTAACAGGGGCCAATGGGAGAAGGGATGGGAGGGGGGAGAGAGTCAGTAACCTGTGGAATCTTGGTAAAGGGAGAACTTTACAGCACAGAGGTTTACTGAGAGACCACTTTCAAAGCAACGTGGGGAGTGTAAAGTGGACTTTGCCACCGCAACATCCTCCATTATGATGGTGTGGTTTAATACTTCCACAAGCCCAAGAAAGCCTCAGAAACACCTTTATTACATCAATTTCATTATAAAAATCAAACCTTCCAGTTTAAGATTTTACTTTTAATATGTAATGAAGAAATTCTTCCAATCACCTGTTGATAACAAAACACTGAGACATAGAAGAAAAAAAGAATGCTACAATTCCGGCAGAAAACCAAAACTGGACAAAGATGGGTTTGATGTTTAGTGCTAGAAAACCAAGGTTTTGGGGAAAAGGAGGAGGACTGAGTAATACTGAAATTAAATGGATAAAATCAATATTCATAAAAGCAAAAAAGACAGGTGACTATACATTTTTTAGTTTTAAGTACTGTTAACAATATTTAGCAGCTCACTTCAGGAACTTATCCCAGTACACCTTCATAGGTGGGAAAAAAATTTACCAACAATTTCACTGGTGTCAGTACTTGAAACGGGTACAGCAATGATAGTTGGTTTGGGTCTGAACTCAGGTAGGTACAGAAGGCTCTGGCACATTCAGTACATTTATGTCACCCAGGACTTCAGTGAATCTTCAGAATGAATGAGAACAAGGCTCCCTCTGCAATAATCAAACGATGCCAGTAAATAGGTGTGATTTTCGTCACCTAGCCTTATTAAGCAAAACAAACCAATGCATGAAAGGGTTAAGATCTTCTGTATGAAGTTCAGATTCCCAAGACATATCTGAGTGTATAAACACCATCACTCCCGGAGCACCAGAGAAATGGAGTGGTAATGGCAATCAAATCATGTGGTACATAGCTATTTCAGCAGCTGATGTATTTTCTTTTAGTGGCGCTATCTTGTCTTGCTATTCAGCATTGAGACTGTCAATGATTTAGATGTAAGCCTGCCTATAGTATACTGAATTCTGTACTACAAAAAGCCCATGAAACATGCAGTGCAAATACAGTTTGTGTAATGACAAAAGGAGTGCATGATGCCTGGCATACACACATAGTATATCATACCTTGGGGCTCCCCTGTCTGAATCAGATCTTAGAACGCTGAGGACATTTGTCCCTTCAGCACAGAGTATGAAATTATGCATCATTTCCATTTTTGCAGTCTCAGTCCTAAACCTCAAGTAAAGATTCAACTACCCATCTGGAAGTCTGAAAGCTGCTAATGCATTCAAGAAAGGCAGAATTTTGAGAATACTGAAAGGGAACCTGGTTTTCCTTTAACAAGAGAATGCAAACATAGCAAAATTTACTGCTCTGGATAGCATTAAGGAGTTCTAGTTCAAAAATATAAAAAAAAAAATCTGAGCAAAAGTAACATGACAACATGTAACATTTTTACTTGTTTAACCCTATTAACAACTAGTTCCATTAAGCCAATCACCTCCACCTTTATAGATGCTATATAATTCCATCTGCCCAGGGTTTTTTGTGTACTCCTCAGCCTGGTATGCAAATGCCACAGCGCTAAATGGGCAAAAAAGGCTGATGAAGGGACTGGAGCATCTTTCTTACAAGAATAGACTGGGAGAGTTGGGCCTGTTCAGCCTCCAGAAGAGACGACTGGGAGGGGACCTCATCAATGTATACAAGTATCTGGAAGGAGGGTATCAAGTCAGGCTTTCCTCAGTGGTGTCAGCAATTGGACAAGACACAACAGGCAGACCCTGATGCATGCAAAGTTCCACCCAAATATGTGGAAGAACTTCTTTACTGTGTGGGTGACTGAGCACTGGAACAGATTGCCCAGAGAGGCTATGAAGTCTCCCTCACTCGAGATATTCAAAAACCATCTGGATGCAACCATGTTCAATGTGTTGTGAGATGACCCTGCTTGAGTAGGGGGGTTGCACCAGATGACCCACTGTGGTCCCTTCCAACCTGACCCATTCTGTCATTCTGTAAATGAGCTCATTCCACCTTCACAAAAGGTTTCAAGCAGCTCTACCGAGTCCTGTTCTAAGCAAGAAAACATTCACTGGTGAGGCTTGCTTCAGAGTATTTTTTGTGACAGGTGAAGTTACAGAATATTCCCCAGGCTCCAGGTTGCAGCACAGAGCACCTTTGGTGGGCAGCTGCATAGCTGATCCCTTGGGACCAAGGCAGGAATTATGGCTGGGCCCCTGCTCTTGTCTAGTGAGCCTCAGATGCTGTAAGAAAGCCTGGGGCCAACCACAGCTGTTGGAAATTACTGCAGCCCTCAGGCTTTCTTAATTTATACCAGGAATCAGCCACAGGGCTGATAGCTCAGAAGTGGGTGTGCACTTGCACACATCTTGTCTTGCATTAAGCTAGCCCTAAATACACAGGAGGATTGGGATCTTAAGCTAAACCAGTAATTTTGCAGAAGAACAATTCACCATAAGAATATGCAATGCTAATGCAGAGTACATGTAACAATTTGTGAACAGTGGAATGCCACTACATTCTGTTTTATTAGTTTTGTTACATATTTATGGCTTCAGGCTATTAGTTTAACTACAAAAAAAAACAAAACAAAACAAAACAAACAAAACAAAAAAAAAAAAAAAAAACAAAAAAAAACAAACAAAAAACCCAAGAAGTGTTCTGATTAAAAAGAAGAATGCCTGCCTTGCCATATTTCCAGCTGTATAATACTAAACTCATTAAGGGGAAAAATGTAAAAAGAAGAGTATTTACTGTTTCATCAACAGCTTGTTCTGCTACATATATAGCAAAAAAATACAGGTTCCCGGACCCACTGGTATTTGTTTGATCCCTATGTCACAAACCATAAACAGCAACAAAAAATTACAGAGAACTTTAGCTTGCCATTAATCTTCAATTAAAAGGGCATCCTTAATGTTTCTGCAAGGAATGTGAACTGCATGCTCTCAAGAAATATTGACAACCTGTCTGTATGTTTAAAAATACAGAATTAAAAGATCTATTTCCCCCCTCACTTCCAGCACAAATGAATTACTTGAAGCTGCACACAATTAACTGCTTTCTGCATGTTCAGTTGGGCTTGGCTTTAGCTGTTCATTACATGAAACCTGTCCCCACCTTGTGGTGATTTTGAGACAGAGTGAACCCAACCTATGACAAGGATTTCTTATTTCTGTAAACTAAATTTTACAAGAAGTCAGTCTTCTATTTCAGGCTTAACCCCTTATTCCTGAGATGCACAGTCAGCTTCTGGTGAAAACGGTTTTGCATTCTGCTTGAGAACTCAGTGCTTCAGAGCTCAACCTCCACTGTAAAAGCACAGCAGAAACATCCCCAGGTGATCAGTGCAAAAAGGGAAATCCTACCAGAACCCAGCAAGACCACGATGATCAAATGGACATTTTCAAATCCACTTTTCATAGGCTGTTGAACAAATAAAGGACATGTGAAGAGTTGAACTTGGGCCCAGTACATAATCAACCTCCTTTGTCTTCTGCGGCCTTTACTGTGTGCTGTGCTGCTGGAGAAGACAACCTCTGTAACAACAGCTCCTCCACTGCAGCAAAGGTAGGTATAATAATCTAAATATTCAGGCAGGCAGATAATCCACTTTTAGTCACTCACAATAAAAAAGGTTAGTAGAAAATGGAAAAGTTGCAAGGGGTTGCTATAAGGATATTTGAAGGAATGGGAGGTCTATCTAGTGAAATTAAAAGAATTCCGCTTATTCAACTCTCCCTTTCTAGCTTTCCGTGAGAATGTAGCTACCCCTTAGCAGCACAAGAGGACACCTGGAAAAATAGTGGTACCAAAAGAAACATACACCAACTAATTATAGATGTACATACTGGCCAGAGATGAGCAACAATTTGCATCATCACACAATAGAGTTCCAGGGCAGAGTTTCTCAGAGTTAGTATGGGCAAAATAACGAAATACTGTTAAAACTGAGTTTGGAGAAAACACAAACACCATTTTACATCATTAAATTATATTGAAAAGCTGACAATAAAACCCCATGACATAGAGACCTTTACCAGTGTTCAAATACACTGTTTCTCAGATCTAAGGGCTAAAGATTTGTTTTAAAAATGTGGCATGAATTAGAACATTATATCTTTGCTGTACTCAAAATGTGCTGCTTTTCCACCACCTAATAGCAATCTGAATAATAACTTCATTTAAATAGTTTAATTTTCCTAGTTTTATTTCTATCTTTATGTTATTAAGTCAGAGGCAGATAAATCTGACGTCTGAAAAGCAGGCATGTTCTTTGAAATCGAGCAGTGAGCTGCAAAGTCCAGCAAAAATAAAAAACAATTTCACTAAAGCTCCACAAACAAGTTTCAGCTAATGGCTTGTTTAATGTTTTGGTGCATTCTGTGTTTCTGACTTAACCAGAACTATACACAATTGTCACTATACACCTGTGTCACACAATGGACCGCGTCAGTCGGTGGAAACTGGGCTCTGCTTTGCAAAGAGCAAACCTGCATTTGCTCAGGGGAGCCAGGTTTCTGACTGTGTTGAACTACTCCCTAAGCAGCGTTCAAAGGAGATCATATCAAAAAAAGACTAAATAATGGAATACTAAATAAGAGACTGATTTCACATCTTCTTTGGGATGACCTTCAGGTCTCCTTTAACTCTGTGACTACATATCCATTCCCCACTGTGACTGAGTGACCGTGTTATGAAGGAATGGATTACAAGTACTACCTATAACTGGATTTAAAAAAAAATCTTATACTGTATATGTTTTCTGAGGTCTCCTTATAGCACATACAAGAAGGTGTACAACAGAGAAAAATGTAACAACAGTGGTCTGACCTTGAAGAGGTTTGGAGGTCCCAACATCTAACAGCTATTTACCTAGCACAAGTAATTTTTTTGTCTCAGAAATTAGGGCATATGGACTGTGCATCTATTAAAAAAAAAGCTGTTAAAGTTATCTTGCTCCAAGCATCTGCATCAGAAGCAAAAATTGACATATAAGGTCTATTACTTGTGCTGCACTGTAAGGAAAAATCAGTTTGTTACTGTATGATGACACTATTTTTTAAAAAGAGGGGGTTTGTATTATTGCTATAGTAAGGGTTGAAGTTTGTTTCTAAACAAATTCTTCAAAAATCTCAGGTTACAGAACATCCTAAAATACTTTTAAAAATATCAAAAAAGTACCTGGAAATCTCATTTTAATATTCAAAAATTAGTCACTATAATGACTAAATTTAAAATATAGCAAGGTACAGTTGATTTTCTCTTTAGGCAAAGTAGCAGCACAGTGTACTCAAACACAGGCTCTTGTGTTCTTTTAGGATATTATGAAAGATTATCACTTTGCTATCCTTGCACTTACAAAAGTAATTTTCTCTAATTTTCTGCTTTATACCCTAAAACAAACTTGTATTTATCTTTGATTATCATGCAAATTAATGTTTTTTCATGCATTCTGCTGTTTTGATAGGAAAAAAAAATAACAGATGGAAACATCTCAAATACAGTAGTCTGTAGATATGCAACATTACATCTTATATTTTCTGTAAAATTAATTGACTTTACAAAAAAAGCCACCCCCTTATCCTCTTGCAAGTGATGACTTCACTAAAAACCTCATCAAGGTTCTCATTCTCTGCTGTAAAGAAATGGGGAAGTAAAGAAATACATCATGCAAAAAGTCACATAAATGTACAACGCAATGCAAACCTTAGCAGTCAAAAGACAGTTTCCAAGTAATGAGCTAAGAATATCAGTATCTACAAGCACGTCTCACCTTGAATCATTTCATTCTCACATATTTCAGTAACAAACATGTCAACATTATGAAGCAATTCTAAAACCTAAACTGCTGTACATACCTTCACTCAAGCAGCCACATCTACTTCACTATTGTATTTGTGAACTATACAGTGTGTGCTCAGTTTTCACTCTGATCTCTTTCTAGTTTTAGCCTGGATGTCTTGACACAAACAAGTCCTTGGTAAAATAAAACCCACTATAGAACTATGTGAAACATTCAATCCTGATAGTAAAAACAAAGAAATAACTATTGAAAGGATGGTTTTATATCTTCAGATACAGCTAGGGGCAAAGCGTGTTCATCAGAATTTTGTAAAAAAAATCTGGATAGCTGCCTGTTGCTTGGATGAAGAACATTCACTGCATACTTGTTCCTCCCACAAACCCCAAGGATGCAACCGGGTACTATGTATATTGTATCATTTTCAACTGGATTCTAACCCAGAGATATGAATAAAATGCTGTTCATTACACAAAGGGAGAAAGAAGGGGAGGAAGGGGATAGATTAGTTACACAACTCAGAAAGCTGCATTTTTGCATTATTCTTTTTGAGATAAAGCCTGAAGAGGCACATTTTCCGGAAAAAGAGAGACAGGGTGAGAGAAACAAAAGGACCCAGGGTACTCAGTTCATTGTCGCAATGGCTGCTCCAAATCCCTGCAAAATTTCATTTCACTTGACTTAATTTTCAATACTTTGTTCAGTATTATACACACACTAGGTAAGATTCTGAAAGAATAGATACATGTAACATTCTGGTGCAAATATAATATTATGATTCTTCTCCATTAGAGGCTAAGATGCAAAGTCCCCTGAAAATGATGGCAGTATTCCTTTGGGTAAGAGTAGATTTGAATTTGGAATAAGATTATAGGCATCCGATATGGATTAACTTTTACTTTGTAAAAGTCACCCTGTGATACTTCCATCAAAGATGAATACAATATAATTATGACATCTTGAAAGTGTTCACATCTGAACTTAAATCCCAACTGAACCACAAGTCCTAATTCAGACCCCAATTTCCATAGGTCTTCATTACCAAGTCTAAATACTATATTCACTTCTTTGACCCTTGTGGATGTTTTTTTTACCCTTCTTGTGTGTTATGAAGAGTAAACTTAGTAACCTTAATCCTTACCTTTTTCATTTCCATTTGCATATTGTGGAGGCTTGTTTTTGTCAATGCTGTTAAAGCTCTGACTTCTCCGATTTAAATTGGAAGCTCCCTGGACCTTGGTACTGCTGCCTGCAGCTGGCACCCTTGAGGGTCCTGGAAGCCTGGAATGGTGAAAAAATTTAGTGAGAAATCAGTGAGAAATCAGTTCATTTTATGAAATGAAACATATAGTGGAGACAGTATGCAAATATCAGATCACAGTTTTAGACCAATTAAACCCAATGAATCGTAAGCAACAACGAGCAGGAAGATTCAAATTAGTTAGACTCCACAAATGAAAATAAAAGCTTATCTTTACGCACACAAAAGGGAAAAAGATACTTTCTAGAGTCACAAGACATATAAGAAGATGCTTTGCATTTGCCGTTAACATTGCTAAAACAGATTCACCCTAACAAATATTAAAGTGCAATATCAATCTTTATTAAAATCTGTCACTTTTGAAGAGCAAGTATTAAAAAGATCGATTAGAAAGCACAGCAATACATAGTTGAGAAATATTTTGTATCTCTAATAAATGTTTCACAGCTGTGTTTAGCATAAAAGCTGTCTTTTTAGTTATCTTCTTCAGTTATTTTTCAGAAGGCTATTGCCTAAAATACTTCCACCTTACTATTTTAAATGAAAAATATTGAAAATACTTATTTTTATCTAGATGATACAGATGCATTTATACCTTTCAGATGGAAGTACATAATGTAGACTATACAGCGCATTTCTTAGTATCTGCTGCCACCATCTGAACCTTACTGTGTGGCTGTGCTAAGGAAAAAAATGTAGATTCTTGTTTCTGGCATGTGTAAGCCTGCATCTTTTTAAATCTCTTTTATGCTGTAAAATACCTTAATTACATGCCTACTTCAAACTTTCCGAAGCACCTTTGTGGGCACCCCCAATCCTTTCCAGTTCTGTTATTTCTTAGACAAAATTAACTGTTCAAATCAGTCATAGACTTTGGCCATAGGAGAAGAGCATCTCTATTCTGTTTCTTGCTTATTGGAATGATTTGAATAATGGCAGTGCAAATTATACCAGAGTTATCAAATTCTGTTAGTTTCACTTTATTATGAAAGAGCAGCATCAGAAGGAAGGAACAAAATCACATTACAAAGAAGTAAAAAACAGTTGATTTCTTCCAAAGTTTTTTTTTGTTTGTTTAATATACTGGCATAACAGAAATGTTCAAATAATTTTATTTTCATTTGCAAACATATGTAAACAGATCCATATTCTCTTTCTTTACCAGTTTAAACCTCAGAGAACTAATCCACTAATTATTTTTATGTCTCATTCTGGCCGCCAGCCTGCGCTGCTAGTCTCTGCGCCGAGCCCAGAGCAGACTGTCTCTGCTCTGCAGCTGTACGCATGCTAACCTTTACCGTGACCCATGAATTCGAGTGATCTTCTGTTCCCTGAAAAATGCACTCAAACAAACTTAAAAATCCATTTTCTCCTTCTCATTACCCTAATTTGACAGGCAGTAAGAGCCCTGAGATCATTTGTCAGAGGTAATGACAAAAACAATGAAAAGGCATGTGCAACACTGGAAACTCATCTGTTCTGTTAAAATACAAAATAGTTCTGCATATATTCTGCATGCCAGAATTCAAGAACTTGCCACAATGAGCACATTATGCATGAGGTCATTTTCTCTACACACTTTCCAGTTTACTTCATTTGCTGACTTTTTTAATTGAATTCAGGTTTTAAATTGCTCTTGCAGAATCATGTTAAGCAGCTAAGGAAATGCAAAGAAGAGTATAACAAGTAAGGGACAAGTCACATACCTCTGAACAGGCTTCGGAAACACTGCCACAGATTTAAAGTATTAGACAATAAGACTGTTAACCTTGACATGTTGAATGTGGACAAGACAGGAGCATCAGCAATAAGGAAAACAAAGACCTATAAATGCAGGTGCGAAGCAACCGGACCGTGGTGTAGCTCCTTTCAAGCTATCACCAGCAACTCGCATCGTGTTAGTGTTCCGTACTGCGAAACGCAATCTTTATTGTAGATGATGCAATTTAGAGTTCATTGGTCTCACCAATGAACTGTACAGCAAAGGTATAATTAATGAACATGTTGATTATTCCCCCCCACACCCCAAAAAAAAAAAAAAAAAAAAAAAAAAAAAAAGAAAGCTAGAAAAAAGAGTAAGCTTTAGACCTCAGCTTCTTTTTTCTACAATCTGGCTTGTAGATTTTAGTGCTCATTGAAATGACAGACTAAAAATACTGACAAAATCTGAAACAAGTCAGCTCCTACACACAGCTCTGTCAAATTCACTGCGAAAACAAAGCCTCTCATTCATGGGGACTGTGTGCAGGCTACTCTTGATGGAGCAGAAGTCTTGGAAGTCATTCTTTTTTTCTGCTCTATTTTGCTTCTGCATTAACTCAACTCTGTGAACTCAAACTTTCAGGTTGGTTTGTTATATTTGCAAAACATCTAGTGGGAACTGAGGTGGACTCCCAAACTTCTTTTCACTCATGACTAAAGTCAGGAATTGAGCCAGAAAGAACAGAGCACTAAAATCACCAACTAATCCTTCACATCCAATATTTTACATGCAGAATACAAAGATGCAGGATACATAACAACCAGAAATATTGCTAATATATGGTACAAATCAGCCAACTGGCCAAAAGCCAATTAATACAAGGCTTTTCTGTGGCAAAGCTCACCATCGCAAAGCTTGCACACATAAAAAATTTACACATTGTTTAGTGTCTGCTTAAGTCCAAAGGATAAAATATCAATGGGCATATACTTGCTTGAGTATCACTAACAAGCAATAAATTAGAGATATTTAACTGACCTAGAAGCCTTTTTTTGACTGGTTGCAATTCCACTGTGATTAGACTGAGTTGCATATCTGGCTGTGAGACTGTATGAGAAGAAACAGAGAAATTGAATTAAAGAATTTCTTTGAATATGTATAGAAAGAATACACTTACCAGCAAACTATGAGTTAATGAATGCAAATCGAACATGGATAGAAAACACAAATTAACTGGCAACAATATGAAACAATGTAAACATGCATATTTTTATGAGAGATGCAATGAACAGATTATGAAACAATGGATACTGTTATAAAATGTCTCATTTGCTAGAAATTATCTTATGAACAGAAAAAGCGAGCAAATTTCCACTGAATTCCTGAATTATAGCTCAATTCACACAGAATTTACTTTAAAACATTGTGCCCTTTTTTTTTCCCCCATGAAAAGCACTAAGCACAAATACACACCTACTGGTCTCCCCAGCAACCTGACTGTATTCACAGTAGGGCTGTTAGGAACAGATCTGCTATACCAAATTCAACGTGGATTCAGAAAAATTCCTGTTAAAGCAAGGTGACTCTCCTGACAGTAGAGCTATATGGAAGAAGCACCCTGTCACAAATTTTTTTACTGTTACAGCACAGGTCACATATGTGGTGACCCAGGCAATGTATCAAGAGGCTGCATTAAGAAAGCCCTGGCATGTGCTTAAACTCACTGTGAAATTCCACAGGAAAATGCACCTTTGTCTATTAAGGCATCCACGTAGCATTTCTGCAACAGAAGACATGCTACACTATAGGGCTAAAAACTGTGTGTTCCTTTTGACACCCAGCAACCTGGCATTACTAGACAGCAAATTATTTCCTCTAATCTTTTAGACATTTGCATAGGGGATATGTAAAATATATGGCCAAGGTACAGCTTTCTGATAGGTAATTTCAGTTTCCATAAACAGGTGCATCCTTTGGGATCCACACAGTCTAAAGCTGTAGACAGGTACCTAAGCCAGGTGCAATCACAACATCAAACTCCTTGAATTATTAAGGAAGTCATGGACAACTGAGTAAGCAGAAACTCTGATAGTCACAGATTTCTTTTGTTTCTCAAAGTTCTGAATCTTCCAGAAATTCTTCTGAGTAGCAGCAGAAACCACAGGGCTCTAGTCCCAGCTTTACAGACTGGCACCACATATTCAAAGCACCTGCTGGTGTTGAGTCTACAGAACGGTGTTAAGCAATTTCTGCCAGTCCACTGAAGCAGCCAGCATGAGTGTAAACCAGATGGGAGAAGTTGTCAGGTAAGAAAAGTCTTCCCTTTCTTAGCACTGCAGTGCTGAAAAGGGGCAAGAAGAAAGCATAAGCCAAGGGACAACGTGAGACTGGAATGGGATGTGGGATTATTGCTACTTTAACAAATTAAACCCCAACAAAGGGTTCAGAGCTGCCTCTGTTCCTGCCAATTAAAAATGGCACATTTGCACATGATGAATATAAAAAAAAGGAGAGTACTTCAGTCTTTAATGGGCAAAAAGGAATCATTCAATATGTAAAAGCAGCATTCAATTCTCTGACATATATCTTCACAGTAATGCTGACAAATTGCTTTTTTATATGACCATAGCTTCTGTGGATATTATAATTACTTATAATAATATCAAAAAAATTTTATAATAATTTCACTTTATGTATTTTTATCTATCTAGTTTTTAGTGCATTGTATTATATTTCACTTGCAGCTATATGTCTTAATAATGTCTGGACTTACAATGCAAATGTGACATAGGTTGTTTTACTGAATTTGCTACATTTGTGCCTGGCATAATAGTCCATCTTTTGAGATGAGATCTTTCATCTTCTTTTTCCAACATACTTAAAATGAAGGAATCTACAAATGAATAGCTGGTTATCTGAGTTGACTAAAATAAGACATTTGTGAGAAAAATTGCATGTCAGATAAAACCTTAGTGCATTTATGCTGTAAAAGGTGGAATGATACACAGTACAATCAACACAGAAAATAAGATGGGAAAGCAGAGTGAATAGGATGCAGAGCCTTAGTGTATCACAGCATTTCTACCTCAAACAACACATTCCAGAGTAAATGGAAAGATCAGAACCCTTAATCTCAGTGTTGATAAGCTAGCCCACAGACTTTAAATAGCAATAAATACATAAATACCTATCTGATAATGCTTGCTAGAATGCTTTCCTTCTTTGCCTGTTAGTTGAGACTCCACCCACCAGCAAATTCATGAAACATCAGCCTATAGACTGCTTTCAAACTTTCCAGACAGGCTTGAAAGGCATTGATGAAAGTATCAATGTCAGTAATACATGATTTGTAAAGCATGATTTCCACTGTGACTGAATAAATTTATTTTCCAAAGTAATGTGACAAAAGAAAGGCAAAAAGATAATTTAAAGCAGATGCATCAAGTTCCTAATGACTTTAGGTTTTCCTTCTCAATTAACTCTGGATGTCCTGGGCCCATGAAAGCTTTGCATGGATGCATTTCCCAGTTGCTGGCCTCACTTTTCCAGATGTGAACTGCAACACTGTTGCAGACTAGACTTTAGTCTAGCCATTCTTCTAAATGTATAAACAAATATTTACCTACTGCCCTCTGTCCTGCCAGATAATTGTCTGTGGGTAGTATCTGTCAGTCAGGAAAATAAACCCGTTTCACTTAAAACAGTTATTTTTAATGCTTACAAATCCACACCATGATATTGTACGTACATGTCTTCAATAAAGCAGTAAATGGATTTGAACAGATCAGACAGTATCATTTTAATGCTACAGCATTCAGGATGAGGAAGGTTTTACTTGTCAGAGGGCTGGAAAAGGGGATTTTGAAAGCCTCTGGTTCTCAGTAGTCTGCTACCAGAACCCTTTCCACTGTCAGGATACTCATATCGGCAATCATCTACACCATGTACAGAGGACCACGCATCATGCTTAGCTCTCCTCTTCCAAATAACACACAGCAGAAGTGAAATAAATCCTGTCCAAAACAGGTAAAATGGCATATAGACATCTGATACCAAATCCCTAGAAATAATCTGAACTCTGTCTTCCAGGTGGAAGTCATCAATATTTTGTCTTACAAACCAGGGAAACACTAGTCAACACAGCAGATATGAAATGGTGACAACTGGGAAATTTCTTTTGCTGTGAGAAAATGGAATAAACATCCTTAGACTGTCCAGAAAGGCAATCTAGCACAGAGGTAGCTGAGGTAGCATTGAGAAGAAAGGACAGTGATGTTGCTGACCCCGAGGTGCTGATGGAGAACACCTGTATGAACGTCTGTATTGTGCTGACTGGTTGCAGGAACCAGGACTCTGCACAGTGCCACATGGCTGTGCAGCACAGTCAGCTGCATTGGGGACCTATCCACCATGATCCATCAGGATGGGGAACTGATAGAGGTCATTCATTTGCAGGGAGGACACAGTTACAAAATGGTCCTACAAGGTGTTGAGGAAACTAGGAAATCAATATAAGCTACAATACAAAATGACTTTATGTGGCACTTAGGGACAGGTTTTAGTAGTGGACTTGGTGGCACTGGGTCCTAGCAATTGGACTTCATGAACTTACAGGTCTTTTCCAACCTAAATCATTGTATGATTCTACGAAGAAGGAAGGCAACAGATTGTTTGACAATGGATTAAACTACCAGAAAGTCTGTCTTGTTGCCATACAGTATAGTATGTCAGAAAAAAAGCAGGTCCTTGAAAGTGGGTTAACACATAAAGCTGAAGGATGAAGCTTTGATAAACCTGAACAGAACATGAATCAAGCTAAAAATATTTTAACCTCCTTCTTCAAAAAGTAACCCATGCAGTGACACCCTGAATATCATCTACTTTTTATTAAGTCTTCCAAAGGATCAAAAGGTTCATGTTACATCACACTGTCATTTTCCTATAATGTTAAGAGTCACATGGTGGTTCTAAAATGCCAGCTATGCACTATGTTAAAATTAGAAAAAGGCAAAGGGGTTTGTAGTATACAATCAAACTCTTTCTTCTTTACTAGCATACTTGAATTTTAATATGCTATTGATCTTATAAAGTACATTTAATCTCTAGTGTGAATGCACTCCAGAGCTGTTCAAGACTTTTATATTAGAATGATTCTCTGAAAAAAGACTAGTTTAAAAAGAATGCTTTTTCAATGTAAAATTTTCCCCAAAAGGTCTCAGTTGCACTGTGCACCATTTTTTTCTTTTTTATTGTATTTTATTTTTTTTAATAAGCTACTTGGAAGCTCATCATCCTACTGGTTGAAAAGCACAAGAGATAATATTCTAAGGTCTACCTGTCCAAATTCCAAGTGTGCCTGGAAAGATGCCACAGGAAACAAAAGTTTCCAGGCTTCTCACCATATAAAACAGTTTGGGCAGGTAGAAGATCCCTGATTCCCCAAATATATAGGCAAGGAACACTGAGGAAGAAACCAAAAAATTGAATTTCTGTACAAACAATATTTTTCAGACATATCTTTTCCCTTGTTAGCCCAGTCTTGGTGAATTAATATATGGCTATATCTACATATATGCATCTATATATCTACATTTATCTATATCTATACGTATTTATTAATTTGTAAATAAGTTAACATTTAACATTTATATAAATGTTATATATGAATGTGTACTTTATAGATAGAGGTATTTTATCTGTGTATATCTGACACATGAACACACATTCATTTTTTCATTCACAAGAGGAAATGTCTATGGCTCAGGCAGTCCTAGCTCATACCCTGTCATCTGTTCTAAATTAGTAGGACATTTCTCCTTTCCGCTCTTTGAACTTCTGGCATCTTATTCAAGAAGTCTGTCTCCAAATGATTCATGCTTGGAGGTACAAGTAAAACTATGTTTTCAATGTTTTCCTATTGTTCACAACTCATAAAGCAAAATGCAGATAACCCAGTTTTGCATCAATATTTATGTTCTTGCAGAATACAGAGACTTGTAATAAGAATGAATCGTCTGCCACAGTGACCATAGCTTTCCTGCTTTGGTCCCCGTATTGTAGTATAGGTATTTTGTGGAATTTAATGAAGGAGTACAGGAATCACAACATTAAAGAAACAAAATGGATGGCTAGCAATAACCGTGTGTTGCAGTTTAGGACACTGTGCTACTTAGCTACTGTGCTTAGCCTAACCTGTAGCACACCTAAAATGCTGTCTTTTAAACCTTACTTTTTTTCTCTGAACAAATTGGACAAGTGGATAACAGCATGCTGCCAGAACTAGGATTAGGCCCTTAGGGACTGACTGTACCCTTTTATGACCTTATCTCCATACCATTTATGATCTTATACTTGAACAAAATTATATCAGAGTATCTGCACAGAATCATATGCCACCATTCAGCTTCAGTTTGATACAATAAAACTGTAATAAAGTTTTTTCCTAGAGGGAATGGGAATGCAGGTGACAGAAATGCTGATGCTCTTACTTCTTCAAATCTATGCTAATTATCTCTTGAATCTTTGCATAGATTTCCAGAAAATCCACATTCATAACACATCCTAATGTATGGCTGGGATATAAACCTGTGTCAGTCAAAAAATTATCACATGGTTAACTGTTTCTACTGACAGTAGTAAAATACATTTGTAAGCATTTTGTTTGGTCTCCCCATTGACTTTAAAATGGTAAAGAGCTTTGTAATATAAAGAAAATACAAAAGATTCTACCAGTATTTCAGCTATTTTCCCTTAAGTATTTTCAAAACACAAATAAATTCCTGTAAGCCTGGTGAATTTTAAATATAAAAAAAATCTTTTTTTTTTTTCACTTCTATTTTAATCTATTTTCCACAGACAATGATTGCCAAACAGCACTGGCTATGCTTCTTTAGAATTTATACAGATTTTGATTTTGGAGTTTTTTTGGTAAATGAAGAGAGAAAGTAATTGCCTCCACAGCTTCTAACTGTAATGTTATTTCATTAACTGACACCTGCAAAACCACAATATGTAGACTATCAAATTTGTTGCACAGTCTGTGAAAATAGTAAGAGATAACAGTTGATAAAAAGGACTGACAGAAGCAAAGAAAGTAGCAGTACAAATATAAAACTATGACTTAAATAAATCTAAGAATGCAAGGAAAAGACTGGGCCACACATTGGTATAAAGGAATTTATTAAAGAATATATAGGAACAAAAAGGAACATTTTACTTCCTAATAGGTAAAAATGGACTCATACAACAACAACAACAACAACAAAAAAAAAGAAAAAAAAGAAGATTGCACTAATTTAATATAGCTACCCTTGCATTTTACACATGTTGGAATTTTATTTGCCATATACAAATAATTATAGGCAATCTCCAATGTTCACAAGACATCAGAATTAAATAGGTGACAGGTCTGGGAAAGTAATAAATGTATGGACATTTGCATCAGATTTCATTTTCAGAGAATGAGAAGAACTAATGAATCTCAGTAGAGAGTGAGGGTAGAACAGCAAAGAATGTCTTAAGGGAAAATAACTTCATTATAAATCTTCTATTCCTTCAAAAGGGAATATATAAAAGATTGTATTTAAGTGCTACAAGGATGAATGGAACACTACCCATTAAATTCTACATGATCTGGATTAGCAACAGTGAAAATTATGGCCAAAGTGCATCAAAACTGACATATAAAAGTAAAGAGTGGCAAGGGTGACACAGGCCAGACTATGAGAATATTTGAAATGTACAAAATGAAAATTGCCATTAAACTGATTTAAAACACTCTTTGGAAAACTGCAAGAACAGATAATGTGAAAAGATGACAGTTGCATTTTGAACTGCAAACAAAAGAGGAGGCAGGGAAAAATATCGTTCTTGAGCAGAGGTAATTCATAAACAGAAGAAATCAGTGTAACTACATGTCACAGGTTCCTAAAGAAAATGTTCAGACATACAGCAGATACTTTGCAAGGAGATAAAATGGTGTGTAACAAACAAGGGGAGATACCAATCAGCAAAGGACAAGTTTCAAGGATCCAGCCCACAGAAGCATGTAAGAAGGTAAAACATACAAGCAGTTTATGAAGGATTGGTAGTGAAATGGTCAAATGGGAGATGAACAGTTTAAAAAAATCTGAAATCCTATTGAGAGACTAAAAATACTTTATAATTTAATTTCTTAAAATTTTAATTAACCTGAATGTCACCTTGAAACACCCTTTCTCCCATTATTTGAAGCTTAAGAAATGTTAGATATCTTCTTAGAGAGGATGGGTTACAGGGAAGAAGTATATGAGAAATACATTCTTACTACTGCTTTGTTCTGTCTTTTCTGTGTGAAGGTTATTAGGCAGGTTAGTCATTTGCCACTGAGACATACTAAATTATTTACTTTAACTTCAGGACAAATATGACGAAAACTTTGTTTCTGATGTTCCTATCATTGGGAACCTTGAGGACTATAATGATTGTATCTTTGGGGAGTAGAACAAAACGGGGACAAAGCTGACGTGCAAGGTAAAATAAAAGGTTAAAATAAAACTAAATATCTAAGGGCCATTTGAAGGTCAGCTTCCTGCAGATCCTGGAACAATCACATTAAGCAACTCATTCTGCATTATCTCCCAGACACATAAAAATACATAGATTAGATGAATAGTGCTTTGTTTGCTTAGACCCTTAATAGTAAACAGAGAACAGAAAGAAGAAACAAATATTTTCCTAATTTTTCTTCTCTTCAGTGATTTGATAATGATTCTGTAGTGGAAAAAGCAGGAACTACCTACCCATTTCCCTTCACCAAAACCAAGCGACTAGCAATGGCAAGAGCTAAGGACAGCAAAGGGACTTGTTCCATCACTTTCCTATCTGTTAACCAAGGAAGACACACAACTATGTACACCTTCCAGTTTCTAGCCTATGTCAGTGCCATGCACTTGATGTCGACTGCTGCAACCATATTTTAATCCTTGAGAATATTTAAATGTCGGCCTTTTTCTAAACAGAGTGATGTAATCAAGATTGCTATGCAGATTGCTACTATTCTGACATGGATCTATTTCAATTCATAACCATAACAACTACATTTTCATTACTGTATTTCACACAGCACAAGCTCTGTGTCCAATATGCTTAATTTCTTCCCTAGTACTTCTGAGCAGCTGGCAACATGAAACCCTCTTCCTTGCAGTAGTTATATATGCAACTCCCTATAGAAATCAGCTACCTAACTTTGTTTATATGCCCACAAAAACCAGGGTGCACTTTTAATATAACAAATTTAACAAAATACATCTGGACCTCAAGCTGTGCTCATCATTCCTGTACGTGATAAAATAGTTTGTCTGTCTAGGGGAATTTTTCTGACAGCTTACTGAAACCAGTTACTGTCTAATCTGTAAATGAGACAGAACTTCTTTCATCCACATGTGTTTTCTCTTAGTATCTGGGTGGTTGAAAGATCATCACCACAGATGTATTGCTCTGATAATGGAATCCACTAGCAAAGCGAAGCATAAAAATATAATGTAGCCATTGTTGTCATCTATCTGTACTGACAGATATAAATAAGGCCACCAGCACTGTATTTTTTAAAATAAATCTCAGAGCCGCAAAAAAGTCATAAGGAAAGAGTGAAGTGCCAACTTCAGATTTCGAAGTATTCAATTCCCACAGTTAGTCATGAAAGAATATAGGAAATTTTAGGGTAAAAAGAAATCAGAAATCGCATCTAAAACTATTCTTTGTCTTTGGTTACCATTAATTATTTGCCACAGATTTTTTCACTGATGGTCTAATAATTTCAAAGTTTTTATTATTACTGGTACAAAACTATGATCATCCATAAAGAAAGTATGCTTTTTACAAGGCAATTTCACTTACCATGAATCAACTTCCTTCATTCTTTTTACATTTAATTTGAAATGTTGCTGTTGGCTGTAGGATTAGACAGGCTAATGATACTCTTTCAAAAGAAGAATCTTGCTTGCCTTCTGTGTGCATAGTTTTCACAATTCTGATGTTGGTCACAGATTACATGGGAATAGGAATGTTAAGAGTATTGCCACACTGACCAGTTATGCATAACCTTGTAAGGAGCCTGTGAAAGAAGATTCATTATCCTCCCATGCAAACTTTGCACTTAGGGAAGAGAGGTTCCTCCAGAAATTGGTTTAATTACATTCCTGGTCTGTATTGCCTCCTAGTCACCCAAGGACAACTAGACTCCTGAATTAGTCTCCTGAATTCCCCATTTCTGCACAAACCTAATCTGTCCAGTCTTGTGATATTCTGATTATAACCTTCCCCTGGGGCCTCTTGCCTTAGCAAAGCAACCTCTGTATGAAGCCTGTAGAGTCCTAATATAATTTGGTGTCGGTTTCAGTTTTGTTGACAAAGGGCTCAAACACTGTATAAAGTAGCTTGTCTTTAGTGGCACACGGAATGGATTCAGACACAGTAATAATCACAGACTGATCATTACTGAGGACATCATAATCTGCAAATGAGGATGAGTATCATCTTCATCATCATCACCATCATCATCATCACCGTCACCATCAGCTGCAGGACCAGTTTTTTAAATAAGGAGATGCTAGCTCTGCACATACAAAGACAAAACTTTCTTGGTCTTCAGCAAGGCTTGAATGCTACAACCTCTGTAATTTGAATATCTTCAGTGTGACTTCTCAGAGGTATTTCCCTCTCCCATGTATAATCTGTATTTCTCTTGGAAGAAGTGAAGGGCATCACTTTCTCGTTATTTGTTTAATAAAGGAAATACAACAGCTTTTTACCTCTTAGGAAATCAAGTTGAAATTACACAATATGTTTATTATATGTTAGCTGGAAGCAACAAAGAGGATAACTTTTCTCATAGAATATTCTAACCTAAAATAACCTCAGTTATTAATTGAAACTAAGACATAGTTTCAAATACTTAAAGTACAACATGAAATGTGATTGATTATTAAAGATCTAAAAAAATGCACTAAGTCAATATAAAGCACCCACCTTTTTCAGTGTATATATTTTGCTTTTGCTTACATGTATTCACGCATACAAGCACATGGATATCAAATGCACTTAAATATACAGAGTGCATCAAAAAGACATCTTTATTTCTCATGTGTCTAACAAAGTAGATACGTGTGAGTCTTCCGGTACAATAAAATACCCGTGGTTTAAGAAGATGATTTTCAAAATACCTTTGAAAAGGTACTCAAATTAGGTTTGAAGCATTTTGCAATTATTGAAAAAAGATTCATGTCCCATTCACATGCTAGCAGCTATAGTCATTATCTGGCTTCTGCCATAATAATAAGGTAATTTTTCTTGTTCCTTTCGAAAACCTGAAAGAACTATTTCTAGGTAAAAGACCACAGGTCAATTTAATGGAAGCTACTCTCGTTACGTGTATTTGCCAAATATTTTTTCCAAAATCTACACCATAAGGGATTTTCTGCCTTAAGGCTTCTACATACCAAACCTTTCCACAGTTATGTTAGAAATGTTAGAAAAAGGAAAGAATCAAGAATTTTTAAAAACATATTCATAACTGCAACACAGTAATAAAAAAAGGCATACCTGCACAATAAATGTGTAATAATAAATAGCCTTAAAGATTAACATTCACTATGAAAGGATAAAATAGCTTGTTTTATCAACAGCACTTCAGAAAAATAGTAAAATGACTCCATTATTGATTGATAGCAGTTAGATTATCTATTGAGTTAATAATTTCATATGGACAGTGTGAAGGATGTACATTAATATACACTTCAGATTTTATCACTTTCCAAAATTCTCCATTCAATGAAATATCTAGGTCTCAGTGTCTGTATGAAGCTACTTTTTGCCAAATGCATCTAAAGGTCTCAAGTGTCCCATGGAGCAGTCATGTGAATTCCTCAGGACCTTCTAAATCATGAGCCAGCTCAGTTATGTTGGTTGCTTCTGTAATTATTGCTGAGACACACCTGACATGAAAGCCATCATAGAAATCACTTTGGGGAATCACGTAAGCTACCTGTCCACATTTTAGATAGCAAAAAGTGGGCAAGAGGAAAGATGAATTTCACCAAAATCATCTTTTCTTTCTTTGATTTATATTTTGGCTTCTGTGTAAAAAGAAGCTTTCATTTACTCAGTAGCACCTTTAAACTAAAAAGGTGTTTGGGAAATATTTTTAAATTATTTTTCAAACTATTTATTTTAGTGGGGAAAAAAAAATTTAATTAAATGACTGCTATGAAGTGTTGCTAAGTCCACCACAGAGAATTCACATCAGTGTACATTTAAATATGCCTATCTATTTGTGGAGAACTTGTTTTCACATGTGGTCATTTTTCTTAGAAGCGGACATATAATTTTATGCTAATTTCTTTATATTACTTCAAAAAGTAATTCAATTTTTTCAGTGAAAACTGAAAAAAAAAAAAAAACCAAGAAGAAAATTAGTATTGAAAGAAACTGTATTTCAGTTTGTTTCTAAGTTCCAGGGCTCTGTGTTTTGGTAGCAGCTCATAATACTAAATAGATGCCTTTAGAGTAAAAGATAGAAACCTCTCATACAGGAGAAAGTTTTTAGTAGTAGGCACCTTTCTTTATCCTTAAAAACTTAAATGAAAAATATATGGATAGAAAAAACCATATTTCCTCAGGCAATACAGAAGTTTATAGTGACAAGCATCAAACTTCTGTATATGTGAAAGCAAGCAGAAAAAAAACATGCTTTCAGTTTGCAGATAAGGAAGAAGAAAGATGGCATCAATCTTGGTCTATTAATTTTTTACAGAGAAATATTTTACAACTGAACCATAGCTATGAATAGAAATTTAATCGAAGAATTAAACTATTTTAAACTCCTAGATTAAAGAGGAAGGTCTAAAACACACTGATGGAAGTAATATTTTTTTTAAACCAGCCTTAGATGTCACTCTACAAAAGCATAAATGTGGGGGTTCTGGGATATGGAATAATTGCTTTGAACACTGAAGCATGTTTTAACATAGCAACGTAGAAGAGGAGAAAAAAGTGCAGAAGGACCATGAGATCTTGAGGAATTAAAATGGAAAGCTTAATAAAAGATTCATCACCTCTTTGCCTACCATGTGCAATCACTGTCACCCAAATAGTAAAAAAACTTGCTTTATCGAGGCTTTTTTGGACAAACCCTTGCAATAGTCATGATGCATAAAGGAACACTGTAATTTTTTTGTAATTAAAAATTCACCATGGGTAAATTACAAAATCAGGAAATGTTTCAGTTCTTTCACTAAATTATGAACAAAAAGATCTTAATTCCACTGATTAAAGCTGTGAACACTTAATTCCTGAATAACAAGATGTTACTGCCTCTCATACAGTATTAAATATCCTTCACAAAGCAGAAATTCAACTTTGGAAAATGTTGAGAATGGTCAGACTCTTCTAGGACCACACCATAATTTCCTAGATTGCATGTTAATACTGTACTTCACAGAGAAAGCATTCAAAGACATTAATTTTCAGTAGCAGAGAAAATAAATGTATTTCACTTTTTAATGCCCCAGCCAAACACAAGTGTATCTTAATTTTTGCATCAAATGAGGTAATTAAAATGCTATCAGTGACACGTTCCTCCAAAACATAATTTTAAAATATTTCTAGTTCCAAGACATAGATTTCTATCAGGCTGAAGTGTTAAAAGTTTTGTCAATTGAAGAAGAAATATGTTTATTATACAAATGAAAGTGTAATTTATATATGAAGGGACTTAAGAACCAGAATGTCAATATATTAGTCTGATACTTTTGATCCAATGTAGATCATTGACTTACCACATTCTAGACATACAGTTGTTCAGTAGGTCCACAAAAACATTTTAAACAAGGATATAAAAAATGGAAAAAGTACTAAACCAAACAAAGCAACAGACAAAACTCTTTATGAAGATCTACAGTTGACATTTTTTTTTAACTTCCCCAATAAAATATACATTGGCAATACTCTTTCCATGTAAATAGATATTTCTGTTTCAAACTCAATTCTTCTGTAGTAGCCTTTAAGCAACTACCTTCTGAAAATATCTTTTTGGATACAGTCTGAAAGCAATGTAGTTCAGCAATTACTGGATTCTGCTGAGTGCTTCGCTTTCTTAAAAGTAAATTAAAATCTGCCCCTTAAAAGAAACAATTAGATTAGGGCTATTTCTCCATTTTAAAAAGAACATTCAAATAGAATTAGGCCCTCAAAAACCGGAATGTGTGGGAATAAAAAGAGTTTATAACAAACGAAAGCAACAATTGTGCCTTTTCCCCATGTGTTTTGTTAATTATTGGAAATTGTTCATTTACGTATGGGGAACTGGGTATGTGAAGAAAACATGAAAATAACCAGTACTAACTACATGGTGTGCTAGCTGCCTCTTGTTGTGCAATGGGCAGAAAAATCAATAATAAAGTAAAAGAAAGGCTTACAATTAATTAAAACTGGAACTAAATCTAATTGGGAATGTTCTCTGCTCTCGCTCTAACTTTACTCCCAAAAAATGTGGGCTTACTACCAAAAACCACACTGAATCCACTGTGTAAATAGCTAAAAAAATTCTTTAAATGACCTATTTTTTTATACAAAATTTTGTCTTTTTCAGACAGAAAAATAAAAAGCTTTTACACCTGAGAAAAATAACTTTTTAACCTACCTTGACTGCATATCTTGGTGTGTTTTGGACTGGCTGATTTCAGCTGGAGTTGAAGGGACTTGCTGTTGTAGCTCTACCAAAGACTGGTAGTACTGTTGCTGATGATGTTGCTGCTGTTTGTACCGAGACAAACTGAAAAACAGCCCTAAAATAGCTTTCAAATTTCCATTCCTTATTTCTATTAAAAAAAAAAAAAAGAAAGAGAAAAGGAAGTGAAAACACTTTGGTTTTAGACTTCAGTTTTGTAACTGTCATACTAAAATATCTCTGTACATACCTAGAGCTATACATGTTTATGTCTTATACCTCTTCATTTACCTGTAGAGTCAGAGACATTTTAGGTGTCACTGATAGTTTATTCTTTATTATAATTTTTGTTTATTTATGTTTCAGGGTTGCAATAAACACCTATCTCTACAGTGCCCTCCTGATGAGTCATTTGCATGGTCATAAACAAGAGTATATCCAACCTTAAATAAGACACATAATCTGAAATGAATACTCCTGTCTCAACAAAGTACAAATATTCTAATTAAGGAAAAGTTCATTCAGAAAAATCTGAATTCTTTTTGGTCTTAGATATACTTCCCTTCAAATCCTGTGACTTTAAATTAGTCTTTTGGCTTTTGGGGCAAATTCTGTGCACATTGGCAATAAACAGTGAGTTCTGGAAAAATCGAAAAGACTGTATGGTAATGGTTCTTGTCAGTGAGCACATCCATTCATACAGATGTGCAGGGTACATGAGAGAAGAAAATAAATGAAAGGTTGGTTTTCAAAAAGGTGACTGTAATGCTCATGATTAAATCTTTGAACTTTTGAATGACATGATTATTTTATAGCTTTCTGTTTTATACTGCTATTACTGATAACAAAGACTTAAAAACTACAGCTTCCATGAGGCTAAAACAGCTACCTGAATACAATTCTGCTGAGCCATGTAGCATCCCTATGTCTCCCATTCCTTTTATAGCTTTTGCTGATCCTGAGATGAAGATTTTAAAAGGATAATGCAATATATTCTTTGCTGATAAAGGATCTCAATGTTGAAAAAGCAACCTCAGAAGACTTTAATGAAATTATCTGCAGCATCTAGGTCTGTTCATAAACTCATTATTGATTTTCTTTGGCACTGATCACCCTGTGAAAGGTTTTTATTAGAGCTATAGACTTGCAACCTAACATGCAATGCCACAACCTTTCTGCCTTCCCTGCAAATCAAAATACTGAGCTGCGTGTGCTACACAGCTTTCCCAGGTAAATTTTCAAGCTGAATTTATCCAAAATTACTGTCATTTTCATGTCTCTTAAACCATATTAATTTTCTTTCAATAGGATTAGTTGAAGTGTTAATACATATACTACACAGGCCAGCAAACACTGGAGCTTTTAAAATGCTCACAACCTGTGCTTCAAAAGCAAACCCAATCCGGGGCACTGGAATATACTTTTCAAAATGTAAATTTGTTCTAAGCAGCCATAGTTTTTCATCTTCCCTGTGAAGATGCTGCAGGATCTTTGATTACCAGTGAGATCACCAGAGATATGCAGAACTTTGCCAGAATGAGTGAACTTTTTAGGCACCTATGACTTTTGCAAGTCACGTTGGTATCAAGGAAGATCATTGTCAAGGAATACAGAAAACTTATATTTAAAATTATCCTAAAAACACCCCCAAAAACTACATAACTATCCATTTTAAGTGGTTCTGATTTGAGAAGATTGTCAGTACACGACACTAGTTTATTTATTATAATTTTGGATAACTTAATGCTCAGAAAGAGAATCCTTCGTTAAATCCCAGTCGATATATTTTAATCTTAAAATTTTGGTCTTCTTGTGTTCTACTATAATTTTTACTATTTTAAGAGAAAGATGCTATTAGTAACTTTTTCCTTCCTACTTTTAATCAAGTTAGAAGATTTCTCACAAGCAAAAAATCCAGAAACTTCTAATGTGTACTAAGCACATACTCAGAAAATGAGGGGACTGTTTTAATTTGTAGCAATTGGATAATTATTTATCAACTGGGCTCTCAAGCAGAGATTCAGCAGTAAAGACTTGAAAATCACTTTTTTTCTAGACCTCTTTGCTCAAGTGTCAAAATGAGGTCAGAAACTGGTTATGAAATCTTCAAAACTTGTTAAGCTTATGTTTTGTTTTTCTACAACCTTTCTTGTCATTAATAAATGACCTGGTAGTAACAAGACACTTTACCAAAAGCTTATTACAAGAAACTCAATTTCTTCTCCCCCCAAAAAATTTTAGTGTTCAGGATTATACATAGTAAAAAATGGTATATTTAAGGGAATCACACTTCTGCAGTACTTTGAAGAATATTATTACAAAGATAGTGGTGGATTTACTCCAGATTCATGACCAACTGCATAACAGCAGAATTAATGTTAATCTTACTTCAGCACTAAATGTTAAAATTTGGTTTTGAAGAATAATGAGTATTTTAAATCATAGTCCTTGCATTTAGTTCTATGTAGTATTATTGCTTTTAGTAGTACATGAAATTGAAGTTACACAATTGAAACTTATATCCTATTAAAATTATTTTCCAAAGCAAAACAAAGGTAGGTGTGCATTACAGAATGCACACAGATTTTGATTTTAAAAAGTACAGAAAATGTGTCATGTACCATGTAAAGGTATTAAACAATGATGAGTGTCTTCATAAAATAAATTCATGCTATTCACACATTTGATTCATACTTCATATGCAAGTAAAAATAGGTTGCTCTAGAAATTCTGGTTCTAAATAGGTTTGAGGTGAATGACAACATGCAGACTTTTAGTATTCTCTTGCAACAACATATCTATAAGTACATACAAAGGTTCTCTTAAATCACTTAAGGAGCTTTTCACAATTTGACTATCAAAGTGAATAGATAGGACATATTGTGACCATGTTGCACGTTTAAAATCTTAGATAGGTTCAGAGAGTGAAAGACAGTAATTCTGAGTTAATTTAAAAATCAAGTAGTGGTTAGAAATCCAGGTTTTTTCTTCATGAATCTTCAAGAATTCAACTCAAATTATCACCTCTGGGGAAACAAAAATTTCCTTCCAGCTTTTAGCTTTGCTACAAGCAAAATAAAAATACAGGGTTGCACCTCTGGACCTGTTACCTTCAGGTGCCATAGAGGTCAGAGAGGATTTTGAAGGTGCACAGCACCTTGCAGAACTGCTTAATTTGCTACAGGACAAAGACATATACATTTTATTAATTCACTTGCCTCTTACATGAACAAGGCAAATATTACATAATAATTAAGACAATTGATATTTGTAATGGTTTTTGTTCATTGTATTTATTAATTTAGTTGCAACCACGTTAGGCAATTACTTAAGGCGACTAATACAGCAGAATAGCTGAAACAGGAAAACCATTCACTCTTTCACTTAATAGAAGACATCAAAGGAATACTGTAATTTTCAGACTCATCTGGACAGCATTACTACTAATAATAAATTTGCTGAAACAAATAGTCTTGCCCGGGTTTATTTAACTGAGCAAGATCCTTATATTCTTGTTTGCTGTTTTGAATCAAATATATGAACAAGTTAGAAAAAAAAATGCTTGGGAAGTTCTGTGCCTATCTAATATTGTGGAGGTAACATGAAAAGATTAATACCATTGAAAAAATATTGTTTTAAAACACTGTCTCAAGCTTCATAAACATTGCATTTCTTGGTTCAATTTCAAGGAAAAATTAAAAGGAAACTCTCTCACTTGTTATCACTAATCTATATTTGCATGCTGTTCAAGACAGCTGGAGCTTGGTATTTAGGTGCAAGTGATTTGTGTCAAGAAATTTAGCTTTCAGAAGAAAATATTGTTATTTGTTCTGATGATTTGTTTCTCTTACCTTCTGCAGAAAGACCTTGGACATTTACGCCTCTGGCTGCCAGAAAGCTAAGGCAGACATCAACATTCTCAATCTGCAACATGAATAGAAATAACAAGCAGCATAAGACTATTTGACAAAATGTAGAAATGTTGGGCGAGGGGAAAAAAAAAAGTAACTGCCCAGGAATGAATACTTTACATTCATTGCATACTACAGCTCTTTACCAAAGTTTAGCAAGAATGATTACTGCTAATTGGGGAATCAAGATAAAGCTTTCATTGTCCGCTTTGGTGCTTAAAAACAATTCACAAATGCCTGATCCAGAATGGCATGCTGGCAACTCAGCAACCCACCTAGTTAACATAAAACTGGATTTTGTATGCTATAAACAAGCAGCAATGAACAATGAAAGCACCCATAGAGAATTAGACACTGAGTATATGTCTGGAGATGTGAGTGGCTGAGTTTACTAAAAAATGTAAGCAAAAACCTCCAACAGTGTTAGCAAAGGTACTTGGGATGATGTAGGATTCTGTGAAAATGATATCATTCTCATTAGTGGTTGTTTCTCTAATTTCTTTCCTTCAAATCTTACAACAAATAACTTTAATTTATTTATTGTTTATGCTCCTCTGAGGAGTTCTTGCTTAGTAAAGAACACGGTGCTGGCTTCTCTTGGTGATTTAGAAGAAATCTACAGTTAACCACAGAGAGCTTTAGGTACAAAAATGTAGCCTAAATGTATATCAAAAATAGGATAAAACTTCTACCTCTAAAATAAATAATCACAGAATTAGACTGCTTTCATGCATCGTGGGAGACAGGGGTTTCCAAAAGGTTCTCTTGAGTCACCGTCCTCAGCTGATTACCCCAGTCCTTCTAGGACCTATGAAGGAATAATCAGCTATAAATGTAAAAACTACTACCTTTGTCTATAAATATGCTGCTACAAAAACAGAAGAATTATGTACAGACAGGTGTTTTGTTTGAAGTGGCTTCAACAGATTTGATTTTAAAATACTTTTTTTAGGTTGATGCATTTATTTCAAGGCAATTGGGACCACAAAAATAAAATAAAATTCTAAGAATTTTTAAACAAATAGGTATTTTAAATACCTATTATCATTGGAGAAAATTAAAAATAAAGCAAAGAATATTCAACACTAAAAACATAAATCTGCAGTAGCTCAAGTCCATGCAGTTAATTTATTTGAATGTTTACACATTTTACAGTATCTCATGTCAATGGTTTCCAACCATCAAAACATAAGGGGTAAATTCATTCTTGAATGAAAGCTACATGATCCTTGGCAATATCTTTTCTCGCCTAAGAAAGTCTTTCACTACTCTCATCTTTCTGTATTGGAGTTCAGCCACTATTCTCTGGAAATGGTAACAGCTGAAATGATATAAATATTCTTTTTACTGCTGACCCTAGAAACATGTATTACGAGTTTACAGACTGTCTTGATCCATGGGTATAAATTTATAAATACTTGCAAAATATTTAGGTATGATCTTCAAGGACAATAAATGTCAAAACATTACCAAACACATTTTTAAGAAGTCTTTTCAAACCTTGATTTCAAGGGCATGCTAACATGTACAGTGAATGATAAACAATCTCTTTACTGAATCAATTACATAAGAAAACCAAAACTCAAAGTCTGCAGTTAAATTAATGAAAGTCACTAGAAAAATTGGGGTCTACCATAAAGTCTTCATCAATCAGTTTGGTGGGTGTCACCAATTTTCACAGCTTTGAATGTGGAATAGCCATCCTGAAATCAATGGGAATACTTCAGCTCTGGCCCAGCACAGTCTGAAGCAACCCAGGTATTAACTGTCTTTTTCTTAAATGTTTATGTAGTTTTACACCACGAAAAAACCCAAATTAACTAAGTAATCTTGTTAAGACATAGAGATGTGACACAGCTAAATCAGTTGCAAGTTGGCTGCAGCTAAAATAGGAAGATCTGATTCTTCCTCACCTCTTCTTCCTCCCAGGTGTGAGGGCCCTGCGGCTACTGGGCTTCAGCGCTTCTCTGAGCACACAAGGAACTGGCTCCAAGCAGAAAACTCACCCAGCAAAAAGGCAAATGGATTCAGTCATTCCAGTTTCCCGGGCAGTCAGATAAGCACAGGAGCCAGCAGAGTGGAGGGTGTGTCCCAGCCTGAGTAAAGCATCATCGCTTGGGAGAGGAAAGGGGAGGTGGGAAGGAGGGACAAGCGGATGGTGCCACTCCTGGTGGCAGTAGCAAGGCACTGGGCTGGCTCAGCCCTGACCTCCAACTAAAACCCTTCATCACTTCAGAAAACAGTGCACATGAAGAGAGTATTTCTACTCCACCTTTAAACAATGTTAACTATATAATAAAAAATTTTGAACAGAAATTTTTTTGCTCTGAAGAATTGAAAAGAAATGAAGGTTTGTTTGGCTGTTAGCTGTACAACACATTGTGTCTTCGGACTTTCAAATCAACCATAATGCAGTATCAATTGGTTCAAAGGTGGGAAATTCTGCTCTATTACTTAGTACTGGAAGCCAAGGGGAGGAAAAAAAAAGGAAAAAAAGAAAGAAAAATCAGTGCACTACATCAGTAGCACCCATCTTCAAATAACTGGAACAATATTTCCTAACACATATTCTAGTTTAATCAAGTAATTTTTCATAAGGGGCATGTCCCCTCTGTCGTAGTTCAGGAGACCACAGATGTAACAAAACCTAGTTCACTGGAGAACTTTTAAGCCCAAATGTGAAAACATCTCAATATCTATCTGCAATACCGAATATCTAGTAAATAATATGCCTAATACCTAAACGTTCACACATATTTAAGGTGAAAAACATCCTATAGAAATAGCACCTGGTTATTTTACGTGTCTACTTTTACAGCATGTGTCTTTGAAGTCATGTCTCTTAAACTCTCAGACAAAACTAATCATTACCACTAACACCAATGACACAAGTATTCTGCAGAACTACAAAGCAAATTCTGTTTTGCTTCAGAGTTCACCAAGAGAAGAGTAACAGAAGCCCTGAGTCGAAAGTCACCCTTTTGGTAAGGGTATATGAAGCAATAGCAGTGGCCAACTTCCAGACAATAGACTGGGGTTGCACTGTTAGCCTTATAATAAAGTCTTGTTTTCACTTGTGAATTGAGCAAGTTTGGTGTGGCAACTCACAGCCCCATAATACCCCGAAAATGTCAGAAAACAACTCTCACAGTCACTTATCTGATAATAACTGCGGTTACTATACAACTCTCAGAAACTCTTAGGGGATTCAATGAGACATGCATTAATACATTTTTGGGTTATTTTCACTTTCTTTCCTGTCCAGTCTAGAAAATGTTAGTCTTAAAGTTGTCCCATTTTGAAGCTTTCAGTGGGTCTCTAAATATTGCTTTAATTACCTACTTCTTGCCCTAGAAAACCACAGTTATTCTTTGAACTCAAACCCAAGCAGCCCCAAACACTTTTTCTTCAAACTTACTCACAGATGAGAGTAATTTTGCAATTACAAAAGTTCTAAGAGATTTCAAGCAGCTTCCATTCCTCAGTACTGTTTCAATCAAGAGTGGTACGAATTCCTGAAGTCCATGTTTATATAAGTAGTTAGAAATGAAGTTATTATTCACTGGTGTAAACTCCTCCTATAGCTGAAACTGTATATGTAGAATTCTACTGCTTTTTACTGGTTTTTCTACATACTGTGTATGTAGAATTCTGCAGTGGCTGAAGGTTTTGTGGTGTAACACAACACAGACACCAGATACAACCACAATTCTGTAGTGAATTTTGCTTGCAAAAATAACTAGTTTTTATCAGAGATTATGTTTATCATTATAGTGAATTGTATCATCAGAACTACAAGGTGTTATAGCAGAAGATATTGCTCATTACAGTACAGAATTCAGGATATACAGATTGACTCCAAATCTTGCATATCAAGACAGAGAAGAGTCTCAAATGTGCAAATTTGCTTGTACAGGTACATGTTGCCAAGACTGCTGTTGATAAAGTTCTCCACCACTGTCTATCTCCAATTTTTATTTTGTTCCAAGGCTCTTATTTTATATTAAATATTCAAACCAGTGGAATTGCAGCACATTGAATAGCATACCTGCAATATTAAAACTCTTAACAACTATAAATAGGATAAGTAATTAAAGATATAATAAACCTTCACTCCCATATAGATATTTGCCACCCAGCTATTCGATTAACCACGTTGAAAGTCAATCAACACTACATGAAATTGCTTTTCAGAGGTAACAAAAACCTAATTCTGAAACCTAATCACCTCCTTATCAAAACTCAAGGATACTATGTCAAATTCTGAAATGCAGGTCCAGCATTGTGGGTAAGGATACAATTGGCTAAGATGATGATAATTTAGAAATTAATTTGTGGGCATCATCAGGTAGATAACACCATTTGATTATTTTTAAATTAAGCCTGAGTTATGCTTACAATATATTAAACTTTCTTCATAAATCTTATCCTTTTAATAGTATTCATACACACAGCATGATGAAAAAAGCACCTGAAATACTTAACACCAAAAATATTAGTGATTTCAAAGATATTTTTACACTGACATTTAAGGGGATACAGTTCATATGATGATGTACAAATAAACAGAAATGTCACAGCTCTGATAATGTTAATAGATTAGGTGGCATGCAAAGAAGATATATTGCAAAGATGCTGTTACATATTACATGGCATAGTTGTGGGTAATCTGCTTTTTGACTGAAAGTTACTTGAAGTTTAACTAACAGAAATAAATCACTAAATCAGACTGAGGGACTTGCATGTAGATAAACAGTAGTACTTAATACCCAGCAGACTTACAGGAAGAGCTCATTTGTGGGATGTACTCACCAGTGACTCAACACATAGAATATGTCTCTTTATTCCTATTATTTTTGCTATTGCCAAGATTAGTTTTCATCTCCTTTGTCTGACAGACAACACTTTCTTCACTTCCAAAAATAAATTTAATTGTGGGATGCTCAGAAGACATGTAATTATGACTAACACAGCATTATGTTTCTCTGCATGTATAAGAAGCTCAAAAAATATCTTGCTTTGACTAACTCCCTTTTATTAAGTTTATGACAATATTGTTTACAAGAACACATAGACATATACACAAGTTAGTTACTGTTCACCTACTTTGAGTGGGATTCTTCCTGAAGAATAGGACACTTTCATAAAAACGACATATTGTTGTAACCACATAGTGTTTTTATACATATGTGCTCTTAAATACTCTTGATTATTTTGGCAGCAAAAGTAAAACAATAATTTCTGTTAGCACTTCATTCAGTGCTATCTTCCACAGTTCTTTGTGTGTGTTTTGACATTCTGATTCATCACCCAATTCCCAGATAAAATTTGGCAAAGGATTTTCTCTTTTGTAATGTTGCTGATGGTTGATTAAGGACATCCATGGAAATAGTATTCCACAGAAATCCAGAGAATCATATACATACTCACTTTCCAGAGCACAGAAACTCCATAAAGTTCTTCAGTATTTGGTGCTTTGTTTTTCTTTTTAATTGCAAATAATAAATAGTACTCCTTTAAGATTAGTATTACGGTATGAGATAGTGTGTGTCAAAATAATTGAACTTCAAACACACTTTCCCAGCATGTTTCTTCCTAAATGTCTCCAGAGTATTAGCTTGAGTTTAGAGACATGCATTTGAATCTTCCTCTTGCATGGATATTCATCACTAATACAATTTGTGGAGGATTTAAATGAATGCAGAATTAGAAAATATATTATTGCTGTTACACAGCTCCTTCTCTTTCAAGTTCTGTAGCACTAGTACAATCAAAAGCAAATAAAATTCAGGCCTTACAGGTAGCAACCTGGACACTAAATATTTACAATTCACATGTTGCATAACATTATTAAAATTTAAAGAATGTAAAAACAGATACTATTTGTCTGAATTTAACAGGAATCAGTCATGTAAGGAGACATACCAGCTTTTAAGTTCTGGCTGCTTACTTAATACTGGATGAAGTGCCAGTGATCTGATCTTAACTGCAGGCTCTAAAAAGATCAGAGGTTCAGGCAAGCAACCAAGATGTCTTCATGAGTGAATAAAAGCATTTTTGATGCACATGCTGGAGCTGGTAAGAGAACTAAACTTTCCATATAGATTTAGCTATATAGAATGCTCTGGGAGAAACTGAAGAGCATTTCAAGGTGGAAATGGCCTAAACTCTAATTTTCCCTTGTCTAAGACCAGTAAGAGAATTGGTCATGTACACTCTCACAAGTTAATGGTAAATCCTCACACACACACTACATAAACAGACTATTCTTTGACCAAACATATTATATTTCACAACCTGCTACGCCCAAAGGTGTTCTTGGAGATTTAAAAGGACAAGTTTATTTCACTTTCTGTTCTTAAATGGCTCATCCATTGCACACATCGTGACCTGTTGACAACTCACTTGTCGCATGGGAAAAACCCAGATTTTCGGTTTGCTTTGTAATTTTGTTCCTTATGGGTTTTCCTCCCAGCTGGTTTCACGAGTTTGTATTTATGTTCTGCCAGTCCTTAAAACAAAGAGCTAAAAAGTTACAAGATAGAGATACTAATAGATAATGCTTGCTGGTCTATAGTGTCATGTTTTTATCCTCAGTTTTATCATTCAGATTATTTAACAAAACCAGGCTTCATAAACCAGGGAGGTAGACATTTAGCATTTTTCACTAGGTACAAATGGGCATATGTCAAATATTTCCTTCACCAAAAAATAAACATCAAACAAGTCAAGAACTTGCTCCATTTCAGTGATAACTGAATATACTGCCTGCTACTATACTTACAAGCATACTTGCTTTATACATATCTATATGCACTCTGATTTTCTAAGGCTGAGGATTTGGTGCAGAAATCCATTTTTGATAGCTGACTTACTCTAAAGAGGTCCAAGTGAAGAGGTTAAAAGCACCATCCAGATTAAAATTGGGATACCAAAATGGATTACCCAGTCCTCCTGCCTATCCATTCTTCAAATGCCACACATTCAACATTGTTTGGGATTCTAGGTGATTCTTAAATGATCACTTAAACAATATTCAGTAGTCACAGTCCCCTGCTCTTCACTGTAAGACAGATGTTCAGCACATCTGAACTTCTGCTCATCTCTTTAGAAAAATATGCAACTGGTAATACAATTAAAATGTAAACTATCCCTAATGCTTTCATAGTTGTACATGTCCTGTGGGGTAAAATGTATCTAATCCATAAAAAGTAAGCAATTATGATTTATTTGTTATAACATATGGTAAGATTTATTTCAATTATTTGTAAAAGTACCAATCAGTAACCTTAATCATAATAGGAAGCACCTTCTATCCCACGTGCTCCACTCCATTTGACACTGCTGTTGATTTACCTGCTTTCTGTGAAAAGTTGTCATGAAATTTTACTTGCAAAGCTGTCATACCATTTTCACTACACTGTTGTATGTTATCCACAATAGCTGATTCCTAGGTATTCTAAAAGGGAGGGTCCTTTTTTAAATTAAAGAGTAGGGTTTCAAAGGGAACAATGTGAAATAGACTCATATGGGCTCATTTTGCAAGTATTATAATTGAACTATAACAAGCAAGTTGGTTATTTTTTTATATATATATAGTGCAGTTTAAACTAGTTTGACACAACTGAAATAAAGTGATCTGCTTTCTTGTCTCTTGAATATTCAAAGCTGTATGTCCTTGTCAACATATAAATGTGTTCATACTAAATTAATTACAGATTCTTAATTTTGAGTAAGATTGTCTAAAAGTTGTATATTTCCATCAAGGTTCCTTGTGAAGAAAGTGTACAAAGTATTACTGTGTAATTTAAAAAAACCTATTTTTTACTAATACTACAGAATAAGGACACTTTGAAGGGCAGAAAATACACACAAATTCTTCCAAATCTGAAAGTAAATGCAGTGGGAAGAAATGTGGCCCAGAGTAATGCAAAACTTATAATGACTCTTCTGAGGAAGCTCTTTAGTTTTAAATTTGCAGTTTCTGTGGAAAGTGCTCATATGGCAGGCTGCATGTTGCACAGTTCCCCTGGCTACAGAATACTGAGACTGAGTGAAATTTTCCCTGAATCCTCAGCTTCCCTTGTAGAAATGGGGAAATTTGAAGAAAGGGAAAATCAGGAGATAAACAAGCTCTCAAAAATCATGTTATTTATTTTCTGGTAATTTATTTCCCATAAGCTCCTACCACAGCAGCCTATTGGAATAACTTTTTGTGACTACACTGGAAGGTAATGTCAACTTTCCATGGGTGGTGTAAATTAGAAAACCCATCCAGATAAAACAGGTGTTAACAGTCCTGCTGGGAGATATTTAGTGCATTCTGCTGACTTGCTGTTGCACGTGGCCCAGATTAAGGCACATTCCACATTTCTATCAAAATTATGACACATGTTAGGAGGTTAAACAGAACACACTGACACGCAGACACATTCGGTTTAACTCTTTTGTAGCAAACTCCTCATTATTTGCAACAGAATAATTCAAGGAGCATTTAATAAAAATTATGTATCAGTGAACCATGTAGCTTCATTCCAGAAAACTGTTCCACACTAAGCATTGACTTTGCAATAAGAGACCATACATGCAAATTAAAAACTGATTTACTGGAGGCATTTGGGAAGAATTTTACCTTAGAGAATAATAACTACTGGTATGTAGAAGGCCTCCCAGGCAAAAATTTTTAGGAAATGGTGCTGGAATTATTTAATTATTAGTTATTTTTTGAGGAAAATATGACAATCCTATTTAAAACTGAAATAGCTTCCACTTCCTTTTCCAACAGATATTAAGGAACACGCACATGAAATTCTTCCAACATGCAGTCCAAACACGAAATATGACCAGTAAACCCAGAAATGTGAAAACAAATTAACTTCTCAAGTACTTGGAGAATTTAACAGACATATGTACTGACCTGCCGATAAAAGAATGTATGAGGTCACTGCTGAGGTCAAAGCATGAGCTCGGGTGTGTATTGTTTTTAAGAAAATGGTACAGTGGGAATTGGATCCCTTCTGGTATGAATTACTATCAGTCCTGTCAGGAACGCAAAAGCAACAATTGGTGTTGCAAATTTTTCACCTAGCCCCTCACTTGATGCTTGGAAACCTTAGAGTGAATGTGAGATTATTTCTGTAATGGCATATACAGAAAACTGTTTGTTTGTTTGTTTGTTTCTGTCTGTACACATCAGCAAGTTAATGAATAATTTAGTTATCCTAAATAAAAAAAAAATCCTAATCATAATTTTTAGATGGCCAAAGAGATCATTAGAAACATCTGTTGGTCATTTTCATATAAAACCAAAAAATGCTCCATCCACAAACACCAAAAACCTTCCACCACATAAGAGGAAACTGCAAAATTTTACACTGATCATCTATATAATGATGTGAGCCTGCTTCTCGTCTTCCTTTCCTACTCACTCTTCTGTTTCTTGTCTTGTCTGCATTTGCTCTCCCATTTTTATAGAGTAGTCTCTGCCGCAGACGTAAAGCACAAAATACAGCAATGGTAATTTCTGAAATGCTTTTGTGCTACTGTAATAGAAATTGTGAGAAGAAAGTTTTGGAATTTTGATTGGAATATAGTGCTGGGTTGGAACTCAACCATGGATGTATTCAAATATGTTGCACAAATTTCTTAGAAAGCTAATATGGCTGCACAGCAGAATGGAAAAATTCTCTTCCAGTGTCTGAAAGTAACTTGCTACTTCAGGACTCTCTTCTCCACAGGCCAGAGGCCACCACCACCATGAAAGAGCCTTATACATGCACTAAGAACGCAAAATTGAAGATAAACACTACCCTGGGAGGACTCTTTTTTAAGGCAATGATAAAAAGAACTCTGTTTAAGCACCGTGTTTCTTAAAGCAATGCTCCACTCCAATAAGCCTTTCTACAATCTTTTTTTTTACTTATGCAACACTTCTGAGTCAGCGAGGTACCAGTGTCTAAATATTTATGGAACTTGGCAACTTCTGAAAATTGGAGGGCAATGTGAAAATGCACGCTTCTTTAAAACAGAGGAGGTTCTCTCTATTAGGTCAAGAGAGAGTCTACAACAGAGTCTTCATTTACTAGACTTAATTAAACCTTTGAAAGAATTCCAGTTCTCTCCTTCGCCACTACTTAGTGCATAGCAACTTCATTTAGCTCACTCAAAAAAGCAGCTTTTAGAAATAAGGGCAGTACAACCAGTGACAGAATGAATCCTTTAAAAAATAAGTAAACAGGTAAACTATGAGGCATTTCACTTCATCTCTTGAACTTTGCAACTGGAATCCAGCCAGATGCACTTCGTGCTTTCTGAACCCTCCCTCCTGACTCCAGCAGAAGTCATAATGTTACAGATTGTGCAGGAGAGACACTAACAGTTTGCTCCTATCCATCTGGCCTTTTGATTTTATAAACATTGTAAGGCTTTTTTAATTAGATATATTTTTCATATTATCCTGGGAATATTTATAGAATTTATAGAACATATAGTATTTATAGAACATACAGTATTTCTAGAACATTGAGCTCATCAAAAGAAAAGTGGTAAAAGTACTTGTTATTAGCAACGTCTAAAAGCACAGCCCAGAGTTTTCTGTAGGACTAAAGTTACGTGGCTGGTCCTCCAGCTGGAACATAAAGTCCTTGGGAAGATATATGCATGAGAGAACATAAGTTACTCGTTTTCCTTTATGTTTAGTTTTCATATTACTTACTCAAATTGATCCAAGCCCTAAAGAAAAAGACAAAAAAACCTGATGATGAATTGACATCACAGGTTAGTAAAACCACTCAGATTAAACCAGATGTCTTTAAAACCCACAGGGATAACACAAGAGACTCATACTCAGGCTTTCACTTTCGCTAGTGTACCTGATCATTGCATTTTAAACCATGTTTAGCATAATATACATAGGAATATGAGGCCCTGCTGTACATATTTTCATACCATGCTTCTAAACAGCTTTCATGCTTGCCTATCTCTGCCCCTTTCTCCTAACTGTGGTAAGAATTTTTCACACTTTCACAAGATCTCATGTTTAGATTCTCGGTCAAGGAAAATAAAAGCACCTGGAACCACAGAAGGCAGTGGGATATCTGCTTGTCAGCTCAACAGGATCAGATTTTTTTTCTTGACTTCTCAGCCAAATGCTATAAGAGAAACATCAGAAGTTCTCAAGCCTATAAAATGAAGTCTTAACAAGCACTTAATTCTTGTTGTCCCATCACTTCCAGTTGTAGCCAATGAAGTGTAAAGTGTAGGAGGAAACAATTTTTTAAAGTTATCCAAGTGTTTTAAAGTTCCAAAATACTGCCAGTATTATTGAAAAAAATAAGTATTTTAGAGGGCCTTTAGAGGGGGCACATATCTTCAAATACATTAATTCATACAATGCAACAATATAAATCTTTCGAAACTGTTTATGCCAAGAAATCCAAATAGAAGCTTTATATATACAAGAACTGTGAAAACACCCTTGCACATATGTTTACCCTGGAGTGTTACTGCTGATCTGCCCATGAACTAAGTAAGAGCTCTTAGCAGAAGAAAAACAGCAAACACCTAATTAAAAGTTGTTATTGGGAGGAATTACTGAGAAAATCTGTGTGACAGGCGAAACAGTTCACAAGGCTGGGATGCTGGCTAGTTAGTTATGTGTGCAGTTAGAATACAGAAGCCTATCTAACTCCATGAACTACTATTTATGAAAAATAACAATAAAAAAATATTAACTATTACATGCAAATAGGTCTCATTTCTCAAGTGTGGAAACCAAGGGAAATTCTTGTGGTGTTTTTTTCCCCTAGAGGGAAATGCCATTCGTACATTCCCATGGTAATTCCAAAAAAACATTGAAGAATCAAGAGGTATGAATAATTCAAACAAGGTTCTAATTAGCTGACAATACAAGCCTAAACAAATTATAATCTAATTGTTATAGAATTAAAGACTGCCAAAAGCTACAAGCTAAAATACAAGTATATTTCTCTTTCAGGAAGACTGTTCAGATTCACTGTTCAGAACTTTGCAGTTTTGGTGCTGGTCCAGATGCCACCTGAAAGAGTTGCTAGGAACTGCATAGGTAAACAAATTTTTTAAGCTGATATAAACTATCAAAAAGGCAAAAAATATTTGTGATCAGTTTGTGAGATTGAATACAACCTAGTCCCAACAACATAAAAAAAGTATCTTGGACAGACACTGAAAATGAACCCTGCCCAGACCAATATATATCCAGACACTGGGCCAACTTAAAATAAGTTCAACTTTAAATAAGTATAGCTCTGATTTATGTCATGTGGTCATCTATTGATCATATGGTCAGCAGACTGCTCAGACTAGGAGTGTTTTAAATAAGTCC
Organism: Corvus cornix cornix; assembly: GCF_000738735.6. Taxonomy (NCBI): domain Eukaryota; kingdom Metazoa; phylum Chordata; class Aves; order Passeriformes; family Corvidae; genus Corvus; species Corvus cornix. The sequence continues at coordinate 37,906,207 of NC_047057.1, read as the reverse complement.
TGCACATCTGAGAGCTGCCAAATAGATTACTGTATTTCTATTTATACTATTTATTTCTGCTTAAACAAAAATGGTTGTACTGTATTCTAACTATTCATGTATTAAATTTCAGGTCATAGTGGATTTAAACAGACAAGTTACATAAAAAAAATAAAATCAGGAGATTGTGTTAATATTTTAATTAACTTGATCAAAAGCCTTTACATGAAAAGGGATTAGTTAATGCTGTTGAAATGAGCAGTCTTTGTGATACTTGTTCTAAAGTTAATTTAAGCCAATTTACCCATCTCTACCTTAATAGCATTGCCTATAATAGGGTCACCAGGTGTAACAGAGTTTATATTTAGAGCTAACACTGGTATTTAAGTCCAGTTCAAAGTTTGTCAAAATCTTTACTAACACAATTTCAGGTGCCTCATGCTATCTGGTGCCACTTCAGAGTGGCACTTGACAGCAGGAGAAGGCTGGTGGAGCCGTTATTTCAATGAGTGAAAAAACCATGACTACTCTCCATCTGGTCCCATGGCTGTGCACATGATCATGAGGGACACGAGACTTTTCCTGACAAACACAGCACGTTTCATTTTGACATTTCATGGAATATATGGTGATTGCAACACTAGTGCATAAATATACACTGGAAGCGCAGGCAAAGAAGTCCATTCTAACTCCCTAACACAGCAACTTTAGATATTGGGGTAAAAGGAGGAGAATGAAGGAATAAAAATGCCAGGGTCAATTGTTCTTTTTAAGCCACCCCTCACATTGTCATTCTCAGAGAGGCAATATTGACCTGATGGACCACTGCTGTGTGCTATTCATGTGTGCCAGCAACAGCACACTGGGGAGAGGCTGTAAGTGGAAGGGATTTGCAGCAGGGTTCAAAGAGGAGTTTGTTCTTTGAATATAATTACAGCCAAATAAAAGCACAAGGTTAGGCAGGTCAGTGTGCATAAAAGTCAAGGAACTCCAAAATGGTGAATATGTAAAAGACACTGTAAAATCAAGCAGTTTTGGCATTCTTTCCATGAAACAGGCTAACACTAAGCTGCAGCAGATGTAGGCAGCTTCTGTTCCAGCAAAGATCAAGGGCAGAGTGAGAAAATACATCTGGACAGATCACAGTAGTTTCAGTATGCACCTACTTTCATTCTTTCTCTTCCTTTTCTAACACTGTAATTGTATTATATTCTGGAAGTAATGCAGTACTGCCAAAAAAACTCGAATTTTTTTGATGCAACAAATTTTTGTTATTTTACTTTCTAACAGGAGAGTGGGGGAGGTTGTGAAGGCTTTTTAATGTACATCATCATTTTAAATTTGGAAAGACAGGATAGTTTTTGTTGCCACATTAGTCTGTAATTAACACACTAGATTGCTAGGACATTCCGCGTTACTTTATTATTCTCATGTCTTGCAGTCTCTTTGCTTTAAGGCCAAGCTTTTAAATACCAGGTATGTACAGCGGCTAAAAGATGATTCAGTGACCAGCACAGTCACCTAGGCATAATGCACCACACCATACCTCCAAAAGCTTGATCATTTGTTGGACAGTGTTTACTATAATTTTAAACATAAGTGTTTAAAATTACAAAAAGGTGTCTTCTTTCTTCCCTTCTGCAGCTAAACTCACAATGCAAGCCATTCCCACCCTAACATTGCTAGTTCCTTTAATTACAATGGAAGCCACAACTTGTTGATTTCTGGCACCCTCTGCTGCTTTACCACAGACAGCATTTTATGGACCATTGCACAGTTCCTGTATCTCCATTAAAACATCTTGCCAGTAGTTGCATTTCCCAGCCCAACCAAGTGAAAGCTGATGATACTCACACTTGGTGTGTGCCCTCATTTATTGTTTGCAGATGTTGATGCTTAATTCTCAAAATCTGTCTAGTAGATCTTTTCTAAACTTAATCTGGACTCACTCTAAGGAACAGAGATAGTAGTTCTGGCAAATCTGTAGAAGAGTGGCCACCTCATGCTCTCACAGATGCCCAGGTAATACAAAAATTCCAAGAATTTGAAAGCTCCCACAAACTTTCCTTCACACATGAGAGGGAGAGTGGCTTAAATACCTTTGGAAGTGTGTAGAATCATTGAGATTTCAAAGAAAACAGCACAAGGTACTTGACACATATTCATGACCATGTGTGTGAGGCAAACACCAAAACACACGTGCGCATCGCTTCTCAAGAGACTTGCTGTTACTGAAGCTGCAGAATTCTGCATTGTCAAGAGAGGCAGTGGCAGATTATTTCAGGAAGAAGGATGAGTGAAAGGCCTGGGGACTTCACCTCAGCGTTAAGAAATGTTCTTTTGTGAAAAGTCTACCTCTCCAAGGAAACTCAACAGACACAGAACAATAACCTTTTCTAAATAACATACAGCACTCAAAATTACAAAAGTCTAAGCAGAAGTGGGAGTGGTTAGAAAATCTTTAAATAGAAGTCCCCAACTGTAACTAAAAAAACCTGGCATTTTGCCACAGTTCCAAAATAATCAGACATTTGAAAAAATCTAGAAAGCTGACAAAATCTCAGCACTACCAGAAAGCCTTGTTTGGTTATACTGTAAAATAAAACCACTTCAGATACATTGTTTATTTTCTTGTTCAGCTTAAATATGCCTTTTTGCTGTTCAGCAAAATATCATGCACTTTCTTCTCTATTTTTAAATCCAGTAAACATTCTAGACATTCCTAGTATTTATAACATACTCTCCCTATAGAAGATGATAAAAATACACCATCATAAAGCACACATATTTACTGTAATCTGCTGCTGCTGTCTGGGAAAAATCTGTTAATGTCTTATAACCACAGGTGCTTTCTAGAATGAATGTCATAGTCAATTTTTGGGTATATATTTTAACTGCACGTTTATGTTATGACTTTTCAGTGCATTCCTATTAATGGAGGTTTCAAGGCCATTTATTCCTCACCTCTTTGTGTAAGCATGTGTATTGCTAATATATATTAGTTCAATTCCAAAACTTCAGGGAATGTTCACATGACATTTCTGGGGGCGGGAGGGAACCCCACCACAGAAAACCCAACTAAAAATAGAAGATCATGGAAAGCTAATTAGAGATGGGTGAAATGGAGTGACTGTAAACTGCATCTCTTCAAACAATAAATACTTCACACTGTACATCACCCATTAGTTTTCAAGCACACTGCAGCATTTAATCTCTGCATGTCCTCCCAATACAGTTTAACTCAAGTTTTGATCAACTGACGTTCCTGACAAATATAGTTGAGGGATGGGGAGAAGAGACAGATGGGTGAGATGGTCATATCTCAGTGGCATGAGTGGTATATTCCAGATAGAGATTGAAGGGAGGTGAGTTGCAAAGAATTGCAGGGGGGAGAGGGAGAAGGAAAGCAGTGTGTGAGGGAAAACAGTTGACTTTAAGGAATAAAAAGATCTTTTAGTGTTTGGTAGTCTTGGTCTAAGAAGCAATGTGTGCATAACCCTAATTCCAGTCCTAACCAAGCAAACCCAACCCTAACCTAATGACTCAGTAGATTTCATGGAGTCTGTATAAGTATTCATCACAATATATGTACTTTTCAAGACATGATTATTTCATTAACATCTAGATGAGTTATTCTCATATGATTCTACACAGTAATAACACAAAGGATTTGTAAGCGTAAACAAAAAGGCTAATAACAGCGCACAATTTATACTTCATGAATAATGTACTTCTAGCCTAGTAAAATAACACTCAGGATGTGTTCCTGTGCCATTTTCTTTTATGACTTCAGACAGTCAAATGTGAGTGACTCAGGGGAATATGTATATCAGTGCCTGATAATAGTGAGTAACTCTGAGCTGTTCTGTGAAGAAAGATTGTTATAAATCTTGTGGTCCTTTTAATGTTCTCAAATTTAATGTTCTAAATGTAAAGAGAATTGCTTGTTTCAGTGCAGAATAAAGAGGTCTCACAACAAGCAAACTAGAATCAAACCATATCAAAAAAGAGATGATTTTGTTGCCTTCTCCTCCCCTTCCTTCCTAAGACAGTAACATTCTTAGGCAGGATGAATGAAGTCTTCCATTCTTTATTCTTTACTAATCTCACACTTGCAGCAGTTCTTCCATCCTTTCCTCAGCTTCCTTGTTCTCTCAGAGTAAAAATATGCTTGGTCTACCACAAAAAGGCAACTGTCTGTCCAACTGTCATCCCATCTATATTTTCTCTTAAATTTCTTGAGTTTCTGGAAATTTTAGGGTTTGTTCACAGAAGCAGTTGGATTTCCTCCTCTTCCAGTTCTATACTAAACCAGTTTGCCTCTCATCTTACTCAAATTGGCTGTGTTAATAACATTAATAATCTCTTTTCAGCAAAACTTGAAACAAGAATTCAAACATCTACATCCTTGAGATTCAACCACCATTAACACCTTTAACCTTGCCCTTACAGAAATTGTTCTCTTTCCTTTCTTTATTCTCTCCATTCATAGATTCACAATTATTCCCAAAATGTATACTTAGATAGACCCTCATTATTCCCTTTATCTTTTTTCTTTTGAGGTTACACGTCTATAGTCTTGATATTCTCATTTTCATTTTTAGTCTAGTTGTAATGTCAAGTTAATATCATCTGCAAAAAAAAACAACCAAACTTCAATATATGTGCATATTTTCACTGTAGATATATCTACATGCATTGCTTTTAGCCAGAGAAATCTTAAATTTCTATGGCACAGAGAATTACATAAAAAAAGGCATGAGCAAGGTGTATGAGTTTATAAAATGGCTTTGGTTTTTGTTTTCCTAAATGTCTAAAACAAAGAAGGAAACTACAGTCCTGAAGTTCAGCTTCTAAAATTTTGTCCTGCAGTCATCATTCATGATTCAAGAGTTTTAAATATGGGAGACTTCAATGATAGTTGGCTTCAACACTCACTGAATGCCAAACAAATTACAAATGCTTTGAAGCCATCTAGTACATTGTATGCTGAATAGTGGATTGCAAGTGTCTGGATATGTCAAACACGTCCAAGAAAGCCTTCCCTCAAACAGCTGAGGGCAGTCACTGGAGAAGGATGTGGGAATGGGATTGGTTCTTAAAAGGAAGATCACACCCTGAACCTACCTAGGAAATGAGAGTACTTGTCCAAGAAATCATCTTCAGAAGGCTAGTTAGGACATGCTCCTGGCTATGACAGTATCAGGCCCTTGGGTTCTGGGAATCCCAGAAAGGTTAAAAGTTGAATGTAAATCACCTACCTAGTGAAGAAACTCACAAAGCACAGCTAGTTAAGTAAAAATAGATACGGGCCTATTTGAAAGTGCAATCAAAAAATGGGAAATCTGAATCAGATTGAGGAGTGCCATTTCCCTCACAGAAAATTACCCGCTTATATCCTTTCATAATGGAGCTGTGTCAGCCTTGTCCACACTTCCACCTGGAGCTGCCAGTGTTGCAAGGTAGGAGAGAAGAGATGGTGAAAAGAAGTATTTGTTACCAGTGTGGCTCTAATGTGTATTTTACCCCCAGTTCTCCCCAAAACCTAATTGCACAAGACTTTATTCTGCCAAACCGCAAGAGCTGGATTCAGAAATGTGTAATTAACCAGTAAGTGTTTGTGAGGTGGGACACCGAAGAATAGATAAGATGCATATTACCATGACCCAATTTTCCCAGGGAATGGGGAGTATGATGCTTCTGCCGCCACTTAAGAAGTCCAAGGAAGAAATGCAATTGTCAGGAGCTTGCTAACATTTGGGGACAGGCTCATCTACAATGAGGGCAAAATGTCCTCATGAAATTCCCAGCTGGACAACAAGATGGCTTGAGGCTGCACGAAAGTGTGGACAATATGGTCCGAATTTAAAAAAAAGGGGGTCATACAGATGTCAAAAGGGGTCATATAGGTGTCACAGGAGGAAGAAACTGGCCTGCACATTAAAGGAGCTGGGATTAGTTTTCAAAACTCAGATTGAACTCCCAGTTTCCCAAGAGACCATATTTCTTCACCCCGCTGAATTTCTGTATATATTTCAATCTGTCACACTTGTGTGGAAGGCTCACCTGGAGCTGCTCCAAAGCACAGAAAGTGTATCTTGAATCCATACAGCCAAACTCACCAACAACTGCACCAGCAAAGCCGGAGATTCTTACACAGTTCAAGACTGTGCAGACAGGGAGAGGTCACATGTGGGCCCACTTGACAGTGAACACAGGAATGATATTTTCAGGCTTCCCATTCCTCAAAGAGCTACACACAACCATACCACACACATTTTCACAAGGAATTCATGAACCTTAGTAGAACTCTCAATGTTTACTTTATACACAATTACCCAGTTTTTCACAAATAATTTTTAGACACAGAACATCATGCTTGGATATTGACGTTGCTGGACACGGATGGATGCTGCTCCACAGTGTCCGCCCAGCACATCCATGTCAGAGGAAGTCTGAAGGACACATGTGGCACATTCAGCAGTTGTAGTTTCCACCTATTTGTCCTGTCCACAGGCTGACTCCCTGTTAAGAAGAGATCTGCATGCACCCCATTTTCTTGCAACCTTGTCCTCCTCCAGAGAAAAACCCAAGCAAAGAAGTAGAGATGGAGCTCCCCATGGGCTTCTGTGGGACTACAAGAACACTACAGAGCACATCTAGCCCAGTAAGTTACAAAACAATGTCTACCAGTATATATGGTAACTTTGTCCTACTTCATCTTTAGGCTTCACACACTTCAACTTTCTCTCTCACAGAAAAAGCTCCCTTGTTAAGCAGGGACTGATTGACCTACTCTGCCTTCCTCTTGTTAATGTACACAACTTTTCTTCAGTCTCATAGAATAAAGCAATATTTTTGGCATTCTTCTGTCTTTTTTACAAAACATTTTTAATTTATTAGCATCTTTTTAAAGGCATTATTAACGAAATAAAGTACTATGTTGTAGAAATTATCTTATTAGTTCTAAACATAGTCACACCAATTCCCACTTTTATCAGATACACTGCTGCTCACACAAAATTAGTGGTAGCGTTGATAACTAAAGCTTTTTACTAAAGATTCTTATCAATTTGGCAATGTTCTACAGCTCCAACACCTCTTCTCAACTCCCTGATTTCCAGGATGAACAAGACCTGTATTTTTACTTAAGGGGCACGTGAAAGTGCAAAAAAACCAAAACATTTTGCTTTGAATCACTTTTGTATTGAGGTGCAGCAGTAAGTCATCACCATGCTGTTTGATTTAATAATTCTTCTGTGGAACCTAGCAATAAATACATGTCCACAGCTATAGGCAATCGGGTCCCTGGCTTATACCTTTTGTAAGTCAGGAGTAAGAATCAGGACTGCCATTTTAATATTCCTGGTGTTAGTGATCTCTCAAAGTTTGGCTAAGTAATGGAAACCGTTGAGAATGTGTATGTTATGTTGTTTTTCCATTCTGGCCTCGGTAGTTTTCTTTTGGAATGTATTAGCAATTACACCCAGTTTGTTAGGGGAAAAGCAGGGGATGATAATTCCCAGCCCTTCATCTCCTTCTTCCCCTTCAGATCTGACACGTAACATTTTGAAAGTGTCCAGCTCCCCTGGATGTCAAAGATACCACCTTCTTGTTATGTTACCTAGCAGGGTTCCTCTATGTAGTCTCCAGCTTGCCTAAAACAAGGGCTGAGATTTCCAGAGGGGTTGCCCAGACACCTGCCCCAGTTGAGGAAAATCCTAAGTGGTGTGGGGTATGGGAGGACACAGGCCAGATCCTGAAGCAGTTTTCTGACCCAGTAGCCTGGAACTCCCCCCCTGAACGAATTCAGAATCCAGCTGAGGTGGGGAAGTATCTGAAGGAAAACTTCAATAACAATGCTGATGAAAAGAAAAAGCTCATTGCCATGTGCTGGGTCCTGGCTGCTGGGACCACAGCGTATTTGTATTATAAACCATAAAAATTACCTTTGACACATACCTTTGGTTGTATAAATTGGTAGAAAAGTGTGCTAAAGATCAGATTGACAAAATAAAAAATAGTCTTCACGAAATGCATACAACACTAGGAGACTCTTTAATAAGAAAGGTCTTTCCAGCCTTATCATAACTATGAGAAAACCCCTGCTACCAAGAAAAATCAAGGATGCTTTTGTACTTAGATGTGTATTGGCAGAAACAGTTCTTGTGGGAAGTAGCAAGAGCTAATTCTAAGAAAAAAACCTATTAAGGCAGCATCAGTCTCTGAAGGAAAAAATCAACTTGAAGAGCAGTAAAGAAAAAATTTTTGTCAACTTTGAATTTATTTTACTGTTTATACTGCTGACAGCACTGTAAACTTCATGAGGAAAGAATAGAAAAATGATGTTTGTAAAATTTTCTAGTGACAACACTGCAAATGTCACCATTAAAAGATTTTCAGTCCAACACCTTTTGATTCTCTTGCATTTTCTCCAACTACCCCAGGATGGATTGAATTGCTATGCTCTGTATGCTTACTGTATGCCTGATGTGATGTGTTAAAAGCCAAAACACTGGAGATTTTCCATTATATTTGTAATTTGTTCAGGAGGAAAAAAAAAACACTCTAAATGCTTTCTCTTTGAACAATTAGATAAAAGCTTTGTAAGGTATTTTCTACCCAGGACTCTATCCTGCTTTTCCTAATGATGGGGGAACTTGGAACAGAAATTAAAGAAGCAAATGGGTTATAAAGAGGCAGAAAGGAATTAGCTTCAGATTTTACCAAAAGGTAAACCCTTGAAATCCCATTATTTTCTAAATAAAGGTGATATGAAATGTCCTTAATTGATAGACTTATGGAATATTTCATACAAGGAAACTATAAAAATTATTGTGGCATTGTTTTCCACTGAAGGGATTCAAAGAGATGATGAAAAAATAGATGAAATGCCATATTGCTCCTTGAAAGAATAGCTGTAAAGAAAAAATAGGCAATACTCTACATGACACTGTGGACAGACAACATATGTTGTAATACACATAGGTTTAAATCCTTATTATATTTATGATAACAATTCCTTAGAAATACCAAAATCTTTACACCACAGTAGACTTACCCAGCAAACAAGTAAACCTCTCTAATTCTCTTACAAATTTCATTTATTTAAAGCTTCTGAGATTAGAATATGAAATACTTTTTCCCCCAGTACATCTCAGGTTCTCAAGTTCTGTGTTCAACATCAAATGGGTGAGCATAATGAAAGCCACGAGAATCCTGGTAAAGGTAACTATGCAGAAACTGGGTGCTGCTGCGTTTCACAGGTTTTAATTTTTATGAACTTGGACCTATGGAGCCAATTCACCTTGTCTGCAAGTATGTTATATACCAATGCCAAAATGAGCATAGAGTGCAACACATTGCAATAGAACTAAAGAAAAACTAAACCCCAAGCATTTTATATACATTTAAAATAAACATTAAAATATGTTTACAATCTAAGGCAACAGCTGAATTGAGATGCCTCAAAAATCACTTGAAAGATGATGCCATTCGCAAGAGGAAAACCAAATTGTGAGTGGAACAGAACTTGGGAATATTGGTAGTGATTAATTATGAACCACTATCAATTTCATCCACAGAGAATATCAAGTATTTCCAGCAGCAGACAATCCATGTCAGTGCTCCCTAGCTTTTTTAAAACTAATAAAATATCTTAGACCTCCTGAAAATGGGTATCAATGGCCTTCTGGAAAGGGTATCAAATGGCAGATTAATAGAGAAAACATTTCCCCTTAATTGCAAGTTATGAGAGCAAGGATTACGAAAACATATGTGCAAGAAGAGGGTAGTGGGATTCTTGAGGTTTATTAACTAAAAATTTTAAAATGAAAGCGGTGAACGAATGGCTAACAAATGTTATTGGAATATTTTGACTGTTGCTGGTTTGATGGCTGGTGTTCTGGCAAATTCTAACAGGACATATTGTTACATACTAGTGTATGTCAAACATACAACATGCAAACTAGCTTCAACCACTGTTATATTTTTTTCCCCTGCATGTTACAAACACCTTCAGAGTCCACTGCTATAAGGAGAAGAGAATAGCCCTACCATTAACTGAGTGGGCTAGCAAAATTGAGCACTGCCAAGGAAAATTACCTGAAAATCTGGTAAAATTGTGTCTTTGGTTAGGTTAGACCAGTGCACAGCCCAAAGGAAACAAATGAAGAGCAGGTTCAAAACCTGGAGTCTCTGAGATGCTCTGAAAGAAAAACTGACACGTTTGAACTACTTTAACTTCATTTTAAATTTCCTAACTCATTTTAGAAATCAGCAGTACAGAACCAGTATGTGAAAAGACAGGAAAATGATTTGATCAGTCTGTAGGGAAAAAGCAATTCAGTAAAGAGATTGTATCAAAAGAAGGATAAATACAGATATTATTATGAAGTTAAAGTGGCTAAATGCGACACTTTAGTCGCCGTGCAAACACTGATGTATGACTAGGCACAGGAGTTTTCAAAGCACCTGGTTTGAGACCCAGAGCACCTGGGACAAATTCTTTGGCCTGGCTGAGCTGAGAGATGGGCTTATGGGAGGAGAAAGATGAACACAAAAGAGAGCCACAAGTACTGCTGCAGCATGGGCATGCACTGACCATGTTTTCCCCATAGCTGCATGAAGCCAGAGATGAAATCCAGAATCCCTATGCCACATAGAAGTGCAACAGAGGACATATACCAGTGTTGTTTTGGAGATACAAATATTGCTAGAGTGAATAGTTCTCTCCGCAGCTTGTCCTTCTCTCATGGCAATGAAGCTCGATAGACAACGAGCGGTGGGTCCCTAAGCAATCCTCGATGGCCACTAACCACTTACATAACCTTGGGAAATCATACCACTTTACTGTGCTTTTGTCTCTCCTTGTTTGTCTTGCCTGTCTGGAATGGCAAGTTTTAACGTGATTAAAGTAGAGAGTGATTATCTCTTGATCTGTGAGTGTAATATTAGAGTTCCACGCTGGAGTTCCCAAAGTTCTCAGCCAGAGCCACTAGGTGCTGCTGTAATATGAGTAAGTAAAATAATAACTATTATTAAGGAAATTATGTACATTCTTTCTATTGACTGTTTCAAAAAGTCTGAAAGTCAGAGAAAATCTTATTCTAAACCTGCACATTTTTTGAACAGTAAGAACCAAAAGACTCCATTATTAACTTCACTAGTACTCAAGAACTTTCCCCTTAACTCTTGACACTTTGCAAAGAAAAGCTGCACCTTCCACCATTAAAAAATGCACTGAACAAATGCATTTTCTTTTCTATTTTGTTTCCATTTTTAAACCCAGTTTCAGCAGTTTGCTATTATGCAAGCTCATCCAAATCACTATACTGCAAAATCCTTGCCAGCTACACAACCATGTACCTTATTTATATATTATTTGAATGCAAACAGAAAGGCAAAGACCTCAGCATGGGAGAGTATGACTTGAATTGCAAATGATTCAATAAATGTATGGTGATTTTACTGAGGCTCAGATTTTGTGTCTGTCACTTTCACAGTCTTCTAAGGAGGTATCATCTTATGTGGTAGTTGACTAGCCACAAACACAGTAGAAGATTAATAAGACTCCATATGAATCACAGTCACTAAATGCTTCTTGTCTGAGAGTATTAAAAAGTCTTTAGACAGCTGCCAGCTATAGCTCAGAGAGCTATATGACTAAAGTGCTATTTCTGAAAGTCTTGGAGTCAGTTCATCTAGCTGGACTTCACAGTGGACAATCCAAAAGGCTATTTATATTTAAAAACAATTTGGCAAGTGTTGTTCATCAAACCAGTTTTCCAGACACAAAGACTCCACTTAATAATTTATTCTTGGATTTACTGCCCTTAAAACGAAGCTAAATGAAATTATTTGGATCATCAGAAGAACAGGTCTGATAAGGCAGTTCTGGATTAATTAGAAGTGATGAAATTTTGCTGTCAAGTTATCTCAAGATCCAAAGTTAGCACAGAAACAAAGTGAAAAACACTAAGAATGTGTGGAAAAAAGTATCAGGAACACTGTACAAGAATTAGAACTTTATGGTAAAATTGGGACAGAATATTCATATTCTATATAAATCCATATTAAAAAGCATTTTAGGAAGGTGCAGTGGTGCCAACACAAACTAAAAATGTATTTTATTCTTACCATTTGAGACTGGCTCCGTGGACAGCCATTGATATCTTCAACCTTTTCATTTGCTAAACAAAAACAGTGAGGGGAAAAGCAAAAGTAAACAATGAGATAAAACTTTCCTTTCCAACCCCTGGTCAAAAGAAAAAAAAAGAAAAGGAAAGAAAAAAAACCAAACCCAGAAACCTAAAAATCAAAACAGGAAAAAAAAATCCGAAAAAAAGCAGAAAAGGCACAGCAATAAAATGCAGAGGGTTTTGTTGACAGAGAGCTCCTTTCTAAGTACAGCTCAGTCATACAGTAACAACACTCTTGTTAGCAGCAGTTGCTTCCATATGCCAAATCATGCAAAGGGGGAAGTGCGAAGGAGGTCGCTGCTAATTCTTCAGCCCCTGCAAAATAACTGCTGACATGAAATCTTCCACAATTGTCTTTGCAGGGTCAGGATACAGTTTCAAGGAATCCCAGAAAGTATGAGCCACTCCAGCTAACAAAATGCACACATGGGAGACATATGGTTTAATGGAGCATTCATTTCTGACAATTCAAAGTGTGTAAGATACAGTTCTGGCCATTTAAAGTATGGTTAAACAGCAACTTCCAAACATGCTCACATAAACATATTTTTTAATTAAGACAAGGATGAACCACACATATCAGAGACATATGGACCCAGTCAAATTGTATTATTCAGGGTTCATCTTATTGTTAAATACATTCAGCTTGAATTATATATTCCCCCATGCAAGGAGTCAGCTCGCAGTGCTTCCCTCAGCCCTGGTCTTACCGATGATCTGGATGATTTCTGCTAGCAGAACTCCATCCGCAATGTCCTGTTGCAAATCCTTGATCAACCGCTTGTGGCCAGATTTTGCTAGGTAGTGGTTAGCCCAGTCAGTGTAAATCTGCAGAGCAGAGCAGGAGGGCAAGGGGAAGAAGGGGAAGAGAGGAAAAAAGACAATAAAAAGTCTTAAAACAAATGTTGGCTTACATAGCAGAACTATTCTGGAACACATTCCCATTTAAGAAGTCAGCACCAAGGGAAAAAATTTTAATGTGTTTTTTGACTTTTTTTTTTTTTTCCCCCTAACGGCCATGCCCCTCCCCCTGCCATCCTCTGTTTTATTTTAGCTTCAAATGATTCAGGCTGTTTCATGAGGGTTCAAACTTGCTGTGACCGAGCAAAATTCCCCTTATGACTGTAAAGGAAACTCCTGTCATAAATCAATCACATCTACCACAATTCCACCTCCCACCACACTTCTACCTCCATGCATGCCCCGCCAACAATGTTCATACTCTGGGGCTGTCTAAGAGAAAGTGATAGCAGAGACATGTGCCTGTGTTTGGCTAAGGATTAATTGGGGTGTTGCTGGTGTTCCTGCGCCCAGTGATGCCTCTGTAACACTTATGCAGTAATCACTGTGTTCCACTGCCCAGGGACAGGTCGTTTGCCCCCTTGCCTGCACTTCAAAGTGCTTTAATGTGCACAGAGGAGACTGAGAGCACCAGATGCACAGTATCACTGGGATTAGAGTATATATATTCTGGAAATATGCTGTGCCCTTTCTTTGCCTAAAGAGGATTGGGAAATGGTGAGATTGAGCAGCACCAAACACTTAGCAACAAAAAATGGCAGTTATCAACAAAAGGTTGAAAAGGACCAGCTGAATGACATCCTCCAAAATAAGGGAGGAGAGGAGCGTGAAGAGAGAGGTGGAAGGCATTTCATAAGGTGCATATGTACACAGAGTATTTGGTAACACCCCCAGCACACACACAAGCAGAACCAGGTTCACTTAAGGCGGGAGAAAAGGAACAGACACCTTCCCCTTTACACTGAAGGAGAGTGCCCCCCAAGAGCTTCTCACACCATACTGGGGTGTCCCAGCAAGCAGAGGGAGCCCATGCTAATGGAGATTGGCAGGGGGTGTCACACAGCAGGAGGGTATCCGTGGCCCTTGGCAGCCAACCCTGGCTCCCTTTTGCAGGGTGTCTGTGACCTCTTTCCTCACTCCAGAAAACAGGACTTGTATAGAACCTCCCAAACCTCCCACTGTCGTGGGATGATACCACTGAGAGAAAGCACATATGAATTACAGCACCACCATGTGAGTAAATAAAATAACTAAGAGTTGTTCTCTGCTGAGAATATTGTTTGAAAATGTTGAAACTGCACCTTTTTCATAAAAAAAAAAAAACAACTTACTTTATAAACATCCTTTTATCTAACCTCATAGACCCTTGGGAGAGGAAGGGGTCAGAATCCCATTTTGTGAAGAGAGAAACAGAGGCCAAAGCCATTTACTTGCTTATTTCATCAAGGAAATCTGTGGCAGAGCCAGGGTGGGAAAACAGATGCAATTCCCAGCCCAGAGCCTAACCCAGAGAACTGCCATCTGCTTTTCACCCTACAAAAGTATCACTACTTAGTCCATGTTCACCTGCTAAGGACTCCTTCGCTACCTGAGTACCTTTGCCACAGATTTTCAAGCTCTTTATTGAAAGAGAGAAAAATAAAACTTGTTTGGTCTACTCTATTTCTTCCCATGTTCTTGCAGGTGGATCACCAGTTGATTTGCCACAGCTTTCTTGATAGCTTTAGAACTTTAAATAACTCCACAGAATTAAACTGTGGAAGTGGATTCACCCTCCCATAGTCAAAGGATGCTACTGTTAAATGGGGCCCTTCATCTCCCTGCTACACTCAGAAGTACACTTGAGTCCCCTGTGTTTTCACTGATTTCATATTCTTTTTTCCCTATTACAGATGAGTAACATAAAAGGCTCCATTAAAATGTTTTATTTTAAAGCAAACTGTAGCTAAGAAAGTGTTTCTTCAACTGTATAATCATATGGAGTGAAATGTGGGGTCTCTATAAAGATTGTATGAACACATATTTAAAATAATATGAAACCATGATGATAAAAGACATACCACACCCATATCATCATATATTCCCTACTACTACTATTTCAACTTCAGTCATTCTTTTAAAGTAATGTTTCAAAAATACTCTCTATTAATACAAGCAGAACTATTTTCTGTATTCCAATGAAACTGATCCACTGGAACATATAAAATTTAATACCACTAGTATTATTTTAGGTTAGTTTCATATTACAAATAAAAATACCAGGCATTTCCTTTTTCATTTGTCACACCCTCACATAATCGGGTGTATCAGTCCTAATTCTGACTACAATTTGAACTATCCTCCCACTAAGCAGACAAGGACATTTCAGTACAGCAGCTGCTTTGCAAGTGTCTAGTATTCAAAGAATGGACTTCACCAATCCATCCACCCCCTTCATAATTCTCTTTTCTCATTAATTTAAAAGTGATAAGCATAAAGAATGCAAACAGTGTTTTGTAAGCAAAGGCTGATTATCCACACCATACCAAATTTTTTCTGATGGTCAGCATTTGATAGTCATGCAATGGTACAAAAACAGTACTGGGAGGAGGCGGTGTTAAAAAAGGAGTCTTTTCACTTCAGATGTATTCTAAAAACATCAGGAAGGCAAAGATTTATTGATGGAGACAATATAGCAAACCAACACCCAATTGGCAACGGAATGTCCCATTTTATTTCCTCTCTTTCTGTAGGAAATACCACTTGCTTCTGTTTCCCCCCTTCCCCATAGGATGCCTTTCTCATTCATCTCATTCTTCTGGGGACCCAATTGGTCAGGAGTCTTGTAAAAAATGAAAAGCATGTAGGTAGACACATGAAATTGCAAGAATGCACACATGCCACTATAATCTTTTTACATTAAATTCTCTGATGTAAATATAATGAGAAATAGACTCCCCCCTTCACAGCTTTTAAGTATCAATGCATCTTGTAAGTTTTATCTTTAAATCCTTGGGAAAATGTAAAGCTCCAGTGTGCATCATTCACAATACTCAGCTATCAAAGGAGAAAACTCAGAACAGAAGATAAAAAATCAGTAACTTCATGCAAGTCTGCCTTTTATGAGTGCTCCCCTTCCACTGGATGCAGAGTAGCTCTAAGGAGGAACTGTGCATGCTCCCCCTCTTAGAACTAGCAATAGATCATGACATCTTGCATTAATTGTGCAGCAGTGTTTCCCCAAAATCCTCTTATGTTGGATTTTTCTATAATGAGGCTGTTTCAGAGAGAAACACAGACATGAGAGTTAGTTGTTGCAACACTTCCTCCCCTCTTCACTGCTCCAGTAACCCTGCGCTACAGCCACACACTGGGCCTGGTTGCTGACTTACTCATTTCCTCCCCAGGCTTCCTCTCCTACCACCCTGCTTTACAGGCACGTCTGACCGGGAGGGCTCCGCTGCAGCGCTGGATGTGAGTGCTGGCAGCGGCCGGGACAGCCGCTGGTACCTGCCAGGCAGAGCACCGGGCTCAGCAGCGCGATAACGGAGCAGACCTGACGCTGTGTTTGTGTGGTCCGAGCCCCCTGCCAAGCCTGGTGATTGAACTGCTCGCAACACGGAACGGGATTCAGCAGGACAATCCGAGCCCGGGCACAGGCTGCTCATGTTAACGGCGGTTTCCCCCAGCATTCCTCAACTGCTCGTCATGCTAACCTTCAACGGAGTAGAGGAAATCAACCCTGATACCCAAATATAGTTATGAACTTCACCTCGATACTTCACATGTAGCTATAAGGAAAACAGTAGAGCTGCTTGGCAGGATCCGTAATGAAGCATAACACTTGGTAATGCGGTAGCTTAATGAAGTGAAAAAGAGAGAGGATCTCACAGGTTACTGCCTTTTTAGAAAATGTTTAACCATAAATCATGTAATACACATCAGGCAGTGATATAAAGCATCCTCTGTAAAACTAATGCAGAAATGTTACTGAGCACAATCAATGCCAAGTGGGAAATGTCAGATGGGTTTCAGAAGTGCAGTCAGCTTAATGCAATAATAATGCATGACACTTTGTCAGTGTCTTTAACTGGATCAGCTCAACATGCTTTCCAGACATAAATGAGATCACCCCTTCTATTTATTATTACTGTAGATTTGAGGAAACTGAGGCATAAAGGCTGCTTTTTGATGTGGCTCACTCAAGGGCAAACAGCTGGGAATACATCCCAGGTATGCTGAGTTTAAAATAATTTCTTCTCTGAGCTTTTTTATCAGGTAGTTTTATAAAAATGCTTGGTGGGAAAATGCATATTCCAAGAATTTGGATCCTTCTTGATATTTTTTTTTTTGTTTGCTACAGAATATAGAATCTCAGCTCTGAAAATGGTCTCCTGTTGCTACTGAGAAGATGGCTTTCCATATGCCTCTGTCACTCCCTTATGTGCCAGTGCTGCTGCTGAGGGAGAACAGCAGTTGCTGCCAATTGAGGTACACTAAGACCATGACAGATTTCCATGCCATTTAGGAGCATAAGTTAATTTTCAAAAATATTTTAATATTTTTCCACTAAAAGAAAAAGATATGTGGAATTAACAGACAGAATCCAGTTCTCATCACTTGTCCTTTGAAATATTCTGTAGGAGACAGCTGCATCCTCATTCATTAGTGTGGCAGACTTGAAATGCTGTCCTCCAATGCTCACTATCATGAGCATCTTTGGGGGTGAGGAGGCTTTTTAAGAACTCCATTTACCAAAAGGAATCTGTAGGTAACAGCAAGCTTCTCACAGATTTTTCTCTAGTGTTTATCTTGTGACAAACAAGAGTTTGAGAAATGGAAAGAATATTTATCTATTAAAAAATAAAAAATGTTGCTAGCGGTTTACCTGGATTGCAATATTTCACAGCAATACATAGTGCTACTTCTTGGCAGAGCAGGAGTCTGTCTTTTATTTTATGTTTGGATTATATCAATACATTTCATAATTTTTTTTTCTTCACAAAAAATGGACTACAGGAATATGAAACTATTAAATAGCCCCAAGACTAGAATTTTAACAGTCAGCCAAAGTGGAAATATGCAACTGTTAACTTAATAAAAGGGTTACATGACTTTCTAGTGTAATGTTTTCACTCTACTTCAAATGTGGATAGTTGACAGCACTTAAGAGCTTTTCACCCGTGGACACTTTTTCAAATTGCACTTGAAAAAGACAAGATTGATGAGTTGTTTCTGTTTTTCTCCAGTATGCTACAAAGTGGGCTGCAAGGGCTGTGTATCTATTTCTTGGGAGGTTTTCCAGTGTGTGGCCTACCCTGGATGCTGAATACCCAACAGAGCCGACGTAACAGTCCCAGAGTCCCTGTGAAGAGGATTTGCCAGAGGAGAGGGCATGACCACAACTTTATTTCAACTTAGCTATTCTTGGCTAATAAATTGTGGGTAGCAAAGCACGTGTTGGAGTGTCCCTGAAGCAGTTTGTATTTATAAAGAGAAGCTGGGTAACACATTGATTATTGTTAGAACAGGGTGAGGAAACCAGATTGCAAAGAGATGCCTTTCTCCTTCCCACTGCCTATACATTAAGGAAAACTCAACTTGAAAGCAGGATCTGACCTTTTAAATATTTTCTTATTGAAGGTTATGCCTCTGGGATGCAAAAGAATAATTTATTAGTTTCAGTCCTCCACTTAGCAAGTAAAAAGGCTAACTTTGAAAACAATGGTTCACATTTAGACTGCCATAAGAGACAGATCAACCATTCAATTTATGTCTTGATTTAATTGGCTATAGAAAATACTCTGAAATTCATTTGCTATGAAGTAAATCTAGGGTCTGGGGGGGTGGCACTTTTTGTAACATTAAGCAAATTACGTGAGAAAGAAAAATATTTACACAATTAAAAATATATAGCCATAAAATGAAACTAGAATGACTTAGTTTATAGGCAAGATGGAAACCAATGCACTTTATTTAACAAAATGAAATGAGTATGAAATGACATTCCACAAATGCTGCTTCTGAATCCCACTGAGCAAATGAGAACAATTATGAGTTAAGGAATAGAAACCACTTAGAGGCATACATGCCAATTAACCAAAATGTCAGAATCCCTGTAGTACAATTCTATTTTGTAAATAGCAGCATATATCCATCAACACTACTCAGAAGTTTACAGATAAAAACACAATTAAACAAAACTCCACTAATCCCAGCTAAGAAAATTAGTAGAAACAATACTCTTCAACAATCACTGGCAAACTTTAGATGACTTACCCAACTTTAAGGGGGCTGTTTTATATTTCCAAGTTTCACTTAGAGTTTGTGATCTAATCACTGAAGTAACATTAGTACTGGTTTACTGTGTTCCCTTTCTACTCATTTCTTCCCAAATCCCAACTCAGAATTAATCTAACATGTATGTTTGAGGCCAGTACTCACCAATGGCACAGGGGCAATACTTTTGATGCTTCTGTGCCAGATGGATGGTAACAGTATAAGCTTCTTTGAATGTATATTTGTGTGTGTGTGTGTATTTGTGTGCAAGGTTCACTGAGTAATTTGTATATTGGCCCAGATAAAAATCCAACTCTTTATAGAATAAATTCACTTTTTCATACTTTGAAAAGAATCATACTGATTTGCTGGACAGTTTAATCATATAGCTCTGTTTATTGGCTTCAGCCTAGTGCAATAGCAATAAAATGCCACTGGAAGGAGCCAGATATTCGTCCTGAAGCTGCAGGGACCCTGAACAGGCAGCTGCTTCTCTACAGGCTTGTGCTGTGGGGAAGGAGTTCTTGTCAAGGGAGCAACAGCACCCCAGTTATTAACATTGGCATCAAGCTTCCTGAATTATCAGGAGACAATATTAAGTGCCACCCACACAAAACAATCCTCCAAAGCAGTCAACCTTGAGACTTTCTGATATAAATACACCATATATTTGTTCATACAACTTTGGAACTATTTCTTAGATATAGATATGGATAAAATATATAGATATCGATATATATCTATATATGTGTGTGTTTATATATGTATAATCTTTAAAGTAAATTTCAGCATCCATTTAGTGAAAATACAATAAAATAAAGGATCTATTATTCAATGCAGCTTTTACATAAAACATTGATTTAAACTAGTATCTCAGATAATTTTATTACAGTAAGGAAGACCAGGATTACCCCATGGGCATAAGTGTTACACCTAGAGACACCACTAAGAAGGTTTCAACATTTTAGTTCTGATAAGGAGTGTGATTCTAAAGGCAGCCTCCTGTCACTTGGGCTCTCTCAAAGGTCACCTTCCTATGGAAAAAAAAAAAAGAAAAAGAAAGATGTGCTTGAAGAAAGCCATGCTTCTAATTTTCTGGGTATCCAGGATAGTAGAGGCCCCATTTGTGTGAATCTTGTGTCTCATAAATGTCTTGTTAGTGCCAGGATAAGTTTCATGACCAGTCCTGTATTCACTTTAATAAAGAAACCCACAGTATGCCGAGTTAAGTTTCCTGTAAGGGGAAAAATTAACTGAATTTGAACAGGTTTCCTTTACAGCTCACCAGTATAACAAAACAGATGAATGGAGAAGACTTCTACAACCTCAGTAGAAACATGAAATAATTTTGAGCACAAAACCATTATTGCTTTGTTGATTCATTTTTTGTTCACAAGCAAAAAGCCACTCTTGCTATCAAACAGACCATTCCTGGGTGAACACCTGCCTCTGCAAATCAGCAACGGGGCTCCTCACATGGAGCTGAGAAGATTCCACTGTGAAACTACTCCATATTTTCCATCAAAGCTCATTTTAAGGATTTATAACTTGGACAGGGAGATTCTTTCCACACTACAATTTGGCATTAAAGAACTTGGCCCAGGGATCAAAATAACCCTCTTTGCCAGCACTTCTTTTTAAGTGTGGAAGGCAAATTTCTGATACATAAAAATGCAAAAATATTAAGACATACATTTGTTCTCTTCTTGTGAGAAAACAGTAGCAGATAAGATTGTAACTAACTTTAGAGTCTTCAGCACTTTTTGAGGCTTAGAAAACTAATTTAAATTGTCTAATTTCCTCTCATCTTGAAGAATAGTTTTACAAATCAAACTAAACAACATACACTGCTTTCTGAGCTACATATTTTATAACAAGATGTTTTAATTCCTGGTTAATTTCTCTCTGTGCTTTGATGTTTAAAAGTTGTTTTTCACCAACTCTACGATTTTAATATCAGTAATGGTCTTGTGCATATTTAGAACACCACTGAGGTGCTCTAGGTAACACAACAATATTAAGTAAGCTAATGATTTCAAGTAGTGTGATCTGAGACTTTTACCGTTATTAACCTCTAGTAAAACAGGTCTTGGTGCGAGAGTTGTAATGATCATGTGTGCAACTGCTTTGCCTTTTGCTACCTATCTGAACTTAGGAAAATGAAATCTTGTTTACACAGATGACAGCCTATACTTACACTTCTTCAGTCAAGAAATGCAGTGTTTCAAGGACTTGAAAGACTAAAAATGCAGCTTGGTACAATTGGGATACCACTTCAGGACATTTCCTTTTTTTCCTTTGATCACCATTGAAAGTACTGCCCATAATAAATACCTGCCCATTCTGATTATAATAATACTTAAATTTACAATCATCCAGCACAATTAATTTTACGTGTGAAGCAGATTCTGTCAGTTGATATTCTTAAACAATAAAGAGAAGAAAATAATCTTATCATAGTTACGACAACAGAAGACTTTTCATCCCAAATGGGAATCAATGTTACAATCTTTCTCATTTCTTACTGAAAGAAATATACACATACACCTTCTGTAACACAACCAGATTTGGAAGGATCATACAATGGAAAGAAAAAGGTTCTAGATTCCTACTAAAAATGTTCTGAACACCCTTTCTTTCTATCATAAAAGGTGCCTAAATGCCTCTAGGGAATGCTTGGGCTACACATCACATGAGAAGAGGCAGTGTCTCACAGAGTTTGTGACCTGGGGGTTTTCATTCACTGTTCAATCTGCAGTCTCCCACCCATGTCTTCTACCAGATTTTGATTCTTCTACACCCTTTTATAGGACCACAGCACACCCCAAAATAGCCCCAAAGATTTGTGATTCATGATTCACAATTTTTTCACACGATTCACCTCTGAAGACAATGAAACTCCCTTCTTTTATGACACAAAATGGTGCTTTTGTGTTTGAGGTTTGTTCTCTGGGTCCTCATGACTGCCCATACACAGGGCCCTCTTCCTCAAGGGACTGCTTTCCACATCTGCAACTCTTCATTCACTGTCCTATATTTTCTTTTAAAATACACATTCTGGTGATACTGTGTCTCTTGGATGACAGACTAGAAATGAAGGATAAAGATTGACTAACTCACTTTAAATGGCCACTGCCTGTAAATTTAATTAAATCCGTATCTTCCACCTCCCACACAATCACCCCTTGGGACTAAAGGCTTCTGTAAAGGATTAGGAAGGGGATACTCTCATTGCAGCCACACCACTATACAGAAAATAATTCAAGATTTGGGAAGTTGTGAGCAGGAAGCAGATGAGGAAGAAAGGGACTCACTGAAAACACAAACAAATAACTCTGTTGGCCAGAGATTATAGCATTCATTTTGGACAGAAGTGATTGTGCTCCAGCCGTTCCTTCCAAGAGCCTTTCTGTATTTGGTTCTACTAATGTAAGTAAGAAACAAAAATGATCCAGTAAAAGAAGCATCATGCCTCCTCTCAAATGAGTCCCTAATGCAGCTGCCTACCACCTTGTGTCCCATCCCATGTCAGGCTCAGTTGTTTTCTGGGACTGTGGTGCTGTACGGCACTAATGGCACCAGTAGGTCGCTCCTCAGGTAGCTCTGAGAAGGCTGGCATTTCAGGACAGCCTACACAGCTGTTTAATCATTCACAGGCATATGGAGTATTATTTTGGGGACTTCTGTTGACACTCCTCCATTTAGTCTACTTTTTTAGAACAAGAAAAAAATTTTTTCTGACCTTTCCCATTAACCTCCTAACTCTCTGATAACATAAGAAAAAAGATAAATTAAACATGCTATCTTTTTTTTTTTTAATTGAAAAAGGAAATACTTATTGCTGATGAATAATAAATATTTCATTCTGAAACACTGGCAAGTGTTAGAGCTTTTTCCCCAGCTGTAAATTTTGTTAAAGTAGGCAGGTGCTTATTTCACCTGCCCTTTAAATAAACCTTGCTGGCAAGGTACTTTACTCTGTGAAGCCAACGCAGCTTCTGAGCATTCTCAGAGGTACAATTTCATGTCTGTACAGATCCTTAATGTAAAAACCTGGAATGGCTATGGACGGAACATGAACACTGCCAAAATAGACAGCTGCTGAGTGGGAGTTCTGAGGATGAGAATGATAGATATAGACACCTAAAATGCAAGTGAGATAGGTCATAGGAACAAAAATTCTTTGGGGGAGGAGGGAAGGTCATATTTCAGGAATTACTGTACAAAGGATATCCTTTGTTAAAAGTCCAACCATTTCCTACATTACTTAGTGCATAAGTATGGAACAGAATAGTCCTTAAAGCAAGTTTTTCCTTAAATTCTTACAGTTGTTCTTGAAGGTCCCTTATAACAGAGGATTGCATTTTTTTAATAGCACTTGCTGAATGTCTCTCATTTGATGTAAATGTAAGGACAAATGCTTTGGAGGAACTTCCTGAGACTATAAAGAACCCTAATGCTTTTTTTTTTTTTTTTTTTTTTTTTAAGAATTTATGCATTTGGGAACTTCAACTTGGAGTGGAAAGTGAAGTTTAAAATTTAATGAAACTGGTATACCTCTCAAGTTGTTCAGTCCCACAGAGAGGCTTCTCAAACTTTGCACCAGATGGCTTTGCTCTCACCTTCCCTGGACAGTTTAATGTTACTCCACTATCAGGAATAAAATCCTATACTTACACCAGTGTTTCATTTTATGTTACTGTCATTATCTTGTTGCAGGTTATAATGGTATTGGCATTATCTGCCTAATAATTACTCTTGAGTCACAGCAGTAAAACTCTTTTAAGTCTCAAGCTCTGATCTAGAGTCTGCTGAACTACTTATGCTTCATCTGTGTCTCTTTGCCCGAAAAAAGATGTTCCATACATTAAAAAAGAATGAAAGTGGACAAATGGGTTCTCTAATTTGTGGTTTTACAGTAAAAAAAATCCCATCTCAGCTAGATAGATTAAATGCACCTCTCCATAATTTATATATATATATATATATCTAATTTATTGTGTAGATGAATATACTGTATTCCTTCAACTTCTAATCCACAGAAGCATTCTCTTATAAACAACTGTTTATACCACAGTGCAAAATAGGTGACTTTGTTACATGTCAAACAAGCTTGCAGGATTTGAATCCCAAAGGAACACTCTAAAATGTCTGAAAATACCGCAGTAAAAGATTGTATTTTAGCATACAAATTATAAAGTGTCTTGTACTGTAGGCCATTAAAAAATATTACATTCTAAAAATGGCATTTAAAATGCTCACAGTGATATTCAGAGGTACAACACATTTCTGTAAATAATTAAGAACAATATATTTCAATTAATTGTGTCAGCATGCTCCAAATTCCAATCACACAACAGCCACAGTGGTACAGAGGGCACAAGACAATACTTCATAATCAGCCTTGAGATGATATTCAACCAACAAAGTACCCATAAACTAAGGAACCCATCTGAATGTACCTGATGCAAGGCAAAGGTTATTTAAAAACAATAGCATGCACAGGTATTTGCATATTGTCCATTCTTTGCAAAACAAATATTTACAAGTTTATTGGGTATTCCAGTTTACATGAGAGGTTCACGCATGTCCTTCAGCAGTTACTAGGTAAAACTTTTTTTAAAAAAGCACAAAACCAGAAAACCTACAGTGCGCATTAGGATGGATTGACCCTGAAGACACAGGAAGAAAGCCAAGAATTGAGACGATTTCTTAAATCCACAGGTAGATAGTATGATTATCATCTAATGGTTTTAGCTATATATATTCCAGTCCTTGAATATACACTATATAAGCAGAGTTCCCAAAGAATCTAACAACTAAATGAACAGCAAAATCATGTGAAGAGAGGCAACAAAAATCAGGGAAGGCATGATGTTGAAGCACAACCTGTAGAGTTGTGTAAATCCTCATCTATGTACACATCCCTCTTGGTGCCCTTCATGGGAACAGGCAGTGCAAACACCTCAAAGTACCTATGGCTTGCTCAGTTTCTTACGTTGTTTTTTCAACTAACCAGACCATCTGACTTTGGCACAAGTGAACCTTTTTTTGTGGAAAGCTGTCAGAATCAGCATTTGCAGGGAAACCCAAACACTTTTAAACAAACTTCATGTATTTATTCACTTAAAGCCAGGAGGCAGAACAAAGGCTTAAAGCAACAAACAGAGTTAGGTTTTTCCCCCCACTGCCTGTTTTCAGTGTTCCTTGAAAGCATTTAAAAAGTCACTTTACTCTGCTCTCTGTTCCTGGCTGGAAGGAGCTGGCGTCTTTTCTCCTGTCACTCTGACTGTGGAGTATTTAGAGAGCCATGACAGACACTACATGGCTTACTCCACTCCAAACCTGCCCATGGGCCCCTTGAAGTAGAAATGCACTCATAAACCCTGAAGCAGTTCATGGGGATCCAGGAGATGCAGGGCCTCCATAACCACCTCTCCTGTGTAAACTGATTGGAAGTGCTCTGTCCCTTAAAACAGCAACCTTTCAAAATCAGTGTGTATCCTATTTTTGTCTTTCTGTACCTACAAGCTCTTACTGATGCTTCTACTTTCTAGCATCATCATTTTTTAGCTTTAAGATGCCCTTTAGTCTTACTCTCTACACTCATCTTTGGAAGAGCAAATTGCCCTCAGCCTGAAGAGGGCAAAGACAGAAAATATTTCCATATAATTACTTCTCCTCTTTGTGCATGAAAAATCATTTTTGCCATCACTTCTTGTCATATTCTCGACAGACCTTGTATATGGTTCTGCCTTGAAGCCAGAACGAGTGGCTGTCAAAAACTTGGATGGCCTCAAAACATCTTCCTGCAGAACTGTTTTATCTTCTGTATAACAGTGTAAACTGACTTACTGTAAGCATTTTTTCAGCTACTTTTCACAGATGCCTTAAAAACAGTCCACTGATTCATGGAGGTCTGCTATATGATGTGCTGTAAATCTTAAAATAAGGAGGGAATCTTTCATATGACATCAAATATTGAGAACTAAGGAAGAAAACAATTAGGAAAGAAGATATCCTTTCATAAAATATTCTTATATCATATTTTTCATTACTGCTTTTTCCCTTAAGAGACAAGGTTGATATCTTTTACGTTTTCTCTGTGAAGATACATCTAAATTTAGAGATAAGGTGAGACAGCTAGGAATAGAGTTTTGCTAGGAGCAAAAGCAAATGTAAGGTTTTCAGATATTCAAATAAATCTGGCAGAATGACTTTGAGAAAAATGTTTTTGTTGAGATGATATACAAAGAAAAATGGGCTGCCTAGAAGAAGCAGAGACAAAACTCAGGGTCAGAAAAACCGCTGCAGAAAACAACCCCAAAAATCACAGAATAACCTGAATAGTATCAATGTGCAGAATAACTAAACACTTCATGATAAGATTGTGGCTTAAATAATCTTGGGATATAGGAAAGGAGATCGGCCTGGATTATTTGGGTATTTTCCCTTTTAAGATAGAAAAGTGTCATAAATCCACATAAGGTAGAAAATGGGATTTAAAAATTCCTCTTTTTTTCTTTTTGCCAGGAATAGCCTACTAAAATCTGAATTTTTTACTAGCTATTCAAGCCAAAGGGCTAGGAATGTGCCTCAGTAAATCCGTTTACTAGCAGGACAGTCAATGTCATGGCAGCAAGTACAGGTAAGAACCTCTTCCCTTCCCTCAAGAAAGTCCAACTGCAGCATATACTGATGCAAAAAAGAAATAACATTCCTCTCCTGACAAAGGATTAAAACACATTCATCTGTTTTCAGCTGGATATTTCTAACGAAATTAGAATTTCCCATTTCTAGGGTTTGGCCTCCCCCTACCTGTACCACAAGAAAGCAGAAGTATCTCCACTGAAGACAACATATAAACAGAAGAATTGTTGCATTTAGGGTAAGAAGTAGGGCCTGGAGCTAAACAAACAAACAAACCAACCAACCAACCAACCAACCACATCCCCCCTTGGCACTGCTGAGCAAATTGAAGCGTTCATCACAGCTTATTGTAAGCTTATGGTGCTAATGAGTATCTGATGCTCTGTCTAGTTTGCAGATACTTAGAAAGCTGCCTTGTTTCTGTGCTGGATCAATTGCTTCACTAATGCCATTCAAAACTTTGTTCTGCCCTAATCCTTTTTCATGTGGAATTAGGTGGAATGAACTGCTTTCTCTAACATTGTCATCTTTGCCAGGCATCCAAATCAGTTCAAGGCAGGAAGACGAAGCCCAGCACTCCCAGAAGCCCAGCAAAACGTGAGAAGGGAGCTCCCGGGACAGGGGATGGCACTGAGGCCACCGGGTGAGTCGGGGAAAGCACTTATGTGTAGGACGTGCTGTGACTAACCCTGCTGGAGAAGGAGCGTCGCCTCCCACCCCCACATCATGCGAGTCACTCATCCCATGGACCAGTGACACACAGGATGCAGGAGAGCACTAACAGCTGCCATTTATACAGGAAGACACCTATGGAAAAGCAGGGCTGCATCCAACAGTGGCCCACACTCCCAGCTCAGTTCTGTGACCTCTGCTGCTCCCATTCCTGAGGGGCTCAGAGCAATAAATGCACCAACTAGTTGCAACAGTATAATATATATTATGTATCAAATAATGTATAATATAATAGCATTGCCTCACTATGCTGTAGTATTTCTGATTTTTGCATATTTGATTATATATTCATATTTGATTTATTTATACTTATATGCATATTCCATACCAGTTTGTCTGATATGGAAATAAATATGGCTGATCACTTAAAGTTGGCAGTATTTAGGAACCAGATATTTTCCCCCAAAATGCAGGCATCTAGCCTGAGATAGGCATCTAGGCTCCATCAACAGCCTGTACCAAGAGAAACTGTGAAGCAGTTTAACCCAAGCAGGACAGGAGCGTAATACAAGAACAAATTCCTCTCTGAAGTTAAATTCCTATTTTTTAGGAGACAAAAACTAGTGAGACTAATCCCACATGTAGTGCATGGCAATCTTAAAACTTAAATTTTGTGGTTGACTCTGGAGCATCTGGTTGAAAAAGTGGAATAGGAGAGTCTGTAGAAAAAGTGCACAGCAGATACTCATGGTTCCTCACAGTTTTAGTGCAGTCTTTGCTAATTTATCTGTTGATTTCTAATGGAGCAAGACTGAATGGGGTACATCTGTTCTGTGTTGACTTGTTCCTGCAAAGGGACAGCAGGAATTTGCAAAGCAGGAGCTTATGGAGATGCAAATATTCCAGGAAGGCCACACTCCTGGAATATGGATATGGATAAACATCTGTCTCTCACTATCTCACTGTCTCTTTTTTGTTTTTCTACCTGCACAATCAAAAAGTATCCCAGGCCTGGCACATATATTGGTACAAACAAGCTGATCACACATTCAAAAAAGTGATCACATATTTAGTAGGAACAGAAGGCTAGAAATAAAAATACAGAAAAAGATGTTGAGAACAGGATTTCATGATATAGAAAGACCTCTGTTTGGGGGTTTATCTCACTGAAGGAGGTGTTGTGGGGAGAGAAGTCAGAATATATATCTAAGCAAGTGCCTAATAACTTGATAGAGCATAGAAATGCAGTCAACTGCTTCTAGCAAATTCAGTTTATTCCATCTATGGAAATATAAAAAACTAAATATGAGGAATAAAGTAACAACAGTGACTTACTCTAGAGCTATCCATCCTTTCAATATAAAAATATAAACATATCACTATTAATACATGTATATGACATACACAGAGCACAAACAGATAACACAAGAAATTGCTTTCATTCTCCCCTAATCCTGAGCCAGCTCTGTATCAGGCCATATTTTGGCTTTAATAAATGTAGCCTTAAAAATGCTTCACCTTGTGCCAGCTGACTAAATTGTCCTACAGATCTCACAAAGGACGGGGCTGAAGCTATCCCCAGTTACAGCCGGTCTACCTCACCTACCAGCAGTCATGGTTCTCCATGGCCCAGCAGACTGAGTGTCCCTGCCAGGGCCCTCATCGAATGACAACCATCTTACCTGGTGAAAGTGCTGCTCTGAATCCTCCCAAGTCTGACCTAAACTCCTTGTATCATTACTCATCTGACTAGACAGTAATGCAACCTTAGGAGTCCAGCACTGGGAGAAAACAATGAGGGAAAGGGTCATACTTTGATGTGGTGTTTTGAGTTCCATTTAAACAGTCTACACATAGCTGCTGGTGAGCTTTATTTTAATGTAAATCCTTGGTGAAAGAAAGGGAAGGAAATTATCAGTGCAATAAGCTCTGATCAATTCAAATATCAATGCCAACTTTTTGAAAAAATCAGTAATTTAGAGAGAGAAATGTTCCCAGCCTGGTTTCTTAGAACTTTTGTTTCTAGGCACACATTTTATTTACACAAGGAAAAACTGCTATGAGCATTTAAAAATTACTCCCTTTGTAGACAAAAAGGAACTGTAGGATACTCGTTGTGTGTTTGTTTGTTACACACTGTGTAAAAGAAAACTGCATACAATTTGTGGTTGTTTCTTGAAAGGGTCACTCAAACATCTACAGTGAACACTGGAAGGATTATGATAAAAGCCACTGCTGAGCAGCATCCTAGAGTATTATGGGAGTGGTGTGTTTTCTTGACTTGGATTTTTGGCAGAAAGAATTTGGAAAGGTTTTTTGGTAAAATCTGAACTCTAGATATAATTTCAATTGCAGGGTGTTTCACATGGGGTAGGAACTACACTGGATTGCTTACAGCCAAGGAGAAGTAGGCCATGTTGACATCCACTCACGCTGACCACTAAAACATTTCAGATTGCAGGAAAGAATGGCACTTCTATCCCCAAGACATACTAACAGGAAGCAGCAACTTCCTGCTGACTTTTGTTGATGTGCAGCTGTAACCCTTCTCCTACCCTCAATTTTCTTTTGAAATCATTGATATCCCCTGTACAGCAGCAATTCCACTTGTTTCCAGACTCTCATTCTCCTGATTGTCCCCACATTCTCATTCACTATTGCTTCAAGGGCAATTTTGGTCAAATAATTTTGCACTTCAAAGTCACAGGTGGTTATAAAACTTTATTAACTCTAAAAGTACTCTTTCAAGCAAAACTTTATGTAAACAAAATAGGTGGCTTCCATAAGCAGGCCAGAGCCACAGTGTATTATAAACGGGTGCCTTAAGCCACTAGCATGTATTTGCCCTTGCAACTTAACCAATGCAGATATAATTCACGGCATCCTATTAAAAAATCAATTTTATTTTCAATGTGAAACATTTCTTTTTGCATCACATCAAAACAAGTGTAAAATGAGATCATTAACTTTGTTCCAAAAGACTAAAAGAATTAATAAAAGTAACTAAATGGCATATGAATAAATCTATTACAAACCTCCCAGCATGCAAGCCAGAAGCTTTAAGACGATGTTAAAATTTAGAAGAGCACCTGATTCTCTGCTTGGAAAAAGTCAGTATGAATACAGAGCAGACAGAGAAAGGAAAAACTGTCCGAAACCAGATCAGAATGTAAAGCAAGAAATCAGGCTCACATCATGAAAGGATCACTGTAAAATCACCTGATCTCTGATTCTGAAGTATCACATAAGAATGTGTGTAATAGGAAGCATATTTCATATTTGCATATTGGTGATAGGAATTCAACAGTCTTGCGTTATGATTTTAACAGCAAAATAAGTAAAAACACTCTGATAATCAGTACAAGCTATTTAAAGTTTTCTGTTTCAAAATCTTTCCTGGCTTACATATGTAGTTGCTATTGACTAACAGGGAACAGTTTTTTGCCATTAGGCTGAGGCAGACTCCAGTCTACTTTGCTTTTCTGTATTCCTGATTACTGTGATGCTATTCCATTTGGGATCATGAAAATTTTCCAAGGAAAAATTCTGGCAAAAATGTGAGAAAAACTACAAACTGGCTAGCTGGTCTATCAACTAAAAATCCCTTCTCAGTCTTTGAACTTGTTCACAGGTCTGCCTGTTTAACTTGCTAACAGAGTAGACAGTGGTGCCTGAGAGTCTCAAATACCATGGCATATTCAAATACAGAAAAAATACAATTTTATTTTCATTGGTTATGAGGAAATATATGCTGTACAGGTAATAACAGGCAAATGTGTTATTTTTATTCTCTCAAAATATGATGGAAATCCAAAGAACTGCAGCAAAGACTGAG
This sequence comes from Corvus cornix cornix, assembly GCF_000738735.6. Taxonomy (NCBI): domain Eukaryota; kingdom Metazoa; phylum Chordata; class Aves; order Passeriformes; family Corvidae; genus Corvus; species Corvus cornix. The sequence continues at coordinate 37,874,812 of NC_047057.1, read as the reverse complement.
CTGAAAATCCTGCTCTAGAAATACTAGGAATATATTATATTTTTGACCCTCACTTAACTTAGACTCATGAAACTGTAATATCATCAAAATACCTGTCAACTAAGGGAAAAAAACCCCAAAATGTATTAACCAGAACTGGAATAAAAAAAAAAATAGCATGTGTACATGCATAAGAAAAGCAACATCTCGTCCCACCCACACCACCAGCTTCAGAGTTCAGTAAGAAAACAAATCAGAACAGGGGGAGGAAACTAGGCCACTTTGCCAGGAATGTGTTTTTGATGAAAAAATTAGTCCTGTTTTATACAATGGATGCATTCAAACACCTCGCAAAGCAGGCCAGATGTTGGCTGGAGCAAACTAATAACACTCTGTGCTTTTAGTCCACTCTGCCTCTCATCCTATCAGCCATTTGTCCCAAAAGCCTCCACACTGCATCAATCAGCTCCTGACTGGAAGAGGCTCCTCACACAGCTGAAAGACACATCTCCTTAAGCAGCTGCTGCTGCTACAAAACTCCTGAGCCTTTCTCATCACGAACAGCACTTTGCACAGGCAGCAGAACAGCTTTAATTTAAGGGCAGGACCCATGTCCTCTGCTTGGAAAACTGCGGAACCATCTGAATGTACTCAGCTCACCCATGCCTTCCCAGGAACAGCCTGCACCTTTTAAGCACTGAGGTGTATCATTCATTTTAATTGTGCAGAAGTTGAAGGCAAAGGAAAGCCTGAGGTCCAGTGAGAGCAGCTTGCCAGCTCAACTTAGGCAGCCCCTCAGATGCACTGAGCTGACAAAACAAGAGGTTCTGGGGAGGGAGCAAAACGGCAAACAGAGCCTGGGGAAAGCTCACAGCATTCAGGTAAGAGTAGCATCCTATTTTCAAAGTAACACTTCAAGAACGTATGCTAGAATCACTGAAAAAAGTAACTAACATGGGAGAAAACACATTTGGTGCTGATTACATTATTTCTTTGCTGCCAGCTTATGCAGTCTTGCATGAGCTTCAAATTCTTTCCTCAGCATATTGTAGTGCAAATCAAGATTTTTAAAACGCTGACAAAAATAAAAACTCGATATTTTGTCTCCCAGAGAAGAACAAGTGACAGTCCAAAGTATCTCAGCTTAGTAAGAAGAAGGAAAATTGTTAACGAAACTAAATCCACTTCTAATAGCTGAAATTTACACAAAAAAATTACCTCTCTCTCCAGTAGCCTGCCCAATCTCTGCAATTCCACCAGCAAGTCCTTTCCTTTTGGCACCTGTTACATTCCCCAAATGGCTCTTAGAGCCAGTGCAGCACCACCAATGAAGAGAAACATCCAGAGAGTTTCAACTACCGCACTGCCCCTGAAATGCATTTCAGAAATAACAGCAGCTGTAATGATTTAAACTATAACACTCGCCCATTGCAGAGATTCAAAAATATTCTAGAGCAGCTAAACAAAGTACTGTGTATGTTACTAATTAAAGTACTACAGCATCAAGAAGTCCTCCTACACTCCAGGATCTTCAATGCAGCTACATAAATAAGAAATAAAAAATATTTCTTGCTTTAGATAGTATAAGATCCATCTACAAGAGAGGACATTGCAGATTGATAGAAAAAGACATCTTTAGGAGAACACCAGACATGCCTACTCTGTAAGTGCAGGTACACTCTAATAAAATTTATCACCCTGAAAATACTCTTGAAGGGTAAATGTCCTGTCCCTCAGGGAGTGAATCTAGCCTCCAGGTGTGATATTTTCATGCTTTGCTGGTGCACAAGTACTAATCTGCATGTCAAAGTGCAACAAGATGTAGAAGTACTGAGTCCTGTCACTGGGATGGGGTGTCTAACTTGCCAAGTTGGGCATGCATGGGGCACTAATTTAGGTGATTAGAGTAGACAGCATTCACTGAACATCACCAGCACCCTGATCATCAGGTTTACTTTAGGCATTACCCTCAACGTGTTTTAAGACTCAAGTCATACAGGCTCCAACAAGACTCTACAGCTTACTTGGCCTGCTTAGGAGGCAGTTTTGAGTGTTAATATGATAAATATAAGAAAACATCAAATGGTTTACATCTTATTTTCTGCACAGTCCAAAAAGTCCTCCTCTTGTTCCATGTTGATCTTGGAAGGAGGCTAGGTCATACCTATTTTGATGGAACTTAAGTGTATAAAATATTTCTAGCTAAGAGGCTTCTACTTATGTTTTTTTTTTTCTATTTCTTACAGGAATAATCACCATGTATTCTTTAGCACATTAATCTTCTCAAATGATCTGCCCAATCTAATTAATGTTTTGCCTCACTTCTTTTGGATTAATTTTCAACTCTATTTAAATGATATTTTGCCCTCTTGAGAAAGACTGCCCAGAGATTTTCCAACCATGCTCCTCATCTCTTAAAATTTCACTCTTCAAATCCTCATATCATGAGTGGCTTGGCACTGAAAGTACTTTAATTATTATTTGAAAATATTGACAGTTGAAGCCAGAACAGGATTTGATTCACGTCAGTATGTCATCTAATTACAAATATATCTTATTTTACAGTCTGGCACCAAAAAGTAACAGACTGAAATTCTGCTGAACACTTTATTGATCCAATGCCACACGAGCAAGGGGGAAAAAGCAAAACAACTGCACTCTTTCTTAAACAGTAAGCTTCCTGGAAAAGAAACTTCTGAAGCTGTTGCGCTCTGAGAAAATCCTCCTCTTCCATAGCAGTGGTGCCTGTCCTAGATCTAAAAGACCAGCTGGTACACCATCCAAGAAATCACCACCACTGAAGCTGTTAATCAACAACATGAAAAAAAAAAAAAAAAGCCCATCAACTCTTTCTTTCTTAAGTGAATTACTAGGATGAATTATTTTGTGAAGGTGAGAACTCCAATTGCATGGAGAAGGCTGCCTGAAATCAACTGCTTCAGAAAGACCTAAATTCTTTCACAGATTTGTCCTTCAAAGCACCTCCCTTCCCTCCAAAGCAGCTGTTCATCCTTGTAGCTCTTCCATACTTCTGAATTAAGAAACATGCTGTGACTGGTACTTCTGACTTTCTGCCAATAGACAGAAAACTGTGAAAACTGGATCCTCTTTTCCTCCAGCAGGTAGGCGGTAGGAAGTAGAGGTGGGGCCCTGGGCAATGAAGTGAGAGAAATGTGTGTGAAGAGCAGAGGAATAAAAAAATGCAAAGCAAGAAGAAAAATAAATCTCACTCACTCTTCAGCAAGTGTTAGGCACCAGACAGTAGAAAAGGGCATTTAGTAAACAAAGTAAGAATAGGGTAAAAACTGTGATTTAAATAGCCATAAGGGAGCTTTTATTTTTCTGCAACTCCTCCCCTCTCCTTACAAGATACAATCCCAGTGGTGTTTTATGCAGAGACAGCTGTGAGCTACCCTATTTTTACACTCTTCTGAATCACTACTATCTACATGCAGATCCAAATGAATCCCAACAGGGGCCTCAAGATCCTCTTGCAAATGCACAGTTTACAAAAGAAAATGTTTGCAATATTCACACAGTGAATGAGGTTAACTGAAAAGCAAATTATTCATGACTTATGCACAAACTTAAATGTAGCAGTCAAAATACTCTGCTGTGTAAAATCAACATCTACCTTTTCTGAGGGGAAAATAAATTGCTTCTGCAATACAGCAAAGTAGTAAAGAAAGTGTGCATGTATTCAGCTCTCCATATTTGTCATTAGAGGTTGATCTTTATAGCCAGATGTACCACTGACCACTTACAAGTGAAGGCAATTACTGTGCAAAGGGGAAAAGTTTTATGATGTTTTGAGCTCTATGGATATGTGGCCAAACTGTGAAGCACTGGATTATTCAATGTGTTAGTAGAGAAATAGCGGGTGAACTAGATTTATATTTAATTAGGAAATAGTGTCAAGACTATGCCTGAAGCCAATGAAAAATTATCTGTGCAATGATATATATTTTTTTTTTAATTCCATTGTTTTCCCTCACAAATTTTAAAAGCAACATGACTAAGAAGAATCCTACAAAGCCTAGCTAGGACTTCAATCTGATGTTCAGAAAAATCTACTCGTCCTTTTTGTTTGATTGCAGAATGTTCTTATCACCTTAGTGGAGAAACTCCATTGACGGTATAAAGAAGGATACTGTGCTTGATGGGTGAGGAGGAGCAACCCCCAGGAGTAGGGACAGAGGGCCTTTCCAGAGCAGCAGTGCCAGTTCAGCAAACTGGAAGGCTTCTGTGTCCTGTGCTGCCAGGCACCACGGGCAGCCACAGTAAATGCCTTCCCAGCCTTTCGTGCCTCAGCCAGCCTTTTTGTTTCTTACAGTTCAGTCTCTAGTTCAACAATAAGGATTCTTAGCAATTTCTTAATTTACCCAAATATCATGGGCTCTGAGGACATTTATTCTGCCAAATTAAGGTTCTCAAAACTTAGTTTTGGCTGCTTCCTTTTCCACTCCTGGTATGGCCCTACTATAAAGGGCTAAGATCAACATTATAACTTAATTCTCACTGGTGGCACTTCTTCTGACTTCTCATCCAAGTTTCAAGACCACTTTTTTTTTCTCACTTACCCATTTCTTTAGCCCTGGCTTTCTCCTAAACTCAGTTTCCCTTCTCAGCAGAGCTCTAAACTACAACCTCTTTATTATTTCATTGATGCTGTTTGCCCCAAATGTCACCCAGGCCTGAGGAAGATAAATCCTGTTGCTCAGGGAAGAGCCTTAATTTTCTCAGTGCCTATGTCCGGTGTTACAGTGACCTCTGGTTGCTGGGAAAAGCAAGCCCAAGGACTGGAGTGTGTTCAGTACAATTAAGGGTGGTTTATTTTCTAATCTCCAAGTGTAGAAAGCTTGTGTGAACTGAGACTTTCCAATGTTCACATCCTGTTCGAATTTCAGAAGATTTTTCACAGGGAAGGAGTGAAAAGCATTTTACTGACCCTCCAGCATTCCCTTGCCAAATCTGAAGACTCTGCTCCGACACAGAGTTGTCATAGCTTCCTAGTGAAACAGTCATAAGACTCCTTATTTTATCCAGCACCATAGTGCCTATCTCCATTTCATCTTCATACTTTTAGATAAATGAAATATAATTTGATTACTATTATTCTAAAACTTCTGCTTAAAGCAAATACTTGCCTTAAAAATATTAGCCCATACATTTAAAGTTTTCAAAGCTATAAACAGCTAGAAAACAAGGCCTTGTGATGAAAGAGGTGATCCATCATCCTTACATCTTTTAATATATCTGGTAGATTAGCACTGACTTTCATTGAGCCCTGGATGCTAGGTCCCTAAATCACTCTAAAAATTTGCTGACAAGCGTTACTTCAGCTTTATTTCTCTTGGGAGGCTTTATGGCATGTATGGGGAAGGTCAACTATCTTCTCCCTGGAAATAAAGAGACAGATTATAGGGTTCTTACCACCTTTCTGCAGTGTATTTCAAAGGGCAGATATCACTAAACTGTAAAGTCAGTGAGAGACTCTAGTCTCTCAGAAAGTCTCCCAGAAACCCCTCATCCCACCCTAGGACAGTTGTGTGTAGAACCTCAGTGAGCCAACATGATCAGATGTCTCACCTCCAGGACCTGACTATTAACTGCAGCATGTGCATCCATCTGTTTGCAGTTACAAAACCCCTGCCGGAAGAAGACATGGAATCAGAATTAAAATCCACAGCATACGAATGGTCCAGTGTGCTAACTAGCTGGCTGGAAGGAGGAACAATAATAAATAAGCCCTTGAGTCAGAAGCCAGATGTGGCAGAAGCACCCTGCAGCTACAGGGCAGGCTCAGCGGAGGCCCCAGCCCAGGCCTCTGAGCTGGAGGTAACTGCACCCCCCTTTGCTATGGGGTCTCTGGCATGGATGTTATAGCACTCACAAACAGAGTAACACAGTCCCAAAGTATAATCCCTAGTTCAGCAAGATTATTTTATTAATTGTTTTATGCATTTAACATGTAGGGTGTGCTGGTTTTTTCCATCCAAAACACAGGTTATAATTTTTTGTCAGTCCCAGAAGACCACAACCATATTCTAAAAATAGCATTTCTTCAAGTTTCTCAGACAACTATAAAATAAGCCTACAAATGAAACAATTGCCTAAGTGAAGTAGCCTTCTCAGAGAGGCTCCTTTCTCAAAAGTATTTATTGTTTTAGTAAAGAAAACACTCACAATAAAAAGCATTTTCTGGTTATATGAAAGGCACCACAATTTCTGATTTTCCTCTGAATGTAGATTACCTGCAGCATCAAACATTACCTGAAGTCAAAAAACATATTATGGGCAACTAAAATGTTGTAAAGGGCTGTGTGGGAACTTCAGATGAACAAATTGTCCTGAGGGGATAAAAGTCACCCCTAAGGAGAAGAAATGAAGTCTGGAAAAGGAAGCAGAACTGGGCAAGCATACACTTTAATTTCTTGAAAGCACAAGAGGGCAAAAATAACAGTTTGCAAAAGCCCAACAAGTATGTTAGAGGAATTTGGTTATAACTGGAGAAGTCTCTAAAGCCATTAGTTACCTGATGTGAAGCCTGCTAGGATCCTAATGCACTGTTAACTCCGTGCCATTAACTGACTGGCAGGGGGTGGAGAGATTCTAACAACGGTGGGGAGCAATTTTTTTCAGAGAAAAATATGTTGTCATTTCACTTTTGGCATGATTTGTTTTACAGTACTCACAGTAACTTCGGAGTTTAAACAATGCTCAAGCAAAAGCAGGCATGAGACTGTGGCCACAGGAAGGTTTGAGGTTTGTTTTTATTCAAATAGAGCCACCAGCACTCAGGCTCATAGAGTATTCAGATCTGTTTTCCTGTTATGCTTTTCCTTCGTAATAATTGCTTTTCATTTTTTAAAAATACAGCAATAAACCCGGAAATTCCATAAAAGCCGTCTTCTTTTATATGAAAGTAAGGGGGGAAGGGGAACCACAAAACCATATGGAAGTCAATGAAATGCTTTATTTGTTCAGCAGAAAAAGGGGACTGTGTATTTCCTGACTTAAACTTGTTTTCATTGTCCTTTTGTGGCCAACTAGTTTAGGGAAATCATATACAATGTCAGTCCTTGTCTGTGATTTTTTAAAATAAGAGTACCTGTATTCTACAGGTACATGGTTTTGCAGCTGAAGCTAATTTCTTAAAATCTGTGCCTCATGTTTACAATGATGTAACTGGAAGAAGACTAGGTCCTGTTAAAATTTTAGCAATGCAGCTCCCTTGTAATTCTCCACAGTTGTATAATAAAAATATTAACAGCTGTATAATTTCTGCTAGTAATTAAAAACTAATCCTTAAGGGAAAGGGTAAAACCAGTCTTCACACACATTTTTTTAAAATCCACAAATACAATATGCGTAAGGGGATAATTTTAGGCAGCATTAGATATAGGGCTCTGTTGAAGAAAATCTATCAAGAAAATATTATGTACAGACTGATCCATTATTGGAAATTGCAGATAATACTGTGATGAAAATTGAAAAAGATCTCAAGCCCTACATTCTTTCCTTTAATTATTATTCACTGAATTCTGGACATGCAATGTTACAGTATTCACTATTTTTCATTTTAAGGTGATTTAAGAGCAATGAGTCACCTTGTGGTTATTGTTTTACCATCCTCCTTTCTAAACCATTACACTGTCTGCTGCTCATTAAGATTTTTAGAATTGCAGTTATGATAAGCTATTGTTTGAGGCTCAAACAATAAAATTTCACATGCAGTCACCAAGTACATGGTTAATTTTTAGAAGAATAATATAGAAATCAACTAATATGTACTGATATTTAGATATTCATTAGAAAGTTCTCTCAAAAATTAATGTATACCTTAGAAAGTGCAATATATACTGTAACTGTATCATACTGTCTATATAAAGTACCTGGGAGAAAAAGAAGAATGACGAATGTTTATCCCAAGGAAAACACAAAAGGCGAAGAAGAAGAGGTAGCAAGGAAGTTCCAACATGCAGTTTTAATTTACCTGTATAGGATTAAATTGGTATTTTGATGATAGCACCTGTAGATACTATGTAAAAGCAGGAGAGGGGCAGAAAACATAGACAATAATTGTTGGAAAGTTGGAGGAAGTGATTAAAAAATGCTGATTTGGAATAGAAAGACTCATAGTCAGCTTTTTATACAGGATCTGAGGAGCACAAGGATATGGTTTTTATTCTGCACAAAAAGTAAAAGAAATCTGTGCTTGATTATTCTCTCTGAACAATACTCTGGCATGGTTTTTAAATACAGAAATAACTGTTTATTAGTAATTTCCAAAGTTGGATTACTTAGTCATTAAATTATCACTACATCCAAGTGAGCTCAGAGATAAGACTTGTGCATTGCTCTAGTTTTCATACACAATGCAGAAAGAAATGTGAAAGTACAGAATCACCATGTTCTGTTAATATCACAAGAACATCCCAAGCCAAACAAATTAATTAAAAATGTTCAAAGCAGATTAAAAAACAGAGAGCAAATGATTTAAAAAAAAACTAGAGGAATTGAATTCACTTTACAGACATACAAATACAAATAACCTCAACTGATAACCTCTTCCCATACTTTATCTGTCTTTGGATACAATACATGTAAAAACTCCTCAGGAAAAGCTAGGCTCCTAAGGAAAAGTTACAAAAGTAGAATACAAAGCTGGGGACTTCAGAGAAGGAACATGATTTACTTCATAAAATGGAATAATTTGAAAATTGTAATGTTTTAAACTCTTCTAAAACGTGAGGCAAGTGCAGAATTTTAAGATAAATAAAAATCCAAATTGAACCATTTGCCAACTTAAAGGACTTAAGGCATCACAAGGAGATGAATTCTAACAGCTGCCATACATTTGCAATATCTGGGTGCACTGATCACATCATGTGAACTCGAGTATCAGCAAAAGGACACTTCTACTATGAATCACACACTTGTTTGAAAAATACTCCATTGAATGCTGGATCACCTGAGCAAGGAGGAGGAAAAGGAAGCACATTTAAAAGAATTTATGGTCACTGTGAAATTTGTCAATTCAGACCTGATTTAGGAGCACTTCTGGGCTCCTCGCTGACGTTAAGCTTCCAACAATATCTGTAGCTCCAGAAACAAGTTCCCTTTGTATCATCTCCAAGTGGTCAGCAAACGTACACCAGCAGAAAATGGCCTCCTCACAGAAATTCTTGCCTTGGTTACTTCTCATGGGTGCTAGAAACACCATTTTACTATGCATGAATTTTTCAACCACCATCAAACTCTACCTGGGAAAAATACTGCACCATACTCTAAGCTACCTATGTAAGCTCATACTGGGTAACTCTTATACTCACACCCCACTAATCTTTTCACTTTTTCAGTCAAGCTGAAAGCTTACTTTGAGTTACTAAAATACTGATATTTTTTCAAATTCTCTTTGTTTTCTCTTAGAAAGATAATTAGATTCAAAACTGCTACAATAAATTAATATTCAATTCCTATATTGATGCACATAAAAAGAAAATGAAAATAAGGATTACTAAAGAGATGGGTAGACAGATAAACATCAAAAATTGATGTGTGATGTATGAATGGAATCCTCCATGTTTCTTTAGCTTATATAGCAAATAAAAAACATTACATATAGGAACTTAAACTGTGGCTATTAAACCACATAGATACATGAGAAAACATCAAGGCTTAAGTCACATGATACAGTACAGACTGTCACCTGCTCCTATAACTCTGCCACCATGAGTCTTCTCAAAAATTGGATAGCCATTACCCACCTTGCTGAACAAATGTAATTCAATACAGCAGAAACCAGCTTGACAACGAGAGAGAGAAATGATTTCTGAAAAGATGGGCAAGCTGAATCAATCCAGCTGTCTGGCAAGCATCAGTACTGGCCATAGGCAGGAGAACAGAACATGTGGTCTTGAGCAGGAAGAGAGGCAGCAGATGAGGAGGGAGCAGGCAAATATGCTCTTCATGTACAAATATTACTTCTGCTTAGCTTTAGCATGAAACACTATTTTGGTACAATATTATTTAGTTACTGTTGGTCTTCCTTCAGACTTACCTCTGAAGCAATGTCAAGGGTCGCAACAACAGAGTGTAAGTGGCTGGTGAGTAAAAGCTTATGTCTTCAAAGAATTTTCAGAAAAGCACCAGCAAAGAATGTATTATTAAGGAAAGTGAGAACACAGTAAGCAGCATACAACATTGTAAGTAGCAAAGAATGCTGTGAATAAGCCTTAAATTGTTGGGCTTATACATATGCTCTATCTTCATTGCCACATATTTAAATACAGGCTTTCACAATACAGTGACTATTACTTGTGTATAAATTTTAAGCCCACACCCTCTTTCCAGTTAAACTGTGTGAAGATATACAACACTTGCTTTGCTCGGATGTTATATATTACTTTTTTAAGAGAGAAAAATCAAATCAAAACCAGCTAACAGTAGCAGTTAATGAAATTTTTGTGCATATTAGCATCTGGAAGTGACAAAAATTTTATCTTTCTTGTCCTGATCCTTGCACGGTAACATGTAGTCAACACATTTGAGTAAATGTTGTGAAGTGCAGCATAACGAATGCACACAAGCAAGAGGGAACAGCATCCATGTGCATCCAAAATGCACACACCAATTAAATGGGGAAGCCTCAGGGCCATCTCTAAGTCTTTTGTTATTATCTTTTCCACCCAATTGTTCTCTCTCTGGCTCCTCTGTTGGAAAGGATGGGATCTAACCCAACAGATGACTAACTGTGTACAATCAAACCCATTTTGTTGCTTAACCCCAGCAACTGCTGTATGTTATTTCTGAATTATAAGGACCCTTGAGCTATCTTTCTGTGGTGACCCAGAGCATTAATAAATAAATAAATAAATAAATAAAATTTTCCTCTCTTTCTTTAAGCCAGAAAACAATTTCCAGTGAAAGGCATAACCACCTCCTATGTATAACTGCTTGCAACAATCTAGATGTCTCAGAAACACCACAGTAGAGTTTTGCTCAACATTTAGTTAAAAGTCACTATTTCCAAGCATGCTGAAGTCAATGAGAATTTTTTCAAGGATTTTAATGAGCTTTGGGTAAGACACAACTGGTTTAAGTTACTGACTTCTGTTGCTCCATGGACTTGATTTGATATTCAGAAAGGAATATCAAAAGTTAGTTAATAAACATATGCCATGTAAACAGTGATGTACCCTAAAATACGATACTCAGCTGGTTTCCATCTCAAAACTCAGATTATAGTAATGCAGAAGCCAGGTGTATGGCACTGACCCAGACTTACAGTGTCAGATCTAACTTCAGTAAAACAGCCCAGCACGTATTTTATAACAAAGTTATAAAATCTGATATGAGAAGTAGTAATGACAATCTGAAATTCCAAAATGTATTTTGCAGGGTTTTGAAAATAATATTTTTTTCCATTAGATAGCTTTACAGATGGACATACCATAAAGCCATCATTCTTGTACCCTTATATCCATTATTATCAGTTTTTGGTAAAGCATACCATTGCCATTTGAAATGAACTATTATTTTTCCACTGTTAAATATGATATAATAAACATATAGTTAGAATATTGTAACACTGATTTCACCCAAGGTTTATAATTTGACAGGCCTCTAGAGTCGCAGACCTACCAAACTTGACTTTGTCTTTATGCACACACTTAAAAAAAAGGACATTTAGGCATCTGTGAAAGCTTTAGGCTTCTGACTTCCTGATAGCTTACAACAGAAATAACAACTGAAAGCACCCACCTGCATTGGATAGTTAAATCCATTTTAAAATTTGGTTGAACCTTTAAACACACAGAAAAGGTAATGCTTTTATGCATATTAAATCTTAAAACGCTTTACTGTCATGACTTGCATCAAAGAATTGCTTGAGGATTCCTGTAGTTATGGTTCCCTGCTCTTTCTGAAAACTCAAATGGGTGAAGAAAATGGTGCTAGGAAAGTGATGTTTTAAGATAAGATTGTCCATTAATGGCTGTCCCAGTTCCTCCTGTTTGACAATAAAGTATTTCCAGCAGCATTTTAAAATGGTCCTGCACAGCAAATGAGTTTCAGGTCTTAACAAAGAAATTCACCACTTGAGAACTTTCTCTTTTCCCACTTACAGAGCATTGAAAAGGTTACATTGTTTTGCTCTTTTCTGAACTACTTTGCCACAGAATCCAAAAGCCACTGCTGATGACCAGCCAGTACTTCACAAATCATCAGCGCTTTCCACAAGGACCTTGAGGCCGTTCACCAGTGTAAATGCTGGCCTCAGACTGCACCTGAAATCTCTAGCATTTCAGTGTTTACATGTATCTTTAGTCGCTACCTGTGTGAAAGGGCAAAGCATGTTCACACGTCTAAAAAAATAAAAAATAATGCTTTAAGAAACACTTTTCCATGGGCAAAAGGAAGGACTTGGGGACTTATTGTGTCTCATTACTGTCATGAATGAAGAAACATTTCAAAGAAGAAGGAAATAAGGGTTTGCGTGCTTATATATCAAACAAATAATGCCAGAGATAGTAACTTTATAGTGTTTTAGTATCATTTACATGCAATGACCAAAATTTTCCAAATTGTTTTGAAAATCCCTTCCTCAAAACTGAGACTGTTCAAACAGATTTCAGAAAGTCACTTCATACTCCTAACTATTTTTAAAATTCTTCCACAGTTACTTTATGCATGCATATATCTGCTGTCTCACAGCATTTAGAATTGCATACCTTATTCTGACAGCTCTGAGACAGGCAATTATTAATTACCTTAGCTTAAGACAGTCAATGGCCCAAGGGGGGAGAAGCCTGTAACTTCTAATCTAACACAGAAACTCAGCTCATTTTCTATCACACATCTGCTTTCCACTGGCAGACAACATCGCACTAGACAAACACAAAATTGATGTAGAGCTCCTCACCATCTTGAAAATGTCACAAATTACCTCAGATTCCAAAGAGTAAGCTGAAATTTAATACACTGGCAGAACAATGAACTGCTATCTGTGTGGTATCCTATACAACTGTTACTTTTTGAAATAGGTCCAAAATTTGGAAGTGACTGCATGGAACTATACACAAATGATTTAGTCAAGCACCTTAATTTCTCCACATTGAAAACTTCTACAAGACTATAAGCTTTTCCCTAGAACAGCAGGTTTTCCAGCCATATATTTTCAGCATTACATGTCTCTGGATACAAAGGGATCTCTATCAAGATATTGCAGTTTCCACCTCTTCTTTCATATGGGGTTTGAAAAAGTAGCATAAATTTAAATTCAGGTAAAGTATCTATGGGACTTTGGTTAATGTCATTAAAAACAAGGGTTTATAATTAATTGGCTTTGCAAGATCTGGCAACACTAACTATGCAAATCATTAACATCAATACTGTTGCATGAAAACAAGACAAGGATACTGCAGTTTAACATTTTTACATATCTTATTTTATACAATTTTAACAACTGTTAAAGGCCTCTAGAATCTAAAAATGTGTAATTTCTCTGTTTACCCAAAGCATGCATATGGTACAGAGGATAGCAAGTTTCTTAATGATGACTATGTCAGCTGCCACAGGCAAAGTCATCTCTTGGGTCAGAGGACAGTTTAGTCTCCAAGTTATCTCAGTCACTGGCCTCCTTGCTGTGATCTCCAGCATGGTATTAATTAGTTGCAGTTGTAGCATAGACTTCTGAAGTATCAACATCTGTTCACATGCAAGACCACACACTTATCCTACACAGGCCTAACATAACTAGTTTTGACTGATCTGCGCTTAAATTGAATCACAGCCTCCTAGAAGTAAAAGTCTCTACACTGTTCACACTAGTTTGACTTTTCATTAGTTACTGTTTCCCAATAAATCCATTTAAATGCATCATTTTAGCTTATAATTTTCTTTTTTTAAGCTTTTTTTTATCTTTCAGATGTGTTTCTGGAGGGATTTTTCTTAACATGTTCTCTGAGAATCTCTTCAGACACAGGAAGATGATTTAAAGCATCAGACAAATAAGAAACCATTAAACTGAGGTAAGCAGGAATGTTCAAATACCTGGTAAGTGGTGGATGATTTTAAACCTTATTTGCATACGAATCTAAAGTTTAAGACACTTCTGTGTAAGAGCCTATTTGACTAGGAACTAAGGGGCTGTAGAAAATCCAACTACATGCCTTTTTGTGCTGATTAAATGCTTTGATCTGCACAAAGAAGTAAATGGATTTATGTACAGTAGATGTACAAATGAATGCTGTCTTCAGAAATATGATTTGAATACCAGAGATGTTCCTGAAGGGGTGATTTGGAAAATTCTGCAGGGGCACAGACCTCCTGAGTTAAGTGGACTCTTCCCACAACTTCTCTCATGAATCTTGTTTCAGCGATGGCTTGTAGTAGGCTGTGATCTCATGACTCATGAGAACTGAATTTCATTCCAGAAAGAAAAAATAAGGTTTCACTGGTATAGAAGATAGGACTTGAAACAATAGGATAAAGTATGTGATAAGTTAGAATCCAAGTAAACTGCTTGAGGCTTTTAGAACTATGAACGTTACATTTTTCAAGAGCTTGCCACTGTCTTTACATCATGTAAGAATCCTTAATGCTTATTTGAAAAAAATGAGGTTGCAAGAAAACACCTCAACCAAACATTCTTATTAGAAATACTGTGTTCTTCCTCATTCTTCAGCAAAATTCGTCAAAATGGATAGGCTCCAAATGGAATTCCTACATCATATGAAAATTCCACTTTGTCTACAAAATTACTAGAGCTCTGTTTTACTTGGCTTTTGCCATATTTAACAGGGTCTGAGGTCACTATTAGCTTGATTACAGAAGCATGAAGTCATTAATATGCATTAGCTGATATAACCTAGAACACTAGGCATCAAATTAGCCTTTTTTTTCCCCCTCAGTGATCACAGCAATTAAATTCAACCCTGATAAATTGGAGTGCGGAGAAAAGAGAACAAGATAGTAAAGACTCATTAGCAAATAAAATGCTCTATTAGAACCGCCTAGGCTGTTTTGCTCACAAGATTTTTGACTCATCAGGGAAGTTGGGTGGCCTCTAGCTGAAACTGATGCAGAGTTTCCAGGAATCACCTCAACAGTAACAAAGGGAAAATCTGCTGCACCTGTTTTTCCACATCATCTCCCGCTATAGACATCTGCTGTACCTCTCTTTCCACACCATATATAACTGTAAATATTTTATGTTTTTCAATGACCTAGTTTTCTGGATTAAGCACCATCGTGTCTCCTGGTCTCCTAAGCACTTTTCATAGAGTCAGCAACATCTACTGATTCATATGAGGAGGTTTAATTATTTGCCATTTATGGAGAACATCAAACTCTGACAGCCACAAAAAAAATCTGGACAGGAAATACAAAACCCAAAAACTATTAAGTTAGGTGCTGAATTTTCCACTGTCAGTTTCGCTGAACAGTATCTGTGACCTTATTCACAGGTGTGGATACTTTGGTCAATGCAGTCTCCCAGAGTTCTCACAAAAGAACATATTTGAAGTGATCAAGCTGAGATATAGAGCATCCCAACAAAGCAGTGCAGTTCTGTTAAATGACAAAGGTATGAGAAATCAGATAGTAAATGGCCTAACTTTAAACCTTTTGCTACAAAGAAGAATCCATAAATCTTTCTGAGTCAGCTAGGCTACTTATATAGTGCTTGTCAAAAACAGGTATCAACAAAAAAAAGTATAAGTGATCCACATACTGAATTACAAATTCCTAAAGAATTACTTCAGTGCATAACATGTTCAAAGACTGAGACTCAGGGAAAGTGCTCAGAGAAGGCTCCATTTTTCTCACAGGAGTCATGAACTAAGTAAGCCTTACATTTCTGTGTCACATCTGAGGTGGCAAAGGAAAGAAAGATGGTGTTTACTTCTGTACTTGGTATGTTAAAATGATTTACATGTTAATTTTCCCAGTATTTCTTTAACTGGTACATTAAACAGACACTAAGTAAACAGGCCTTAAAGCAAGACTAGAACTCAAGGCCTACCTTTTCCAAAAAAAGAATGCGCTCAGTGAGATGTTCTTCCCAAGTCTTCTGTTACTGGCAGCAAAGTCATTCAAAAACAATACATGAGTAACCTTGTGCTATTTTGCCCATAGTCTAGTGATTTCAGCTCTCCTGCATGAAGTAAGAAAGGTTGAAGAAAGGGTTGACTCCCTAAGTAGAGTTCAAAACTTTAGACTCTTGCTCTCTGTAATCATTAGGCTCTTACAAGAGGATGAACGTCAGATTTCACACCTTTTTAATTAAAACAACCCCTCAACAAAAGTGGTCAATCCAGTTGCATTAAAAATGCAAAATGCGTGTTTAAGAGCTTTTGATTGGTGGGAATACCTTCTGGTGGCAGCACACAGGCTCTTCTGTTCAGGTTATAATCTTTGAGTCATCTCAGGCAGAAGAATTGGACAGCCTGGGCTTGCTCCAGAGCCAGAAGTCATGCTCATAGTGGGCTCTAACATTACACTGAGAAGCATCTAGTAAATTTGAGGTACTGAAGGCTGAGATGTCAGGAGATGCTAGGCTGAAAGATTTCAATCACCCTGCTGAAGACGCATTTTTTATTTCATCTAGCCTAACAAGCTTTTCCATCTTCTGTGGAAAATATTCCTTGCCTGACAAAATCTACCCATCATGATGTTTTACTAAGAGCAAACTGAAGGGTCTTTCCTCATGTTCGCCACAAATCTGACTTTACTCCTCTTTTTTGTGCACACTTTCAATTTTCTCTCTTAGTTGATTTTTCAAGCCAAATCAACCTGTGGGTATGCTTATAAGTCTTGATTATGTGTTCAGTTTCAGCAAGGAATTAATGTCTTACTTAAGGGAGAGATTAAGATAATATTTCAACGAAATATTGAACTTGGATAACCCACTTTTTCATATAGAGTGTATAAAAAATATCTTGGGAACTTTTTCATCTTGTTCAGAGCAGACCTCATCTGTAATCCACAGTGAGCTAAGAATGGCATAGAATTAATGAACAGAATTTCTTTACTCCAATTCACCTATCCTTTTAATTAAAACAAAACTTTTACTCAAATGGAATTAAAAATTTAACAACCAAAATCTTGTCCTATGAGTCTTTCTAATGTCTTTTGTAAAATGCTGTGAACTTTTCTCATCACTTACGGAGATGAATCTAAAGCAGACTTTGGAAAATTCATCTTTATCTAACTGTACTTTGCTGACTGCAAAGGCAAATAAGTCCCTTCCCTTTTTGGTTGAAGACAGGAACTTTGTTAAATTTTCTCCAGTGTCTGGGAAAGTGACTGAAATGCACATCCAAAATTTAATTTAAGCTGAAAGTATTATTTATTTAAATCAGATTCACTAATCATCACAGAAGACACCTTGACAGACTGTTAGACAGAAACCCGGTACATGGGGCGGGAAGAAGAAAAAAAAGAGAAATAAACTATCTTTGCACTTGAAATCCCTTTTTAACCCCAAAATAAGAAATCTAACACTTGGTATGAACATAATAATGGCCATATTTGGTAAGACCAAAATTTCTGGTCCACTAAGCTGTCCCTATCAGAAGGCAAAAATAGGATCTGTAAGAAAGTATGTTAAAAAAAAGCAAGTATACATACTACCCCTTCCTTTTATCTGCAGTTGCCATTCTCAGCTGAAGAACTTTAGCCAGATGCATTTTTTAGGTAGTTAGTAAATTTCAGTGAATTTATCCTTTACGAGCTTGTTCTGTCTGCTCCTTTTGACATAATGTAAACTTTCAGCATCCACAGCACCCTGTGGTTAGTGGTTCAAAAATTCAAGTACTGGTTGCATAAAGAATTACCTTGATTGTTTGTTCTGAGCTTGGCCTCTATAGCTTCACTTGTGGCTTTCCAGCAGTTCCAGCAGGAGTTCCCCCTGCCTAAGGCTTTGTCATTCCTTTCACAGCACTCTTGATTTCACAGATTATTTTCACTCATTTATTTTGCAGACTGAAATTCGCTTAATCATTCCTTCTTCACCAATCCTTCCACATCTTTTTTTTTTTTTGCTCTGTTCTCAGCAATCTTCCCATTTCTACTTTATCCTTCAATAGATGGAAAGACCAGATATGTGAAAAGTAGTCAAGATGTGTATTTAAGACAGCATGAATTGTCACAGTGGCACGGATGGGGAAATTACATTTACTACCTTCCTTATCTATTGCTTTTCCAATAATTCCTAATACTTAGCTTGTCTTTCGTACTATATTAAATACTGAGCTGACATTGCTATGGAATTATTGATCAGAACCCGAAAGTATTACTTATGAGCAGGAATGACACACTCTACAATTCAATGTGTGAAGTAAGGGTGATTCTTCAGATGTGCCTTTTTAAAACTTTTGTCTGTGAACAATTTCCTCTGCTGTGTTTTTGCTCAGTTGCATAATGTTCCACAATATCTTAAGTCATCCTTAGTCTGAATGACTTCATAACATACATAACTTTGTCAGGTAACTTCTCATCCCTTCTTTGGGTCTTTTATGCACGTGGTTCTAGAACCAACCCTTGCAGAACGTCACTGATAGTGCCTATGCCAAGTCACCACAGCAGGTGACCATACATTCTTAGCACTTGTTACAACCAGCTGCATGTCAAAAAATGTGTTGTGCTATAGCTAGTTTCTATTTTTTTTTTTTTTTTTTTAATTAGGAAGCATATTGGAAGCATTTTGGAAATGAGAGCGGGTTATGTCAGTAGGATCTACCTTCTCCTCATGCTTTCAGACCCCTGCAAAGAACTCCAGGAGGTTTGGGAGGCTGGTTCTTACTGCTGAGTCAGTTCAAATGCATCATGTTTCTGCTAATCTTCCCAGTACTCATCTGGGAGCCTCAACTCTTCCTGCAAACTTGTTTAGAAACTGGTGTCATACTTAGCTTCATGCAGTCCATTGGTTCCCAAGCGTGGTTAGGCAAGATGCCTATTTTCAGTGTGGATAAGACCTATAACTTTTGCCTAGGATCAACTTCCCTTCTGTGCAGTGGCCCAGGAAAAGTTTTATGAGCTGTCCTTCCAGTGCATTGCTAGCGGCTACCTCTATTTGCATGCATTTCCTCTGCATGAGAATGAAGTACAGCTCTAACTGCAAAAAGCTAGCAAATGGTGAACAGGTTTCAAAATTCCTTACATGTTAATAATTTAAATTACCACAAAAAATGGAATTATTATTTGAGGAAAAAATATGATGATTTAATACACATCAGGATAACACCAGATATTTTGGCTTGGACCCAGCATTTTTATTTCCTCCAAGAAAGAGGCTTTGCAAAGTTTTTTAACAGTACAAATATTATTAGAATTTTTGTCTTTAATTTTATTGGACGAATTATTTTTACCTATCTTACTTGCAACACTGTGCTGTTGTACTGGATGACAAAAAAAAAGGATGCTTGATCCGAGGTAAGGCCAAACCAATGCATTTTTGCTATACAAACCAACTAAAGAGTAAAACTATGTCCCCAACTGTAGTGCAAACTTCAAACAGTCATGGTGCATTCATGCAAGCCTTGGCTTTGGTGAATAGTATGTGAAATAGCAGCAAAGACTGCTCAGACATGCAGCTCAGACTCAAAACAGGGAGAAATAGCAGTGATCTACATTGCTGTTTCTGTTGGGAGTCTGTTTCCTGCAGTATGCCAGCAGAGCTAGCCAACGTTTATCCCTGGCACTGATAAAGAGAGAGTAGGCATGAAGAGCAGAAAAAATATTCTTTGTAAAAATAGTAACAAATATTCTTGAAGAATATATATATATTTAGATTGGTCATGAATTCACATCAGTGTTGTCTATTTCAAGCAAAATATTAACAGTGGGCATGATCCAATTAGGGGCATTCCATTGACATCCAATGTTCAAACACTTTTTAAAAAGAGGGGGTTATTAGCAACAAGAGAGCTCTGTGAAAGGAAGACTGCAGTTAGAGATGTGTGGTTGTTATTTGCTATCTCTATTCCAGTATCTTTGAAATGAATATTCAAAGCCTTTTCCATTGCAAGCCTCTGATCTTCCTTTCAAGTGTGGCAAGCACTCCTGAATTCCTGAAAGAACAGTATGAATCATGTAGGAGTATTCACTGACCTATCCATTTCTTAGAATTCTGAATCTTCAGTAGAAGATACTCCCACAAGTCACTGTCAACTCTGACTTAAAATGTGGAGTGAGATGCATTGACTCAAGTCTCAGAAAATAAATAAAGGTTAACCTGATGAATGGGACTATAGTACTGTAACTTATGAGAGGAAATAAAAGAAAGAAATGCTAGGTTTTTCCAGCTCTATATGCCTGACTTCTAAAATAAAAGTATTCTGGATTTCAGTGAATGCAACCAAGATGAGGATTGATGTTGAGATCTACTGGGCTCTGAAACTGACAGAAAATCAACCGCTGGAGAAGCTCTCTCTCTAGCACAACTTTTGCTCAGTAAGAATTTAGTCCAATATATGAGTATAACCATGAAAATCAATTACTGTACTTTCATTGAAGGACTACAGAATATTTATATTTCAGATTTTATCCATGTTTTATGAAATGCAGAATCTAATTAGAATAAAACACAGAATGCTGGAAGATATGTATTTCTGACCAGTGAATCTTCATCATGTCTTTTAAATATTAATTTAACTTTCTGGTGTTTTCAGAATAAGGTAATTTTAGTATTTCTTAACAAGTCTGAGATTCTAAATTTGTGTATGCAATTTTCAAATATATTTACATTTACAAGGAATCCAGGATTTATTGTAGAACAAGACTAACTCTTGTATTATAGTGGATAAATTAAAAGATTACAAAATTTCACTTAGACTCATGGAAAACTCCAGCTTTGCATTTCTATTGGAAGCTCATTTAAACAGATGCATCTGTGTTTTTAAAGGAGAAAAATATTGACTTTCACAAGAATTATGCAATATAATTCTTTATAATCTGATCTTTTTTTACCTAAAAGTTAATGACAGCCACACAGTGTACTTAGTTACCAAATATTACTCTGAAGTATTCAGCCTTTTTCTAGGAAGATGAACTATGATAATTTCCCCTTAGGACCACAAACATATATTGCAAGATTTTATTCATTAAGAGTCCTCCTGCTCACATGATCCCTTTTTTGAACTTTTTCAAGTTAGCCAAGCTCAGGACACCTTCCTATCTTCCCATCTCCAATACTTTGAACTGTCATGGAGATTTCTGGCATAAGATCAACTTATCAAGCAGGGAAAAGAACAGCTATTTATTTCATTTCAGCTCTCTTGTGTTCTGCATTTGCAGGTGGTGGAAGGAAGTACAGTTCTGCCAACAGCTCTTACACCAGTTCACTAGAGCTTGGTAATTATCAACACTATGGATGCGAGGTTATTTATGGTGTTGTAAGCACAACCAGACACACAGCAGCTCCTTCTTGGTCTGAAGTTGCACAGGTGCAATATGAATTACAAAGATATGGCACTTAAAGGATTTCACCATTCTTTTGATTCTACCATGACAGTTCTTCATGGATAAATTCACCCTTTTAGCAATTCTAAAATTTGAACATTTAAAGAAGAATGTATTGTAAAGCTTACGAGTTAAATATAATTATAATGCCTAATTTATATTAAAAAACACCAAACAGCAAAACCAAACCAATACCTCAAAGGCAAATGACATAACTTGGAAGAATTAAATTCAAAATATATGCCTCATGTAAATTTGCAGATAACTCTGTAATTGATTATTATTGAACAGCAATAGTTTTCAGATGCATTCATTTCAAACAATTTCTAAAATTCAAATGTCTGTGTTATTATAATAATGACGAGGATGCTTATATAGAGATTTTATTTCTCAAGTCTCTTTTTTGCCTTACGTCCCATGAGCCAAATTCTATCCTTTGGATGTGCTTGTGCTACCCTTTTTTGACTCACTGAAAATCATGTATAATCAAGAGCAGATTTTGGTTCTTTTTTTTTTCTTGAAATGCTCTAAATTATTATGTTAAACATTCAAAGGTTATTTTCCGTTTATCTCAATAGATATTTCTTTTTTTCCCCTATTAATGGGGAAAAATATTTCCCAGCAAGAAATAGATTTCTTCTTTTTTTTCCAAAATCAGTAACAAAGTTTACAGATTTACAGTGACCCTCATACTAACCGGTTGAAAACTGGTAGTTATTCCCCACATAATATGGCTTGCGTTAAAAAACCTTGAAGAACTGATTATAACTGAACTTTCTCCTCCCCCCACAGACATTCCATTCTTATATTTCCTAACTAAAACAGAGCACATAGGCAGGTGATATAGACATTGTCTGCACAAAATCCTGCACTCACTTAGCTAAAATATGTGTGTTTCAAGCCAATTTAGTTAAACTTATGCAGTCTGTTCTAAGACACATATTTCATTTACAGATATATTAGAGGGAACTTTGCAAGAATGGTCAGTTGGATTATAGATTTTTATTTAGAGAGTGTGGCCGAGATTGAAATTGGATCCAGAGAAAACATATTTCTAATATTAAATCCATTTTGCCCTTCTGGAAAATAAAACAGAAAACTAAGGGGTTGGTTGTGGAAATTTCTGTTTTCATAAAGAAAGCTGTTCCTTTCTATATTTTCTTACAAAGTTTAGAGTATTATAAAAACTGTCACGTCATCTAATCCCGCAGAAGTAATGTTTGCTATAAATCTATAAATCGAGTTGTTCATTGGTGGTCTACCTCTTCACTTCTACTGTGCAAAGCCAACTTTCACAAGGAGCAGTGTTCAAGGGCCCTTATCCTGTTATTTCGTGTATCTGGCTTTCAGGCACCTATTTCTCCATTTCTCTATAGACACATTATACTGGGGACCTCTTTAATATATTCAGTCCATAGGAACATGTTTCATCCTCTGTAGAAGTGAAGTAAGAGGAATCTGAGGATCATATCACTTAGACCGAAATTCAAATAAATTGATTTCCTTTCTACATATTGTAGGGAGTATATATAAAGGCAATGGGTTTTCTGTACCTTTTAATTAATCACCAGCTATGCTTTGAATAGTCCCCCATGGTGAGAAGGAGCTATGAGCTGCATGGTCTATGCTCTGAAAGTTGCAGCAGCCATCTCACTCTCATTGCTCAGGCCATAGGTGCATCCTGGTGGGAGACTTGTCTCTTCCTTTTGTTAATCTTCTCATCCAGTAATCTAATAATATTCAATTTACCTTACACTTGATCCTACAGGCTGATCGTACCAAAAAGAATATTCTTGTTCTCTTACAGAATAGAAACAAAGATTTTTTTTCTGAATAGTGTCAGAACGAAGTTCCCAGTAACCTCTGCTCCTGGCTCCACTGCATTTCAACAAAATGACTGATGGATTCTCCCTGTCAAACCAATATGAATAGGGCACTCTTCAAGGAAATGGGGGTCTGTGAATTCAGACCGAGAAAAGCCTAAAATTCATGTCTTCTGTTTCTTGCTGTGAATATAAAATTTAGGTACAATACTCAACTGTTAAGCATAAAGTAAACAAATCCCCCTTCTGTCATAGCTTGAAAGAAACATGAGATGTGTTTGGAGCTTAGTCAAAGAACTAAAACCTTCTGGGGACTAGCAAATCCCTGAAAGCCCCATGAATAAAACAGGGACGTAGCTTTTCAGTTTGACCACAAGGAATCTCTTTGAGGCACCCAGAGTTACAGAATTCTTCACTTAAGTACATCTTGAGGAAAAACTAAAGTGTGGCTTGCCACTGGCTAGAAAGCGAGACAAAATTGTTTGGCTTGTTTTCCTAAATCCAATGGGGGTTGATCCAATTTTTGGATTTGTGATCTGACTGCTAATATAGTACCTTTTAGCTTTAACTATTGTGTTCTTTGTTTCTACCCTTAAACTATTTTGAAGACTTCTCTTAAGACCAAGTCCTCTATTTACAAGATTATAATATCAAACAGGTTGTAAACACATTGCTTGCTTCCACCTCCCTCATGTCAAGATGGATCAGCTCATATTGACTTAATGTATCAAAACTCATAGTCCCAGCAGTGAGAAATTTTGCCACTGTTAGTCAGCACTTCTAATCAATGAGATTCTTCAAATGGCTTCTACCTGGGGCTCAGAGCATGGATCTTTATCTTACAACCAGAATCTTGTTCAGTTTTCAGTTTCACAACTACATACTCTTTTCCACTGTTCATCTAGAATATTCATCCTTTAATATTTAATTCCACCACAGAATGTTATTTTTTTCCTAATTTGGCATCATCTTTCTATATTCAGATCAAAATGCATTGCAATCCTCCGTCTGTTCCATTCCAAAATATCATTTAAAATATGTTCCTCTGAGACGTTAAAAAACTTTTCCTTCAGTCATCCCACTTCATCTCTTGCCAATTTATGTTCTCCTTCACCAACAGATGTCTTCTTTTTCCAATGCCTCTCTTTGTCTGGCCACTGAATGGGATTAATTCCCCTTCCATAATGTATCTTTCACCTCCTGGAAAGAGTTCTGCATTTGACAGACTCTCTAATTTATTCTGTTCCTTTTCAAGCCTTTTCTTCTCTCCCTTCCATAACTTCTAATCACAGCTGTAACAAAATAAAGTAACTACATTCTGTGCCCAAACCTCACGCACGGCTTTTGCGTTATTTTTACCACAGTCTAAACACACATATGTATTCAAAAATTATGTTGATACACAATTTAATTATATTTCCTGTTCACAGTGCATATTCTTTATATTTTTTATAAAAATTATAGACCATAATTATTATTTGGTGGTTCAAAACTCTTTTATGCTCATACAAGTTATATGTTTAAGTGAAAAAATGTTTTGTTGCATAAGGTATTTGTCAATGCAGTTACTGCCTGTGATGGAGAGGGGAATAGAGTGTTTCAGCTAGTTGAACAGAAAGGTAGTACATGCCAACTGACAAGTCCACCCTCCAGATAAACTCAAAGAGGAAAAATCAGAAAAAGACAAAGTTCACAGTACTCTCTCTTTTCTCTTGTATTTCTAAAATGACTTCCAAGATGGTATAATTCTCCTTCTATGACAGACATGCTAGGGAAATAAACAATTCTTACAGAATCAGAAATACCCTTTTCTCCTCAAACACCCCATCAACAACCCTCCATTTTTCTTCCACACTCAGGCACACTATGAAGGTGAAGGAGAAGGGTGTGAAAAGAGAAAACAAAAGGGATGTAAAAGATGGAGGAGATGTGATAGAGAATGTAGCCAGAGAATATTTCAGAAACAACAGGGGATCTTAAGGGGGAAAAGAGGTATGGAGTGAAAGACAAACTGAAAGAAGTGAGAGTTTCTTGAGCAAATCATCATAGGCACAATAAAAAGAGAAACCTGGGGTAGAACAGAAGATCTCTGGTAAGATGATAATAAAACATGGTATTAACAATAATAATTATATTGTCTTTGGAAATATCTCATCTTGATTTAGCAATAAAATTTTAAAAACATTAATTGTTTCACAAATCTGCTTAATAACTCTCATAAAAAGAATAATAAAAAAGAGAGATAAATTTGATTAGCCAAGGAAATAGCTGACTTGCTCTTAATGATCAGAAATAACTCCCTTCATGTTTCCCAAACACATACACATATATACCTGGTTTTCATTGTTGACACTAATTTAAAAGAAATTTTCAGTCAACTAAATGTTTCCTTCCTTCCAATTATGTGTGTTTTTCCTTTGAAGCATCATTATGTTTCTTATTTAAAGCGGGATCTAACATTCCTTCTTTCTTTACAGAGCCTCCTACAAAACTATATAAATGTACAAAACTTTACGAACTCTAGTTAAATATGTCAGGTCTGCAGGAAAATTTATTCATAACTCCTGAGACCTAGCACAGGTTCAACTACAGTTTTTTGTAATAGGAAAAAAAGTAAAGAAAAGGAAATTTTCATATAGAAATATATATGCAATCCCAGGAAAAATCATACAAAGCTGGTTTTGGTCATGTAGTTCTGTTGATATGTAAATCAGCACAGATAAAATGAACTCCAGACACTTTAGAGCTATAATTTCACCTGGCAGTCATTTTATAAAAAGTTCAGTATCCTGTATCATCTGTAGAATTCCTTTCTTATTTATTCTTACATAAAACTTCCTGGTTCCATGGCTTTATTTTGTATAAACCTAATGCTTAATTTTCAAACCAAGAATATTCAGGTTCCTATTGTCTGATTAGCAGATTCTCTTCCAATGATTCTAGATAAATTTAGGAAATAACACCAGAATGATTTTAAGTCTACCCACAGTACTTTCAAATAGTAGTTCCCTATCCATCAAAGACATAAATACAGACTTTTAAAAGCCTCCCCTATTTATATTAGGTACTTTTGTTTTTAATCTGAGGCTATTGAGTCTTAGCCTAAGGAATATTTTAAATTGATATAAACTGACAACTGATTCAAAAGTCCCATCCATTTTCTACACCCACCGCTTACTCCTCCCTTCATCTCCTGTTCCAAGAGTCTGTGAACAGTACTAGAAAACAGATCCAGATTAAGTCATACTTGTTATTTAACTTCTGGTAAAAGTCTATGAATTCTGATCTATTTATCTACATGACTACTCAGATACTTGTGCTAGCTCAAGATGGAGTGTAAGAGGAGTCAAAGGGAGAACAACAGCCATACTTGAGTGTTGGCAAAAGCAGGACTGGAGGCTTATCATTATCCAGAAAATGCAGGTGGAAAAGCCTTATGCAATGCCTTATGCATTGCACATGACTTCAGGAAATATTCGAAGTAGTGTCTGGATGATAGGTAGTCTTCGGGAGAAGTTTAGTTCATAGGCTAGTTATGAAACTATTTGGCCAACCTGTACATTTGAAATAAATGTTACTGAAAACAGCACCATTTAAATTTTAGAAATGAAAGCATTTTGCTCTTTCTTGATAACTTTGACTACACGCTATACATCCAGTAGGATCTGGTAGTTAGAAGCAAAAATTAACGACACTGTTTCAGTAATTTCCAGGGAATTTCCTAAAGTTACATTTGTAAAACCATTTCACTTAGTATTAGGTAACTTTCTCAGAGAGGCACTGACCAATCTATAAAAATAAGAACATGTTTTCAAGGGTGTAGCTCTTCAGAAAAAGTTTTAACTTTCAGTACTTGTCTTTCTGATTTGCATTTGTGCTGATGAGACCCTGACATCAATTTCACTTAGACTTGTAAGGTATAAAACACATGAGGAGATTAGAAAGGGTTTGGGAAATTGCTTGATAAAATTTCTTGGGTATCAGCAGAGCCCTGTTAAAATCAAACAGGCCTCTCAGTTTTAAAAACAGTATCATCATGAGTGGGTTTCTACATAAACCCCTATAACTACCAGCAGTGTTCTCAAACGAACAGATGAGGCCACTTACAAGCATCCTCTTTCTGTATCTACAGCAGCATGACAGAAGCGGTACATATTACCCAGAAAATGCTGGTTGATCAAAATGGTCAAACCCTACATTCTTCAGATGTTACATTTGAACAAATTCTGTAATGATAGACAATAATTAAAGATTTAACACAGCCAGGTAGTGTCTATTACTCCATCTTTTTCACATGCCCACTTATGAGGAGAGTGAAGACCATTCAAGAGTAGGACTGTTCATAATTCAGTATCATTTGTGGCAAAAAAAAGAAAACTGAAATACAGGAACTTGAATCTGAGAATCAATAATCATGTTTTGTGCATTTAGTATCTAATCTGTGTTTCATTCCTGCCGCACTTTTAATGGATTATAATTTGGCTGAATGACAACACTGAGTGATTTCAGTGGGTTTTTGCAACTGTCAGCATAATATCCTTTACCATGTAAAGGAAAAGAAAGTAAAATAAAACTGGATGAAAATGAAACACTATCTAGGAGGAAATACTTAACATTAAGAGAGACACCCAAAGCACACCATCTTTCTCATTTTAGACCTCATCGCCATGCTATTTACAGTACATAAATGATGCCTCATACTGCCATTCAGAAATCCTGCTTTACAAGGTCTAAATTAGGATTAGTGACCCAGACAACTAGCTTCAACTCCAAGGTCACTACCAGCTTCCTCAGAGGGCTTCAGTAGGGGACAGACAAAAACAGATGAACAGACAACACCTTCATTGAGGCCTGTTTTATTTGCTGTCGAATGGGGACCAAGCGTAAGAGGCGCAAAGCAACTCCTTCTAGCTCACAAAACATCATGAAGGGAAGCTCTGAGTTGTCTCTGGAGTTGTGCTGGTATATGAAATCATACCAAATTTTTAAACAGATGTGAGTGGGTGGTAGAGAGGAGAGAATCGTGTCATAAGCACACAGGAACTCTGAAAGGGCTGATGCCTGCTAAGATCATCCATCTTCCCATCTGCACCGAGGTGAGGCGCACCATCTTTTAACTTGGCATGAAGTAATGAGAATCTGAATTACTGCTCCATCCCAAGGCTACTACAGACATCAAGGACCGTTAGCCCTTCTAATTTTCTGCAATGGCAATCTCCGTGAAATTTGCAGTTTTCCTTCTGTTCAAGAGAAAGGCATGCAGGAATTGTTAGGAATAAAGTTTTATTCTTTGTCTGAGGAATGGGAAAAGAACGCTTCCAAGTCTTTTAGGCAGAATTATGAGTTACTAAGCTTACAGGAGTTGCAGTACCTTGATCATGTACACCAAGATCTTATAGAGCTGCTCAGTTTTCACAGAGACCTGCATTTCCTGGCATCCTGATGTACACCCAGAGGTCATGCAGGCAAAGATATGTTCCCACACTCTCTCCTTAAGATTGAAAGTAGAGAATCATGGAAATGTACAATCTGTGGCTCAGCAGTAAGTTGAATCATATCCTATCCTCGATGTGGATGATCTACATTGACAGGAAAGGAAGTGAAAATATATTTTTGGTAAGTTGAAGTCAATAAGTCAATCTGAGAGGTAAAAATCACAGAAGGATACTTTTAAGAAGAAATGGTATAATTCAATAGTATTTGCTGGAGAATAATAAATGTCATAAAGAATACATGTGGCTAATGAAAGTAGTGTGCTGATTAAAGGATCCTGCCCTTGTTGTTGACAAGAAACACCCGAGGAACAAAATTTTCGGTATTAGACCCTGCTGAACTGCAGAAAACCACAGGTTTCACCAAAAGACCCAGTGCAAGAAGTGGATAGGAACAATATGAAGATTTTATCCTAGTATTTATCAGAAAATAATTCCTTGCCCAAAGCAGGGAAGAAAGTTTTCCAAGAAAATTAGGCTGCAAGGAAATTACATCTTATGAGTAGATCTATAATATATATCCTTGTGCTCGAGTCTATTATGTTAAGATGTTACAGGTTTTCAAATGCAAATAGTGAACTTGTTTAAAAAAACATGATGATTGGAAACACAGACCTACACATAACAATCAGTGCAGTCAAATCAGGTTTCAAAAACTTTCCTTATGCAGTTGATACAGATTTCCCTGCCATTTGAAAACAAAACAACATGGTCAACCAGATGGTGACCATGACTATAATATTTTCCTGTGAAGGAATTTCAGGAAAAATACTCAACAGTTTGATGCTTGAGTGAGGCAAGGATACCTGCCAACCACCATAAGACTGCTGTTGTGCACATGTACAGTCTTCTAAAGAAAAAAGACAACTCCTAATATATGTTATAAATAAATTCTCTAAGTGCTAGGATAGTTTCATTAGAATGAATAACAACCATGAGGCCAATGGGACTTTCAAATCCTTAACTTCTGGCAAAGAGTTAAAGGACTATATTCTGTCCTCGGACATGCATGGATCCCAGATGCACTCACAGATAAAATACTCAGCCCAAAGTGATGTCAGGTTTGGTGTGAATTTTACCTCATCCCACATCTGCTTTAATCTGGGCCCCCTGAAGCTGCTGCAAAAATGCCTTTGATATTAGTGACAGTTACACACAGCAACGGTGGTTCCTGTGCCCTGGTAAAACCAAAGTAATATTTGTAATTAAGGTCGGGAACAAGAACCAGTTACTGTGAAATAATCTGGTGGTTTTTAGTCCTTGCATTCAAGTTACGGTGAAAAATGTGCACATGGCATGATCACAGGATAACAATGAAATATAAATCCCAATTCTTGGATTAGTGATAATTAGCATTGTGGTAATTTATTCATGTAGATAAATGCTTTGAAGTTTTCAGGGCTGATGAATACTGGCCTTTTTTGTAGGGATGCCTTAAGAATCTGCCATAGATTTCACAGAGTAATGAAAAAATTTTTCCAGTAAACCATGATAATGGGGTAAGCTACAGGAAAGCTATTTTCAAACCACATTTTCAATCTGAAAGATAAATTTCTTAATTTTAGGTGCCTATCCCATATATTCTTTGTATATTATTTTAAGTATAAGTATTTTCAGCTCAATAATTTCTTTTCCTTCTGTACACATTCCAACTATCTTTCTGCCATACAGGCCTTTAAAAGTGCCCTCAAATGGTGCCTGCAGTCAGCCAGCCAGAAGCATCTTATATACATATATATATTCAAGTGAATTTGTATTTTTCCCCAGTAAGAAAACCCAAAGCTTCTCAATTCAGTGAAAGCAGGCCAAAAGTAAAGAATATATAATGCAGTAAGATTTAGCATGCTAAAAGAATTAACAAATCAGATATGCTGAATATTACACTATCCAGTTTACAATAATTACAATAATGGATGTGTAAATAAAGTGAGTAAAGATGTGAGCAGTCCTGTTTAAATTCAGTTATTAGGAAAAAAAGGAAACCTTTCATTACAATTTGATGGAAACATCTCTAACATGAACTGGATTTTTCTTTTGATGGTAATGAAAGAGTGAGATTAAAACGAACTTCACATGCAAATCGACAATCTGTAATTTTTGCAGGGGAAATACTTAAAATAAGCATTAAAACTATCTGAGTATTAATAATAAATATCTCATGTTATTCTCTACACTCTAGAAACTTATCTACTAACATGCAGTGTTTTAAAAGGGACTATTCCTTTGGCATTATCACAATCTCACCAAGATAATAGGAATCAATTTGTTTCAAAAGATGGAAAAATGTTAAAAATAAAGCAGTTTACTGGGATAAGCAATTTACTACCCCATAAACAACAGACTGGAGCAACTCATGTGTGTTAGGTAAAAAATAAGGCTGCAGTTAGCAATCAAATCTGAAAAATAATTGTCTTCCCCAGGAAAACAGAAACGGTATTTCCCCTATCGACTTCTCTAGTACAGTCTATTAAGTTACTATGTTCCAGTATAAAAAGCAAAGGAAGTAGGATGTAGCCTCTGTGTTCTTGAATTTACTTCCTTCCCTTGTAATGTGTTCTTACTTTATGTGGGATTACCCTGCTCTTAAAATGAATTTTAAAGTTGACTCTTGTTCTCTTTTTTCTTTTCCCAAACATAAAAACAAGCCAATCTAAACATGCTGAAATTGCTCAGCACACTCAGCAAAGTCTGGTCATGTTGTTTCTAGCTTCTTTCACCAATGGCAGAAAACTGAATTTTGTCAGTGTGTATTTAAAAGCAATTCATCATTGGTGCATCAGATTCACACAACAATGATCAAAGGAAGCAAAGAGCATCCTTTACCACAAAAAAACCTATAAGTCATTACAATAGTACATAAAAGTCCTTTTTGGCCAGAAACACTGTTGAGAAATGAACTAACAGCTGCACATTTTTACTTGCTGAACTTAAGTCCGTGAAATGAACCCAACACTGAGTCTAATATGAGAGAATCAATGGACTGTTGCCTTACTCAGTGCTTCTCCAAAGACTTTTGAACTAGAACAGAATTCATTTTAATGAGCATCTAACATCTGGAAAAGCCCCTTAAGAGTTACAGAAAGCCGAGTTACAGAAAGCCAAGTTTAAAAAGCCTGCAAGAATACCAAATCCCTACTGAGAAAACACCAGAAAGGCTGGAAAAGAAGAAAAGAAAAAAAATTAAAATCTTCAATTCATATAAATTTATTTTGGAATTAAGAGTGAATTATATTATGATTTGGAGATTTACTTTAAAATAATTTAAAACACAGGTTCTCCTTTGAGAATTTGATAAAAACAGATCTATCTGTAATTAGCAATAGCTTTTTGGACCAAGTCCAAACAGCAGTTTTTCTAATGGCTTTGAGTAACGTAGTTTTACTCCTTTCTGTAGAGCACAACTATACCTTTTGACAATACCATAAAGAACCACGAGGAAAAACACTCCGTATCTCTAGAGGGTTTTTCTTATTGCCTCCTGTCTGTTTGCTGCTCAGTTTGCAAAAATTGGCTGCAATGCTTTTCTGTCTTGAAAGTAAAAAGAACAGAATACTTCTGCAACTCTATTTTATTAGTCCTATAGCTTATGCAACAGGTGGCTAATGTCAGAAGAGTTCAAGTCAAACAGTGTGTGTGCACTTGCAGACCTCCAAAGTCCTTTGTAATTCAAAAATACATTTATTTATGTGTATATATATTTGACTTTTGGCCTCTGTTCACCAGTAATTTAAATTGGGCCCTAAAAAGCTAGAAAAGCTGGATCTACTAGGTAATATTCAGACTATCTCCAGATTTTACATATGCAGCAAATGCTTTCTGAGGTATGGATGCTGAGGAAGGACAACTGAAAGCATTTAAGATATTATTAATTTTCATCTTCCAGAATGTGCCTTCATCACTATGACATAAATGAAAACAGTGTGCTAGAGTGAACTTTTGATTTTTTGATGGCTGAAGAGCCTTATAAAGATGAAACATGTAAAGATTCTTTCTTTTTCTTTTTGGATTTAAAATTTAAAACCAGTAGATAGTGATAGACTAATATATATAGGCAAAAGGAGAAATGGAAAGAGGAGAAATAAGATAAAATTTCTAAAGAGTTTTCCTTTTCTGTTTGCTATGATTTTAATAAACTGTGACCCTATTAAAACCACCACTCCATACAGTTTTGTAATCAGTTCCTTTTTTGTAATTGTGCCAGTGTTGTATCCACTGTATATGAATTAATGCCAGATAAATATGGCTATGCTTCAAGAAGCACTATTTTTCATAGCGTTACCCTGAACTTTCTGGCTCAAGTACACAAATTTGAGGGACAAACGTCTCCGAAAAGAACAGTCTACAGTGCTTCCAGCTCCTCTCTCCTACATGACTCTTCTGCAGTTGTACAAAGGCCAACAAACACCAAATGAGACATGCAGACTGAAGCCAAATAATTCAGACTAAACTGATCAAGTTTACCCATTCAGTGCAAGATGTTTTCAGTTCATAAGATCTTTTTTCTTTTGTAGGCTAATTAGAACAGCTTGGCTAAGACTTACTGAAATATTATGTTCCTTGCCATTCAAAAATTGTATGAGCCAATGCCAGTGCTACACCCTGTTCCCTCTTAAAGCCATATGAACTTCTCTTAAAATTTTAAACCTGCTTAAGGTATCCACAGCTGCTTCTAATATTTTGATGGTTAAATTCTGTTCTTCCTTTCCAACTGAATTGCTATAAAGTACACCAAACAGTCAATGTTGTTTTGTTTTTGTCTTCTTGCATAATGCTGCCTTATTCCAACATGGTAACTCTACGACTAAACAACTGCAGCTTTTATTTCTAGGTTCAAAACGGAATAGTTGCCCCTAAAAGCTGGAGTTTGCCTATTTAGCTCAGCATTGTTCATGTTAGTATTACATACAGTTTTACCCTGTATAGGCAAAATAATTAACACTCTAAAATATATATCTGGGTTTGAAAAGCCAAAAAATAAAATGCCTAATTGGTATTTAAGGTTTATCCTGATAATAGCAAAGAGAAACAATATAGTTTTGCATTTCCTTTTTTTGTCTCACTTGATCTGTTGGGTTTCATACTGATAAAGGAATTTCTGTTAATTAGGACGAATTTAACAAAGAATGAGACTTGTAGGTTAATGATATAAACCTTGCATATAAGAGTTTTCTCTTGTTATTACTCTGGAAATTATCTGATTTTCCATAAGACAGAAAACTTTTTAACTTTAATGAATTCTAGCTAAATTAATGTGTGAGTTTTATCTCAAAAAGGTCTATGATCTTCAAGATTCACACCAAAAAAATCACTCTATGACAAGCATATAAATAAGAAAATGCACAAAAAATTGGAAACAAAAATTAATAAATTTAAATTTATTATATTTAATAAATATATTTAATTTAATAAATTACAATGCAGCTGAGAGGAAGATAGAAAAAAATCTGACCTTTAAAAGCTGGGGAGACTATATGGATGTACAGTATTACAGAGATACATACACATCTCCATAAATATTGTGGATATTGTATACAGACCAGATGGCCTATGATAAGGGAGAAGGAAAATAGTGGGGGGTCTTCTCCTTACACGTACACTACTCTGACACTAGATTATAAATTTATTTCCTAATGCAAATCAGATTATTGAATTTTATTCCATTCCATTTTATTCCATTGTCCATACCTAACAACAGAGCATATGGGTTACTTTGAGTAAAATCTGAAGGAAAGTGAGAATTCTCAAAGATTTTAAAGATTTTTCATTCTTAATTTTTTTTTCCTCTTTTCTTTATTTTTTTTCCTTCTTACAAATGGAAAGAGGAAACCAGGAGTAAAAGAAAACTACTCTCAATGAAGACTGCAGTGTGAGCTCACCCTTGGTTAGACTTTAGCTCTGAGCAAGTGATTACCAAAAGGGCCAAATATTAAAGGAACAGACATCCCTACTGTTTTCATGGGCAACATTGTATATAAAAATGTACCACTATTAGGGGAACTATGACAACTTGAAATAATAAAAATGAATAATGGAGAAAAGGTGCTAACTAGTTTTACAAGCATCATACATACTTTGTGAGCTTTATAGAGCCTCAAACAATTATTGGTTTAACTGCCATTAGGTAAGTCCATAGATGCAAACTGTATTTTAAAAATGTACATGAAACCATACCCTGTTTTGGAAGCAGCGTACCACTGATGCTGCTACAGTGGTGTCCAGAAGAGCACCAGTGATTTCTTACATACCAGTCAGGTATAACTCAGACTTCAAACACTGCAGTCAGCCACCTTCCCTTATATTAAGGACCCCACAGATACAGATTATACTGCTGGAGAAATTTTCACTAGCTTCAGGAAAGGAAATCAGCTGTAACTGACATCATCCATAGTCCTCCAGAATCAGAGCTTCCTACAGAGAAGCCCATGCTGGCAACACTTACCACAGCTCTACTCAGCAGGAACAGCCTAACAAGAACTGAAAGTGTTGGGTAAGCAAAACAGTCAGTCCCTGAAGGCAGGGATGGAGGATGACTCATCTGGTGCTGTTCCCAAGTTATCCTCTCCAATCAAACCAAGAGCTCACTGAGGTGCTTCAGGAACCACCCATCTAATTTTTTCCAGAGCAGTAGAGATGGCACTACAATCTGGGTCCTTTGTCCAAAGGCAAATGAGGAATCAGAAAGGACATCCACCTACAAAGACTAGAGCAGCTGGGTCCAGCATTATTTGTTGACCGTTTTCATTACTCTGCATTTTACAGCACCTGTCTTTAACTAGGCAAAAATTTACAAAGTTTTCACCATTTCATATAAACACCACTGAATGAAAAAGTCAAGGGAAAAAGTTGTTTTTTCTTTCCTTTAGTTGTAAATCTTGAAAGATGATTCACAGTATGTTTCTGAGACAACCTTAGGTAAGAATTTTTTTAAGAAAGAGGGGAGAAGCAGAATCAACAAAAGATATTTACCTCATTGTTTAGTTAGTTAGTGACTCTAATTAGGTCAGCTATAGAAGTGTAAAACACTCCAATAAATGGGTAGATTTACTCCTCACAGAATCACAGAATGGGTCAGGTTGGAAGAGACCACAGTGGGTCATCTGGTCCAACCTCCCTCCTTAAGTAGGGTTACCACCCTACAGCACATGGCACAGGATTGCATGCACACCATTCTTGAATACCTCCAGTGAGAGAGACTCCACAGCCTCCCTGGGCAATCTCTTCCAGCACTTGGTCACCTGTGAAGTAAAGAAGTTCTTCCTTGTATTCAGGCAGAACTTCCTGTGCATCAGTTTCTGCTTGTTGCCTCTTGTTCTATTGCTGGGCACCACTGAGAAGAGCTTGGCTCCATCCTCTGACACCCTCCCTTCAGATACTCGTGTATATTGATGAGGTCCCCTCTCAGTCATCTCTTCTGGAGGCTGAACAGGCCCAGCTGTCCCAGCCTTTCCTCATGAGAGAGATGCTCCTGTCCCTTCATCAAGTTTTGTCGCCTTTCACTGGACCTGCTCCAGGAACTCCATGTCTCTCTTGTCCTGAGGAGCCCAGAACTGGACACAGCTTTCCAGATGTGGCCTCACTAAGGCTGACTAGAGGGGCAGGACCACATCCCTCTGCCTGCTGGCTCTACCTAATGCACCCAGGATACCGCTGGCCTTCTTGTCCACAGGGGCACTGCTGGCTTATGGGCAGCTTGTTGTGCACCAGGACTCCCAGGTGCTTCTCTGCAGAGCTGCTTTCCAGCAGGTCAGACCTCAGCCTGTGCTGGTACCTGGGGTTATTCTTCCCCAGGTACAGAACCCTGCATTTGCCTTTGTTGAATTTCAGTTCTTGTACAGAATCAGATAAGAGTCAAGTTGTAACTTCCTTTTCAAATATCTACACTGCATTTTCCAGGATTAAGGTCATAAGGTCTCTAAGTAGTAATACAGAAAGTGAGGGAACCTCAATGCACATAGAGTCAGTGCACACAGAAAACTTGCTGGACTGTGTCTATGAATCCTGTCATGGCAGAGACTGTGAGTCAGCCTTTTATGCTGAGCGCTGAGATGTACAACCTCATCCTCTGTAGTTGTAATCCCATCCCCTCTCCTCAGGGTTCCCATCTCCCTCCCTGCTCACCCCTCCTTAAAATCCCTTTTATTAGTTTGAGCCTTGCAAGCAAAATATTTGGGAAGGACATGCTAGTTGTAAGCACAGTGACACTCAGACATAGGACAAATAAGATAGAAGAATCTAGATTAGTCTTCTGATTTCTCTGTGTCTACCCTCCTGTGGAGTTAGGAAAAAAAGCTCTCTTTCAATGAGAAAGTAGAGGCTGCCTGATCAAGCAAGTGAATGCAGTGACTGTGGCATTTGTGTTGCAGCCATTTTCATACAAACAGTTTCAGATAAATTCGCAGTATCAGCCTCAATGGGTACTTTGTTTAGAAAAGATTCCCCTAATCATCAAAGCACTGCATTAAAAACAATCATAGCAATTAGGGCATGCCAAACAGAAGAGACAGCTGTGAAGACTTTTTTGTCCGTTTCTGTGAACATCCTTCCTTTGACTCACTTGAGCTGAGTTCAGTTTTCTAGTCTTTAACTTCAGGCTCTTTCAAGCAGACACAGCCCTTACATATCTATCCAACTGCTAACACTGCTCCGCTGTCTTCAGAGCAATAGCAGGGCCTTGCTCTTCTCTTACCCAGTCCTCACCCAAACATACACACTGTTTTCCCCCCATCCCCAGGGCACTGAAAATCTCTAAGACTCAATTGCCCCTTCCAAAGAGTGACTTCTGCTGAGGTATTTGACAAGAAATAAGTTAGCATACTACAGCAGGGCCAAAAGAAGTCCAACATTTAAACGTTTATGTTCTAACATAAACATAGATAAAAATTTCTATGTATCTGTGAGTTGCTTCCTTTTCTCCTCACTTATTTGACACTCTTTTTACATCACAAATATTGTAAATGGAATTTAGATCACTATTCCACTTGTATAGAATCTAGTACCACTGACCCTCTCATTTAAGTGCTTGGATTTAATAGTTTTTGAGTCATAAGATGGTAGAAGATAAAAGGTTTTTTTTAAATTGAACTTTTGTCTACAGCATGCCAAGCTTTTTTTTCCTGACACACTGTCAAATTTGTTATCATGAAGCTAAAAAATGTAGCTTCTTTAGCCTTTAAAAAGATAGCTTGGAAGAACTATTAAGAAATACCCTGGAAGCAGGTACAATACAAGAACACAATACAAGAACTGGAGCCCTTTAAGAATAAGCACTGTAGTCCTTTAAGAATAAGCTGTGCTGTACAACAGTTGTACCACAGCTGCCACAGTGGACAAAAGTGAAAAACATCACCAGTTTCCCGTAAGTAACCAAAAATTTTTGGAGAAATTGTAGAAAGAGCTAAGTTCAGCCTGCTACAATTTAAAATAAGTTTGTTGTTTAAAATTGATTCTAAAGAACATGAAAATATTAACAACTTGATGATTTACCTTTCTGTGAGTTAATCTGTTTTATTGTCACTTCTAACATAATAGAAGAGACTTGAGAAAATTAACACAGTATTAAGCACTTTCCTTAGCATGATTAGCATTTAGGTGAATAGGAAGCTACAAGAGGAATGGTTTTTAGATGTATCTAGTGAACTTTATAGCCTCAAATATCAGTTTTTCCAACTTAAAAGTTTTGAAAGGAAATAAGTTTCCGTGCTTTGTGAAGACCTTAAACCCTCAGATGCAATATCCAGTCACCCCTTTAATAAGCCCATTTCCTTTACGCCTTTAACAGCTATACATCAAAATATTTATATTATTGAAATGGCAGGCATTTAGCTACCTTTTGATGTCTATTTTGGAAGACATCATTGCAATTTGACTGATGCCTTCTCTTTCTTACACTGGTACAAGGCTCTACATCTGTGTTCTTGGGACTGCCTGGTTTGAAATACAAATGGCAGCAACCAAATTTTCAGTACCAACACACACCTGCGGGGCACACTCAGACCAATCTGCATATACCCTCTAGTGAAAATAGCAAGCACAATGTCCAAAATGAAAATAAGCAGACTGGTTAGACAGGTGACAGCTCCAATGCTTTCCAAACATTTCTACTTCATGTCAGTTTGCCAAGCAAAGTAGCTTACAGCTCATGAGGGATTTACCAGCGAAATTACAGCGACTACAGCCAACGAGCAGCACCCTTTGCGGAGCACACATCCAACTTGATTAAGCCAGCATGTAGCCCTGTCACTTGCTATAAGCCTTCCTACTTATTTCAAGTTGTTAAGCAGAAACCACAATTCCTTAATGATATCCTTCCCCATAAGCAATGGCTGTAGCAGTTACAACAATGTCATTCTAGATTAATGCCACCCTTCTCCTCAGAAAGACAGTGACAGCAGTGAAGAGGGAGGAAGTCTAATGCTGGCAGATGCATGCAAGTGCTGTGTGCATCTGTATGAGACGCTGCTGAGATAGAACTTTTGACATTTGTGCAAGTACACCCATGTGTAAATCCACATGTGCAAGTTGATTGCCCATCACCTCATTACGTATTTCTCTTTGTGTGCACGTGTAAGGCTCACGTGTCTATATACACAGTTGTAATAAATTTAGTAAACTAATTCATTAGAGTATTTCTGGGTAATGATCCATTTCATTATCTCTACAGTCTCTGCAGCATTAAGCAGGAAGCTGTGAGAATATATCAAAATGAAACATGTCTTCTTCACAGAGATATCTCCATCTCCCATGCAACTGGCTCATTTTGAGTATTATTTTTGCTCTTTTGCTCTTCACCATTTCTCAGGGACTTTCCATATTTTCATATCACTAATCTGTTTTAAGAATCAAAAAGAGGATGTCCCTCTGATAAAAGCATGCCCTGATCCATCACCTTTATGAAGTCTATGTCTCCACTAGCTTGCAAAGTAGCCTCAAAAGATTTAAATAATGTACTTTGAAACACAGTTGTACAATCTGTTGTAATAATGATAACATTAGCAATACGTACCTGAAAAGAACTTCACAAATAGAAGTTCTGTACTACAGGTAAGATTCATCTCAGCTGATTTCAGATACTGAAAATCAAGTGTTTAATTTAAATTAGAAGGTTCATCTCCCCTTAATTGAGCAATAGATGCACGTACTGCCAGAGGGTGAGTCATTCTACATTTACATAAACAACTCAGAAAAATGAAAGAAATTGCCCTCAAGAAGTATTTTTCTCTGCCATTTGGATGGAGTTGGAGCCCATGCAACTAGCTCAGACTAGACGTCAACCTTTTAACTGGCTTTAACGAGGTAAGATGAATTCCACTGTGACTGGAGCCTCATAGAATCACAGGATCACTGAGGTTGGAAAAGACCTCCATGATCATCAAGTCCAACCTTTGACCAAACACCACCATATCAACTAAACCACAGAACTAAGTACAAGTCATTTCTTGAACACTTCCAGAGATGGTAAATCCACCATCTCCCTGAGCAGCCTGTTCCACTGATTAACTATCCCTTCAGTGAAGAAATTCTTCCTGATGGCTATCCTTAACCTCCCCTGGTGCAGCTTGAGTCTGTGTGCTTTTGTTCTGTTGCTGATTGCCTGGGAGAAGAGGCCAACGCCCACCTGGCTACAGCCTCCTTTCAGGTGGTTGTAGAGAATTCTCAATTTTCAGCAGGAACCTCCATCCTTTCCTAAACTGACAGACATAATTATTTCAATAAATGTGAAAATTACAAGACAGAATTAACAACTTTCCTCAAACAATTTTTGATCAGTGCTCCCCACTCTGTGTTGATTCTGAACTTCACTGATCTACAAAAAAGAGCTAGGACTCTCTTGAACTTCCCTTATATTTTCCATTGGTCCCAAGCTATTTGCAGACAGGAAAAAGCAATCCTAAAGAGCCTCTTGCCTGTGCTCCACATATTCTATTCATACTGCTCATTAATCACATGCACTTAGTCCTGACTTTAACAGCAACGTTCAGCTATCAGGACCTAATATTACTGAACTCAAAAAGAAAGATTGCATTAAAGAAATACAATATTTTAGAACAATGGTCCTATATAGACTGGATTCTTTTGGTACATAGAATAAGACAGAGAAAGCTGATATGGATTGGCAGAAAGATTGTGAGTGGATTTTTACTGACCACATTTCTACTGCCAAAAGTCATTTATGGGTGGGACAGAAGGAGCCTCAATTTTAATCTTTAGAGCCATGAATGTGAACAATTCTCTCTGCAGAATTTATGGGCTGTTTTACTTATCAGTATTTCCTCAGAGTTTTCACACAGTCAGATTGATTACCCTTTCCTTATACTGTTTGTGCATACTCAAGTTTGGCTATACAATGTGTAAAATGGACATGAACTGAATACTGTACCATACAAGGAAATTAAAGGCAGTGACATGCCAATCATAGTTCTCAAAATTTATTCAAAAACACAACAGGGTATCACTTATAAGAAGTATCTAAATGTCCAAATACTTCAGCAAGAAGCATAACCTAAATATTTGGGAATTTTTAATTAACCAAATTCCATAGGTCATCCAAACAGATAGAATAAAAAAAATAGTAAATGGAAAAGAGGGGGTTTTTTTTCTGTAACAAGCTCAGCTTTCCTAAAATAATACATTCTGAATGTTTTCAGTGCACAAAGAAGTTTTCTTCTCTTTTTTTCCTCTTTAAATCTATAATTTCCCTGAATAAAAATCTCAGATTAAATGATTATCAGATAATACCAGTCAGATGACATAAAATATCACAGGATACGAACATAGCCCAACATTCCCAAAAATGACATCCAAAAGTATTGCTTGAAAATCTTACTTTGTGAAAATGTAAGAGATTATAAATTGTCTAACCACAACGAAATGGGATGATATTCTTACTCCAGTGAGCAAACAGAAAAACCCCCACTGATTTAAAGAACACAGCAAGTTCTAATTTGAAAACGATTATTTTTTTCATGTGTCTAGAATGAAGTATTTGAAATGATGGAGCGAACAATGGACATCTTCCTAGAAGATATCACAGAGATGGTAAAAGGAGAGAGCTGCAGAAGCATACAAATGTAGGGTAACAGAATCTAGTCTTTTTTGGAAACTCCCAATAACTTAAAGAATTTATTTACAATCTTTCCATCAGTCTCCTCAGCACTGCAGAGGCAGATTCACACCCCAGAGGAACTGGAGGGGGTAATGCAGCCTGAGAGAGGCTGAGAGTGGAGGGACAGAGGAGAGCACCACTTGCCAGCCCCTGGCCTGTCACTGGGGATGTGGGCTGCTGAGCTGTTGCTGAGTGCTGTGGGTGCACTGACGGAAACACATGGTCTAAGCAGCACAGGGATCGGTGCTTCTGCTGCATTTGCCTGTTTCAGTATTGAACATAGCAGTTAATTCTACAGTTAATGACAAGCAAAAAGACATGTTCTACATCTCACTTTTTCTGCACATTACTATAAGCAGTAATTCTCCTTTCTTTCAAAATTCTATCCTTTCTTTATCAAAAAGATAACATATATGACGTGATGTATATGGAGTTATATGTGCACATGTATAATGTGCATATATGCATCTCTAAACCACCTTCCACATTTGAAAAAGAATAATTTATTGACTATACTTCAAACTTTTGTAAATTATGACATAGATAGATGTTAACAGGTATCTGTATATGAGCACAAATACCCATCTCTGTATTTAATACGCACCATATACTAAATATGTATTTCACTCTACATAGGACGCACTACTGGTGCCAAAATGCTAAGGCTACATTTATTATCTCTGTACTAAAAAATCTCATGGTGGCTTTAGAGGAGCTGTACTAATCCATTCAATGAATTGCTGGTTTAACATTTTGAGTCATATCCAAGTTGTATCCTGCTACTCCAAAAATGTTAGGGTACACATCAATACTTGTCACACTGAAACATGTTTGAAAGTATCCCAAAAGCAGCTGCAGAACAAAATTAATCATATAAGCACAAAAATTATTATTTAAATAGCTGTTCTAAAGAGCTTAACTAACTGTTAAGGGCAAGACACCCAAACTGCACTCAAAGGAAGACAGTGTGTTGATCTCAAAGAAAAAGCACTGTGTAGGAATGTTGTCTTACACAGCCCTTAAATGTCCGATTGGAATTGTATGAAATATTAGCTGAAATATCACCATTCCTGAAGTCTAAATAAGAAAACCAAAGGTAGTTGTAGAAGAGTGCTGTTGCACTTCGAATTTCTCATTTTTGTATCTAAGGCTCTACTTGCATATTTCTGTGAAAATGTTTCAGCATTAAAAAAAAGTTGAATTATCACACAGCTAGTGATAAATCCACGTTAGTCTGACCAAGACAAGGACAGCAGCTCAGGAACTACCAAAAAATTACACTTTGCGTCATAGTGGATCTTTGTGAACTAATACCCCAACTTTTTCCAAAATGATCCAAAATGTTTTGTTGCTTTAAAATCATGGCAGTATTTATACATTCTAAAAGATTCTACTCAACCTTCAGTTCAGATTAGCTACTGCATCCATGCAGAATTTTGTAAGAAATGGACTAAATCACAAATACAGACTTACAAATACAGCAGGAACCAATACTCACCTTCACCTTCCAAAGACCAATACTGGGATATGACACTGATTTATGGCTTGATGAAGATACATGTTTCTATCTAATCAATTAGGACAAAATAACTAGTTTATAATGAAAGGGTGTTGTGAATCTTATATTACTCTGTGCAAAGGCTGCTGAGACCTTTAAAGACAATTACACATCTGAGTGAAAATTATTTTTGAAAATACTGACTTTATTATAATCCAAAATAAAATTTTTAATGGGAAGTGAACTTTTGTCCCCTTAGAGTGAAATGTGACTACTATCACT
The DNA here is from genome assembly GCF_000738735.6 of Corvus cornix cornix. Classification (NCBI taxonomy): domain Eukaryota; kingdom Metazoa; phylum Chordata; class Aves; order Passeriformes; family Corvidae; genus Corvus; species Corvus cornix. The sequence continues at coordinate 37,831,171 of NC_047057.1, read as the reverse complement.
CTGTCTTTTCTGGCATCTATATAATTATTTCAAAATGAAATCTTACAACTTTGCACAAATAAATGAGACTATTAAATGCCCAGGAAAAAAGGAAAAAAAATTTCAATTGATGCAAATATGTCCATAATCCCCTTGCTTTTAAGGAGTTATCCAGTATCTATTTTGCTGATCTTAATCTCCTGTATTATATTATTTTTCTTTTGCCAAATCCTCTTTAAATAATTTTTTTGAATTACGCTATTCAGTTCAACACACCGGTACTCAGTATGTTGAGATTTGCATGCTCCCTTTTGTGAAACTTTGCTTAATCAGCTCCCCTCAGTACTCTACATCTCTGTATCATGTCCACAAATAAGGCTGAATAACTCAGAAAAAATACTGCACTGACTTGGTGGGGCCCTGGGAAGAAAGTCTTGTTTTCATTTCCACACATTTTTCTTCTATTCCCCACTCCCTTGTGCTAATAGCTTATCTTATAAACCAAAACTCTTTAAGGCTGTGACTGACATAGCTGTCACAAATGGGGAGGGTTGCTTTGCTCTCGTTCATCAGTAACACAAACACCAATCCATTCCCAACTGGAGAAACCTTGCTCTTCCTTAAGAGAAGGCTGGATGTGAAAGTTCTGCAAATTAGATTGTATTAACCCCCCCCACACACACCTGGAGATGGCATCACCTATGAACAGAGTATTTGACTGTCAATCACTACAATAGTATCTTTGTGGAGCAACCTATTTCTTAGGTTTCAGCTAATAATACAGAACCATACCAGTCTTCAGAGAGATATTGCAGCGAGGTGAAGAAAACAGCAGTGACGCTGTTATTGTCTCCTTACTTTTGTCAGGATCACAAGTTTACACAGGAAAAAAATGCATGTTGTATATAAAATGCCTCCTACTTCTGTCTTCTTATTACAAGCAGGAACAAAAAATGGATGCATTATTAGCCTGACAGATAGGAAGCTGAAAACATCAGTAACAGATTAGGTTAAAAAAAAATCATTTTTCTATGATAATTAAAAGTAACTTCACCAACACTTTAAAAAGTAGCTAATTAGATTATTTCTTCTGTATTTAAAAAAATAATATTCAAATAATAGTCAAGAAACAACTCTAAAAAACACATTCATTATTACTGTTTCACGCATGAGCTGAGTTCAAGGAGGTACTTGATAATAACCACAAATGAAACTAGATTGTGAATTCCCATGTAATACACTCAGCCTTGCTCCCTCTCAGAAGCATTTAAAGAGAGAATCTTAACCTGCAGCTCTCAAGATTTCAGATTTGTGCTGCTCCTTCATGAGAAACATATTCCTTCAGCTCTTCCTTCCAGCACTCTGTCTATGGCTGGTGAGCTGGCCAGGAATGACTAAAGCAGGCAGACTGCTCAGCTGAGGAAATTTCTTAACTCCTTTTGAACTTTTATTTGTTTTTTCACATTCTTATTTAATGCCTATTTATTTCTACTACAGAGACAGCTTACAAAAAAAGAGCCCAAAAAACAAAAACCAAACCAAAACAAAAATACTCCCAAAAAAAAAAAAAAAAAAAAAAAAAAAAAAGAAACCAACTTGTTTACTGCTTAGATGTGCTGCCAGGAAATCTCATTGTTGTAGCGGTGAGTAAAAATCCTGCACCCTGACTTATGTCTTACTCACCCTAAATCACGTATGAGCCATGCAGCCTTTCCAGATTAATGAAAGTGGTCAAGTGCTTTACATCACTTGCTAGGAGTCTTTCTGTGCATGGCCATGCTCATTACTAAGCTGTAGTGGTTTTACTCATTCCCTGTAATTCAAATCCTGATGCACAACAGGAAGTTTTCACTGCCAAATCTTTTGGAGCTTAACACAACATCAACAAGCTACAAAGCCAGGTGTTAAAACTGTCAAAGAGAGATAATTTGAAATAGAAAACACAAGAGAGAGCTCAACAACTATTTTTGTTCCAATTTGTTTTCAAATTTGCTGCAATTGGAGAGTTTCACCTGAACAAAATATTTTGATCAACTGTTGAGAGATATATTGAAGGATGAAATGCTTTCTGCTGAATTAAGATCAGAAGGGCAGAGCAGCAAAGGAGGGTTTACAGGGAATAAATATAACTAGAAATACAAGTCAGACCAAATGTCATGTTGAAAGTAGGTTAGGACAATACTAATATTATACTTGGTCAAATTTTCTCATGTTTTATGCAGAGTTAGTATATTTAGTGGCTGGCACCTTCTCAGTTTATATATCCAGAAATATTATGATCCAGCTCTAACCACTTCAAAATTATGCTTCCCTTTGATTTGCTTATTTTCCAAGTTCTCTCAGCTTGGTTTACACAGAACATACACAAGAGCCATCAGAAATCTGCACATCTTACACAGGGGAATTATCCCTTCACATTTACCAGACAAAACACTCTGCATTCCTTTACTGAATTTTAAAGGAGTTATGCTATCTTTCAGCCAACATCCTCTTGCCAGTAAAAACCAAAAGGAAGGTTTGTGACCTTAAAAACATCATGGGCAAGTGAAGATTCGCACAAAATAGCCCACTACTAGGTTTGAGAATAGATATATGCTTCCTCCTCTTCCAGCTTAATCCCCAAACACCCTCACTTGTCAAAAGGCTATTGTTAAGGCATGGGCTTCCTCCAAGACCACATCCTGTGAATCAGGTCAGAATGAAACACAGAGCTGATTTAAATGAACTACTCTTTGCGTGCCCTGTATGCAAGTGCAAGAAAAACTGTGTGACTCAAAAAATAGTTTAGTATACTAGAGAAAAAGGGACAGTAGACCTAGACCAGAATGAATACATAGTCAAAAAAATTAGCAGCTCTCATTTCTAATTCATGCCCTTAGTATTTACTAAATACAAGTTTCTGCTACAAAGAAGCTAGGCAGTGTACTCAAAGGCAGAAATTAGGACCAAAAAAAGCCACTTCTCTTCAAAAGAGGCCTGCTTTTACTTCACAAATACTGGATTTTCCACATCATATTTAGTAAGTGAACAGCCTATCAACAGCATTACACACGGGACCATTGATAAATGTTATACTGCTCCACAAAGCGCACAAAATATTCTGCATCTTTAACAAACTCTGCTAGTCTGTGTTGGTTGGATACACCAAAATCAAGAGAATATGGCTCCTGGAGTAGAATTCCACCTCCAGCTCAGAGCTGGGCCCACATTTATGCTAGCTATTGACATTAAAATGATGACAAAGCCAAAACTGTCCTTATGAGGCAAGAAGGAAAAATAACTCATTATTTGGATGTTTCATTCTTAACTGATCCCTTAGAAAAGACAAAGGATAGGCTTGTGGTTATGATGTGGAGATTGGGACTCGAGATATATATGACTTGAAATTCCTAGTGCTGCCACAAAGTCCCAGCCTGAGTGTGGGAAAATCATCCATTTTCCCTTTAATCTCTCCCTTCCCTCTGCACTGTGGGGATAATGCTTTTCCCTTTCTCCTGCCCTCCATGTAATGCAGTCATTTAGGGCTGGACTAACTTCTGCACGCATGCATGCTACCTGTCATGGTAAGACATCAATCTAGTAAAACTTTCTGGGATCGAGGTATGGTTGACCCGAACAAAAAAATCCACAGAAAGGACATTATTGTGTTTTTACTTGAGAGGAGAAATGTTTTTCAGTGCAACCAAACTCCCTAATCTCAGTGGTACCCCTCACACTGCTTGTTGATTTGAGGTGCTCCGGTCTTCCAGGGACCCCCTACAAAATGCAGCCAAATGAAATATTCACTGCACTGCTCCTGAAGGGATTTTAAATTAAGGATTTTTAAGTTCATAGGGCTTCTATGTTCCTTGCTGTAGAGCAAAGAACTGGGTTCCCACGAGTCACTCCACTGTCAGATCTTGTAGGCTTGTTGGAGGCATGAGGACACTCCAATACTGATATGCCAGGGAAATCAGTGTTTCCAAGCACACAACTAGCTTTCTGGGCTCCAAGAATACCCTGCCTGTGCTTTCAGGAAACTTAACAGGAACTGCAATATTTCAGTGCAATGCCTCTGGAAACACCCATACTGCACAAAGGCACTTTTTCTAAGGAAGTAAATCTGTCTCCAAAGAGAGTCCTTACATATCTGTATCCCAGTGGGCCACGGTGCTGTCAGCCCATGTTCCCAATGAATCATGGTTTCATTCAGCTCCTGAAGTCAGCTGAACCAAGGAATGAGAAAAGAGAATGAGAAGATCATCAAGGTGGTCACCAATTCCATTGCACAATGGAGGATCAGTGCTAATAATACTATGACTGGCAAGTGTACACATTTGGTTTTCCAGTGATGGAGATATTATATTTTCCACAGGCAAAGTGTTCCCTCTGTTTAACTACTGTTACGACTAGGAAGTTTTACTAAAGCCTAACTAAAACCTCCTGGGGTATAATACAAGCCCATTATTTTTATCTGAAGAGGGAGACCACTTACCTCCATTTGTGGCTATGAAGAACAGGGTATCCCAGGGGGCTGCAAAAGTGTGGCACCAAGCAAATGTTGCTGGGTTGTTCCAATTCTGCTGGTGCATTCACAGTGCATCATCCTGCAGACACACTCCCATTTTTGAGGAAAGGTTTTTTTATTGAATAGTTGTTTCATCAGGAAATCCCCAAGAAGCTGCCCCAGGCACAAATGCAATACAAAAGAATAACTGTGATTGTTTTCTGATGATGTGTAATACCAGCTCACAACGCACCAATTAATACGGAATAAGTTGAGTTCTATGTTCTTATTTTGTAAGAGAAATAACATGAAAGCAGTAGAAATTTAGGCAGAGGTCTTAAGATCAGGTTGCTGAATACCCTCCTATCTATGATCCCAATCACAAATTACAGACGAAAAACATCATTCAACCTACACTCAATACTATTTGTTCACAGATACAAAAGCTTTGAGAGCTGATATTGTGTTACTTTACATTTATCTCAACTATATGAACATGTGCTTGATACAGATGATTAGACAATAAACAATAGTGAAATTTAGTGCAAGCTCATACAGCATGGAGCTCTTAAATCAGTTATAATATAGCATAGACAGATGGTACTGGATACATAAAGCACATTAAAGACTGTTATCTGTTTGATAAAGAAATAATTCAGAGCACAAGACAAGAAGCTGAAATTGCTGACAATCTGAACTCCTGCCAACTGTCCTGGCTTCACTGGGGCTGTGTGAATTTTGAACACGCATAGTCCCAGGTGTCCACAGTGCTGACCGAAATTTCTGGCAGCTAGCTCAGTGCTTTTGAAACACTGCTGGCTTCCCATCATTAGCGGTCACTATGGGGAGAAGATAGGCGGTTTCTGGCTGCTTCTGCTGCCCTTTTCTGTTGCCTTGGCTGTAGTGCTGTAAATGAAACTCTCAGCACAATGAGCAGCCTCCTTTCTTGCCAACCCACAAGGCAGATATCTCCAGGGCACTAGTGCTGAGAAAAGGAAGGCTATGACAAAATGGGGAAAGAAACTCATTTATTTATGCTCCCTAGATTCAGTGTGTCAAGAAACTCAGTGGAGCTTGGCCCTCAGAGACCAGACAAAAAAGTATCCAAGCAATTGAAAGGTCAAAGAGATGTGGGATTGCAACAGATGCCTTACTTTGGAGAGATTTGGGGAATGGTGGGAAAGGGTCACACAAAACATAAGTAAGTGGTATGGAAGGGTTAGCTGAGGAAAGACAGAGATATGGAAGTCATTTATGGCACACATCTGGTATTCCAATGTGCACAGTACTCCCACTGACGTGAGCAGGAGCTCCACCCATGTATGGAAAACAAAAATATTTGTCTTGAGATCTGTCTGTATAGAGCAGCCTAGATGTTCTCCAAGTTTGGGGTCTTGTGATGGGCAGGATTTACCACATCACTGACAAACTACTTGAAATTGATGAGAGAAAAATGAGAGGTTTCCATGCTCATCTTAATGTCCTAGTGCAAAAGGGCTGGCTGAATGACACTAGAAGCCCTCAGAGTAAAGCTGAGATGCAGTGGTAGGATACCAAATGAAATGGACCTTAAGAGTCACTTTAACAGCACCAGCATGTGCTTTTGCCTAATCAGATCAAAGTATTTAGCTTGGGTTTGTGACACTGACGTTCAGTTTCGATTACTTTAACAACATTCACTTGGTACAACTAAGTGTTTTGGACCCCATTTTCTGTTGGACATGCTTACCAGGTACCACACATCTATTCTGCTCTGTCCTGCTGATTTACAGACCTCTTCCCCAGCTTAATTGCTCAGATTTCTGTGCTCTACAGAAGAAGTTGGTTATGTCTCTTTACTCAGGTGGACACGTAATACTCTTTGTCATTTCTTCCAGGAGGCCTTGCAGAAGATCCATTTCCTGAGCTCCCCTAAGATCTTCCTGTATAAAAATCCAATTGTTTAATGAAATTACTAGGGCTGGATCCACATAAGATCCACAACTGTCCATTCATCCTCTGGATACCACTATCACCATGCTACTAGGATCTTACTACAAGCCCTCAAAACTGAGGTATCTAGAAAAGTTCTAGGTTTACATGTGTGTACTGGATCATCCGGGGAGGCTGACGAGTGCTTTCTGATAATAAAAAGTGATATGAAAAATGCTGCAGGCAAGACAGGAAGACTTGATTAGGGGATACAGAGAAAAATAAGTCATATTCAGTAGCCTGTAAAGATGTCTGCCAGCAGGAAGGAAGAAGCAGATAAAGCAGACAGCAGCAGACAGATAGCATGAACAAAGAGAGACTGAAAACAAAAAAAAAATCAAAAGAAAGAAGATATTATGATAGTAAAGGAATTAACTAACTCAGGAAAGAAGGCTAAAATCTTATCAACCAAGTCATACAACCAAAACTCTACAATTAATATATCAGATTAATCTCAGAGAAAATTCTCTTTGGAAGCATAAATGATGGTGCAGGGCTCTTGAAAGAAGAAAGTCTAATGATGGGAGGAAAACTTTGGGAACATAAAGCAGAGCACTGCAAGGAGCAGCCCCGAGGAAGCCAGACCAGAAGACCAGTGTGACTAGCAGACGTTGCTGACTCCCAGCAGCTGCGCAGCTTTGTGCTGGAGAGGATTCATGGCAATGCACTTGTGACTACACCACCAAATGTGTGAGAGTAGCTGAAATCAATCACACTTTCAGGTGACCTGGAGTAAAACACTATTGCCATTGGCATTTTGCTACAAGTCAGTATTACCGACTCACAGAAGGGAGATCCTGTAATCCAAACCCTGTACTAAAGCAGGTTCACCTAGAACAGGTTGCACAGGATTGCATCCAGACAGGTTTTGAATGTCTCCAGAGAAGAAGACTCCACAGCTTCTCTGGGTAGCCTGTTCCAGTGCTCTGCCACACTCAAAGTAAAGAATTTTTTCCTGAAATTCAATGGAAATTCCTGTGCTTCAGTTTCTGCCCTTTGACGCTTGTCTTGTTGCCGGGCACAGCTGAAGGGTCTGGCCCCAGCCTCCCAACACCAACTCAAGATAATACAGTGCAGTTATAATTTAGTGACCAAATAAGTTGGTTTTGCAAATAAAATCCTTCTTCATTCCTGTAGTTTTAAGTCATTGTTTCATTTACTTTTCAACAATATCAATGGATTTTTTTTCACTTTGTTACTGTTTAGTGGCACATTCTACAACTAGAACAGTATCAAAAAGCAACCTGATGATTAATTTTGCAAGCAGTATAAAAGTGGTGGTAAAGAAATACAAATAATACTACACCCACAGTTAGAAAAGTATTAGAAAATATAGTTGTGTTTTCAGACATAGTTTTGGACAAAAACACTCTATGGTCCAGATGAACAGCAAAACTCCATCTGCTTCAAAGACAGCCAGCATTTCACCTCATGAATCCATCAGCTGGATTCTGTTCCTGTGTACATATATAGGAATAAACTTTTGTCTATATGATACTCAGGGAAAAAGAATGTGCTCTGAATACTTGTGTTCAAATATTTTGCATTACTATTCACATCATAAAGTGTTCATGCAGTCAGCCTAAACATTAGTGGGTTTAGCAAGAAAGCAGAGGGACCTGTTCTATGAGACTTAGGTACCAAAGCACAAATTATGAAAATTTTGAACAAAAGTGCATTTGAATAAACTACACACAGAATAATTTAAATCATTAGCAAGTTATTATTTGCTTTCATAAGCTTAACTAAGTTCTATACAATTAAGAAAAAAGGTAAATATAATCACCTCAAAATTTTTCTACCACAATAAAATATCACTTTTATTAAACTTCATCATGTCCACAAACAAGAAACAACCAAGACCACATGTGCAAGTGCAACAAAATCGTTTGAGATGGGAGAAACACCAAGGGAAAAGGAACTGATGGTTGCCGCTATATTCCTCACCAGCCTTGGCCTTGTGAGAAAGCCAACACAAGCAAAAAAATTCTTGAACAATCACTTTTGGTGAGAGTGAACTTCATAGAGGAAACAGCTGGGTGGCAACGACCTACTGTATTGACATGCATAACCCAAATGTATTTTAGAATCCTTAGCATAGCAACAGGATATGTCACAGTGACTACATGGTGTCAATCTAAGTGCCTTGCAGACAGGATGAAAAAACTTGTGACCCATAGTGCAGCAAATGTAAAACACCAGAGCGAGCAATGCAAAAGGCGCTGCTTTCAGCAGACAAGAGCAAAAGCTAACCAGATGATGAATTCATATGTTCCATTGTCTTTTGCACATAGAGATACATACTTTTTCCCCGCAAAAATCAGTGCTGCCTTATATCCAATTATAACATAAGCATACAAAAAATATGTTAGTCAGATTTTACTTTCAGTTGGAAACTCAGACTAGGTATTCACCAAATTTAGACTGAAAAACTTTTTATCTGATCATTTTTATAGTTACACGGACCCAATGTACAGCTTTGTATACAACAGTCACACAGAGATATCACATGGATTAATGTGTTTGCTAACCAAAGATCTGTTGGAATCAGCACTCACAAATGGTCAAGTTTTGGGATGTCCTACCTGTAGTGCAGGACGTACATCTGCTCAGCAAACCTGAAGAGGCATTAACTCTAACAGCTCGATCAGGTCTGTGCTTAGAACTACTGTTTAGTAACCTACACATACTTCTGAGGCTACCCAGCTTGCATGGATCTCCATCACTGAAGAAGAAAACAGCATTCAATACTTTTAGGTTGATCCTTTGAAGCTTACTAGTAAGAAAAGCATTAAAATAATTTCTTTTTCATAAAAACCCATCCACCTTACAGCCCAAACCTCTTTGGCAAAAAGATTTCATGAAACTTGCTTTAAAGGTGAATAAAGTAACATCTTTCCAAAAATGTGCCAGGAAGAAAATTGAGCAAAAGGCTGCCACTAAGCTTTACTGGAAATGTCAGACTTATAAGGGGATAATACAGAAAGGCTTCAGAAACTAGCAACTTTTTGAATGTTCAGCACTTCTATAAATCCAGCTGGCTGGGGGAAGTTTTCAGACCATCATGTGCACAGGCTGGTCTTACTCTTTACAGATCATCTTTTCAAACTGCTCGGCAGCCTCCACTGAGAACATATATAGAGAAGGATGTCATGACTGGTAGGTTGTTTTTTTGGAAATTGGTTTGCTTTTTGTTGCTTTCTTTAAAAAAACAGTCTCTGAGATGCCAGGTATTGTCAAACCAATGAAACAGCAAATTGCTATCACTGTTTTCATCCATCCAGGCTGTTACTTTACTCAGTAGAAGTTCAGCAGGGTCCAGGACCAGATGCCTTGGAAGGCTATGACTCCCAGTTGGTCTCACACTAATTACTAAGAGTTCCCAAATGGTTTAAATACTGAAGGCAAGTTGCTTAATATCTTTCTCCACACTTTTTTAAGTAAACAAGAAACACTTCTCAGCAGCCAATGTAGTAACCTTCTGCTTTTTTCATGGAAAATAGTATTTGCAAATCTAATTTACTTTTCATGGAATATCCATTAAGGAATACCATTAAAAAACAAACTAAGAATATTTTCTATTAAAAATAAGTAAACAAGCAGGAATTGCATTGTGTTGAAAACTTATTATCTTCAAACTTATATTATCTTCATACTCATGTTATAGAAATGGACTGTTCATCACTTGTGGTAATCAAGAGATGAACAGTTTGCTTCTTTTTTACATTTCTGTATAGCATGTCTCACACCACCAGTGCATCATCTCTGGGAGATGGGGAGATGTGACAGAAAACTCCAAGGGAAAAGTTAAGTGGCATGGCCAAAATCTCATGTGGAAATATGTGGTAAGGTTTAAAAAGGAAACCAAATGTTCAGAATCCCAACCCTATGCTTTAACCACAAAACCAACTTTCTTCAGTAATACTGAATTAACCCAGTAACTAAAAACAAAGAAAAAACAAGTACATATATTATGTGCATCTTGCCACTGTAACAACTCTAATGACATTTAAGTGTTCTCAAACTAACTACGATACAATTGAAAATACATGTTTAATTCCAGTGTGGTAATCAGTTCCACAAACTAGAAAAGCAAGAGGAGGTAGTCTCACAGCTTGCTGAAGCTGCGTAAACCACACATGCAGCCGTAATGTAGTGACTGAAAGATCTACAGAAATATATGCTGCTGACAAGAAGGGTCTCAATACTCATGTACAAAGCATGAAAAATGTTTTCAACTACAACAGAAAGACTAATTGAAAATAAAGCAGAAGCTTTTTTAAAAGTTACTTAGGACTCAAAAAGAATCCCCTTATGAAAGAAAAATCCCTAAGCAGTCTAAAAAGTATTGTGACATCCTACTTCAGATAATCCAAGGGTTTTTTTAAATCACAATGAATTGGGGCTAGATAGGGGCTACAAAGAAGCTATTTTGAAGAAGAGAAAAACACAAGTACTTTTCACTGAGAAGCTGTTTTTCTGGTTCAGCAGTCCTGCAGCAAGAATAGCCAGATCATTTGAAAATTGAAAAGAAAATCAATTGCATGTTTTTATTTTAAAAGAGCCTCCCTGTGGGAATAGGTGTGGGCGTGAGATCTCTTTTTAAATTTCATAATATAACATAAAGCTGCCAAGATTTTTTTTAAATTCTCTGTTTACTGGGTGCCAGAATGATTTTTCTCTCCTAATGATTCTACTGATCCTTATCAAAATTCATCTGTGAAGTGAATAACACTAACATTTAAAACCAGAATATTTATTCAAACAGCAACACTGAGCAAAACAAATTTCCAATGCTGCTATGGGAGTTCAGTGATGACAGCAAAAGTCTCTTTACTCATTTACCCCCAAATTCTGCATGCAGAAAGTTTGTATCAAAGATTTTTTCAAAGCAAATCAACATTTTTTGAGAACTGAGTTCCACAGGTAAAGTTTACAACTAACCTTGCTATCTTCGATCTCCTGGGTTTTTCCTTGAAGCGTTTTCCTCTCTCCAAAATCACAGGTTGACTTTAACGTAAGCTGACAAGAAAGCATGGAGCTCTCTGCCCCAGTAAGCTCCAAAGATTTTGGTGAGTACTTCTGTGAGCTGGGAGAACCAAGGTTGGGTATCGGGAGGGCAGTGTGGACAGGCTTTGACCCTACAGCTGGCTGTCTCAGCTTGGAGGCAACCCCAAGTACAGGCATGGCTTCTATAAAAGTATCTTCTTTCTGCCAAAGAAAATGCTCCTGACCTCAGTCTGGTAGACTCCAGCTTCAGCAATTTCAGAACAAATGCTTTAAACAAAAGTAGCAGTCATCTTTTCAAAAAGTCTTAAAGCAATAATATTACGAGTTTCACAAGGAAGCAAAACTTTTCCTTCATCTCTGCCCTTCTCCCTCGCAGCCACTCACACGCACTGCTCTGTGAGTCAGTGGCTCTGTAAGACTAAACGCTCCTTTGGGGCGTGAACTTTTCTTGAAGGTAACTGCCACAGAGCTGCCTGTCCGGGATTAAAGAACTCATAAATTTGCTTTCTCTTCTTCCTACAGCATTCCAGGTCTGTGCATTAAGTGAATGAAGGATGGGAGAAAAGGAGAGAGAGAAGAGAGGAAACCTCCCTGTACTCCAACTGTCAAAACAGCTCCGAGACCACAACACTGGAAGCAGAGACCTCTTCCTGACTACATAAATAACCAGCCCACATCTTAAAAAAAAAAAACCACCTCTTTTTTTTCTGATTTAAAAAAAAAAAAAACCAGGACCTGAGTAGTGGCCAAAGCAAACAGCTGTTGGACGAGTTTTCATCCCGGAAATAATCTCAGCAATGAAGCTGTTTGTCTGATTTCTGGCTATTTTTCACTGCTGACAACCATGAGCTACGGTGTTTCATTCTCTGTTCCTCCCGTGAAATCAGGTTAAAATCATGCAAGAGCGTAGCTAGAAACAGACACTGAATCACACTGTGGGTAACGTCTGTCTATGCTATGAAAAATCCATACAAAAACACAGAGCAGGATATAGGAGAATCACGAGCATTGTTAGAAGATTTAGTCAATACAGCTTTTCAGAGCTTTTTTTTTTTTTTTTCTTTCTTGGTGGTGGTGTTAACGTCATCTATTCAGTGTTAACACTTCCCTTTCTAAAAACATTGAAAGCTCCATGAAGTCCATGTCCAACACATGACTTCTGTGAGCTTGTTGCTCACAGAAATATTCTTGCTGGCAACCTCAAATCCTTGCACATAGAAATACAAGTCAGGCAGGCAGAGCAGGCTCCAAAATGAGTCACGATGGACAGTCCAAATTGTTGAGCAGCATAAACACTTACTTAAAAGAACAACTGTAAATTCCTTTGAGATCCTGCAGCAGGGGAATCCCTTTTAAATTGACATGAGGAAAAAACCTGTGCAGAAATATCACACCATTCAACTCCTATGGGATTTTATCACCCAACATTAGAGACATGGGGTTTTTTGTTATGTCTTCCAAAAAAAACCATAAGGTGACTTGACTTATTCTGTCCCAATATACGACATGGTATTAACTATGCCTTCCTTGAATAGTATGTACTATTACCACTATAGATACAAGCACAAGAGAAGAGAAGTCCAGAAGAGCCTTCTGGACTTTTACATTCTCAAAACAAGGAAGGCAAAAGTTTAAAAAAAGCATTGAAAAGAAAACAGTGTAAATGAGAAGCTGACTAAAAAGATCTTAAATCATCCCTTTAAATTATTTTGCAGAATAGACCTGTGATACCTGCAGTATTGTTCTCTATCACTCATTTACAAAGATCGCACTGACGCAGTAGGTAAATCCAGCTCTCTGTATTGACTTACAAACTATCCCATTCTTGTTTGTGGTTTGTAGGAATGAATTTGACCTGTTTTAGTAATCTCCTGAGTTTTGAAGTGAGAATACAGAGAATCAGCAAACACATTTCAGCATCCTCTGCTTATCTGCCATTTGGTTTTGCCACCATTAATAGCAGCTGCAATGGGTTTTGTGCAAGAATGGACAGAGGTAGCTGCTCTGCATTTTAGACAAATTCAGCCCACAGGATCCATCAGTTTTCTCCAATGATTGGAATATTCTTGTTCAGTGTGATATTTCAGGTCTTCTGCAGAGTAAAGGGGAATAAAGCTCCTTGTGCGGTCTGCATTTGTTCTCCAGCATTATAAAGCACTGAGGCTGTGTAAGGAATTTAGAGTTCTTAGGCACAACTGTTAACAGTTAACGCTTCAGAAAATGCACATATGCAAAGACTGAAGTAGACCACAGGAAAAGAAGGATTTATCTCTTGCAAGGTTTGAGAAGATGAAAAATCCTCATGAGAACTGTTATCCAATGAGCAAGACAAAGAATAAACTACAGCCATGAGACAGATACTTTCTTGAAAATAACTCTGCCAAAAAAATGTAATTGAATCTTATTACTTCTCGGGGTTATAATTTTACAAAGTAATGCACTATGGTAATCTTGTTGATCTTCTTTTGAATATGAATGATGAGGTCATGATACCCACAGTCTCTTTTGCAACCCATTTTCCCAGCACAGAAACCCTGAAAGTAATAAGTAAGCAAACTTATTAGGAAAGAGTCATCTGTAATACATAACCAACTGGATTTGGAAACAATGATGTGAGGCTGGTGTTAGTGCTACTCTTTCAAAATAATTCTTCATTATATGTTGACTTTAAAACTAGTACCAGGTCAGAACATCATCGAGCTAGAATTTGTACAATGATAAATCACAAAAGTGCTTCTGGTCTATTGAAGATGCAAAGAAGAGTATGGAAGATTCTTTACAGGAATCATAGAAGATAATGGAGGAAAACAATTATACTCCATAAGTAAGAATGTGGCTACAAGCCTAGTCTTCCTTTTCTTGTTTTCTCTAATTCTAAGCAAAAAATAAATAAACAAACATCTGCTATTCTTAGAAATCACTTAGCTACAATTTTTGCTTAAAAGGCTCTTGTGTACCTCATGATGAATGTGGGTTTTATGAAGGCTATCCTGGGGGAAAGAATATTTAACAACTAAGCTTCAGTATTGTTTTCCACACAAACAGGAAAGTACAGGATAAAGCATCTGTGGACAACATACACAAACTGTCACCAGATGCAGGTGCTGGTGGGATGACCCTGGGGGCAGAAGGTGTCTGAAGATTCTGTAAGGGAAGGAATTGTGGGGAAAGGGCAAAGTTGGAAGCTGCAGAGAAGGGCACATTGTCAGGCATCAAGCTGACCATGTAAGTTTGGTGGGATTTTCCTCAGTGTCTCTGGAGTGGGAAGCTAAGTGACTGTCAAGCAGGGCATCCAGGGAGAACCCAAAGTCAAAACAAGGATGATTTAGATATGTGTGAATCATGTCCAAACAGAAAAAAAGGCATATCTGTGAGAAAATAGGGGTGGAGAAGGTGTAAACTGTGGTAATAACCTGGAGTTACATGAAATCAAACACAACACCAGACTGTCTGGAATGAGGGACAAAAGTATTACAGTCAGGATAGAGAAAGCAGTGAGTAAAAAGATATGGCTGATAGAAGTAAGGGACACATATTCACTTGGTTACCTGAAACTGATATATCTAGAAAGAGACTGCAGAGAAACAGGTCAGGCTAAGCATTGCTCAAAGAACTGTAGGTTTCTAATTTATCCTCTTAGACATTTATTAGAGTAGACATCCACCACCCAGACAGGTAGGGCACATCATCTGGATTCTGGATGCAGGAGGACGAACACAGATCATGACTGAAGTCCTGACACAAAGGAAATGATGAAGTTGTGCAGGAAAGGTTAGAGAGTTATGAGGAGCTAGAAGACAACTGAAGTGCGGAAAAAAATAGAGGGTAACTTTTCAAGTGGGATGCTAGATAAGAAGATAAAAGTGTAAAGAGAAACCAAAAAATTGGAAACCAAAGCAAAGGTCAAAACACAATCTTTAGTAGTTTTGTCAACAGTAGAGGCAGTTCCAGTGATATGTTGAAGGTAGGGCCATTGCTTTAGCTGATAAAATAGTGACAATCTGGCTGTAAATCATGACTCTGAAAGTGTCACACAATCAACATTTTTACAGAAATTATGGATTATATTAATAATCTGTATGTCAAAGTAAAACAGCATGTATGGATTCAGTATAATAGTCCCCACATCCCAAAAAAAAGCTGTAATATTTATTTCAAATAGCAGGAGCAAACACACCTGAAGTCTAAACCACTTCATGAAAGAAGGTATCAGTCAATCATAATGTTATGGTGAATTTTTGTTCTTAGGACTGAACAGAAATAACTGTTCACAGCACAACACCCCAGAATATATTTCCTTTCCTTTACTGAGTCGGATACCAGTACAAGTCCCATGAAGGTTGCTCCCCTTCTGCACTCCCAGCCCTCAGACAAACTGTTCGCATGAACTGAACAGACAGCTGGCAGTTTCTCCCAGAGCACAGGAAATATCAAGAGAGGGGACACCTGCCTCAAAAATGGAGCCAAGATATTTGTTTGCTCCTTCTTCTCTATGATCTTCAACAAGGAAGCTGTTGCATGTGTCCAGGGTCAAACAGGAAATGTCAGGGGTCCAGAGACTGCAGAGCTCTGTTCTGAGCTGTTTCCCCACTTCATCCCACTGGTGTAGCAGCTGTGTATAGAATTTACATGAGCCAGGCCAACTTCTGAACTTGAATGTGCCGATACAATCACATAATTTTGTGTTCACTGATTTCAGGTTGAGCAGAAAGTTTTCCCCAGCTGGGGATGGACAACTCTTGAAAAAGTAAACAATGATTCTAAAATACTGAAGGTACCTGAACCAATAAGATTTATTTATTTACTCCAGATAAGATGGGTTTAAACTTTAATAATGCAAATAAAAAGTATATCATGTGTCTGTTTGGTGTAACAAAATATGTTCAACCTGTCAGATACTGATGAGACAAATCCTTCAGCTCTGACTCATGTTCACATCATAAATCTATGGACATTATTTTTGTTATTACAAAAATCAGGTGAATCCATTAGTCTCAAGGTAAAAAATTTAACAAGTATTTAATCCTATCTGCAAGTATGTAATGCTACTGAGTAAGATGCTGTTGTTTTTCTTAACAGTTTTGTATTCCAAAAGATATATAATCCAGAGCCAAGTTACAGTCTCAGAAAAAGGTGCATCCGGCTTCCTAAAGGAAATCCTTCTGCTTTGGCTGAATGTTTGGGGAAGTTTTTCAAAGAAGACAACTTTTAAATAGGGGTATCGTTTTATTGTCTGAACAATTTGGCCTTTCAAAACTCAGACAGGAGTTTAAGGGTTTGATTGCATTAACTGATAAAGTGACCAGTTCTTCTATAATTTTTATTCATGCTGTACATTTGCAGCATCTTCCAGCAGATGGTTTGAAATCTTTATGTGTAATTTAGTACCATACCACCTTGTGAAGTATGTAAGGTATATTAAAATATAGTCAAGTGGAACCATGAACCTAAATGACCTTCCCAGGTCTATATGAGGCCTCAGTATTTTCTTTCTTAAGTAGTGATTTTTTTGAATTATAAATCTGTGTGGGTTAAAAATCACAATTATTTTTCTTTGTTGTGCACTGTATTTAATCATGAAGTATTTGGCTTAAAGGAATCAAGGATAAATACTATAGGATTGGAAAACATAAACTAAAATTTTTTAAGGATAAGAAAGAACTGATGGCAACTGAACATACTATGTAAGTATTTACATACTGATCTACTGGCTAGACCATGCAGCCAGCTGTTAAAGTTTAATGAAAGGATCAGCTTTTCTCTTTGGGAGGCGGAAGAGGGGGGGAAAAAAAAAAAAAAGGATAATCTATTTGTTCATTTCTAAGCAAATGAACCAAACAAAAAATGCTGAAGACTCTTAAAGCTGTGGTTAACTGCAGCTAACAAGGAAATGCCCACCGTTATTTCAATCAGCATAAAGTGGTCAGAAAGACAACAGTCATCCTAAGGATCAAAGTGCCAGCTTTTCTGTCCTTTTTTCCTTGTCTCCTTGGTTTCTCTGTTACAAACTTTCTCCAGGACACAGTCATAGCAGGCACACTGGCTTCTCCAGTATCCTTCTGGACACTAGCAGGTATCTTCACCTTTTTCCATTTCTGCTCTCCTCCCAGTTTGTCTTTCTTTCTCTGAAGGGATTTCTGGCTTTGTATCACTTTTGGTGGGCCATAGTAAACTATGATTTCTATGGCTTGTCCTACATTTTTCTGTCTTAGATCACATGACAGATACATTACTTCAGTGCTGCATTGTCAAAGAGCATTTCTCCCACTTATCAGGGTAATTAAGAACTTCTTTGTAGAACTGCTGGAGGAATGTCTGAGGTAGACACGACAAAACCAGACATTTACAGAATGCATGATTAAGCTCTTAGGTGATAACATTATTTTCAGTGGAAGTAGTAAGGAACAGAATTCCTAGCCTGTTTTTAATAATGTTATTGATGGAAGAAGTTTTGTTCCATTTGAAATTTTGACTAAAATTTAAAATCTATGCTCCACTCCAAAAATGGTCCTCATAAATTCTCTTCAATCACTACTGCTTTCAATATAGATTCCCCCAGAAAAAAATTCTCCCAATGCACATACACCCTAAAATTTTGATGGAATATTTTATGATGCCATTTATAAGTTCTAATTAGATGAGAAGGAAATCGGCAATATTTGTAGTTAATCAAAGCTGTTCTGACTCTTGATACTAAGTGTGAACTTTTCAGAACTTTCATCCAAAATTTCTTTAGAGAAATTCACTTTACTTACTATGAAATTTTCTAACAAACTATAAAAAATAATCCATAAAAAGACACTAACCAGGAAGGAATCTGCTGATTATCTGCCATCAGGTGGCTGGCAGAGTGGCAAACCTAAGCTTTCAGCTGCAGGAAACTTTCCTCTTACGAGCACTGTGGATCTGATAGAGGGTTTCAAAATCATGGTTATGTTGGCATTCACTTCAGCATTGCAGTGAAAAACTTCTACATAAGGTTCCCACTGGTCTATTAAAAAAAAAAAGTTACTCTAAAAAAATAGCTTAGAAACATCTGCTACAGTCATGAGCAGACTCTTGGCCAAGTGCAGTAACGACAGTAAGAGACTTTGAAGTCAATCAGCTTTGCTATCACCAGTAGATACCCCTGCAGTCAGTGGAAATTACTGCACAGAGAATTTAGGCGATATGAAGAAAACTTGCTCTGCCAAAAGTGTATAAAGACAGCAATGAAGAAAACAATTTTTTTAACAATCATGAAAATTGTTAGGAGTGAATTGTTAGGAGGTTAGCAATAGGTGTTTAAAAAAAAAAAAAGATTATATTAATACTTAGAGAATACTTAATGAAAACAAAGATTGATGTATTTTAAAGGATTAGCTTTGATATTTGACCTTAAACAAGTGCAAGCTGCACTGCAGCTGGAGGAGCACTTCTGACTCACAATCTACTGTCTGCTTCCTTCTTGCTTTGAGGCTGTAATCATTCAACGCCAACTTGCACCCCCCACAGTTTATAATACCTACTGTGCTAGCTATACCACCTCTACCCATCTGCTACCCCGGACCTTGATCCAAGTTGTAATTATTGTATAATATTGCCTGTTATTTCTCACTGCTTATCAGTACAGCAGAATGATCCCAGCCATGTTTTTGGTTTCCTGTTGGCCTTTGCAGATAGTCATCGTAGCTAATTTTGTTATAAAGTAACCCTTCCTACAATGCCCATATTATTTTCATCTTCTTTAACCACATGAATATTTAATATTTGTCCTACATTTCCTGTGATTTGCACTAATTCAGGAAATACTAACACACATTTTAAAGGCAAGACTTCCTATGGCAAACTTAACACCTCAACATAAAGTATGAAAAATCATTGTAGTTTTTGGAGAAGCATTAAAAGATCACCATTATATCACCTTCCCTGCCACAATTCCCATCAGAAAATCTGGCATTTACAGTGCTCTGATGCTGGGTGAATGTACTGGTGATGTATTACACCCCACGTCAGTGTTAGGTTTGCAGCTTGACTGTATGATCTTAAGGGTCTTTTCAAACCTAAATAATTGTATGATTCTATAGGCCCCATTGCTGCACACTTCCCTTGCACATCATCTCTTGCTAATGGTCAGAGGCACCATCCTGAGTGTTGGATCTTTTCTGTGACCAGTACTTTCATTTTTGATCTCAAGTTGTCACATGAAGTACAGATATTGTATCTTGAAGTCACTCTAGGAACTTTGTTTTGTTGTGATAAGGAACCATGCTCTTTTTAACCATGTTCTTTGTGCCATTTGTCTGCTCTTATTGATGAGTTATGATAACACTATACAGAATCCACATTTTTCAACAGTGTTTCATCACCAGGGCATATCACTACACTCACTGTGATTTTCCTGCTCTTGTCTTGTGCTTGGCCAGCTTGGAGCTCTGGCAGAGATGATCACTCATCTCTACCTGTGAAATATTAAGCAGACAGGCCTTGTGTCAATGAATGGAAAACCTTGACCACATATAGTTGAGCTGTAAGTGGGTGCTCTTTTCTTTCAAATAAAAATTGGCCATGTACATACTAAAAAATCTCAACCATCTGCCTCTGTCTCCTGTTGGCCATATGTGAACATTTCCTACAGTGAGCCTTGAAAGCTTGTGCCTTTCTCCATTCTGCTGTGATCAGAGTGTGCTCCAGGCCAACCGCTGAAATGGGTTCTGTATGTCACTAGACTAAACCTTCCCGTTTTTTGATCAGTAAGTGTCAAGGATGAACTGCTGTTTTTCATTACCAAACATCTCCCATAAACCATATACCCTGTGTCATCCCAACAAAAAATATAAGAGTACATTACAATAACAGCTTTTCTGGTCAGTAAACTGTAGTTACTCACCACTACTCTGTCTATAGATGCATGATTTTATCTTTCATGTGTATCTTTATGTACACATGAGTACACATGTTTAACATGTCAGACAGACATTAATGCCCTTTGAGCAATTCACCTGGGTTGTTTTATCTTTCACAAAAAATATTAGAAACCCTCAGTCGCACACAGCTGTCAAAAATAACTTCAAATCCTGCAGATGTTAGATGCTTCCTTCCTGCTTCTCTGCATACTGGGGAGAAATATTACCTCACCTTGCATGTTTTCAAAAATAAAAAAGGAAGCTATCGTTATATATTGGTCTTACCTTCAAGTGCAAGAAAAGTGCTAGATGGGAGACAAACGATACAACTCCTCTCCCAGCTTTCATCCATCAGTTGTGCTTTTAGAACTGACATATGTAACAAGTATTTGGCAGCCATAAAAGCAACATCAGCATTCACAAATTAAAAAATAAAACAGAAAGCCAAAATAATTTTGTTCCACCTACAACAACCCTAGGATGAGCTACAAAGAAACCAGTTTTATCAAAATCAGAAGGGAGACTAAACTGGTTATTTAGCTGGAGCACTCAGCTAAACAGACACTGTTAGCTATAAATCAGCAATAACTAAGTTAACAGCCACTAGTGAAAATGTCGCTGGTGGCATGTGCACCTCTAATGGTGACAAAGGCAGAAACTATTTTCGAAAAGATAAGTCTTCAGACAGAAAATATCTTCATTACACATTCATGTAGCATCACAGCCAACAATACAGTAACTTTCCTGATAGATCCAGGAAGATTTTCTATTGGTACAAAACTGTATAATTCTGGCTACTTCACTAGGCCAAGTACAAGACATACTAATACAGTCTTCCTTTCCATTTAGGAAAGATATAATTAGATTCCATACATAATTCCTTTCTATTCTTTTATTTTTTTCTTACACTCTCTCTGAAAGTCTTATTTTTCACTCCATTCCCTTCCCTACACCCAGTGAGAGAATATTCTCCAGAATAAGAACAAGATGTGCAGGCAGTATTTTTATTTTCTTTTCAGAAACCATTACGGCACAGCATAACAATTTCTGCAGTACAAACCACCTGAGCGACACTGGGATCTGTAACTAGCAGACTATTCAAAAATCTCCTCCAACAGCCTGTCAAAAGATTCTTGTCTTCTCTGAAAAGTCTTCAAATTAGGAAATTTCTCAATAACCCACCATTATGTTTTTTAAGCATTTTACTCACTTAAACTATAATCCAGCCACTTTTGTGTATATGACACTACTACATTTTAGCCCTCTATGGAATTTCTTGAATCCAACACTCCTGAGCCCTTTTATTCTGCCCTACATGATAAAGCTGAAGCATTCCAATGCCTAATGCCATGGGATGATAATGCAAGAAGCAGGAGCCTATACTTGCTTGAATATATTAGCTAAAGATGGAGGAGGAGGAGCGGAAGAATAAAAGAGGGATACCAATGTGCAGTCTGCTTTCTGACCTGGAAAAGGTTTCCTTCTGTGATTAAGTTTGCATTCCAGGCTAGTTACATTCTGGCCAAATTGATTTTCCCACCCTTACATAACTGAACTCTGTTCTTCATTATATGGGTGTAAATCTACAGCAAAAACTTTGAACTTCCAATGAGTAATTCTAGATTTATGCCAGAGTAATTGAGAGCAGAACGTCGCCTCTTGGTTGCTCATAAATATTATACTACTTAAGACTGCTACCCTCCAACACACTTGTGAACATTCAATTTTACCCTAGCCCCCTCTTCTTTCCTTTAAGCTATTCTACAAGTTGACACAATATTTGGAATTTTTAACACAAATCATATTTGGAAATATTTTACTTCCAAATCAATGGAAAATGTAACTACTGAGAATGTATGTATCAAGAGGAGCTTTTTTTCCCTTAGAGAAAATCTTTAAGAACAATACAGAAGCATTCTTCTGTGCTGACACAGGCTGCACACATGACTGTCCAGCTCTTTGTCAAGTCTGCAGAACTGTTATTATTTATTAATCTCTAGACTGCTAATATCCAAATAGCAGGCAGCTCAAAAAGGTCACTAAAGCTGTATCTTTAAAACTGCTACACAACTATTTTGTAATCATTAAACTCATTAAAAATAAAAACTATTGAAGTATATGGAGTGTACTTTCTATGTGTTGGGTAAACTTTATCCCCGGTATAAGTTTAATTAATTCCAGTGAGTTTTCCTTCAGCAGGAAAGAATTTATTGTTTATACTATATGCCAACAATTTGGTATATTTAACAAAATATGAATCCTTCTTATAACTTCTGTTTCAAAATTTATCCCAGTAGGGTTTTTTTTAAACAGTTTTGCTGATAATGTCACTCTTTGTTTGCTCTTCACAGAAACCAGCAGGGTCACAGAGATATCCTTGCGCATGCTAGTGGCTTCAACGCACCCTGTTTGTTCACATAACACCAAAGTACCTGGAGCTCAGAAATTCTGACATTGTCCAACTGTGACTAGAGAATTGCTTTTCTTTGATCTTTGATTTCAATCCTATACTTTCCTCCTCTTTGAGGAAAGACAGTTGGTTTTAATTAAAAGAAAAATAAAAACATTTAACAGGAGAATTTCCCAACAGGAAACAAGAGTTAAAGTGAGCCAAACCTTAGCACCATACCTTTTGGATCATGCCCTTAGCAGGGTGTGAATATCCAGTTATTTTAAACTTCATCTTAGGCCACCTTAAGTTCTCACTAATTATATCTGGATTTAGGGAGTACAAATGAAATCAAAATCTTACAGAACAATCATTTCTCAAACATGGCTTCAAGCTAGGCTGTTGAAAGGCTAGAATTTTAAAGGTTGCTACTTTAAAGGTCTCTGAGTAAGCAATTCTCACTGATTTCAATGAAAGGGAGAGGAAAAATCCATTCCTAATTGCAGTGGTCTCAGGGAACCCAAGAACCAAGCCCAATTTCCACAAAAATCTTTCCACAGAGAGAAATCTTTCCATAGACTTTGGTGGCCACATGTGCTAAATAGTTCTCACTCAAGGACTCTGAGGCTGGGATTATATTATTCACTTATGTAAATGAGTTCAAAGAAAATGTAGGAATTAGTGGGATGGTAGAAACTTTAGGACCATTATGAGATTTGCTTGAATTGGCAGGTTAAACTATTCGGCATCACTTCTGTACACTCTTTGAAACAAATTTGGCTTAAGCAGAAGCTCTTCTGAACTGATTAAAAAACTTATCAAGGCTGGTTTTAAAGATTTATTTATTCAAATTCTCTTACTCTGCTGGCAGCCAAGTTGAAGTCAAAACTCAAATGTGATTGGAAAAAATCATTTGAATGTCAGTGGGTTATGTAAAAGCTGAGACTTTTTGCCCAGAAGTAAATCTGTGAATATTATATTGATAGTGCTAGTCTGAGAAGTCAGAAAAGGATTTAGAATCTGAAAGCCTCAGATGCTTTTCAAATTATTTTGAATCTATATAAATATGTTGGTTTCTCCTTTCTCGGGAGAGGTCACTGAGAGAAGCCGTTGCCTTTTTGCCATGATATAAGAGCAAAATGTCTATTCCCAAATGCCTTCCAAATTCCAAGTCTCATGCCCCGGAGTTTTGACCCTAAAGGCAGGGCTCCCAGTCCTTTTGAACTCTATTAGAAAGCTTCCTATAGCTGTTAATTTTATACAGATGAGACTGTATAGCAATGGAAAGTAGTATCAAACCTCAGTAGCCTTTTTCTATTTGTTTCAAGATAAGAATCATAACCACAGGACCCCAAGATGTGTAAGGAGAACAAAAACGTCTGTCCTCCCTTAGGGAATATAGTGGGTGAGAGACATCATCCAGATTTTTCTGGTAATACCTCAACATTGCCTAATATGCCAGTCTGTTTCAAGAGATCTGAACTGTGAAATCAGGAAAGCATCACAACTATGATGCTAAGAAAAAGATTGTGAGTGATTATGATATCACAGTCAGCAGAATTCAGATGCAACAGAGTAGATACTCAGAAAAAGTATCCACTTGCAGGAAAAGCAAGGTGGTATCCTATCACCATCCATCATCCATTCATCCATCCATGCATCTATCTATGTCAAAAATGTTATGGGAGCCTGGCCATTCATTATTCTCGTGTTCATTTTATCCATATACCTATCTATTGAAAAAGAAAACAGTACTGCTGTATCCTTATACTTACAGTAATGGGTATTTATGAGTCATGACCTGGATTCTACAGTAATTTCATCATTACCCATTCTACTGTCCTTCAGCTGATCAATGTAGGAAAAAATCCAGATTATTATGCACAGCCCATGACTGCATTTCAGTCAAAAAATCCTATGATTTAAGCTTCCTTCTAATCCTTCTAGAGCCCTTAATTATATAGATTTGAAAATGCACCCTATAACTATTATGGGTCCAGCTTGAAATTAGTACTTGGGTTTTTTTCCCCTTTTAAAAAATTCCTAACTTACCATAATTTTTTTACTTTAAAGATTCTATGCTAAACCCAAGTTTTATTAGCTCTTAAAGCTCCTAAAGAGGAGAACTGAGAGTCACCAGACATTTTTTCTGCTTGCAGCTGAACCTGTTTTGAAACAATCTGTGTCTATAGAGTTTGTTAGATGTACGCATAAACAGCTGTAGTTAATGAGCAATTTTAAAATTTTCTTTGCCACATTAAGTCAAATATGATGAGGTAGAGATTAAAATACATTAGTTCAATTGTAGTGAAAGAAGCCTTCAGCTGTACACTAGGGTAATGGACTTCCTAAGGGTTTGATCCTGCAGCTCTAGCACATACTCATTTCTCATCACCATCATGAGTTCAGTCATCACATGCAGACTATAAAGTCATATCCATTTCAAGTCATTAAGCAGAGCTTGCAAGTTGAAGCTGGTGGGAGTTGTGCAGATATCAGACAGTAGCTGGCTCTGAGGTTTTTGCTAATTTGTTCACCATCCTTTGAAGCACAAAAGCAGGAAAGAAAACCACATGAAATATTAAATCATCCCACATTTCCAGGAAGGTTCTGAAACAATTAAAAGCTACTACCCTAATGTATAGATGTTAGTTGGTTCTCTAAGAAAGCCAGAAAAATTGTCATAGGAGGAATAAACTTTCTACTTACAAGTACAACAGCAGAGTTTATGTTTGGTTGTTATCCACTGAGCAATAACATATCTATTGAGCACTTAATAAATAACTGTAAAAGCACAGGCTGTTATATTTCAGGCAATAGTGATTTTATTAGGAAATTGATTTAGGTATTCCTCCAACTTTGAAGACATACAACCGTCATAAATTTAGATCTGGACTGGGACAAAAACTGACAAAGAGAATTTATAAAAACGTGAGGAGACAGATGGCAACAAAAGAAATGTTTCAACAAAAACTAGATAAAATGTATTAAGAAAATCTACATTCCAGCCTGAAAATTACTAACAGCAAATTATCCCTTCTTTACTTTTAAAAGTAGTCCTGCTTCTTGTCTGTAAACTACTTTGTTCTCTTTCAAAATTCTTCCTTCAAACTGATCTAAGTTACATTTTAAATCAGGTAGTGATAAATTTCCATGACTAATTACATTTAAAACCTACTGAAAATATATCTTTGCCACATTTCTTCCAAATATTTTACTTTTAATTTTGAAATTGTTTCATTTCAAAACATTCCAGATGTTTTATTGATAAAAAACATTTAAAACATATCAGATCAAACAAAATACTTTTCTCTAAAACAATTTAAAAATTTTAAGATAGATTTGCACAGCTGTAGGGCAAAAGAAGAATAGCTGATGTTGACAAGCAGCTGTTGTGCAACACGACTGTTTCGCAAGTGATTCATAATTGTCTCTCTTGAAACTTGTGCTCCCCCATCTGTCTGTTGTATCCGTTACAGAGAGGAACATCTCTATGAAATTATGAAGTACATTTTGCATTATGTTCGAACACATGTTTAATCTTGCCCAAAGCAAACCTATCAAATTCCTTGCCAGACAGCTGCCCTTTCTGCAAAAGACGCTTGACATCTTAGTGGAAGGATAACACTGAAAAACCATTGAAGCTGCAATTTGAAGCCTACATCTTCAACTGTCAAGTCTGCTTCAACTGTTTGACCAAAGTTATTCCATGGAATAGCTATTTAATGCTAGGCAGGGGGTCACTAGGACTGGGGAGACAACATAATACAGAAAGGAAGCCTCTGAGAAGACCAGCAGAAGCCATAGTTAAGACCTGCTCGTACTGAGAGAGAGGAATCACACCAGAGTAAGAGGACTGAAGAGGCAGAAGGGGTTTGGCCTGCTCTAGGACACACACAAGCAGGGATTGATTCATCTCATGCATCTTCACAGAGCTATGTCCAAGCAAGCCAGCCCCAGCTCTGTTTAACAGAGAGAAATTAGAGGCTGCTTTGAGTAGGAGACTAACCAACCTCCTGAGATCCCTATTTCCTTCCACTGACCACACTGTGAGTCTCTTCTAGGTATGACTGAATTGGTATGACAAAGTTACAGTTTCAAGTTACAAAAAATCAGGCAAAAGCATTGAATTGCTCAATTAGACTGTTTACACCTTTATCCTCCGGATCCCAACATCAATCTCAATTCCATGCTGCAGGCCTCTGCTCCTTGGCACTGCCAATAATGTCTATTAATTGAATTGATCCATTTTTAAACAAACATTTTTTCCTTTTTTTCCCCCAAGGACTTTTCTTTTTTTCTTTTTTTTTTTTTTTTTTTTAAGTTTCCTAAGGGGAGAATAAATTGCCTAATCTAACTCTAGAATAACCAACAATTTTTTGTGAAGAACAGAAAATATGACTTCAGATCATGCTTTATAGAAGATAGAACCAGACAGACCAGCCAGAACAAGGACAAGTACCCCATCTCCTGAGTCGAGTCTGAAAAAAGTCCCGATGCCATGGATGTTCTTTTTTTTTTTTTTTTCCTTTTTTTCCTTTTCTTTCCTTTTTGGGTTTTCCTCCATCTTTTGCATTAGCTTGCTTTGGCAAAATAAAAAAAAAACCAGTGTATTCTGAGTCAGTCTTAAGTCCATTTCGTACTCAGTAACATGAGCTTCATGTTACAATCCAATTATACAAGACAACCCAAATTTTGGTGCTAAGGGCAGGAGGATCCTATACCACCAATCATCAACGGTGTGTTCTGCGACTGAGACTGTCCCATGTAAGGAAGGTGTGTTTATGTTCCATCCAAAGCCAGCTGAGGTGGGACACTTGCCACATACAGGAGATGCCTTGCATCAACTTAGACTGCAAGTTCTTTAGGTCAATAGCTGATATTGTACGTGTCTAAATTGATGGTTCCCAAGCTTTCTGGATAATTTTTAGCCCACAGTACTTCTGCAGAGTTCCATGTACCCTGATTATGGGTAGGATCAGAACAAGGATCAGAACACAAAACACATATTGAAGACTGGCACTGAACACAACTGTGTCTTTGCTGCAACCCCTGTGATAATCTGAGAATTACAGTTCTGAATCAGGGAGCACAAGACTGTTTCGCTTAAGCACAAACCTAAGCCCAAACAGCAACAAACCCACAGTGTTATTGTTTTATTCTTCACCATACATATGGGACTATTCAAGTGGTGAATACCATTAGATAAAACTGTAGTGGGATAAGAGAATTGCACCATTGCAAATTTCCTGTGGAGGAAAAATTAGTCTCAGCATAAAATTGGTCTCAAGTCTCAACAACTTTTGTACATGCCCACAAATTTAAACATAGCTTTTGGCAAGTAAATAACTGGTCCTCATGCTCAAACTGTGAGCTCAAACTCATAGCCTTGCAACAACCTCCCATCTTTCACTGATGATTAAAAATTTTATGTGAAACACAAGAAACCCATACATGAATCATCTCCGGTTCTTCTCTCAATTCATAAGGAAAATTGTTCCCAAAGTGCTTCCCATCCAGTACTTAATGTCTTTGACCATCTACTGCTAGCCACATAGTAACAATATACGAAAATCCAGGTTTCTTTCTCAGAATTTCAACAAGTAATAAGGTAGAGAATGGAATATCTGTACTCGCGCAAACTTAACACGAGCTCTTTGCGTTTAAACAATCTGTCAAACCTGTAAGATTTCTTTAGGGTACTTCAGGTCCAGAATACTACAGCAGAAAGGCATAAATGTATTTTATAATTTATGTGCCTGAAGGACATCAGATTACAGGCAAACTTCATTAAAGAACTTCAGAAAGTATTTATATATAAAAAACAGAAACCTTTTTGGAACAGCTTTTATGCGTTTAGCAGGAAAAAAAGCAATTTTAAAAAAAGTAGTCAATCAAGTAAGTGTTCTTCCACTTGTGGTTGTGCTTTATCCATTTAATTTTTTCTGTTCACACCCCAATATTTAAAATGGTTGCCTATGCAGGCACATAGAATGATATTATGAAACACAGAAACACAAATTTATGCTTCAGTGTTATTGCTTATGGATGGTCCTTACAGTGTGTTTTGGCTCAAAGGCACAACTCATTCTTAATTTCCTCTCTTTGATATGTTTTCTGCCCTCAATGATGCCCTCAGTGATAAAAGATCTCCAAGGATATCAGCTCAGAAGCAGCACAGAGGTATCTGGAATATTTGTTATGCTATGACTGCAGCTCATATGACCTCATCTGGTTTGACATGACTGGTAGCAAAACCTGTTGATGGGTTATCTGCATTTTTATCGAGACAAAAAAAGGATTGAAATTATTTTCTCTAACTAGAAGGACAGTTCCACTTCCTGTCACTCCCTGTATTTAAGGACCACAGAGCTCTGTGTAGCCTTAACTGAAATGTTTTATTGATTTACACATCAAACTGAGTTTGTTCTGTCAGCTTTGGGGAAATTTTCCACTTTATCCAAGTACTGGTTCAGTCCTTCTAATACCAATAATATAAGGAATATCAATGCCAATTATATACTACTCTGTTTATCATCACAAAAATCCTAGAAATTTGCCTAAGAAGAGCTCTCCAGAGGGCATCCAGTCAACTGCCAAGCACAGAGGGGGATTAAATACAGGGGCCACACACATCAGTTCACTGGCTGAGCATTTCTTCACCATCTCCCATGAAGGGGATTATACAGTTTTGTTAAGCAACCTGTTCCAGTACTTCATCTTCAAAGCAATTAGAAAGCTTTTCCCGGCACATGGTGTTTTGGTAACAGCATGTATTCTGGCTCAGGAGAGGTTTGGATGGCAAGGGAGTATGTGTACGGGAGTGGCCTTTGGCAGCAGGAAGTATTAGGGTTGTTGCTTTTGTAACTTGGGAAGTTGCCCTAAAATCTTTCTTGTGGGCAACACCTCAGGAAGTTTAGTCAAATTTTGTTCTGTCACTGATCATGTTTTTGAATAGTTTAAATCCTTGGGTACTGATTTTATCACAACTTACACTGCAACTTTTCTACAGTATTTCAAACCAGAAAAACAAATCCATTAACTACTTTTCTTTTCATACAATGTTAGTATAGTCTTTCCTTCAACAGAAAACTTACCAATATACACAGAGAGCAAATAATTTTTTTTTAAAAATAAAGCAAAAGTTGGTCTAAATAAAAAAACACTTTTAAAAATGCACACATAAAAAAAAGTCCTTGATTCTGTAAAAAATTATTTGCATATTTAACTCTTTTACAATTTAAGTGGCAATTTTAGCAAAATAAATTAATTAGTGGGAACTGTGCAACTAAATCTTTTTGAGGAAACTTAAAAATCCCTTTGAATGTCTCCTACAGATCATGTCAAGGAGAGAAAAATAATTTGATGAGACTACTATGTTGAGATTCAATTGCAACAATTTTATATAGTGATGTAAGGTATCTTTATTAAATGCTGCTCCTTGTTGGTGCTCTGCAGTTCTTGGCAGACCTGAGCACAAGTGGAACTGTTAGTTTATAGCACTCAGGTCTACTGGTCTTTTGGTTGTGTCTGGGCTCCCATCAATGTCAAATTAAGTGAATTTGGCTTACAGGCAAGAATCTGGCTGTGTTTCTTTAATTTATAGTTCAGCAAGAGATTGAAAATATATACGTGTGTGTATGCAAATTGGTTTTATTTTTAACTTTAAAAAAGTTTCTCAAACATATACTCAGTTTTGGTTTTCCTCTTGTTTAATTCTTGGGTAATTGAATCTTGATTTCACCAATGCAAAAGGGTGAAAAATGAATAAAAAAGTCACTGGAGGCCTAGAGACAGCTCTGTGGCAGGAAGGAAGAAAAAAACACTGCTTATATCTGTTATTATATGAGGATATTCCATTTAATCATAACCCTCATCACAGAGTACTCCTCAGGAGAGTATTGCAAATCAAAATTTGCATATATTGTACAAAGATTCAGTTTTATTAAACTGTATATGTCTCTAATATTTTGGCAAATTATTATAAATGGGACCAAGTCCACCACAACTTTAGGAAGTATCCAGGCCCATATGCCACCCGAAATACAAAGACGCCTTGTAATTTTGCAGTTTGTTCTCCTTTTATTTCAGTTCAAATGGCTCACATTTTCCTGCTCCCTACAATCTTATTTCCCTTCTGAAAATCTGAGCTAGTGTCTGTCTCCTGGAGCCTTTCTGCCAGACATATGGCATTACCTTCCATGTGACACTGCTGATCATCTTGCTCGAAGGGCAGTTCTTCCTACCCTGTCCTCCCCTGACATTTTAGAGAGAAAATTTAGCTGAAAATTTTCACAGTTTTCAGACTAATTATCCATTCCCTCATGAAACAGTAAAAGACAGCATTTGTGGTGCCTAAGGAACTCTTAAATTAGGCAGGCTGATTTTGAAAATTACAAAAACTTAATGAAAAATCAGACATTCACTAAAATTACTCCATACACATTATTGCAAGACATACTTACAATTTTCAGGCATCTTAAAATCTGGTTTTAATAGGTTCTCAATTTAATGGTTTTATAACAGTAAAGGTGACAAGCCAATAAAAATATTTGGCAAGTAATATTTTTTTCTAGAGTGGAATATAATGAACCCAAGTTAAGACAGATACAACAATGTAACCAAGTCCATGTCCATCATCCTTGAAAGAAAAATTGATCTGTAATTTACCATGGAAAAAGCTACAAAATTGTGGGTTTGCTATAAAATGGTACTGAACATTTCAACCCAATTTGGGTGACAGAGTGCAAAAAGAAAGGGGAAAAAAAAGAGAAAGAAAAGAAAAAACAAATAAAAGGAAAGAACTTAGAGCAAAGAAACTGTGTTTGATTTGGATTTATTTTATTTCATAAACAAAAGAAAAAACTCTGGCTCAGGAGAGCAAAAATTAAGGCATGAAAAAGGAGGGGAAAAAAATTCACCTCTTCCTTAACTATACATTCCTACACAGCCATTGCATCCACATAGAACTCTTTCCAAATTGCTAACTGAACAAAGGAATAACTTGGTTCCTTATGCTTTGATAAAGTGTGTGCACAGAAGCCACTGACAGGAGACAAACTTCTGACTACACTAGCACTTTTTTCCGAGGAATGTCTTGTCTCTATAAACATGACAGCATCAGGGTCAAAACTGCATTTCATTTCAAGAGTTTCTAGCAGAATACAAAATTACCTTCTTGGTTATCTCATCCAGGATATTTGTATTTTTCCAGTAACCTATGCATGTCCAAATCTCTCTCTCACTACAAGCTGCTACTCTAAAATATGCAGAGGAAGTAATAACAGGAAATTCACGTCAAAACAACAGAATCATTATATGCCATCATGAAAGATAAAAAGGGGATTTACATTATCTTTGGCAAGATTCAGAGAAGCAGAGCAATGAACTCTATGAAATGTATGGTTTAGAATTTGAGGAATTAGCCCAAAACAAATGCCATGGATTTGGTTCTTCCATATGTTCCAGCTAGGTTTAAAAAGGCCAGAATTTTGCCAAATACCACTCAGTGTCTTCTGGCAAAAACCTTAGTCCACTGACAGTGCATAGAACTGAGTGCTATTTTAGTGAAGAAGAATGAATACAAGGCAGCTCTTACTACTTTGAATGAGATATTTAGAATGGATACTTGGAAAAATTTATTTAAGAAAAAAAGTAGTCAAGGATTACATGACAGAAAGTGTAGGGAGGAAAAAGAGAAACTTCAGGCCATACAAACACAAGGAAACAGCTTGCTATATGACTTCTACTAAGGTCAAAGAGGCAAAGCAGCTTTCATGACACAGAAGCTGTGGAAAATCCCCAGGAAATAAGAGATCAAAGCAAACCAGATCTCAAAAATAGGCCAATTTTTCCCAACATTAAACTCTAGATCACATAAGTACTACTTCCAGCATATAATGAACTTAAGCAAAGTACTTTTTTTCCTTAATGTCATGATTTTTATCACTCCTAAAGTAATAAATACTTGGAGTAGATTGATAGATTTTCTTTTTTTAAACATAAAAAAAAGAAGAGGCTGTCTCAAACTATTATATGAATGCTGTAATCAGAATAATCCACACAGAGGAGAGAAATCCTCTTCCCAAGGCCAGACTTAACACAACATAACTGAGATAAGTGGGCTGCTGCAAACACCACACAAGCTCATCTGTAGCCAGTTGACTGCAAAATAGAAGGAAGGTATAGGAGGGCTGAAAGCTCAAGCCCCAGTTTAAAACCAGAAAATACATATATATTTCTTAATTGTCAGAATAATTAACCAACAAACATGTAACAGTGATCTTTTCATTACTGGCAATTTTTCAGGTAACATTAAATTTTTGCCAAAAAGACAGACCATAGTTCAGCTACAATGATTAGAGACTCAGAAATCCAGACCAGATATCATGAACTATTCCCATCATCTAATGGGTCAGATAACCTCAGTTTTAAGAAGAAACTAATCATAAAGCCCATCAGCAAATATAAATGTAAAGGAGAGAGACTGAGAGCTAGATGTGTGTACAGTGTATTTCTCAGGCAGAAACAACCCTGACACTGCAGACCTCAAATTCAGCCTCTGTTTTCTAACAGTAAGAGGAAAAGGCAACTGATGTAACACAGGTAGCCCCAAGACATTGAATTATTATCCCAAGGTACGAGAGAATGAAAATAAAGATAGGCGTTTCTCCCCTCTGTGTTTTCTCTTCTCTGTCCTCTGAAAAGGGTGGGAAATAACCTTGAGTTGGTTACTCATTGTCCTGGATGTTTGGAGGTAGACAGGAAAGGAGTAATATCCAGCTCCAGCTTTGAACACAGAAAAATAGATTGATTCAGGGAAGGGCTACTTCTGCTTTAAAGAGATTTTGAGGTGTTTCTAGCATGGCTAGAGCTGCCACAGGGCTGACCTCCATCCCAGGACTCAGTGGTAGTTTTATTTACTGATGGTGAGACCAATCTGCTCATGTATAGCACGTATTTGCTTGAGGTGGCTGGTTTTTCTGAATGTCAAAAATGACCACAATAAACATGGAATTAAGCATGTCTCTATATACACACAAGCTCTCCAATAATCTAAACCAAAACATACATTATTAAAACATTTTAATGTCTTCACCTAGACATTTACTGGGAGACTTGGAGAAGAAAGTGGAAGGGAATTGACTTGCTTTCCAAGTGAACACAGCAAGACTACCACTTCTCTTGTCATCTGTTCAAAGAGAGGAGTTTGGGCTGAAATAGCATCTCTATATTGAACTACTGCAAAACACTGAGCAGCTGCTGTTGCTCAGAGGTTTTCCTAGCTTGTATTCATCCACATTTTATTTAATGTGGATCAGGCGGGAAGTTAAATTTTTTCTCATAAGCTTGTACTTGAGTAGGGATGGGTGCTCGAAAACTTGTCTTTTCCTTCAGCTGTATCAGCTGCTATAATAAAAGATAGCACATCTCCCTATAAACCATAAGCTCTCCTTTCATCAATGGAAGCTGAAAGCACCATTTTCCCTCTGACAAAGGCAAATGTTGAATTCAGAAGGCTGAAAAGAAGCAAGTGTTGGGCATTCAACAACTTGATGAGATCCCATAGAAAAAAATCTAAAAAGCAGATGTCGGTTATAGTGGAAGTCAAAGAAAAAATGAAAGCTGTAACAAATGAAAAAGTATTAAAAAAGAACCCAGACAGACACCGGACTGCTTTGATTTTCTAATGGTCTGGTCCCAGTTTCTGTGTGATTTGAACTAGTTTCAATCTGGCCCCAGGTGAGTCAAGGGTAGGTGCATATTACTGTAGGAATCAAGGCTTCTCAACAGTATCTTTGCTCCCTCCAAATGCAACAGCATTTGAAGAGCTAAGTACTCTTAGTGCAGATTGAGACACCAGGCCACAAATGCCTGTTAATCCAGCAGCACCTGGAAATACTGCATATTAACAGTACTGTTTCAAATGCCTTACTCGGACCTAAGCCACACACATATTAAAAGGTGTGAAAAATATGATGTATCATCAGTGTGATCCTGTGGCTCTGCAAGGAGGGGCTGAGTTCCCATCTGATAACGAGTTTGCCTTTTTCCCCCTTGTTAATGGTGTGAGGTTGATTCCTAGTAGTGGAGCACCACCTCGCTAGTTTCAGAGGAGTCTGAATCACAGCAGGCTACCCTGCGCAATTTTTGGAGGAGGAGACAGAAAGCAGGAGCACCATTATGGCTTCACAGCTGTCACTGTGGGTTTTCCTTAAAGTGGGAGAAGAAAACATACCCCTTCATCCTATGAAGTTTACTAGAAAAACTACTTTAGGCTATTGGCAGACCTTTTGAAGATTCCTGGGAAACAGCTGGGCTGAGAAGCATTATAGTTATGGCACTAAGTAGGTAACTAGATGAGTAAATGTCCTCTGTCATTCCTCCTGTTTCTTGCTAATCTCATCAAATCTGGCAAAAAATGTTTGTTTTCTGAAAGGAGGGAACAGTCATGCATTTGAAGTCTGATGAGAGAAAATTTAGAGGTTTTTCAAGTGACAGAAGATGGGAGTGGTGGGAAGAGGAAGGAGAGAGAATTACACTCCTGGAGTGCTCATGAATTTGTGTAATTATACAATTGGAGGTAGATAGGAAAGGACTAATATCCAGCTCCAACTGCGACCCAGTATAAAAACTGGAATTTCAACAACAAAATTGTATTCTACTCTAGGGGTAGCACATATACTACTCCCCTTTACTTTAGCTTGTATGTATCTGAGAGGTTTATTCCCAATACTAACTTGGAGGTAAGATCACTAAAGGAAAAAATGCCATGTGTGAACACAAGGAAAAACAGAATATGAAAGGGTCACTGATAAGTAATTACCTCAATTTTTAAAACATGTCTCTAACCACGACACAGCTGCCTGATGACATGGAGGCCATTACAGTTAAGGATTTACCAGTGCTTTTGTTTTCAATTCCTACATCCAGAGCTTTATAACTTGTCCATAAACTTTGGCAAACTGATATGGTTAAGCAAAATAACACCTTCTTAAATATTGACCTGGCTGTGTCATTAAATTGGCTCCTAAGCCTGAAAAACACACAGAAAACAGAAAGAGTTTTCAAGTAACATGATTTAATAAGAGACCTCCTATTTAATGTGTAAGGGGTTGCATCACATCCATCACAGACGTTTTCTCAGCTGCAAATTTACCATAAGAGGCATTGCATGCTTTCCTCGAGAAGCTAAAAGAATTGCAGAAAGCATCCATTACGAGATTACAGCTGTACCTTTCTATTTATAACCTACAGATGATAACCTAATTCTCACAGTTCATGGCTTTTTCACGGCCATTTTGATTTTCATGAAGAAGCCTGAGGACAACTGTGTATTTCATCCTCACATAACAACATTTCATGAATTGTTTGTAAAACACAGTAAGAAAGCAAAATATTTACAGTACTTCTTGCTCTGAGGTGAGTTGAAAGTAGCCCCAAAGCTGAGTTTCTCAGTGCCACAAAACGTCTTCCTGAATACAACCCTCCCCCGACAAACAGCTGTTTGGACTTTTTCTTTAATGTATGGTATCCTTGTAGGAGGAAAATAACTTGTTTTGAAAAAGCGCTTGAGGCAAAGTTTACCATTGCTTAGATAAATGTTTACAGTAAGATTTCTAACGTCCATAAAGTCAAGATGCTCTTTGATATTTGAAAAAAAAAAAAAAAGCAGATGTGCACCTCCACCTCATGTGTGAGAGATCCCTTGAAAAATTAGACCTTATCTTCAGAGTTCAGGACTCAGATTGTTTGCATATGTACAGAATAAGATTTTTTCACAATAGCCATAAATTTTTCCCCCTGCAATCTGTATGAGTTACATACACGGAAAAAAAAGGCTGATTCCAGTGTTAAGAATCTACCAGAGAATTAATATGAGTTAATATGAAAAAATGTCTGACACCAAAGGAAAGCAAGACCTACATTGCAAAGTTTTGTGGGGTTTGTGCCTACTGGTGTATTGGAGACAATTCCAACCCTGCGTAACTTTGGACAAAATAAAATTGTATGTAACATCTTTACAAAAGTGCATCTGGCAACAAATTTTATTTTAAAATAAGTAGAAATTACAAATGCAAGCATTCATGCACATATATCAAAATGCACACAAAGATAAGTAAATAAAACCAGTAATTATTCAGCTGAACACAAGAAACATCCAAATAGAACAGTATGTGAAATATATTGTGATCCAACTCTATTACTGAAGGTCATTATATTTCTCTTCATAATAAAAATGAACACCTTATTTCAAACACGAAAGTCCAAAATTGCCTCCCAAGTCCTTAGAGCAAACTAGTTTGTTTAACATTAGACATAAAATAATTGTTAATGAAAGGCAAATTACCTTCAAACCACCCACACAGTTCTCACAGGCTCTAAATTTGTAAGGATGCATTAAAAAAATTAATATTAAAAGAATATTTAGCTGTGTTAACATCACTTATAGTAGTCTTAAATACTTAATAGTATTAAAAAGAAACCAGATTACTCACATGAACATTCAGAAATCTAATAATTAAAATGTCTAAATGGCTGAATTTACAGTTCAGCATGCTGAAATCACAGTTTACAAAAAAGGTTCATGGTGAAAGAGTGGCAAAATGCGCAGCCACAAGTTGCATAAAACAGGATATCACATAAAATGCTCTCGTAGAACAAATAATGCCAGCAATTATCAGGTGCGGCACCACTAACTACACATCTGATGGGAAAAAAAAATCCAGTTCTGTTCCAATTATTAGCAAATATTTTTTTCTTTAGTTTGTAAATGTCAAGTACTTCTTCTAAACTATAGCATCTTAAAATTATTGGTGGATTTCTTAACATTTGAGTAAGCCATAAAGGCAATATGTTGATTTAGATTAAAGCAATGTATTAACTTTCCTACAAACACTGCCCTCGGTATTTGACTTACAGGTGGTGCATTGCTGTCCAAAATACTGTCTAAAAACCACAGTGTTAGGAAGTGGGCAGAAAGGCTGCAAAAAGTAAACAAAATAAGTAAAAGACCCTTATTCATTCTAGATTAAATTCACCCCTGTGCAGAGAGCTGGCACAAGACTTGTGTACTTTTTATGTCTTACTTAAGTCCCATTTTAGGAATGAGTGGATAAATTCATCTGTCACAAATATTTCTTGGACTCTATAAACAATGTCTTTCCTCTCTCCATGCATGTGAATTTCTGCCTTTCCCGCAGTATGCCAATCCTGATTAAAAAACAGTAAATAATGAATTTTCTAATGTCTGAAATATCCCAGTAATGTCCCTGATTTTCCATGAGCATGTACACAAGTTTCAGCTACTCTTGGAATAACTTATCATTACTGTATTGTTCTTTAATTTTCTCCTAATAAGGGACTATTAATGGAATACTGAACAACTTCCAATTTTTTTTTTATCACTTTAGCCTTCTATTCTT
Organism: Corvus cornix cornix; assembly: GCF_000738735.6. NCBI lineage: Eukaryota > Metazoa > Chordata > Aves > Passeriformes > Corvidae > Corvus > Corvus cornix. The sequence continues at coordinate 37,793,026 of NC_047057.1, read as the reverse complement.
CTAGGACAACAAATTGTAACATGATAAAATTCAAATAAAAGAAAATGTTTTATTTTAGAATTCATGCAGGAGTTTACCCATATTACAAAAATACTTCTTTTTCCATTTTTCTATTGAGACAGAGAATTTAGGGACATGCCAAAATTTTTTCCAGTTGGAAGCACTCTATCCAAATGCCTTCCAGAAGGTATGCTCCCCAAAATTTCAACTTGGAAGGGTGCAGCTTTGGTAATTTAGAAATGTATGCCACAATGAAATGAAAATAGAATATTGCTGTTTTACTCTGGTTCAGCTCTAGTGCACTGAAATGTGACCTCGACATCTTGCTTCAAATCCCTTTAAAATCCCGTTAAGATGCACTTCCCAAGGTTGTTAGGCTTGAGTGAATTAGTCTGAGCTTCTGGTTCCTGAGAAGGTGTACCTTGCGAGGGCGTTTCCTGCCACAGGGCACGCAGAGCCGCGTGCCCCATCGCCACACTGGGGCATGGCCAGAAGAGGCATCTGCTGAGATTAAGTGATTTGGGACCTGGAGGGAAGCAGCAAAACAGCTCCAATGCCGCCGATGAGTCGCTTATATACTCCTTGTCAAAACCCACCCGGATGCTTTCCTATGTAACCTGCTCTAGCTGACCCTGCCTTGGCAGCAGGGTTGGACTGGATGATCTCCAGAGGTCACTTCCAACTCTAACTATTCTGTGATTCAGTGATTCATAGCAAGAAAAAGGTGTCTTATCCTAGGTGCAGAAAGTTAAGTTTTGCCTACAAATCAGATCACACTGTGGAAAGAGTTTTCCTGCTGGGAGTCTTGAAGAAAAGAATGTTTTGTTCTCTGACAAGCTCCATTAGAACCGAGAGCATTACAGGCAATATTTTGCTATCTTTACAGTAATATATGGTGTTTCCATGAAAAAAATCAGAATGCATTTTGACATTTCCAACCCAAAAATTGCAGTCCTCACACCTACACATACAGACAAGCCCAAAAATTCAAATTTTTATCTCATACTAGCATTAAAATTTACTTCTGAATGTTTATAATAAGCCACCCATTCCTAAGTCATTAGCTCTAGTGAAGTAAATTTTTAAAATTATTGAAAGACCAACACTGAGCAAAGAATCACAGATTATGTGTATCAATACCAAGAAAAACTGAAACTTACCCGTAAGACTGTAATGTTAGCTATTTTAAGAGACAAAAACAACCTCCCACAACACCTGCATTTAGACCTGACGTCATGCAGTGCTAGAAGCAAACTTAGCAAAGCTTGATAGTCTGTCATGATGTACAACATCCTCCAACCCTATTTTTTTAGCCTACTTCCACTGATGGTTGTTACCGACTTCTCAGTAGCTATAGGAGAAGACACTTTACTCAAAAATGCACAGGCTAATCTGCAGTGGTACTGTTTTCATACTGAATCCCATATGAGCAGTTTCTTTGAAGCAGAAATACATCTTGTGATTCCTGGAGACTGGCAGTTACATCTGGAAAGCTATACAATTTTAAAAATGCCAAACACTACAAACACAAAAAAAACCACAGTCCAACACAAACCAACCAAAAAACCAACCAAACAAAAAGGAATATTTTAGTTAAATTTTCCTGATTAGGAGTATAAGGTCACTGAGAAATGCATTCCCATCAAAGAGTAAAGATTCTATATTTGGGTTTTTCCTTAGACTGACATCTGCTAGACATAAGAAGTACAAGTTATACTGAGAGGTTTTACATTTCATGATACCCTTGTTGAAATATCTGAAATACTGAACAACTAATACAGAAACACAAAATCTATGTTATGATCTGGGAGAACATAAAAGATGGCTCTATGGAACGCTTAGCAACAGTTGCAGCAAAGATTTTGGATTTAGGTGAATAAATTGTTTCCATTAAAATATCTACCCTTCACCCAGAATGCTGCTCAGTATAGGCAGCCTCAAAACATTGAAGAAATTATCTTCATTCCTTGAACTATGTTTCTGTTGATGCATTGCCCAAGTGTACAAAACAGTATTTCATTTGACAAGATCTACACTGAAATAAAAGCATTTCAAAAAGCATTCTCTTTAAACTGTCTCTGTGTTACACAGATGAAATAAATTTTATAACAAGAATACAGTTCTCCCAGGTTTTAGACAGATGACCTACTAAAGGACAATTAAGAGTGTATCCTGAGGCACTGCTGTGCATAATACATAGGGGACATAGCTCTAAGGGTTTGCCTAAGCTAACCACTGCAAAGAACTGTTTGTGATATCTGTCCTCAGCATCTCAGAAAACGTGCAGGAAGAAAATGACTGTCACCTGGACTAAAATGTACAATTTGCAGTGAAATGTTATTGCTCCCATACACACAAAATAAAGAAGTTAGAAAAGAGGTGATCAAGAGCAACAAAGAGGTAAAAAATGAAAATAGAGGCCCCAAAAAGAGAAAATACAGATGGAGTGAAAAAAATAGGTTTAGAAACAAATTTTATACATATAGACAGATATATACACACACACTTAGTATTCTGCTCCTTTTTTTCTCTGCTACAGTGTTTTTTCCCTCTATGCTATCTCCACACGAGCCACTATGACACCTTTTGGACAGAAATCCCTGAATTGCTGACACCAATAAAACTCTTACTGGCTTCAAGAAGTTCAGGTATCCAACTCACATCACCACTTTCCTGTACTGGAAGAACTTTTGATATGGGCCAAGAAAAGGAAAACAGCAAACCAAAATACCAGAAGTCCATGCTTCCCACTGCAGGGACAGCATGTGAGCTGTGCTCCCAGACAAGCCACAATTTTGAACAAATTACACCCTCCTCAGCCATACCTTGCTATTTTACATATGAACCTATGCTGCTTCAAATGCTGGCCATATATTCCAGGGTTTGTCTTCAAGGCAGAGAGCTGTGGTGTATGCTGGTGAGCTGAGCCTGGGGCTCAGGCAGGTGCATTCCACCAGCCTGGCAGCATGGCACGGGCCAGGCAGGGAAGCAGGGAAGTGGGCAACCTTGAATGGCACCCTTTTTGTCTTTGACATCCCCAAAGCTCATACACATCACTGCCCACCTGTTCCCCTTTCTGCAGCTTCCAACTCAACTGTTCCTGGCACTCATGAAGAACTAGCTCCTGCTGCCCAGAAGCCTTTACATAGGCAGTCAGGCCTAGCTACTTTTGGGTTGAAATCCCTTCACTACATGAGTCAGTGATAAAATCCCCATTAATTTCAAAAGGACTGAAATCTTGACCACTGAAGTAATGCTATAGTCCCCATGCTGTCCTAATATTCTCTTTATTCTAGTTGAGAAACATGTTCCTCAGTGTTCTGAGAGTGTCTCGGTTTCCTTGTGAACATCCACTTTCTCTTTGGCTTGGCACTGATGGAAGGACTCCTTTAGATTGCAACTCCCAGGTTTTCCATTCCTAAGAGTTCTCTGCAGAGACAACACGCTAAAACTCACTGGGATGATAAAGTGTCTCTTGTACTTCCATCTGCAAGTGAACTTTTTATTACACCTTCACCTACTAGATACACTTCTGATGAACTGATGGGAAGATGATGTCATTTCTGCAGGGAAGCACTTCAGTATTTTCTCAGGTATTCAGTCAAGTCTTCCATGTCTCCCATGCATTTTGCTCATGATGCAGCAATTTAAAATTCTCCCTTTATGAGTTAAATAGAAACAAAAATTACATAATATTGACTGAACACCTGAACACTCATGGCAACAATTCTTGATTAAACAGAAACATTTGGAAACATAAAGAACAACCCCCAAATTTTCTCAGTCCTCAAACCGCAGGTAAGTGATGCAACGATGCAGAGTAAAAATCAGATCCAAGTTTTAAATACTGCCATACGGGGGCTTTTTTGCTACTGCTACCACTAGCATTCAGATAAAAATCGTGCACACACCATCCCCACACCACCATATGTCAAGCCTGACTGACAGCAGCACCATATAGTTACAGTCTTTCTGCTTATTATCATGTTTAGCCAGACTACAGAAAAACATTCTCTATTATGACATTAATTAAATTTTTTCATGTCTTGATACCCCTAAAATGCCCAGAAGGATCAATCTGATGTTTCTTTAATAAGAGGAGATTCTTAGAGCCAACCTGAAAACAATGAATAGATGACAGTAACAGCTGGTAGGAAAGAGTGCTCCAGTAGAATGAGGAGAATCAAGTCTGAGCACTATCACATAACGTTGCTTAATCTCAGTGTCACAAAAGACCATTTTAGTGACCAGAAGTAATCCTTTAAACCGAGGAAGAATGCATCTTTGTTTCTGGTCATTTGAACTGACTCAGGAAATTTAACTTTTACCCAGCTTCTCAAATGACTTTATCCATCTAACTTTAATCTCATAATAGTAGTTGAAAGGGACAGAAAATTAAGATAAAAGTATAACATTTGAACATAAAATATAGTTTTGTCTTCAAAACCTTCCGGGCAAGATTTCAACCCAGCTTTATCCATGTCCAGCTTTTATTCATAATAAGCAGCAGTGCAGCCCTGTCAGCAGTTTAAAAACCGTGCTAATTATGGAAAAAGGAACTCTCAACTCTTTTTAGTAAAGAACTGCTTCTCATTTAACATAGTTATCTCTCTCTTCCACATCCCCTTTCTTCTCCCTAATGTAAAAAATCCTCAAAAAATAAATTGCAGTATGAACCCAACTGGGATAAACTCTTTCTTCAGAACCCAAACCAAACAGAACTGAATGGATTTGGATTCTTTTATCTGGTTTCAGCAAATCAGAAGCAACTCTGTTTTTGCTTAAGGAAATAAAAGCTGTTTATTCCAAAAGGGGCCTTTAGGGTGAAATTCACTTTAGCACAGGAGGTCAGTGAAGACGTAGTCTCTACTTTGGTCCTGCTCAAACCCTCAAAACATGAAATAAGAGGCACAGAAACCCTTGGGTTAGCTGTCCTGTGCTTAGATACAAAAAACTCTTGTGAAGCAAGATGGAGAATCCCTTGTTGACTTTCAAGGGATGGAGTAAACTCATAGTTCTCCTGCTCTTGCATAGTAGGATCACCTGTGACCACTAACCACCTGGGACCTAGCCAAGACTCTGCTCCTTTCCCCATATTTAAACTCAGAATTTTTTTTCTTCTTTCAACTGAACTCAATGTCTGGTCAAATATAACCTGGGATACTGCTTTTTGACTGTAGTCACATTGCAGACCATTTCTTAAGAAGGAAATATCCTAAAGTTACCTATCTCACTTTTCCTATGGATATGTGCATGCTTGATTGCATCAAAATTACCGTTATAATGGTGTGAAGGCAGCTAGATGCAATAGGCTTATAGTAATGAGGGTAACACTACTTGGTTATGACCCATCTTTTTTCCTTGTATTCCTAATGTTAACTTTTCATTCCCTGGTTATGGGATTCTACTTTAGCACTCACACCACCACTTCTATGTTTGTCCTTTCCTGACTTTTCAAAAAAAACGTGACTACAGTTATCTCGATGGCAGTAGCCCTAATACTGAAGGATTTGAACTGCAGACAAACATTCATATTTTAAAATTTAGTGTCCCACAATTATTTTGGAATTTAAAGCATTGTAAATGAAGCCATGAAAGATTTAAGAATTGATACTTTGCTAGCATGAAGGCCTGTGTGTGGACCTCCTGAAGTACTTCAACCACTGTGTAGTATATTGGAAGCCACCTAAAGAAACCACAGACCATAGAGTGAAAATCCCTCATCTGTGACAATTAAACACTGTCACATGAAATGTTCAAAGTATAAAGTTCTCTGAACAGCATATATTCTAATTAATATACAAAACCAGTATCATTCTATTTAAAGAGAAGGCTTTTTAAGCATATTAAGTTTGTTGTCACAAGTCCACTGTTAGATAAACCCCAGGAGTAAAACCTGGCCCTGCTGAAGGACTGCTTCTCACTGATTTTACCCATGGAATATTATGTTCCATTCCACAGAGTGGAGAAACAAGCATGGAAGCTTCAAACCAGTCAAGAAACATGCGCTGAAGTAATTCAGTAATTCGTTTTGCCGTCTGTTCTATCACCACTGGACTAGACTAACTCTCTTTCCCAACAGACCATCTATGACAACAAATTATTGTCCACTGATAACAATGAGCCAGAAAAAATACGCAATTAGCCAACTGAGTAATTATGGTTTTTATTTTGTATACTTAAAATATTAAGCAAAAAGAAAAGACAATTACATCTTTCCCCACTTTAACTACTGCCCCTAAAACCAAAATAAATACACTCAAAAACATATCAAAAACAAAGCGATAATTTGTGAAGGGCCAAGTAAAACAAAAATCTTCATATGAAGATTGAGTTTACACAGAGATACTGGAGAGCCACATAATTTACTTTTCCATGTCCTTATCCTACAAGTCTTTGTACACTCACTCACGTGTGTAGTCCCAGTGATTCTCGAGAGTATTCTTGATACGGCTTTTGTTAGCTCTTTTCCAGGAACAGGAATTTCTTCTATCCCATAGCACAAGCATGTATGATCTAGCAGCATAAAACCCATTTGCAAATCCATTAAATACAAAAGGACTCTTCACTTGCATTAAATATATGCAGAATCAGGACCTTCTAACAGATTTATATTGCCTTAAGCAAGGCAGGATTTTTGGGTTTAGGTCAATTGTTTTTATATAATTTTTTCCTTATAAGAAGTTCTGGATCAACATCAATTCCTTGTTTTTTTGTATTATTTCTGATTTGTGGTCCTTCCTGTTATGAGCCTTTCTGATTCCTGAAATAGTAGAATCTTTGCTCAGAACATCTAATATTTTTCCCTTAATGGCATAATAATAATTTCCTCTTCACATTTCTAATTTTTCAGGAGGAATCTTGACCATGTTAGCTTGTTGATACACCCTCAGTAATACAGTTACAGATGCTCTATGCCCACCTCTTTTCTTTTTACACAGAATATTGACCCAGACTTTTGTTTAGCTACCCCAGGAGTGACAAATTACTGTATTTGCACTTATGGTGGTGCCAACATGGAGTCATTCTATACGATGTCTAATTCTTCCAGATTTACATTGCATTCATTACTGTGGTGGTTAAGCAAATACAAGGAAAAAAAAAAAAAAAAGCATTTGAAAGAACTGAAATATTTCTTTTAAAAGAGACTGCAGCCACTTTAAGTGATCCAGGGCAGTATGGCTCCTTCTGTGGGTTAATGTATTTGGCAAAGCAATGTAACTTGTGTAGGACTTGGTGTTAGGACTGTTCGTCCACTCCTCACATTTTAACTCCATGGCTCAGAAACCTGCAGAGCTCATTTACATCTGGAAACTTGCTGCAATACATCTTGAAACTTTAAAACTATTAGATAAAGGTTTCAAATGTATTTTATCATCTAATTCCCATAAAAAGTACTGGAAGCTTTCACTATATTTCAGTTTAAAATTGAACCCACAGGAACCCATTGAATACACATGGGATGAAGCACGTATTCATCCTTAGGGATAGACGTTTAGATGACTGCGTACAGGGACATGGATCCAGATTTAGAAGTGTAAAGCACTCTCACATCCCATTGACCAAATCTGCAAAGGTACTTAAGCATCTAACTCCCACTGACATAAACAGGAGTCAATAATCTTAAACATCTGTGTTTAACCCTAGTTTTGAAGTCACTCGTGTCCAGTTTTTAAAGGCATTTCTTGCCTAATATGCTGCTAAGTTCTTAAGGGTATTTCCAAAACTCCAAGAATTCCTATTTGCATGATAAGACATCTTGAAAAGCTAGCCATTATTTTTAAGCTGGGGCTTTAGATGCATCAATTAAATCCAAATTCTCGGAAACATTAAGATACGTCACTGCCACAGAAAGAGGGAAACAGAAGGCCCTGACAGTTCTGAAGATCTTGCCACACGGGATTGCTGAAAGTTCCACACATTTTATTGATTTTTACCAGTTAAGTACAATCTGTGATTTCATATTTGCAATTTAATGGGGTTTTTTTAACTTAGTGCCTTCACTGACCTCCACTGCAGTTGTTAAAAGTAGTTGCACTAACGCTCCCACTAATGAGAATTGGACTTGGTCTTTAGAGAGTGAAAGTACTAAGGAAGAGGAGTTTTACATTACTAAATAACTATTTGAAGGAGCGATCATAGCAGTCAGAATTCACGCATTCAAGCATAACCACCAGTATGTTTTAACAGAAAATGTTTAAGACATCATTTAATATTCACAGTTCTGGAAGCCATTCTTGTCTCTATAAAGTGATTGTTCTTGGCAATCAAGCATTCTGTATGTGCCAAGGAGATTTAAAAAAACCCAACAAATTGAAGCCAACATACAGCAGCCTTATGTCACAACTGATTTTAAAAAGAGAGATAATGAGATATCATTGTACTGTATTTTTTGATAGGGCTTCTAATTTATGGTTTTTTATTGCAATCAGCACAGGAACTGTTTTTAAAACCCAACTGATTTATCATCATTGCCTGTCTCTGCAGTGCTATTCCTCCTTTAAAGGTATGGAACTTGGGCACAGAGAAAACTGTTCCTCCAAAATCAAACATGCCACCTTACAGCAGAACCAGAAATTTTAAAGCCCTGCAGCTTATTTCATGAACTTTACCACGAGATCATCATTGTTTTCTGTACTTCATTTAAGATCAGATATTCAAACCACCTCAACAGTCTGGGGCTTTAATTGGCTTTGTACCTCCAGTAACCCAGGAATTTTTTAATTCCCATGCATAACTTACATTAAGAATGTGCTACTCCTTCTTAAATAATAAAGAAGTTTCTAATAATAGAGTAATATTTGATGTCCTACTTCTAGGACTAAAGCTTGTTGAATGCATTACACAATGACTTTTTTGTTAATAAGGAGAAGCATTGTGAACTCATTGGAGCTTTTAGTAGAAAGTAAACGTTCAGAAAATCAGCATCCTTTTATAGTTCTTACAGTACCTCTAACAGAAGTTTAATATCAGCACTGTTTAACAGGGAGAGAAGAATCTATTACCTGTAACTATATTTACATTAAACTATTTTAAGAGCCAATTTTGAAGCATGTACTACTTAATATAACACGCATCCTGCCTAAGAAGCAAAACACTTCAGAAGAATAAAATGGCCAACAGCACCACTGTTCTTAGAGCAAGGGTATAATGTTTTGAACTGCTTTTATATACACACACTCTTCTACTTCTTGGAGTTTTGAAATGTTTTTTATCAATAGATGTTATAAGCATGCAGCCAGTGCTGGCTGCATCAATGTTGTGCCACACCAGCTCTACACTGTTTCTACTAAGGAAATTGAACCAATGGAAACAACACTAGGACATTTTGCCAATTCTGGCTGGCAAGTGTAGAACTCCTATGTAGATTTTAATAACCAAGAAATGGAAATAGTTCTAAGTGAGCTGTAGCTGGTGCTACTACATTAATCCTCCTGAAAAGCAGCAGCACCCATCAGTTTGATGTAAAATGTTTCAGGATGAATACTGCTACCCTGTAGTGGGAAAACTGAGATGGAATTGAAGGATCAGAGCCTTATTTCAGAGGAACAGACTGGAAATTAAGAAATGTATCCCAGTTCCTGTCCTGCACACCCACTCGCTCTATTAGCTCTGTTCTTCTGTTCCCAGCAGTCTGCTTTTGGCAAGAAAGTCCTCTCCTCTAAACCTCTCATTCAAAATGTAAAACAAGTGAAAATTGTTTGCTTGAAAATTGTGTCTGCTTTTTAGTATTTTTCTAACTATTTATTTCAACCTGAGACAACACCTCAGTGGAGTATTTTATATCAAAGTTCTTTCTTTTATGGGTTACCATGGAAGTAACATCCATGAAATAGTCAAAAGGACCCTAAATTACTTTTCCAAGTCCAAGTGATGGTCCCACTGTTCTCAAAAGCAGTAGGATAAGCCTTTGTATGTACGTAAGTACAGCATAGTCCAAAATGCAGATGAGGATCACCTTAGTCCTTATTTAATAAATTATGGCCATTCAAGTGTAAAGTGCAATATACTGGTTTTTTTATAAGACAGCAGCTAATCATGAGATAAGAATGATGGAGCCTTTTCTAGCATGGGCCAGAGATTTTCAAATCTGTTTTTCATAATTATTAAACTAAAAACTGATAAAAATTTAGGGTAGAACTTCAGCAACTGCCTATTAATGAAAACACTCCACCTTAAAATCTAATAATGACTGTCAACAAAGAGAGTAGGCAAAATGAAAAAGAAATGTTTTCTTCATCTACATAATCACAGCAAATTCAAACAACAATTTTCCTAAGACATGAACTTACTCTGCAATGCTTGGGCCTAACTTCATGAAAAATAGCTTTTGAAATGTTAAATGCCTCATAACCTAATTTTACACAGGAGAATCCTTATAGCTTTAGCAGAGTTCAGGAGTCTAGAAAGCTCAGCTACTCAGTTGACTATAAAAACGATTGTGCGAATCAATTTCTGACACCTGGTTTATTTAGGCGGTTCTAATGCTCCACACTTAGGAGAGGAATCCCCAGAGAAATAAATGTGTCCAAAGCAAAGAAAACCTATAATTACTTCAGCCTTCAGCTGTATGAGAATGCATTTCCTGCAGGTTTAAAATTCATGAGAAGAAGAAAGATCAGAAGAATGATCTGCAGCCTGAAGTAATTTCTCAGCTGGGAATTTCCTGGGAAATTGTGCTACTCCATGCACATGAAAATAACAAAAATGTGTGTATTTGGGTATATATGGATGCAGAGGGCCCTGAGCACTGTTTATGTATAAAAGGAAATTAAGTAAACTCATGAATATTACTTAAGTTTAAATCAAATAACACCTATTGCACGCTGACCTCAACAGGTAAGCTATAATCCCATGGCTAAAGCTTAAGTCTAGAAGACAGGAAATTCCTGCTGTTTCCTACCCAGAGTCTGAACCTTCCTGGCTCTTCAACTGAGGTTTCACCTTGTGAACACATGCTATGGCTCTTAGGAGGTCCTGTAGTTGTACTCCACTGGGATGTCCTAGCTTTGTGTTTTCCATCCAGTTATCAAGAAAATATCTTAGTGCACTATTTAAAAGAAATCTGTATTTAATAAAGTACGCTCCTTATGGCCAGGTGCTCCCCAACAGATATTTTATACCAGTTTGTGTAAGTTGGTGGCCAGGATAAATTTTCAGGGACCCAAAAATCTGTTTTCCAAAATCTAATTCAAACCTTATACTCTTCACTGTCTTTCTCTTTCCATCTTGCAAACTCCCAAGAGGTTGTCAGTTTAGAAGTGCTAAAAATCACTTTAAATAGATGAGTGCCTCATGTACAGCTGGAACAGGAAGCAGGACTCAGGCAAACAGGAGAAGCAGAACAGTTCCCAGAAGAACATGACACTCCAATTTGTAAGTGATACTAACACAGTAACGTAGGAGTCACAGTAAAGGACAGAGTAAAGTATTAGGAACATTAACGTCTACCAGATCTCATTCTAAAAGTTCTTGTGAACCCTCCATTCAGATTTCCTGGCTTACACGAAATACACAGATACACAGATTGGGTTGGGGCTAATCACATTATCTCAGTCATGCAGTTGGGTGTGCAGAGACACACCACCACCACCACTCAAAGCGAGTGGATCATCTAGGCAGAGTACACTTTAGGCAATTTCCACAAGAGGCTTTTACACAATTACATGTACCTACCTGCTATTTGCACTTCTAAAAGTCTTCCCTCGAATTTCAAAAAACTCCAGGTGTACACAGTTTGTTTCGCACTTTAAAGATTATAGCCTGATACATGTGTCTGGACTTAAAAAGTACCTCAACATTTTCCTTAAAAAAAACCAAAAGGAGGTATTTGTGTAGAGAAACAGATTTTATAAAAACCTCTAGTAAATACATTTGCCATGTTGTGTCCCTGAAATTTCAACATTAGATGCTCTTCCTCCCTTATGTCCAAAAAAAAAAAAAAAAAAGAAAATATTAAGAACTCTCAAGTGTTTTTTTATTTGTCATTTATCATTAACAAGAGACTGGAAGAAATATTTTTCTTTCCGAACTAAAAATAAAAAAGGAGATAGTTCATTAAGTTGCATTTGGCTGTGTTTATATGCTTCTAAAACACACAGAATATGTAGATAGGATAACGCACTGCTAGGTTTGTGTTACTTGATGGAAGATGTGGTGGATAACTTGTTTATGGATAACCTCCACCATGAAATTCTTTTCCTGCTATTTACTGTGGCCAGATCTGCAACATTTTTCATTTAGAGACATTTTATGAGCCAAGAGACATGTCAGCTGTGGAAAAGATATTTGCAGCATCTAGAGATGGAGCACTGCATAACAGACACATAAATCATTGATAAACACTAGATACAAAACTGTAACATAGGGCCTCAGGGAGATCCTCATATATTTTCATAATATCATTGGCTTTCATGGTAAAATGAGACCTAGTACTCTTAGGGAGACTTAGATTTTTAATGTAATTTTTATTTGATCAAAAGGAAAGGGAATGCAAAAGAAGGAAGGGGATCAGAAAGGGAAGAAAAGGATCAAACTCTTAATTCAATCACTGGTGCATTAAATTGCAGGGCTGTGCCAATTATATGCATTTCTCTCAATAACGTTTGGCAGTTTTGTTTTCTCCAGTTTTGCGTAAAGAAAACATGCAGTTTTCACAGTACTGAAAAACTGAACTACAATATTCATCCAAAAGTGAACCACCCAAAAAAGAGTAAATTTTTTAATGGAAGTGACACTAACCTCATTTTCTGCAGCAAGACACATCAACACAAATTGATTAGAAAGTTTTGCACAATTCTTTGATTGTAAGGGTAAAGTGGCCAAGAATGTTTTCAAAGGCACATGAAAATGGAATTGCCTGTCAGTTTGTATTCACTAATTTGTTCAGCCAGTAAAAAGCCTTTGCATTAGCAGCCATGTACTTCTGCTGGGAGTAAGAAACAAATGGTTCAATCTTAAGAACACTGGACCGACCGAGGGGTTGCAATACCAAAAGCACAGGAGTGGAGAAAGGCACAGAGAAATCCAAGAAAAGTCTTGGATGACAGTCTGGCACTTGAAGCTTTAGATCTTTTAGCAATTCTGACTGACAGAACTTGAACATTCTTAGAAAATCAAGCTGAAGTTAAAATTATGAAGAGTATTAAGAATTTTGGCTGATGAAGACATTTTTTTTCTCATGGTATCCCTGTATCTTTTCTAACCAAAAAAATGTTGAATGTGCTCAGCACAAAGAGATATGACACAGTTCTCACAACTAAGTCTGAGGAAAGGGGAATAAAGAAGTCACCATAATCAATGTGACATAGTGTGAGGGCTGAGCTTGACAGGATCCTAAGGAAGGCTAAACCATAGGAGGACACAGTATAAACACGATGGAGTTGGTTTTGGACAAGAGCCCAGTGATGCAGGCAAGGAGAAAGGAATGTGTCTCGGTAAAAAACAGTCTATGGCCAAGGCCATCACAGCTGCACTCCTGTTTCTCAACTAAGCCCTGAGAACAGCATAAAAACAAAAGTTCCTTTTATATGGCTGGAGAATATCTTGGATGGGATTAAGAGGAAAAAAAAGTCAAGGAACCTAAAAGCAACAAAGCAGACATTGGGGAGCTCACTTGACTTCAGCATCCTCTGACTTGTGCTTTAAGTCTTATCTCTATTTTTCTAACTGATCCTTGCTAAGCAAAATTCAATTTTCTTACTCTTGTAAGTGGTGATAGAAATGCCTAGTGATACAGTGTGGCTCTCACAGATTAGCTACTAGATCATATATAGAAGCCTATCAAAAAAAGCAATTATTTAATAAGCTATGCTACATAACCATGGTTTCTACATGATTTTTCCAATGAACTATACATGGAAATCCTGAAGAAATCAAAGTGGCATGGAAACTGCAGGCCTTTCTGCTGGAAAAAAAAATCTAAATTACTATTTCAAATATGTCACAGTCTATCTTAACATGAAAATAAAGTTATTTATTAGTTCTCTTTTACTGCTAGATATCATTAGAAAAATTAGCCATTTCAGTATTTGGTACTGAAGGCAGTAAACTACCTCATTTACAGTTGAAAACTCCAAAGCAACAGAAATTACTTACACCAAACGTGAGACTTTGGCCAGAATTGCAACTAACAGAGTGCTGCCTTCCCCAGGATTTTCAGGGATGCTCCTCTCAGTTGAAGTGCACAGAAATGGGGATTTTGAACTGTATACCTGTACTCTTCATCACTCTGATTCAAAGACTGACAAGTCACACCCTGCATGCCAAAGGCACTATTTAGTTGTGCTCCTTCCTAAATGGGAGATTTCTTTCCTTTATTTTCAATGGAGACTATAGCTGATTGAAAATTTTGATAAAAATAGGAAGAAATTAGTACACTACAAAATGAAGTTTTGCTTTTCCAAAAGATCCCACTCTGCTGTTATGTTCATGTGAAGATATTAAATCTGGTACAGCTAGTACTAGGATCTCTTGTGGGTTTTGCTCTGAAAATTTCAGAAAAGCATCAGTTAAAAGTGTCAGTAGAAACGAGGTTGGAATGACTTGCACCATCAAACATCACAACAGCAAGGATACAGACACCTGGAGACTCACATTTACATGTCTAGGTCAATGAGCAGAGTACTTGAACTGCTTCTTAGGAGGAGTTAGGTAATCGTTCAAATTGTTTTATTATTTTCTCACCTTTATTTATGAAATATAGAACCATCTTCCTTAAGTTCCAAGCTGCCAATGTATTACTTTCTTAACTGAGCTGCTCTAACAAATAGAAATGTATACTCTCTTTTCTTTTCCCCACTCTTTTAAGGCATAAATAGCAACATTTTCCACTTCAGAACTAGGCAAGGAAAGAAAGAGACTCTGTGACAAAGCAGCATAGATGTACAATTCAAGACTTCTCCCTTCTCCACATCCTAATTCTCTCATCCATGCTGAGATACAGATGGCACTAAAGAGATCAAACACAGCAATTTACTACTATGTGGCTAAGACAAGGTAAATCAACAGCTTTGTGTTGGCCTCTAACTGGATGCTACTTTCCCCAGAACAAAAATGATTAAATAAAGGGCAGAAAGAGAAAGGTGATTAAGAAGTAGCTTGTGATACTCTGTAATGCAACAAACATAGATTGAACTCATATCAACTTCAGCAGAGGTGAAGGGCTGAGAAAAGCCGAAGGCTGTACTTTCACAGCCTGTTCTCAGAAAAACTTTAGCAGGTGCTGTCTGAGATTGCAGTGACACGTCTTTAGAGTGGGCAAATAGACGGCACAACCATGACAAGATAAGAAGTTGCCATAGCCTGCAGGAGTTACCTCACCATCTTATCCACAGAAATTTTGTATGTGCTCTTCACAGACTGCTTTGGATATCCTTGCTTAAGACTGCATAACATAAAATATTACATTGTAATTTCCTTTCTTTCCAGGGTGAATAAATAAATTGCATTTACAATACAAGCTGAAATACAGGAAACTTTTGTGCTTTCATGTCTATTACTTCCCTGTGGTCCACTCTTCCATATTTGGCATGTTTCAAACCTATTTTGCATTTCAAGTTTTGTCTTAGAAGGAAGGAAAGAAAGAAAGAAAGTAAAGAAAATAAGTAAAGAAAAAAGAAAAGGAAATGGAAGGGGATGAAGGGCAGGTGGAAGGAGGGGAAGGGTGGAGGAGAGGGAGGACAAAAAGCAGGGAAAGAAAAAGAAATCTTCTCAACTGCTGTCATCTTTGTCTAACAAGTATTTTGCATCAGAACTTCTTATTATCATTGCTACTGGGCAGACCCACGTGTGTTTATGTTTTAGCAACTGGAACTAATTTTTTCCACTTTCATATATTTCCAGTTTGCTCAAAGACACCAAAGTTGTTCAGACTAGGAAAAACAGTAAGAAAGGGTTGGTATAGCTCTCTGATGGAACACCTTCATCGAAATAAACTACCTCTCCCCAACTTTTAACTTTTATATTTCTTATTACAGCCTTCCCCATATACTCTACAAAACAGATTGATCCCCGTAAATATTCAACCATCAGGTAAGTACTCTTCCCTCATCCCTTATATCCCACTTCCCAATGTAAGGAAAGTAGAAAAGCTCACTCGATACAACAGAACCCACACTCAATCTCAAAGTGATCTGAAGGAGTTACCTCCTAGATTTTATGTCAGAAAGGATTTTGTTTCATGTTTTACACCAAAGGAAGACACGATGCCAAGTTTAAATTAAGAACAAAAGTCCAAGTAATGGTGCATCACTTGTGGTTTTGGCAATAGCAAAAAAAAAAGATAGCCTTAAAGAAAACATACCTTTTATGGAAACCAAATATAGACCACAACTGGCAAAGAGAAAACTGCATGGACAAACAAAACTGCTGGATAAACAAATCAAAATTACACAGGAAGCTGACACCCATTCTTTACAGTGGAAAACCAAAGATAAAAATGAGTCATACATCTTATATTTTTGGACAAGGCAAACTCCCATCTGTCTGGCAGTATATGATTTATATTCTCAAAGTAGTCTAATATTTCCAATATTACCCCTAAATAACCAACCAAATAATCAAGCAGAAGGATCATTTAAAATAGTTGATGTCATGGAATAGCTTACTACTTTGTAAATAGTAGGAAAATGACTGGCCTTGAACTGCAATATGCATTTTAGATCAAATTATTAGAGCATAGATATAAAGAGTGAGCAAGAGAGGGAGGTAGGGAAAGAGGAAAGAGAGAAAGAATGAGATAAAGAAATAGGGAAAATTCCTAATATTCTCTTGGTATGTTAGATAGCAAGTTTCTTCTTAGGAGGGTAAAAACAATTCTAAAGGAACTTACTTATTTTTTCACAGAATTTTGAAAATTTGAGTCTGGCTTCATTTTCTTACTTTTCATTCTTAAAGATTTTCTTCCTGATTTGTTTTGCGCATCATGTGTCATACATAAACATTTTTACTCGTTTGTCTGGCAGGAGTGTAATCACATCAAATTCAACAGTAACAAAAAAGTCGGTACCATAAACTGGCTCAGAAGAAGTGAAACAGTCAAGCACCAACACATCCTGCCTCATGCCTCTGACAGTTTTTTACAATTCTGGAAGTCCTAGCAGATCTTTTAGTAATTTATTTTTACACATTCTCAAATACACAATCCCCATTATCTCACTGTTGTCTTGCTCCTTCCTTTGCCAGAGGTTATCACATCTCTAGAAGAACTGACAGAAGCAAATGTGCACTTACAGCCCAGCTACCCTAATTCACAGGTAGGTGAGAAGTTGAATCGTGAGCAAAAGGGGGCAGTGAATTGCAATGCCTTGTAGGCAGAAACAAAACAGTTTTTTCACAGCTCTGCTATGAACACAGTAATGCCTTTAGGGACATGAGGATACTGTGTTGATTTGAATTGCAAGAGGGTAAGGAAGGTTAGTTCTTCAAGTGATTCCTCTTGAGTCAGGGTATATCCCTTTTGTAAAATACTTGTCACTTTTCCTTTCAGATAATAACTACAAATCCTTCCTTCTCTGCATAGAAATAAAAGAAAAACATAACGGGCTACTTTTAAATTTTGTCACTGCAAAATGTGGAACAATACTTTAAAGTGCATGCTGGATGTATCGCTCTGATGGAAAAATAAACACTTGAAGACTTCGCTGATGTTTCTGTTTCAAAGAAAGTAAGAATTAGGTCTGATCCTTAGGATGCCTACACTCTTTTCTACCCCGCTAAACTTAAGACTACCTATAAAAATCTACTAATTTGGAAACTTCTTCTCACTAGAATAAATATATCGATGAAGTACAAATTGCTGTGAAATGTATTCCTATGTATCTATGTTTGGACTCTCTTAAATTAACTCCTACCCATCTAGTGATATGCTAGTGCTATGTTTCACCACAATGCTAGGAAGCCATGTTGTTCCTACCAAAGTACAAAGAAAAGGAGGTAGGATTTATTTGTAAATAACATATATATTACCAAAGTCAATTCATCACCATGCTCTTTGAGACATCTTCCCATCCACCACCACGCACAGAAATAACATTTACTAACAGTACTTTACTGTTGAGCAAAGCCCAATTAAATAACATACACATCTACAAAATTTATAAATCCCTTTAAAACCTGCTTGTGACAGAAACTGACAACTTTTAGTATGGGAACTATGATTCCTATTAGTGGGACTGTAGGCTTCAGGCAAACATGTAATAATATATTTTGTTATGAAATATGCTGAGTAAGATATTTGTACTCTAGGAAGCAGAAACAAATGCAATGATTCATAACATTTTTGTACAGCGCAGTGGATGTTCATACATCAAAGTTTTCTCTCACTGCTGTAGCAACAAAGCAGGACAGAAAAAATAAGTAACAACTCCTAAATAGTTCAGAACAGCTTAAGAAGTAAATAGGGCCAAAATATTTTTTAAAACCCCACCTTGACATGCATGCTTGCACTTCCAGTACCTGGGGAGGGAGAGAAGTAAGAGTGACAACAAAATGCATAATTTCCTTTCCGTTCTCTAAATCTAATATTAAAGTGCTATGTTTACATCATGGCCCCAGCCTTGTTTGTGGACTGCCCTGCTGGGCTGGGGCACATTTGATCTGCTAAGCAGCTACATGTGCCAAATGAGAAACTGGCTGGGTGCTGCAACGTGCCTAAAGACATGCCACCCACTGGGGTGCTGATCCCCAGAGCTCCACTCTGCTGCATCCTTCCACTTTTTACCTCCCTTCTTATATCATCACTTGGTACAGCAGAAACATTCACAGTTAGTACAGCAGAGACACCAAAAATTAACACACTGGAGAAAAAGAAACACAAGTACAAATATCTTCCAGTGAAATCAACATACAAACATCTTCCCAATTAGATGTCAATAAACAAAATTAGCTGAAAAATACAAACTAATAAATACATTTTGAAGGTCATACTCCTTCAAATTAAGTCCATTTTTATTAAAAGCTGCAAATTATTTTTGGAGATAAAAAATTACCCTAATCATCTGTATTAAGTTGCTCACAGTTTAAGGTTTCCTCGTACTGATGCTATTGTAGAGGTTTTGGTGGGTTTTTTGGTTTGTTTTTTTAAGGTTATATTCAAAGATCATTTCAAGCATGTAGATGGCATTATATTTATGAGCATTAGTTTATAAAGTATTTTTTAACATTTAGTAAACATACAAAGAAAGAAGTATCACATCCTCAAGGGTCAGGATTGTCAAAGGCAAGTTTCTTGAACAGAGCCTAAAGCAGGACAGATGCACAACTCAGAGCACAAGCGTGCTGCACTCTAAGTTTCACAGTTAAATATCAACCTGATCATGTGCAGTGACACAGTTTGGCTTTAAATTGTCATATTCAAAAAAGAGAAATCAGAAGTCTGTTCAAGGCCCAGTGGTCCATCAAATGGCTGAGGTTATGGTAACTCATTTTGCAAATCTGTGCCCACAGTTACCCATTTACTGCTGAGCAAAATGTCATCACAGGCCTGGATCAAAGCTGCAGCACACAGTAGAGACTAGTCAGTTACTCTCTGTCAGAGCACTAAACTTATTATTATTTGTAAAAATGACTCAAGGTTTTACAAGATAATTAAACATCCAAGTCAAGTACCTTCTGAGATAGTTTACTTGGTATTTTACCCAAGAATATGTAGAAAATTACCTAATCTCCAAGACATTTACACAAAAAATACACGAAGAGAGTTATTAGACAAGCCAATCAATATCCAAAGGACAAACTCTCTTTCTCCACTGTGAGATGTGGTATTGAAACATTATTCTGAGCTACTACTCAGAGTGAAAAAGGTGCCTACAGAGACATCTGTTCCAGCAACTGCAGCAATGGGTTGTCATCAAAATCCCTGTTACCATTTAAGGTCTCAAATGCCTGTCAATCTTCTTCCAGTAAGGTCATTTGGAATACACCTATGGGTACATATTCAATAAAGGAACAGAGGTCTGTAGCAAAAATATGTGGGGAAGAAGTCATTCTTTCTTACCACTCCTATCCAGAATATCAAACCAAGGAGTGACTTTTTCCAGAAATATTTTTCTATCTTTGCATAGATATTCTTGGGTTTCAAGATGTGCATGGAGAAGACACTTTGGTCTTCAGAGAGCCTGTTTCACAGATTCAAAAGTTCACTCTCAAACCTCCATTGATTCCCCAAACAGAGGTGGGAGAAGGGAAGAGGAACAACAGTATAATGGGCAGCCTGCCATGCCCAAGTCATCTCATGTAATATAGTATGCACATATACCCTTCATCACATTGGGCTTATAAACTCCTTGCCAACTTTCTCTATGTTTTTCATCAGCTCCTCCCATTGGGATCCAGGCAGTGCACAAAGAGTTAAAAGATGCAGCTGATTTTAAAATATTCCTAACCTTCCAATGACAGGGATGTTGGGGTTTTCTTTTTTTAAAAAAGGCCAACAATATATTTTTATGAAGGTGGATAGGGTGAAAACAACATTCTCGTCATGTCAGCCTTGAGGGAGATGCTTAAAAAATACAAGGACACAGAGACATGCAATTAGAATTGCAGGGAGAGGGAGCATGGCTGCTTCTTTCACTCTCCTTTGAATTGTCTCTACTCCATGACAGACTTGACGTTTACCAGATGGAGTCAGATTTGTCTCATGCACAAGCAGAGGCAGGCTTCAGCTAAGCCAATATTTTTCCTTTCAAAATATTGGCATTAACACCTTAGTTTTAAGTAAATATAAGCATGAACTAAAAAAAGAAATTTAAATCTCTGCAGCCACACAACAGCTTTTCTATGTGCATTATATGAAGTGATTTGTAATATTTAAAAAAATAATTTCGAAGTCGGTAATAAACATCAAAAAGCTGTTGCAACAGAGATGAAAGAAGCAATGGTTTTAGCAGGTGAATGACTAGCTTTGTAATAATCTTCAAACTATTACCATAATTAGCTGTTACTTCTGCTCAAACCTTGAATCTAAATTCAGTGGTGCTAAGAAAAAAGGGAAAAAAGAGAACATATGAAGACTTATATTACTTACACATTTTTCTGGCATACTTTTTCCTAATATCTATCCAAAATTAATAGGTACTCAAATACACTAAGCACTTAGCAATCATTCTGCAGAAAAAATAAATTTTGCTCGATGACTTATGTGAGTTTCACTTGCATGTAAATAAAATGTAGGCTCCTTGGTGCCATATTTCTTCCAACAATATTTTAGGCGAGACTATTGAAATTTCATGCTAAATTTATTTGCTTTCCACAGTCACCATTTGAGTCAAGGAAGGCACTAAACTTTGTATTCAGATCAGCACCTACACACATGTGTTCATATTGGTACATTTCTCAGTAAAGATGCTAGTTAGATGCTCAGGCAATGAAATTAGATTACATATCCGTCAAAAGCTACAGAATTAAGTATCTTACTAAACTGAAATTTACCTGAAAAATATCAGAATAAATCTGACTACTTTGGTTGCTGCTCTGGTTTTAAGAATAATATTTTCAATACATGCTGTTCATAACTGGACATCATCAACCATCTGAAAACCAATTTTTTTTTTTTTTTCATAAGGAAAAGGAAATTGAATACAGATTTTCTGGAAAAATTCATTCTATGCTTCTATTAATGTCAACAGTTATAAAAAGTACTGGGTTTGTCTTCAATTACATTGAATTTCACATGGTAGGAATCCAACTGAATTCCCTCTCTTCTTCCATATTTGTATCAGGATCAAAAAAAAAGGGGGAGGGGGAAAATAACAAATCTTCTGAGACACTAGAATGTCTCAGGGACCTTTTAAAAGCCAGCTTTTAAAATTCCTTGACTTTAGAAAAGGATGGGTTCCCCACAAATTATTTTAGACAAGCTAATGTCTGTGGAGTAGAAAGGGAAATAATGCAAATAATTACAAGTAATCCTACCTATTAATAATGCAGAACCATGAATAAAGCTGCTGTTAAAGCTCCCTTTTTCAATCAAATCATATCCTGAATCTCATTACTAGTACTGTAACTTACTAGAGACCAAAAGGCTGCTTTACATAAAGGTTATACCAAGGCAATCCCTTTGATGTCATTATCCATTTTATTTAAAATTTAGTCCTCTGAAATAAAGAGAAAGCCAAAAAAAAAAAAAAAACCAAAAACCAAACAAGGCAAGTATTTACTTGTGTTGCTTAAAAGCAGATGGAAAAATAACAAAAATATCTGTTATTTTGAATGGTACGTCTACCAAATCAATCATTCACTAAGGGAGCTCAATTTGTTGTTGCTGGGATTTTCCTGAGAAAGCTTCAGGGTACCTCGAGTTTATTTTAATAGAACCATTTAAAAGGGCAGTGGTTGCCTCTGCAAAATAATGACATTTCAAAGATGCATTGGGAAAGTAAGTATCCATAAAAATCACAGCAAAGATACACATCTCATACTGCAGAAGTGTTGCCAGAGTTTTCCTGAGAGGCAAAAATACAGAGACCTGAGAATGCTCTAAACAGTAAAAGGGACTTAGTATTATTTTCTTTTTTGCTTCATTTTTAGTGATTTCTCCCCATATCCAAAAAGAATATACTTTGAACCTAGAATTACTGTCTATTAAGCAGACATGGGAACAAAAGGGTGCTGCAATTCTGAAAAGAAGACAATACAAATGTACATGTATAATGCAAAGGAAGGAAAAAATTGGTACCTACAATTTACTTTGGACATGCATGTATGTAATGTATAGGGAACTAGGGAATAAGAAGTTCTGTAAAGGAATATTCTGTTTGTCCAGCCAGACTCTGCTTCCCCTTCTTCTAGGCTTTCTGATCTCCATGTCTCTCACCAGTGGCTGGCTCATAGTTCTCTCCTTCCTACTCACAAACAGTCCAAATCCTACTAATCTGTCCTGCTGATATCCAAACCTCTCCATCATAATTCCCCTCACAGTTTGTTTTCTTCCCATTGTCCAATATTCTGGTCCCACTCATCCCCTATCCAAGCCTTCCAACTAAAGCAAAGCCCTGCTTTAGCAAAGGGAGGAACAGGACAATTGTTGAGATTTCAGGAATGACTGGTTGCCTAACCTTGGAGAGTACTTTATGGCCTCCACAAAACATTAACATTTCAGGAAAATCCTGCTTTACCTGCCTGGGTTGAAAACGACAAAATCACTCTGGCAAACAGTTCCTGTGCAGTTCATGGACAACTTGTGTCAGCACAGAATAGGCCACAGAAGCCTTTACTGAACATGTCTGGTGGATGACAATCTTCAAAGACTTATCAATCTCTCAGATCTGGACATGTTTTCACAACTACAGAAAAGTAATGTGCTTGACACAGAGGTCATGTGACCACTATATTTTAAATTACTTAAAATGAAACATCAAAATTATTTCAATTCTAAAAAAACAATGCTTTTTCCAGTTTTTTTAAAACATGAGTGGATGACTGAAACTTTCAAACCCAGTTTCTGACAGAAGATCAAAAGGAAAAATTTAATTAAAATTAAGCACAATTTGGCTAAATTCTATCTCAGTGTCCCCAAACTTTAGTGTTCCCAAGTACACAGATGTCTAGTGACTTGAAAGCATGTACTGCTGCTTCCCACACTGCTCTAATGAACAATTCTGCCTTTGGTATCTGCCACTTTTCCCCTTTTCTAATTATTAAAATTTCTAATGAGAATATATGCTGTCATCAGCAGGAAACATGTAGAACCAGCTACTTATATTCTACATAGTAACATAAAGATGTTATGCTAGTTTCACACATTCATTTATTGACCTCTGCCTAGCAGCAGTAGCTGCAAGGGAAGAACAGCAATATCACCTATTTAAAAGCAGAGATCTTTCTATTTATTAAAAAAAAAAAAATAAAACCAAACCACAAAAAACCGAAAACAACAACACAAACAAACCTGAATTTTCCTGATTCCCAAAGGATTTCACAATTGACCATAGTGATGTACTGAAAGATTAATAATTCAGTATCTGTAAACAGCATTTAAAAACACTTCCTTTTTCCCAGATCTTTATGTGAAGAACCACTTTGGGATGACTATCTAGCCAGGCAAGTATGAACAAGAGAACAGAAAGATGCTATGTTTTAGCACAGGATAATAAATCAAGCTATTCAAAATTAAATTGAACTGACTAAACATGCTGAGACAGCCATGAGGAGGAGACAGTGCATGAAATTACTGAGCTTAGAAATGCCTGTCTTTTATTCTGCTGGTTATCAAACTTTATAGGGCTTTCATCATGAAGAATTGTATCAGTGAATGAAGTTAAATGAAAGAGGCAGTGGCCTACAATTCTAGAACTTCCACAACCCCCAAATTACTGAGATGGGACCTCTGGAGACCATTTTATCCAAAACCCTGCCCAAAGCAGGGTCAAGCTAGAGCAGGTTGTTCAACTTCCGTGTACAGTCAAGTTTTTAGTATCTCCAAGGTTGGTGACTCCATGCTCTCTCCGGACAACCTGTGTCACTACTTGACCATCCTTACAATTTGTTATTTTATATTTAAATTGAATTAAAACATGTCTAAATAATGCAACCTGCATTATTGATCACGTTTTGGGCAATGTGTGCTACATCCTATGTACCATGAAAGAAGATTCCTTAGAAAACAAAATTACAGATAATTATTGAAAAATTAAAAAAACTACAATAGTCATATCTTAAGGGAGGACATATGTACACCGACAGTGCTATAGAGAAAATGGTCTTTTTGATTTGGAAAATATCCACGAGAATAAATAATTTCTGGTTAAATTTCATTCTCTTTAATGGCCTAGGATTTGCTTTTAGCAGCAGAAATCTGGTAGTTCCACACTGGCAATAGTTCCCTATCTGCTATGAGTAAGTCTGCTGTAACAGCTCAGTGCACTTTTCAGGTTCCCAGAAATGACATTAGTACACTTCATGACAGCATCAAATTCACTGTGAGACAGCAAATTTTAAGAAAAGAACATCTTGCAATTCTAGCGAAAGAAGTGAATTTTAACTGAATGCTGTATATAAATAAATCAAGAGGTCGGTGTTTTGTTAACATCCAAAGAATATATTGTGGCTGAAATCCAGCCTTCTGTATCTGAAGACAAAGTAATTGGTCTATAATTAACTAAAACGCCACAGCTTCAGTTCAATCTCTTGCTGGGCATGGACTGAAACAGTGGTTGTTGCCCCTTAGCAGGCAGTTTGGATCAATATATTCCTGTTAACAACTTGGCACATCTGTCATCTTCCCCAGTGTGCTGGCTGCATCGGTGCTTGCATGGACTCACAGGTTGCCATATCCCATATGGATGCAGATGTTCCTTTCAGTGTAAACCACAGTCTTTTCTTCCAAAATTCCTGTGTGCAGGCAAAGCTGATGAAAACATTCTCTCTACAAAAGCTTTCAAGTCTAAAAATATGGTTTAATTTAAGCATTCTAAGGAGAATGTGATTGTTGCTGAAAATATTTGATTTTACTATGTGAAATGTAGGTTTAGTTCTGCTTTTCAGTTAAAATTCAATATAACTGTATCAAAGGTATAATAAAAATAACTACTTTTACTGAAAATGTAGCTGTGTTTTGAAGAAATAAAACAAAATAGAAATTAATTTGAATGGAAAACATATTTCCAGGCAATTTTACTTAGAGAAACTTATCTCCCAATTAAATATCAAGGGTGTACACATTATAAACAGCACTGTGTAATTTGTGAGGTGAGAAGAGAATTTAAATGATCTTCCCAGTCTTACCTATATATTAATGCAATCTCAAAGCTGCTGCCTGGAAGCGTGTCTAAAAAGCCTGTTTCTTGGCCCCTGACATACCAGACTTTCCCAAACTCAGTGTCTACCAGACCTGATGTCTCCAGGACCAAGTTCTAAGTTCTTCCAGTCTTTCACCATCAAACCTGGGTGTGCACCTGTCAGGCAACCTAGAGCAAACCACCCCTCTCATGTGACAGAAGAGCCAGGGACCTGAGATCACCTTCACATGCAGCTAACAGGCACCACCCCAGTCATGAGCCAGGGGGAACGTAACTGTGGGAAATTAAGAGACAAGGTGACTGAAAAAGCAATTGGGGTACCAGAACCATGATCAGCTGGCTCAGATATCAACCCCTGCCAATGCCTGTGGAGCCTCTCCAAAAACATGCCAGTGTGCTGGATCCAATCTGCAAGTCAGGAGAGTAGAGCCCCTTGCTGATTTTGCGGTTAGGCTGCCATGGGACTCCGGCATTAATGTTTGCCTACTGTTTGTCTGCTGGGTTTCGAGGGGGATTTTTTGAGCTTTTTCTTTCTTTTTGATTCTGATTCTAAAGACAAGTTTGGGCTATGTTCTTCTCCCCATTTTACTACACTTTATCTCACAAAATGGACAACGATCAGCTCAAACTTCATGCGTCAGCGTAATATCAAATAATCAAAACAGTAAAAAGTGAGGATCGATGCAGAAAATTCATAAAACTCTTAGCAAAACCCTTATATTATGGTTTTGCATCCTAAAGCAGGCATTGGAAATACTCATAATAAAAATGAAGCAAAAAACTTCAGGGCAGCTCACTAAACATAGCATGTTAATTAAAATTCACAGAGAAGAGTGGCTGAAACCTGTGATACCTCACAAACATTTCTGATTTTAAAGGAATGGGATGATATTGTGCCAGTAATGACAATGTATGTGGCTGAATACAAGAACAGTTCTGATAGTTCTTTTATTTAAACCATATCCCTATAAAAATAAGTGTGGAAACAGCTTGGATGTTCTTCAAAGAGCTCAATGGGCTGCATAATAACATAAATTAAGGCCATTTCAACCAAATTGAAGGAGAGTATTTTCATTTTATTCCATTTCTGTAATTTTGATGTAATTTGAACACTGCTCCAGACATAAAGTAAATCTCATTAAGGCTAATCAAAACCTAATGTAATGCACCATTAATATGAAGAATATATAAGATATTTATCTATTTAGTATAATCAGCAAGAAGTTTGCTACAGACCTTCATATCAGATTCCTTCATCTCCTCACATAAATTTCATTAACTAGAGGTTTCTAATTCTTTACCATCTAGTCACATATCTATAGAACTAACAAAAGTAATTAACTAAAACACAATAGTATTCATATAGGTGAGGTCAAGAATTAGCTGTAAAATAATCTCCTTATTGAGAGTCCATCTGTTTTGTATCCAAGAGCAATGGAAACTATGTGCAGGAAAACATATCTTATTTCTGAGCAATTTACCTTCTAACCCCTTCCAAACTCTAGTGGCAACACTGAAACTCTCAAGAGCTACACAGCGTGTGTTTCTCAGTCAACCACTTCTGAGCACAAGGCTTGTATACAAAGGTCCTACCACAAAGGCTGCATCCCATCTGACTGGAGGTTGTCCACTACCGTGCTTTGAAAGCCTTGCTTAAACAAGCAACTTATCACAGTTTCCAAACAATGTGAAAAAAATATGTTTCCTGATTGATATTTATTTGTTTTCAACCAAGTTTTCCCATACTTCCGAGCTTATTTATCTGCAGTTAACCCATAACTTGGGTGTGGAATCTCTACAGGCATACACCTTGTGCCACATCTGTCACTGGAAGAGACTGATCCTATTTTTTTACATTGTCTCACTTTTGTCAGCACTAAATTGTTCTTTATTTGAGAGTTGATGTAGTCACTCTATGTCTGTGACTTTCATAATCTTCAATATTTTGATGTGACCATATAATTTGGGACTAAAACCTTCTCTTCCTCTTGAAATTATATAAATACTAATATTGCCATTGTTTATAGTTTATAAAACTACTTCAGTTCTTGGTAGACATCTTTTTCTTTCTAAAGTGTTTATCTTAGTTTTCTAAGCAGTGGCTTTCAACAGTAAGTCCAAGAAGCTCAAGGAAACTCTGCATTGTTTCTATGGGGCCTTGAAGGGGCAACAAAGAAATGTAAGGTAAGTATATTATGCAGAGGCTTGTACCACCTCTGACTAGCATGTAAATGTGATGAGTTTAAAACCAGCACTCTAAAGCTGTACTGTGAAAGACTGTAAATACTTGCACTTAGGTCTTGTAAATACACATTAACTTTACTCTCCCTTCCTAAACTTTGCACTATTCTCCTACTGATGCTCTGCTCTATAGAGGTTGAAATAGGCCCTGTAAACAAAAGTTGTTTGGCATAACTACATTATCAGGCTGTAAACAAGCTGAGTCTTCCAGGAAAAATGACTGAACTTTAACATAATTCACTTCTTCATTCTCAGCAGAATTGGCATATGGCTGTTAACAAAAATACTTGAAATGAATAGAACCATGTCAGCAAATATTCAGACCATATGTTCTGAGCTTAGTTAATGATAAACCCTGAGGTATATTAAGAAAAGCTAATGGAAAAAATGAATACCATCTCAAAGCTCATCAATAATTTGTACTTTTTTAAAAAAAAACATTTTCCTGGCAATAGCAAGTTTTATTTCACTTATTAAAATATTCTTATTTTTTCTACAGTGTAATAATTCTATTTCTTTTACTTTTATGAAGAAAAAGATTTATAGCTCACTATGCTTAGTTATTCAATTCTTGATCAAGGGTTGTGAAGCTTCCATGACAGCAGGCACATTTGTTCATGTGCTCATGTGTTTTAACTAAGCTAAAAAGAGAAGAAGGGGATATTCAAGATCTATAACGTGTTCATCCATTTATACACACATGGGTATAAAATCTGTTGGTTGGGGGACAGGATGTTGGGTGTTTGGGGCTTTTTTAGTTTCTGCCATTTGCCTTCATGCTTGGTGTTGATGGTAATTTTAACATAAATTTAACATCCTAGTTTGCTTAATCTTTGCCCTTTTTTTATTCATTATGTCGTATGTGATTACTTACATCAAGAGAAATACCATAGAATAACTGCACCTCTGCTTTAATATCTCTCTGCTCTATTCCCAATTGATAGTAAACCACCGTGGTAAAAAATTTGTTCAAGTTAATAATTGTTGTTTTGTGATGCTTAATTGTTCCTATTACCTTTGCTACTAAAATGATAGCTATTGTCTTGATTTTACATCCTCTCCTGCTCTGCTCATACACAGTAAATATTGAGAGCTGGAAGCAAGTGACAAGTTGTGAGACTTGTGGCTACCCTGTGTCAGTCCTGGAGTACAAAAACCCTCAGGACAGCAACCAAAGCAGCAGTCAACAGGTTACAGAAAAATCACATGAGCTCTCCCCTAGGACAGAAGAGTACATCTGATTCTATGCCACATTTCCAGCCAAAAGATTATGTTATTTGAGACATATGAACTAATACCACACTTGCTGAAGCTTTCAGGGTACATTTCCTTTCATTTTCTGCCAGGTTTTTTTTGCCATTCCCACAGAGAAATATAAGCAACATGAAGGAAAAATGTATCTGATGAAAGCATAAATGTCAAGGAACTCAGAACCACCTGCAGCACTGGGCATTAAAAAGAACTACATTTTTATGAAACCAGCACTTTTTAAAAAACAACTGAGAGGTGAAATGCAAGCATACAAAACAATTGTGTCATAACTGCCAAATTTTAATTTTTATTGTTATCCTCCACTGGCACTAATTCTGTAGTGCTCTTTAAGACAGTTATACAGTACTGTAAAATGGTTTTGTTTATTAAAGTACAGAATTTTTAACAAAAAAATGGCTTTTAAAAAGATATACAAAATGGTACAATAGTTCACTTGGTTTTTTTGGTTGTTTTTTTTTGTTTTTTTTTTTTAATAAGGGCAATTTCATTTTGTGTCAAATCCAGACATATACCATTAGAAATACAGTTTGTTAGATGTTGGCCAGCCTGCATGCATTTTGCACAGTATTTACTTAGTATTAAGTGACTAATAGTTTCCCCATCTTCAGCGTATGGATATGCTTGAGGCAAAAAATGCTGTGTTGCATTAGTTAATAAATTATTGACAAAAAGAGAAAAAAAAAATACATGCATATTGAAAATTTTGATTAAACAAGAAGGAAGTCTCTTTTATCAATAGGACAACTGGGTTCTGAACTAGTTTCAGGACAAGTGTGTCCTGAAAGGACAAGTGCTTTCCCCCATCCAAAATTCTCTTCCTTCCAAGGCTCACCCACACAAGCACTAGCTGCACTCCAGTTGCTCAGAAAGATCCTTGCAAAACAGCTGAGGTCAAGATTTTGGCTGAAGACCTGATCCCTGAATTAGGGAGGTCTAGGCTTTAGACATATTCAGTTTGCATAGCAATAAAATTAGATCTCCTGTAACACAGAGAACTATCCTACACTTCCCCACCAGCAGCAGGTATACAGCACTCTCTTCTCCTGCCTACCTGTGTTTCTGCGCAGCCAAAAACTGTGATCATCTGAAGTGGAGATCAAGTAAAACCTGACCCCATGATCAGGACACTCAACTAGAAGACAGACCCAGCTTCCTGGAAACTGCATATATTTTACATGAGACTTCCATCAGATGATAACACCAAAAAGGCCCAGAGAGCAAAGGCTGAGGCTCTGAGCATTTTCTGTGCCTCTCCTCCAAGTCCTCTGTCTGCGGGGCTTCATTCAGGCTCTTTCTTGTCTGCTCTGAAGTTTCTCCTGCTGGGATTTTGATGAGTTCTAAGATGGAAGTGAACTGCTAGTGCTGGCTGATCTCAGCTTGGTGCTTAAATTGTTAAGAAGAAAAGGCAGTACTCAGATATTAATAACATGCTTTGGTGGGAAGACCCCTGACTATTTCTAGGATCTTCAGAAAGTGTTAAAGAGATCACTGGTGAAATCAGGATGCTCCAAACCAGAATAACACCAGGAAGCGGATGTTGCTGCCATACAAGTTTCTTTTTGGTAACTAATGCTTAGTTAAAAATGCCCAGAATTTCAATGATTTTACTTTGCTTTATAAAAATTATAGAGAAAAAAAACCCCAACCCACAATTATTACCAAAACAAAGGAGTATCCAGAAATGGCAATTATGCTCATTCCAAATGTCATTGTGCAGTACAAAGTATTTCAGCATTATAAGAGTACTTTACTTCAATTATTTCATAAGCTATTTGATTTGGAAATCAACTAACCAGTATAATAGTATAATATTCATGCCAAGAAAGAAAATCCAAATAAGAACCAAGCCAAGACATTTTAAATAAGATGAAAATAGCTGCCAGAAGAATCCACATCAATACAAAACAAAAATCCACTAAGCTTAGTTTCATCCATTCGTTCTGAATTAGTCCAGGAAAGGAAATAAAGCAGAGTGGAAGGACAGGACAGTGTGCAGACAGGAACAAAGTACAGTGACACACAGTAGCACTGAAATGCAGCAGTAATGGTTCGGAAAAACAAGTATTGAAGGTTTAGTGGCAAGACAAACTGACACACTTCTTACAGGACTGATTTACTCTAAGATTTTAAGGGTAAATAGCTGTTTCATTTATATCTCGGCTAATGATTAAAATATGTATCAGCAGCAACAGGGTGGTCGAACCAGTAAGGCTGCTTGTAGCTTAACTGATGATCTTACAATGTAACTGTTCTCTTCCTGTCACATTTTATGAGTCAGTTGTGTTTAGTCATCTCAGTGCTTACAGTGTTTTGAGCAGCCACCATGTGGAAATGTACACTGTAATAACATAAAAATGCACTGGCAAAAGAAAGGAAGAGAATAGTAAGAAAAAAATCAAGATCAGACTGAAAAATCAGGTGGTGTAATTTTTCATTTCCACAGGACTAAACCTTTTTTCTCTGCAATTTATATTAGGGATTTTTCCAGTGGAGTTTTATATGTCTCTGTGATAGGGATTTATCAGCTTCCTGGTATTCACCTCTCTCGCTTTGCTTAGTTTTATCCTATTATCAGCTTTCTCCTAGGGTAACATGAAATAACTCCACTCTCTTCTTGGTGTTACATGCTTATTCATAACAACTGAATTTATAAGCACTCAAGTAACAGAAATGGAACTTCCAGAAACAAACAGGATTATGGACATATACGTAGGATTACAGAAACAGAAAGCAAGTTGGATTTCTTTGTAAAAACTACCGACATATTAATATTTCAAGCAGAAACCCATTTAGAGAAGCAACAGGAAAAACAGACGGCATGTGTTGGTCCTACTGAAAGAAATGCATATTTTTTAAAGTAATATAACAGTGATTTGAGAGAACCAACATTTTCTTTCATTCTGTTTTTCTGTTTAGAGGATGGAGATCTAAGTCATGATATTGAGCCTTCTGCTATAATAGTGAGGCACTTCACATCATCCCTTTCACAGATTACTACACTACTCTATTTTGAAATGTCATTCTGCCCTGCCCCACCCCCCCCCCCCGGCCCCCCCCAAGTACTTAAATTTGAAAGCTACTCCATAGCTTCATTTCCCTGATGGTTCTAATTTCTAACCCTGTTTTTTTTTTAGGATTGTTTTATGTGGAATTTTCTTTCTTAGAAGAGTCATTAAGCTTTTCTTCTTCCCTAATGCTCATTCCTCCCCATCATGTATTCATCAAGAGAAATTATATCCCCTCTCAACTTCTGATTCACTTGGCTAGACAAGCTCTCATGAAATACACAAGATAAATTGAGCAATCTGCTGACCATCCCAGCAACCCTCTAGTTATATTCCAGTATGATTATATTAATCCTTATGTACTATGAAGGCTAGAACTGAGAACAGGATTCCAAATCACACCTTACCAACACCACAGATAGGAAGGTTTTCATGCCACTACTTTCACTGAAAATAGGGTAGAGGATCACATTTAGCTTTTCATTCCTCTTACTGCTCATATTCATCTTACAACCAACAGGTATAATTTTCTCTTATTTTCTGATGAAGCACCTCATATTTTATAAATACAGAGTCACTTTGCCCCAGTTCATGTTACTTCATGGACCTCGGAGACTCTCTTTCATGATGTTTTGATTCTCCTTTGATGATGCATCTCAAGTTTTTGATCTCCAAATGCCACTGGCAAAAACCTTGTTGTGCCATAGTCATTAATGAGAATGTTACATAAGATTCACCCCCAAACCTATCCTACAGCAAGTCTTCAAGCAATTTGCTTCAAACCCTAGTTTGAGATTTCCTTATTAATGTTCCTTACACATCTTTTTAATCATGTACTGATTCTAACTTTCCCTGTCTTAATAAATACTTCCTCACATGACTATTGACTTTTTGTGATCTATTATATATCCTTCAGTAACAGGAGCAAATGTCTAGTCAAGACAAGAAGGTATAACCTACCTTGGTAAATTCACGTCATTTTCTTTCTCATCATTCATCTACCTCCACACTCATTCTTCTGAAGTATTTCATAAAGCATTTTATAAAGTTTTATAGCTCACTGGATTCATTTTTTATTTTTAAATATTTGTAGAACACTCATCACTTTTTGTTCATCCAGTGCCATCCCTAGCTTGATAGTAAAACTCAAGGCCTGTGGTTTCTTACATGCCAGACTTGCCCCCCACCTCCCCCTCGCCCCATTCCGTACCTTATGAACAAAAAATTCCAGTCCATTTACGGAGAATACAGTCTTTTTTGCCTCTTGAGTATGGTAATTTCCATTTTATGCACTCATTCCAGTTATTAAGTCACTCAGCCTTTGGCCTCATGTTCAACATCAATATCCTTACTGAAAACCGACTCAAAGTATTCACTGAGTTGTGAGGTCGCACTGACTTTACCTTTAATCTGGATGTTACAGTCACAGTGTAATGATTTCCCATCCATCTCATCTCTCTTTTCAAGTGACTAAAGAACCTACCACAATTTCTCATAAGTTCCTGAAAAATGCTTAATCAGCTTCACTTTAGGAATCTCATTTATTCACAGTACTTCCTGACTTTTAAAATAGACTTTCAGTACTGCCTGCTCAAGTTCCTTACATATCTAGAGATCTCTTTTGAACATTCACATTAATCAGCTAAGACACAAACCTTTTTTTCTTTTTTTCTTTTTTTTTTTTTTTTTGGGGGGGGGGTGGGCAAGGGAGGGTAAAAGTTCTAAATCCTTTTCCAATTTTGACTAAAAAAACCCCCAAGTTTTCTAGCCCTCAAGTCTAACCAACCTTGCTTGGAAGCTTCCTTAATTCCTCAGAATTTGCTATATTACAAATGAAAGCTGCTAGAAGTCTACATTTCATTTAAATGGTATCAATGTGGGACAACATTAGCTGAGGATCCTTTCTGCTACCAGTTCTATAATGTCTTCATAATTTAACAGAACGAAATGTAAAATGTTTCTCTTTGCTGGCATTGTGGTGAAAAATGCTGCTCTCATTTCTGAGACAGCTGGGATCTACCTTTGTT
This sequence comes from Corvus cornix cornix, assembly GCF_000738735.6. Classification (NCBI taxonomy): domain Eukaryota; kingdom Metazoa; phylum Chordata; class Aves; order Passeriformes; family Corvidae; genus Corvus; species Corvus cornix. The sequence continues at coordinate 37,758,745 of NC_047057.1, read as the reverse complement.
AGAAATGCTTGTTCTCAAATTTGTAACTAGGGACTGATCTTTCACATTGACCTACATTTCAGAAGTATTTTTCTCAGAACTCTAAAGGTATCACATTCTGCATTAAAATCTGTATGTCTTCATTATCCCATTTTCATGTAAGTGATACTGATCCAAATAAATGTTTTCATCTACTCTCTTTGCCATCTATATTAGTATATACTGAACCCGTCAGTATTTGTGCCAGTTGTATTAGTTACTCAACCATATTTCTGTTAAAAAAACAATACCTGGTTTCAAAGTCTAAAGTAACTCTAAATTTTTCACATTTAGGCATAAGCCCTTTACCTGTGATTAGTGGAGCACAGTCAGTTCCAGGCCATGCTAATTACGGTCCTTTCATTATCTATACAATTTTCCTGGAAAGTCACATAAATATTTGTTTTCCTTACATTTGCTACTTCATTCTGTCAAAATGACAGCCCTTTTTCATCTGTCACCTTTCTACTTCATAAAAATGGGATACAAGACTACATAATTCTTTCCTTCACTTCGTTTTAAAGTAACTATTCATGCCAAAGACAGAATTCTGGTCTATCCACAGTGAAGGGACCCATTTCCGTGAATGCAGTCTAGGCTGGTATAATTTTTAATTCTGCACATACCACACTCATTACATAAACAAATCTCAACTGACAATACCTAGACATTCTCATATGAGCTACATCAGATAAAATCTATTCCTCTGATGCTGCATCTTACTCAGATGAAGAAAACAAAATAGCAAGCTTTAGCAACTAATACTCATGCTCTACCATGAGTACAGTTCTATATTTTATCAACAATTTCCCTCCCAGTGCCTATTTCCACAAACAAAAGCAAAACACTCCTTTCCATCAAGTCATTAAATAAAATAAACCTTAGTGTAGAAAAATTTTACAAACAAGGTAATTGTAAATGCTTTGTTAGATGATGGTGTGACTCAAACCTCTTTTAAATGTATTTATTGTTTGCAACATGGAAAAAGAGTTACACTGGAGACAAGTATGGACTCCTTTAATTCTGACAGGGTAAGAGGGAAAACATTCCTTCTAAAGGAAATACCAGTTAAATATAACATGAAAGTGAACTTAATTCCATATGCTTGCTTTAATGTGGTACATCAAAAGTGTTAATGGAGAGTGAGTTGACTGTATGTAAAATTTGTATTTACTGGCTACTCCTCTGAGGACAGGTTTTGAGCTGTGTTTTTGGTTTTTTCTGACGTTGCTTTTATATTCCAGAGGATTTCAAAATAAAACTCCGAGTGACTGTTTCACCCCCCTGAGACAGGAAGACTATGTGGGTTGGAAATTGACATGTTTCTGGTTTCTCCCTCTAATCTCTGTTTTAAACTGTTTACATTTCATGGTTGTGCATCTCTTGGCTAACAATGTTTTGGGATGAACTCTGTTTTGCATTTGAGTGAAGAAGAACGCAACCAAACCTTCTGGTAAAAGCATATTCAAACCAACTCTCCCATTTTAGAATAATGCCACATAAATGAATCACATGTTAGAAAGCAGCGATGTGCCGCACACTTTTCTAAGGACCTTTTGTCTTCTATTTAGCTTAAAGTGTTAGAACTCGACCCAAAGAACAAGAGGTAAGACCTTCCCTAAGAAGCAATTGCTTGAAGTTGTACTGCAGAAACTTAAAGAAATATTTGGTTTAGGATGTGCTTTGTAACCTGACCTGAATACTGGTTTGCCTTATGATATTTACTTCAATTCCACGTTCATGGAACAGTGCTTAATTTTCTTGTAGGCTCAGGTTAGAATCTCTTCAAGTGCAGTAACTCTGACTGTGTGGCCTGAAATGAACTGCTGAGTATTGAGTGCAGCTTTTTCATAGTTTACTTGTTCTGCTCCAATTACACACCAATCACTTTAAAGCTATTATTCTTTATATTACGTTTTTCATAATTCTCCTTCCATCTCATGCTTCATCCAGAATGTACATCTAGAGCTTTAAAAGCTTAAACTAACAGAGCCACACATAGCTTATCTTTAAGGGACTTAGTCTTTCATTAGCTTCCTATTTGGAATTTAAAAAAAAAAAATAACTGAGTTCACTTAGACAAATCTCAAGGGCAGAGGTTTTTCCCCCCTTCTTTTGCAGTTAGTGGGGTGTAAAATTCCTTCAGTTCATCAGCCAACACACTGACACTAGGAAACTGAGGAGAAAAACCCAACATTTGCCTTTCTGAACTGGAGGCTGAAATTCCCCAGGGAAGACATATTTTGGAAAGATTTAAAAGAATTAATTCCTGGCTGCCATGAGGACTTTGACAGCTTGCACAGAGCATCTCTTGAAGAGAAACAGCAGTTGGAGAAACAATACCTGAAGGGACAGCCTTGAGAGTTGATGTAATTTTCATGTATTTCTGCTTGAAATTTCTGCTGCATCATGTCAAGCTACAAGCTTTGCTATAAACTCCAGGCTTCCTTTTCACTACCCATCAGACTTGAAAAAGCTCATCTTTCTATCTTTGAGCTTGTATGCAATTCATGTATGAACTCCAAAATCCTATTTAGAACTCAAATCTTATTAAAGAGAACAGCTTATACTGGAAAATAGACAGAAGACAAAATTAAGCCTGTTAATAAGTAACAAATGAAAATAAGCAAAAAAACTTAGTAGAAGCAACTAAAGATCTCGTTTACATTGCGTTAAATACCGATGGAGTCCAGCAGACTGAGAAAGCTGGAACTTTAATTTTTCCAAAATGAAAGCTCTAATTAGGTAGCAGCCTAATTTCAAAACTAGGTTCAACTACTATTGCACGTAAGAAATTATTCCTGTTTGTCATTTTAAGTCAAGAAGGCAGCATGTGGTCATTCCGTATGCATGAGACTGGGACACAGAACAAGGGTAGTAAGACTTTCCCAGTACCAACAGAGGACTGTGAAGTGAAGGGCAGTGTACAAGACTCAGCATATTTCTATTTGGGAAAAGGTTATTGCAAATTAATGCATGTAGAAGAGAGAATGAATTATGGCAGGGACTAAAGGGCACAGAAATCACAAGGACTTGGCAAGGCACTTTAACTCACTTTTAGACTCAGTAAATCAAACCCCACTTTTTATCAGCAGCTACACATAGAAAGTGAGAATTCTTTTCAGAGTGTTTATACCTAACTTCAAAAAGCTTTCACCCCACATCTTCAATTTTTCTGTAACACAGGCACATTTCTCCCACCTCAACAACTTTGTGCATGTTTCTCAACTGGGTTGGTTTGGATATTTTTTTGATAGCTTACTTTTTTGATCGATACTTTTTTGATAGATTTTATTTCCTACGTTGTTTTTCACTGCCTGGCCAAAATGCATAACTATTTTAGAGCAACAATCAATCTGTTAGAATGATGCAGGACATAGAAACACTGCTTAAAACTTGACCAGACTTCAATCTAAAACCATTGCACGCTGCTAAAGTGGCTGGCTGAGAATTGTGGGCTACTTCCTTTGATACATTAACCTGTGCAAGGATGCCCCTTGTACTCATTTCTGTAACAGAAGGTACGTGGGGGATGAAGGCACTTTCCGATTATTTTAAAGAGTATTCGGACAACTGGCAATTCTGACAATATCCAGAAGGTGGCAGATGGCACATGCAATATAGTAGAATTGCGCAAATGCAAAAAGGCCCTCTGAGAAACACTGCTGGTAGTCACAAAAAGTTAACCTGTCCCCATACATAATTCTTAATTATATAAAGTATTGAAGTAAGAATCTCAATGTAATTAATGTGCAAGGCTGAAGCACAAACCTAAAAGCTGTTTCAAACAATGGAAACAATTTTTTAAAATTTTCTTAAAACACAACAGCTTTCAGTACAAGGCACAATTCACCATGTGTTTTCTCAGGATCAAAAAAACATTAGGTATAAAAAACGTGATATTATAATGATTTTATAAAACCTGATATCCATTTTCAGGATTTTTTAACATTTGTAAAAGGATAATGAAACACAGAAATTGTTAAGAAAACCCCCTGAAATTTCATTCGAATTATAGACTCACTTACTTTCAAGGGTCTAAAAGCATTAAGGTTATCTTTAATGTTTTTAAAGCTGGGTCTGTAAAAAGAGGTACACAATCTTATAGAACGTGTCAAAATGGGATGTCTGTCACAATTTTTTTCCATTTAAAACAGAAACATAACTATTCTTTAATAGCTGGAGATGTAGACTAGGCTAACGTGGGCAGAAGTAACTGATGAAATTAAAAGGGGAAGGTCACAGACTGTAACTGAATTGTCCAACCACATCTCATGACATTGAGTTTTTAAATGTCCTTGTTTGATCAGGCTTCATAATTCTCAAATCCCAGTTGACTCTCCATACCACCTGTCCATATTCCCAACTGGAAAGACAGGATGAAGCCCATTTTTCTATATTTTTAGAACCTTCCAAAACCACTCTTCAATCCTGAATTTATGGCTGCATCTGTAAGTACAAGACTCGGTAATAAATGAAGTGTTTTGCCAGTGTTTCTTAGCATTTATTAATTTAAGCAAAATTATTATTGAGATAAAAATATCTAACTAATCAGTATTAGGAAAACAGGGTTTCTACTTTTTTTCAGCTGATGTAGTTTATGGATTGAATTTACACTAATCAAGTTATTCCAGCTTAAAATACCCTAATAAGCCTCTTGTCCTTCAGCAGAGGAAAACTGCTCTTTAATCTATGAATTTGCATAGATCAGATTATGTGTTAGGCTTCTAATACTGTCTTCATCAAGACTCTTCAAAGATCTGCTTTTATGTATCAGAATACAAAATTCATAACTCTTAATAGGGCTTGAAATCAGAAATTATGTGCTACTCTGTAGAAGCTCACCTCTAAGTCTATTTATGAAATAGAAAAATTGTTACATGTACAGGTGATGAAAATGTAAAATATATTAGAATTCCTTGAGCCTAAGGGTTTTTGAGGGGGAGGTCTAAAAATAATTGTCTGAATTTTTTTTTTTTTGCCTTCTTTCTGCTTCTAACTATTCTTTCAGACCTACATAAAACTATTTTTAAAGAAACAGCTTTCCCTGTTTCAAGAACAGAGCTTTTGATGTTTCCTAGCTGCTAGAGGCTAATAAGAGTAAAATTTGAATAAAGCATGTGTTTTCCTTGGTTAGAAATACAATGATACAATCTTTTGCTCAGCAAACAGAAGTCAATGATAAATCTCATTTATTTTTAATAAGCAAGACTCCTTATTTTCAACGTGACTGTAAATAATTAGCCCAGCAACGAAGTAACATAACATCTTCTGAGGTACTGACATTTCATAAGCATCTAGTGTTGCAAGCAAAAAATATTTTTTAATAAATAGAAGTACTGAAGAAATATAATCAAAATTGCTTGAGAAATTATGAAAACTAAGAAGCTCTTCACTTTTGATCAGTTCAAAGGGATCAAAAGAGAACAATGACTTAGTATTCCTCAACAGCATCCTGTAGCTTCTGTGATGAACAGAGATGACAAACCCATCATTTTATGACCAGGTCAGTTCTTTCCCTATGTTTTCTTCTCTCTGAAAGTCCAAACTATATCGACAATTTATACCAACTGGCATCATTATATGTGTCATGAGGATACCTGGCACTGAAAACTGAAGCACAATTGCTAAGTTATTTTATACACAATAAAGAGTTGGCAAGATAATAATTAATTTTCAGTTGCTAACAGCTTGGAGTTCCTCCCAACAGGAAGGGAAGAGGTGACAATCACAATTAAATTACAGTTCTCTGACCCTTACATCTCCTCTCTCTGAACTCTTGTGAGCCAGGAAAGAAATGACATGTAACATTTTTTCAGTAAATGTCTACAATGAGAGTTTTTCCTTTGGAAATGTAGCACACAGCTCATTACCTCTAAGTAACATCAATCTCAGACACCATATGTGAGAATATACTTTCCCAAGGTCAGACTCTTTGTAACATTTTCCACCAAACTGCATCTCAGGCTGATAGCTGCATATGCTCCTTCTAAAAGAAAGAAACTAATTGAAATACCGCAAGCTTCTGCTCTTGCTACAGTAATCCTCAAGCAATCTGACTGAAAAGGGGAAGCACAGGCTACCCAAAACACGTGCTAGATGATAGAAACGCAAGATAAAAATGTTAAAGGCATGTTCTTATTGCCAGCATTACGTGACACAGGCACCCACCACTGAGGCCAAGAACCAAGGGGCCTGGCACCACAGACCCCATGAGGAGGAGCTCCTCCTGCGGCACTGCTCCCCAGGGAAATGTGGACTCTCCCCACACCACCAGGAGCTCGAAGATGAAGGGAGCATGACTCAAGGCATCAGTGTACAGAAAGACTCTCATTAAGCTCAATTTCAAAAAACAAGTACAGGCAGAAATGCTCTGGTGATGTGCCATCTGTACAGTTAGACATCTTTTTTTAACATCCGATAATGGTGATCAAATTATGTCCTAGGAGTAGGAATCAAATAGAAGGGATATGCAAAACGCTTGCTTCTCATCATCCCAGCTTGTTAACCAGATACTTCATTACAGCCAGTGTGGTTCCTGCGCTGCATGGAGGCAAGTGGAAGTCATGCCACATTGTGTAGACCAAGTACAGCACCTGCACTCTAGGTTTTACTACACAATATGCAGGCTGTAGCACCACTATCCTCTTCTCACAAGACACAACATAACAGTTTGAACTGAAAATTTATGAGCAGTTTAAGGTACTGGTAACTTCTGCTATTATGGACAATGAATGATAAAGTGTGCAAATTATGAGTGGACATGCAAGGAAGTGTGAGAGAGAAAAATTAGCAGTTGCATTCAATTCCACATCACTTGTAATCATTCCAAATAAATGAAACAGAATTTATATCCTGATAATGTAACACATGTAATTTTTTACTGTGAAATAGATGCAGGGGGAAAAAAACTAATCTTAGGACTTTGAAAAAAATAAATGCTGAATTATTTAAAAATATTTCCAAAATATCAACAAGTAGTACAGAAATATCACAGACTAATTACCTGCAAAAATGTCATTTGAAAAAGCAGCTCTTTCATTGTAGATGAAACATTTTCGATAAAAAATAACCGAAAGCCCCTGCATCTGTTCTGAAAATTAATGTGGTTGTAAAATACCCCAAATTCTCATTTATTTTTCATGCTTTTCACGCCTGCTTCAGCATATTTGAAACATTGAAAAGGTTGTGTACGTATAGGCTCTCACTTGGCATTTCTGATTAGTTTTATATACAGTAATTAAAACTAATTGCAACTGTTCCTTAAACAACATTATTAAGGTATTTTTGCAGGCTGTGGTGCCCCACATGTTTTCAGTGGCCTAGAAGAACATAGAAAGACATTTTTCTTGGCCTTAAAATCTCCATTCTGCTAGCAGTAAGGACACAATGACAGAGCTGGAAACAGTTTATTGGCTGAGAATAGGTCTAAATAAAAATGCTTTTTTTGACACGGCCAAATTACTCACAATTTCAAGCCAGATTTGGCAAAGAATTCTAGTGGAATGAAAATCCTGGGATAGATTTTTGACTTTTTAGAAGTAATTTTCTAAACAAATTCTTTCAACCTCTTGTTCTGGAAAAGGATTTTCATTTCAGGACTGACCTACTTTAAAAAAGCTGCAGGAAATATCGTTGAACTGAGATCCATTTTTTTCAACTAAAACAGAAATCGTTTTTGTCATTGCAGCCTCCGTACCTTAACACTCATATTTTGTACTCTGCTATAGAGAAACTCCCATGCAATGGCTGACAAAATAGGAAAAGAAAACAAAAGATCTGCTAGCACATTCTTTTGTGCCTATATACTGTCATAAACTTTGTTAATATTATGATTTTATTTTTTTCCTCCAAAAGTACCAAACTTTGCACTCCAGTACAGTTCTCTGTTCCAACCCAATCCTTACTGAAGTCTTTGATTTACTACTAGGTCAACAATATGGATACATATTGTGTTATTAAAAAAGAGCGATGACTCCTTATGATCAGAGATAAATGTTGTTGCTGCTTACATTAACCTTTATTATGCCTATATAAATCAAGGGTTTCCAACATAAGCTTTCCAAAGAAGAAGTTAAACATAATCCTGTTTATATAGCTACATGATGAATTTTACTTGAGGAGCATGCTATTTTTATTAAAACTGGAATTATGATAGAAACTAAAAAAATTTTTTAAAAATCCTGAAAAAAGATTAAAAATAGCACCTCTTCTCAAGCTAAATACAATGGATCTCTTTTAGAAAAGGGCAGACTTTTTTGAATGTCAGCTGACACATCATTCATTTAACTCAAATTGCTATTTACATCTCAAAATCAAGTCCAATTTTGACTCCTGTAGTTTACTTTGAGCTCCTGTTCATGAGGAAAATTCACACCTGACATGTACAAATGCCTTCTAACAGCTCCAAACACATTCAAAGATGACTTTTTCTGGTTTGACCAAATGTTAAACTAGCAAAAAAATTGCAGTTGCAAAGTCAAACACTAAAAATTCTAGGAAATGTCAAAATTATGCCTATTCGTCCCACCTTACTTCACCCTGATAATGTGTACTCCTAGGAATTAATGAATTGCCATGCATTAGAGTCACATCTTCCAAACCATAAGTCGTAGGCACAGTACTCATAATCAGGACATAGTCTCACTAACAAACCCCAAAACACAGACATTATCACAAGGACAAAAAAACCAGCACTTTTATTCAAGCATAAGTTAATTGCGACTCGTGTAACAGGACAACCACAAAACTGTGAAGTCTCTACCCACAGAACAACTTTCCAGAGTAAGAAGGAAGGAATCCCGCTTCTCAACATATATGCGTGTCCTGCCTGTTCTTTCTCAGGATTTTTAGGAGAACTGCTTGCCAGATTTTCTTCCCTCTTTCTGTTTGTACAGGCTGATGTATACCAGAGGTGTGCATGTGTCAGAATCCCTTATGCACCTATTTCTGCATAGTTTGCATCGCATTCTGGGATGCTATGAAATTAAAAGAGCTATAAAAATGCAAAACAGGACTGTTCTGAATGATGGATATTTATGAGACTGCAAAAATAACTATATATCTTGATGCTCTGTAGAACAGTAGAGAGATTCAATGTGCCCTGTCTCAGTCTTTTAATCCTGCTCATTGTAGACCACAGCAGCTCCACTACTGAGCTCTGTCTTCAGGTTTGAGATCTTTGTCCTCCCATCTCACACTTCAAAGATAAGTGTGCTTGGATTTTTTACTTAATTTATATTGCAATTATTCTGAGCAAAAACTGTTCAAAAGATACATAAGTAGTTTTACTGACACTCCTAAGCTTTACATTTATAAATATCCACTCTGTATTCTTGCAGCTTTATGGCTCACGTATTTAGTCAATAATAGTGTTAAAATCACACCTGGAACAGTTCACTGAAAACATCCAAATATTAGATGATGATAAAACACAGAGATTCCTTCGTAGTGGCATGTATCTTCCCTAAATAAAAACAACTCTTCAAAGTTTCTTGTATTAGATTTTCTATAAACTCAAAATAGAAGTGAAGATATTAAGTATAATTAATAGATTATAACTGTGAGCATGGAGTTTAATGAAGCTTTTGAATGTAAAGTTATTTATTCTTTCTGGGTTTTTTATTAATGGGGCTGAATTTAAATAAGTATTACCATCTTTCAAGAAACAATGGCATTCTTCATTCATAATTTAAATATTCAAGGGAACAATAATTAAGAAAAATCACTCCTCTTTCTTACTGCTGAATTAAGAACTACTTCAAAGTCATTGGAACATAAAGTTTATGAAACATCCACTTCCCTTAATACATATTACTTCCACATGTTATTTTTATTCCTCCAATTGCTAATAGCATTATTTGTCTTCCCAGAAATCAGAAGCAGCATATGTGATAAGTGAGTACAATGTAAGAAAGTCTTCAAATGGAAGACAGAGCTACATTTATATCACTTTTAGAGTTGGTCCATGGAGTGTGGCACTCTGTGTGAGCTGGCAAGCACAATGCCATGGTGGTTGTGCTGGTGTACTGTTTGTATCAGCTGCAGAGTTAAAAAAAAAAAAAATTAAAAAATCAAGTACTCTTTTTTACAAGCACAATAAATCTAAGGTACAACATACAACTCTATATATGAAACCTACACAACAGATATTGGAATCAACAGTACTCAAGAAATACAATTTTATGAAAAATGTGCTTAGCATTTACTAGTGATGTTTACTAATGTGATCTCTTTCAATGATTCAGAAGAAATTACTAAGGTAGCTATTAAGATCTACTGAATCATTCATGGAACATGCTAAGCACAATTCCCTGGTAATGCAAGCTGATTTGAACAGATTAAATTTTAAATTCAAAGTGCATGTGAGCTGTAAAAGAAATTACTCAGTGTCAGCGAAGCTTAACGGTCTATAGAAAACACCAGAAGCTCATCCTTTATTTATTTTTACGATCTGGGGGAGGAGGGATGAGGAGGAGGAAAACAAACCAAGACAGCGAGAGAAAATTGAGACACCAGTAAGCTGGTGAACATGTTTTCATAATTAATTGTTGATTAGTTGTTAATTACAGAATAAAATCCAGCTGCATACAGAAAAATATATAAAAATGTATTGTCTTTCATTTAAATACAGAGATATACTTAGGTAGAAACTAAGCTTCTCAAATTTGTGTGAGGGGGAAATATAAATGCTATGTTAATAGAGACCATGATACAGTGCATGTATATACTACCAACTGTTTAGATTTTTTTTTTAAATCCTACTATGTAACAAAGTATTGAATATTATAGGCATATTTAATACACAAGGAAGGCACCGTTATTTAATAGAGATGTGTCTGAAAGAAAAAATATCAGCTTAGTTTCTGAGCTGTTCATATCTACCTGGTTAAGCCATCTTAAAGGAGAATAAGAAGAAAGGAAGTTATCTGCTACTGAATTTCTTATCCTGAACATTCTATTCCTCTTTGTAGATCTGAGGTTACTCTTGACATGTTGAATTCATTTGGAGCCTTGCAGTGTTGTACTTCAAAGATGTAAGACATTGAGTCCATCTATGCAATACCTTCATTATGCAGAATCCTTGCCCTACAATAACATTATTTCATAATTCCAGATAATACTCAACAGTAAACACAAAGGTTTATACATTGATGAGTTAATACCTCCACAATCTAAGAATTCCTTTGCAAGAGCATATTATCAAAGTCTATAATCAAAGTTTTCCTGTGGGGCATCCTCATCAGTAATATGTCTGACACTTAAATTTATAATCATCAGGTCAAACTATAGCATTTGCAGCTATAACTGAAGTAATAAGCTCCCCCAAATCAATCAATCAATCAGTATTACTGGATAGCAACTGGTACACAGTAAATTATATGTTTCTAGTACTGCCAAATATCTTAGAGTAAAAATTTGTATCACTTTGTATCTTACAGTATTCAAAGAGCAGGAATGAAATATGAAGACCAATGGGCCAGAAAAGAATGGTAAACAGGAATAACATACATAAAAGAAAAGACAGAAGCAATTTTTTTGTTAGCTCACAACTTGTTCTTGAAGGATGCACCTTGAAGATATATACTCATAAATTCCATTAAAAAAAAAAAAAAAAGAAAAAACATCACTGAACACAATGAGTTAAAATCCATAATTAGCCTTGCAAATTTCAATCTGTATTTTTACTTCTGATGCCCTTCAGAAGGGGCAGGTAGTTATTCAACAAGATCATGAAACAAGAGTCCAGACACACAAAAGAGGAAGTGCAAAAGCGGTAACAAGCATGGGACAGTGATGTGCCAGCTAACTCGGAGGCTGGAAGAAAAGCCTGGTGATTTCTGTTTAATCTTGATCAGTCGGACGGTACTGATTGGATGAAGGAGGCACCTTGGGACGGTCCATTAGTTTTATCTGCTTTTTGGTGCTAGTGCTCCCTCTGAGTCCTTCTGCCATTTAGAAGCACTGTACAGTATCTATAGGGTAGAATGCCAGTCCTGCTCTCGGCTCTGCTTGTCTTGAGCCTTGCCACCAGTTTCTTTTTGAGCATAGATCTTCCAAGGCCACTGGCAATGCTCTCATTTTCAGATTCAATTTCTATCTTCTCTCTGGAGTCTCCTGCAAATCCTAATTTGACCCTGACTTGGAATGCAAATTTTGGGATCACTGTACCAAAAGATGTTATCACCACATTGTCTAGGTTAATATATATATATATATATATATATATATATGCACATATGTATCTACTTTGATTGAGGGTATGACTATATATTTTTTAGAATTAAAAAGAACTCACAGAACCTGGGCATTTATTTAGTCTCAGACAAGAAAATCAGTGGGTGTGCTAAGTGGTATTTATTCAACAAATGCCTGCTCATTAAGACTATCCTTTTCAGTATCAGTTAACTTTCTTCTGTTATTTATTTACAGTTTTCCAGGCCTTGTGTGCTTCTGCAATTATCTAAGCACTGTTCTGCATATTATACTGAAAACTGCAGATAACAAAACCTCACTTTTGCTGACTGTACGTGTACATCAAAAATCCATTCTTTGAAAATGCTGAGTAATCTCCTTCAGGCCTACTGAACTGTTAGGATAATGAGATTCATTAGTCTCACCAGGTTTAATTAAGAAAAAAAAGTTCTGGCCTACAAAGTTCTTTTTTTTATCTCTGCTTTATCATCATTTGAATACATGGCCACCTACTTGTGTTCTAGAGTGAGCACCTGCACAGGACCTTTGGAGTATGTGGAAAGGTCATAAAGTAACTACATTTCAGGCATCTGCAATGTCTGAAAAGACACATGTTACTTTTTTCTCCTCATTCTTTGCACTCATATTGGTTGGCACTGACAAGATAAGATGTCAAAAATATTTTATGCCAGGTAAACATTAATTATGTGTTAGGAAATGCAGAGTGGGGAGCTTGTCTGAGCTCTCACTGTAGGACACAAAAATGCAGACATTGGCAAAACAAAGCAGAGCACCTGTCTGCCCAGAGGTTTGTATTTGAATGCTACATCACGTTGTAAATGAGTTTAATTCAATAAACATGTCTCAATCTCTTAAAGTATAAATTGTCACTCGATGAGAAAAGAAGAAAAGCAAGGGGGACATATACAGCTGACATCCCAAAAATTAAGTTATATATTTATGGATTAATCAATGCACTCTTCATAAAGGGAAAGACATTACGGAAGCACTGACTCAGTGATATTTTTTATGTTAAAATAATGGGCTTGGAAGTGGAGAGAATGATAGCCAATTATCCATGTTTTGGAGGCATAGTATCCCCACAGCCACGTCTATAATCAAAAATCCACAGCTGAAAAGAGCTCTCCACTATTTCATTACAACAACAACAACAACAAGAAGGCTTACTAACCTGATTTTTCAATGTTTTCTGCTATTTCTGCTAACATTCAGCACTGTTGGCTCTCAGCCTGAAATAAGACTCCACCACAGTATTGATAAACATAGCAGACAGGTTCTCACGTGTGGCACTAGGCAATAGCAACAGACTGCCCATATTTTTGCAGTGGGAGAAAGGGAACATGGTGACCACTGACCATGAGTCACTGCTGCAGGGGAAAAGGACCCATCTTGATGGTAAACTATGTCAGGCATTAGGATGGGATGTAAGAAGAAAAAAGGAAAAAGAAAAGACTACCAAATTAAGATTTCTAACATGTATTAATGGATGGAGAAGTGAGCTAATAATGAGCCAGTTCCCAGGAGTTCTGTCACATTTTAAGCATTCAAGTATGGTGCCTGCATTTTTGCTCTGACTTGCTGGAATTGTTTTCTTCTTTAAATATAAGGGGACAGAATGGGCAAGAAGGGAAAATAAAGGCCAAGAAAATACAAATACAGACTCACCAATATACAGCAGGGGTAAAAAAAGGAGCAGCTGTGGAAGTAAAATACAGTGTGTACACATTTTAAAAAGCAAATTCTTTCAAGAAAGCAAACATTTAAAATTAACCGTAAGTTGAACAGATCTAATGGATGTAAGCATTATTGACATGTCTGTCAAGCATATTCCAGCACTGAAGTTCTTTAATGACCGAGGCACATGACACTACAATGCTGCACTATGTAGCGTAGTGAAATACAAACAATTCTCAATTACGTAAGGTAAAACATGGGCTAAGAAACAAAAAGTATGAGGACATCTCACATGTCACACCCATTCCAACTTGAACAAATGCAACCCATTTGTATTGGGGTCCTTACATCTACGGACTACACCTTGATAAATAAATTGGAGCCAAGAAGAGAAAGACTAACCCCAAAGAAGGGTCTGAGGACTGAAAGGGGCCCAGGGGCACAACACCTCCACACATCTTTCTTTAAGGACTCTGCTGCCAGTCCTGAAAGGAGCATGAGAAGGCATATCCCTAGAAGAGGAAGGTAGCATAAACACACTGCAGAGGAAATGTCAGGAGACTCTCTGTGTCCATTTTCCATGCAAGAGAGATTATATGCCATAGAGGATGTCAGAAGAAAGTTTATGCAAATCTCCATGTTTTTAAAATATGTCACATATAAAGCTGAAGAATTTTATCCTAAATTCCACACAGTGACTTTTCCAGAGGGCACAATAAACACTGCACAAAACTTATGCCTGGCAATCCCGCTATTTAGTGGTTTAAGTCTAAAAAACAGTCCTTTCATTAGCCTGCACTGCCAACTAAATCTTCAAATGCTGAAGTTATGATCTCCATTATCAGATGTAAGACTTTTAAGCTCCCTTGCTGTTTTTGTGACCTCAGCTTTCCAGTATTCCCTTCTCTTTTAAGTAAAGCCAGCTACTATAACGATACTGAGAGCTTACTTACCACAAGGACTACAGTACTTTTCACATCACTTGTATTTCATTTTTAAATTTGAAGGCCATGAAAACAACACTCATCTTCTGTGGCTCAGGAACACATTCTAGCTGGGTCAAATGATATCTTTTTATCATACAAAGCAGACACTGTAGATGAATCAAGTCCTCCCTGTCTGTTTAAGATGCAGCTCACATTGACAGCTAAGCACTGATCTGGAGATCTAAAGATTTAGAAACCAGGCTTATTTTTTAGTCTCTCCCTCTCTAACAAAGTGAATTAGATAATAAGGTTTTAATCAGGTGTTTATTCAGTGCAACTGGATTGTTTGGCTTGCTAGAATGGAGCAGGCGTCTTCATGTTTGAAAAATTAAGAAGAAGCCAAAAGGAAACAAGTTTTATGTATGATTTATGATTTTTGATTAATATTTCTTGAAGAATGCTACTTTCAATCACCAGATGCTGCTTTTGTACAACTATGTATTGTCAAAACAGTTTCCAGAGCGAAAGAATAAACTCTTTTTGAAGCACTATAAAATTTTTGTAAAAAAAAAATTAACGGACTCCAAGCACTACTGGTGGCATGAATGACTATCAAGACAAAAAATCCAAAATTCAAACACTCAAGATTTTATTTAAATGGTCTTTGACATTAATTGCAATTTCGTGAGCATTCACTGAGTGGATTATCTTGGTCAGATTAAATAATTACAGCAAACCATATTAAACAGGCAGATTTTTAAAGGTTGTTTCTTTTGTTGCTTGAACTATTCATTTAGCCTACTCATCACAGTTAGCATTCTGAAATATTCTTTGCTATTTCATGCATGTCTTTCACCTTATTATAGTTTCAGCTTTCTCTTTCATGCTTTAACTCACTTAACTAGTAAAAACTGGATTGTTCCATGCTCCCTTTGTAGCGCTTCACTGGCTTTTGTTTTTCAGTCATGCCTGTTTTCATGGGCATCTATGCAGTGCTCCAGAGGAAATCTGGTATGTGTACACAGGAGTTGGGCTAATCCTAATATGCTTCTGAGAATGTCTGCAAAACAACTAGAAATCTTATTACTGTGTTCTTTCCTCACTGCATTTTTCCTTTTCAACTATTTTTTTTGTTCTATCATGAGGTTCAGTATTTAGATTTTTCACTTCCCCATGCTGTTTGATTATCAGCTTCTTATACAATTTGCTTCATATTTCACAAGTTTAAAAAGAAGAAATGAAGGTATGCATTCCTAATCTGACAATTGGAGGAGGATAGCTGAATATAATACAACCAGAGAGGAAACTTGTAAATCTTTCAGACTGCACACAAGGATGTGCTGTCTTCATTTCCAATGGCAGTTGTTGTCAAGTGCGTTGCAGAAAGCCCGCTACCCTTCCAAAGTTGAGACTTTTTATTTTTGCCAAATCTCATATAAGCAGAGACACCTGGGCTAATTATCCATTTTCATCAGCCATCATTCACTTGCTACATTCCTTCAGAACATCTTCTTAAAAAAAGACAGACAAAAAACCAAAAACAAAGCAGATCCTTGATCTTATCTAGGGCTTGTGATCAACACTATAAGTATTAAAAAGAGGTATCCCTTGGGAAATGGATATGCATGAAAATGAGCTTTTGCAAAGGCAAAACGTGCAAGTTTTTTTCCACACTTCTGAGATATTACATTGCAACCTGTTCACACTGAAAACAAAATTTAAAACATCTTAGAAATTAGAAAAAAATTTAAATCCTTCATTTTTAATTGAGTAGAGGGGGAAAACTACTTGTATGCTGATTGGGGCTGCAATGGTATACCTTGAAATACTGATGGAGAACCCCTCCACCACAGACTTCATTTGCAGGTTGGAAGAGCCCTAGACTGAGAGCACAAGGTATCACTGGGGAGTTTGGTTTGTGAAAGTAAAATCTATAGGATCTTCCATCTATACTCTGTAGGCTCCATCAAAACCAAACAGTATTCTGTTACTTACTGAGCTTGTGGTCACACTATGATTTTCAAGATCCTATGTACTTGTACTAATCCATAAAAAAATCCAACACAAACACTCAATACTTGTGAGGGCTCAAGCACCTAATCAGAGTCAAACA
The DNA here is from genome assembly GCF_000738735.6 of Corvus cornix cornix. NCBI lineage: Eukaryota > Metazoa > Chordata > Aves > Passeriformes > Corvidae > Corvus > Corvus cornix. The sequence continues at coordinate 37,741,798 of NC_047057.1, read as the reverse complement.
CACCTGGAGGTGTTTAATAGCTGCACAAAGCATTTCTTTAATCTTTTTTTTCTGATCTAGGATTTCAAGATTTGAGGGACTCCAACTTCCACTTTCCAACTGATTGCTTAAAACTCCACTACACTGACTGTCTAGTCGTTTGACGTTTGTGAATTATGCAGCAGGCGATCACAGTGCACGCTGAGTGGCTAATCTACCAAAAACTTCACTCTCAGAATCCGTGAGAGGAAAGAAGTGTGAAACAGCAATTGGCATGAGAATACAACTATAAATTAAGTAACATTAAGTTGCTTATAGCAAGTAAGGTAGACAAGGACACTGCTTACTGCAGATCGTACTGCTTTCTTGCAAGAAATTTCTGTAGACTAGGAAAGCAGTGGTATACAGCACAGGGTTTGGCACTGGTTTTTTTGTGAGGGGAGGACTGGAAATTGATCTTCTCCACTAGTGATTCTCACCTTTCTCCTGTGAGAATAATTCTGCACTGGCATATCGCTATTTCATCATATGGATGAATTCTATATAGTTAGTTTTTAGTAAGTCTTCATGAAATCTAAATCTTTAATCATCATTGGTGGCTTTCTTTGAATTCCTTCCAACTTTCTGGTGGCAGCTTGTCCAGGATTAAAACCTACTCCTTGCAGCACTTGCAAAGGACAGCTTGCTCCTGAGATCTGTGCACATTAATAGAGGATGATCCAGCAGGAAAGCTGTTAGACTGGGCATCATTTCTGAATAATTGGCCAACAAAATGTGGACTGTAACTTACATTTGAATTCTGATGCATAAACTCTCTAATTAGAGAGTATGAGGCTTTCCCAGGCTTCAATCGAATTGATACCAATAAAAGGCATTTATAGGTCAGAGAGGCTAACATTATGGCTTAGTAAGAATACACCTCATGCACTCAAATGTTCCACTTACACCAATGATAGATAAATAGAAGAAAATAAGTTAACAGCAATGAATTATAGTATATAATGTTGTATCACAAAGATTTCTGTCAATTGAATGTTAATTCTCTTTCACAGACCTTTTAACATGAACAGCACAAATCCTTAAAGGAATCAGCTAGAAGCCTCTGTCTATCATAAAAAATGACCATATGCTTCCATCCCAATTGTTAGCTGTGCTGCATCCCTTACACTTCATCTACTTTTGAAGCCTTTAATGAATTATATTGTCAGAAATCTATATGGCTATGGTCTCCCATGCTCTGCAGGGAGCTGACTGTATTAGTACTTCAGGTGAATCCCAAGGGGATATGTGGCATCTGAGCTGGAGCTGCATTGGACTGTAAGCCAATACAGTTTGGCTGTTGTTAATTTGAATTTTGTGTTAATAATTGAAGCAGTAAGCTCCATCCTACAAACGTCAAGCCCAGAAATGGACAGGCACTGAGTGAGCATCTGTGAAGCTGTGATGCTGGGAAGAAGAGTCCGTACATTGTTGAGAATGTACAGTGTTGAGACTTGACATTTTCTGAGAGAATAACAAAAATAATGTAATTTGTACAGCAGGTCACTACAGCCTTCCTTCCATGCTTGTTTTTGGCAGCATCAGGGGCGTGAGGCAATATGGGAAAGATAACATCTCAATGCCAGTCACTCTATGGTGGAAACAAGTAGAGAAAGAAAGGCAATTCCACAGCACCCTCAATTGTCCTGATGAACATGCAGGATGTGGAATGACAAGTGATGATTTTAGAGAGAGGCAAGAGCTGTTTTCTTTCCTCTGCTATGAACATCATTGGAAAGGAAGCAATCCAGTTTTGATCTGAGTGCTTCTGAGCTGGAAAAAGATCTCTTTGATGTTGGTGTAGATGCAGGCATCCATGGATACCTACCTTACCCGAACAATCTCTTTCCTTCCTGTAATCTCAGTTAAGCAAACCGAGCAAGCAAGTGTTGAAGTTAAATATGTGTATGATGTCTTGCTGAATTTAATGTTAAGCACACAATTAAATGCCTTGCTGACACTAGATGTAAGCATTCCTGAGGCCACAGCAAGGGGTGCAGAAGCTCCTGGAGCATAATAGCAACTACAGAGCAGATTTCCTCACTGCAAACAGCTTTGGGGAGTACTCTTTTCCCTTTATCCTCAAAGCAAATCCATGCTGTTTATGCAGCTTTTCAAAGAGAGAAGATTAGCTCTCGTATTTGCAATATAGCTAATTATTATTTTAAGCAGTGGGCACGAGATTATATTTGAGGTAACATGCAGGAGCTAGATTATACTGAGATGTTTGGGCAGAAAAGTAATTCTTCCATTTGGTAAACAAAATGAATAGCTATAACCACAGATCAATCTCTTCTAAGACAGGGGCAAGAAAATAGAATTCTGCAAAGATCTCCCACAAATACAATTAAGTGAAGCCAACTTGCTATTCTACACATAAACATAACACATCTCAAGCTACAGACTGGATGTCTTGTAGTATTTAAGTCACATAAATGCGACTAAATATCTCCATCAATGTAAAAACCTTTTAAATATCACCACTCCACCACTCTTGCTGCAAATGAGAGCAATCATGATGCCTTTAATTCTTTAAGAGAATGAATAAAACATGCTGTTTATTGAAGTGACACAGGGACAGACTGTCTTGGGCACTCAAGTGAAAAGATGACCAGCATAAGAGAAATGAACATCACATTAATGGTTTATTAACTCCCTTGAGAGTGCTTTGCAAGCTACCAGTCAAAACTCCTCATTATTAATTCAGAATTTTTCTTGCAGTTGCCTGAAAATATACAAGTCCCAAAATACAGAACAAACACTTACCTTTTTCATATTCCATTGTTAGCACTTACTCTTTTCTTTAAAACAGATCTAAGATCTCTTGTTTCAGATATATATTCTGATTGTATCACACTACACCAGCTACAAGGGTGTATCTCACTTTCTTTACAAGCATGCAATTAGGCATAATCAAGCCATGGAATAGATTGCAAAAGATTTGTGCAGGATGTTTTTATACTACTCATATTGTATTATTTATTTTTATATAACACAAATACATATATATATATGATTTAGCTAAATATAGAATCCATGCCTATACTCCTTTAAATAAGATGAGGCAATTTCTAAGGATAATTTACATACAGTGTATGAAAAACATTTTATGAAAGGAAATAATTTATGTTCTTTTAGCCAGAGTAGTTGAAGAGAATGCTTTACTATGCAGAGGAAAGGTGTGTTTTCCCCAGTTTTTAGAGGCAATTAGTATCTTTAATTAGATATCTGCCCTTTAAAATTTTATTTCTTTTCCTCAGCTGCATCAGGTGCACACCTCCCCCATAATTACTTTGCCCTGCAGACATGTCATTTTTTTGTCCTTGATCATTCACAGCTACAACTAACAACCAGAACAGTGCAAGTAACTAGTGGTGAAAAAATACATATGCAAAATTTAGAGTAATTATGCTAGTGAAATTAATTTGATTTTTAAATGTCTTCAACATGGAGTTGAAGTGGTGCGCCCCTTTATATTCTAGTCATACATGTGAGGGCTTTTGGCAGGGGGAGAAGGAGGTGCTAATCCTTACTTTTCCCCATACCTTCTTAATAACAGGGAAGTATTAGATGTACACTTAGCTATTGGAGTAGTTTGATAAGACATAATTCAGAGTCTAATAAAAAATATATAATCTTGGAATCTTGATGTTCCAGTTTGTATTTTCTTTCTTTATACTCTACGGGATGGGCACAGAAATATATCACCCAAAGTATATATGGGACAATTCACCACAAAAAGAAACCTTTTTTTTCCTCTGGTGAAACCTTTTAGAAAGCAGAACCATACTACTCTCTGCCTATTCACATAGCATTTGCTGAAATGTCAACTAATACAAACTGAAGGCAAATAAGCTAAGAATGTGTTTAAGAAGAAAAAATGCAAAATATGTTTTTTAATTGTAAAACATGAAATTATAGAAGGTACAGGAAAATAAAACTTCTTACATTACAGAGCTACTGGAAGTGAAACAGCTTTTAGAAGTCCTTTCAAGTCATCAACTGAGGACCAATTCCTAAAGGCACCACAAAGCATCCAGAAGAAACCAATTACTGTTAGAGCAAGAAAACCTCATTGCAATGAGTCATTCCTTAACTCTCTGGGAGACGGGATACTGTGCTTTAGGAACATCAGGGTTTGGGTTTCCCTACCGTAACGTGACAAGCAGCTCTCCAGCATCAGAAAACGGTTTTCTCTGCAGAACTTCCTCCTTGTGCTTTTACAGAGCTAGAGCCCAAGGTGGCAGTGTTACCTTCTGGGATTGCTCTCTGCATCCTCGGCAATTCCTCGGAGTTGACTTGTCCCTCCGATAAAGGCAGAGGCGTATTTTCTCAGAAAGTCTGGTCTCACTAATAATTTTTCAGAAGACATGCTCATTAGAAAACTTCTCAAGCTCATTATTAGGCTCGGTACCGTTTTGAAACAAGAATGGGGAGGGGGAGGATGGAGTGGGGGAGAAAGATAAAGCCTATTTTCTTAAAAGCAAGCTTGATCCTGTATTTAAATAAAGCCATCACTTATTTTCTTAAAAATATGTGGCAATCTTGTTAACAAGCTTACACAATGGGTAAAGCAGTATAAAAACACCTTTACAATCCACTCTGGGATAACACTGTGAAGCAGCAAGTTTATGATAAACAGGTAGTTTCAAGTAAATCTGGCATTGCTTTTCCATCCAAACTTTAGTAAAGAGTTCAGGCACTAAGTTCTTGCTCTATTTGAGTCAAGAGAGTTGTTTTAAATTATTTTAATAACCTGCAGCATCTTTCTTGTTTATTTGTTTGCTTGTTTATGGTGTTCACAGTGTGGAAAGAGAGAAAAAGTCTGGTCTGTAAACCATCACAGCATATATCATCAGCTCCACTAAACAAGCCAAGGCAGACCAGGCAAAATTCAAAGGATAGCTCAGCATCACAAGAAAGCTTGAAAACAGAACTCGGGAGCTACTTTGTTTGAGTGCCCTGAAATCATCATGGCAAGTCTGTTCTGGAAAGATAAAGCAAACTGTTTTACTTCTACTCAATGTTAATTCAAGCTAGGTGGGAAATGCAGGAAATACCAATATGAAGAGCCCAGCACTAATGACAGCATCATTTTAACAAATTTCAACCACCTTTAGCAACTATACTTGAGCTTTTCTTACGAATATTGGAAAGGAGGAGGGGAAGTGACTAACCTTCTGAGGGTTCCCATTTTCTGTGTTTGCTACTCAGAGATGCTAGACAACAAATACAGACTAGAACCCTAATTTTTATACAGCTATGTTTTTATAATATTTATGCTCACCTATGTTTCTACCTAACAAAAAAAAAAAACCACCTGAAGAAACACGAGGTTTAAGAGGACAGTTCTCCAATATGCAATAAAAATTTTGTTGATGAACCCAATTTATTTATAAAAATTAATTTCATAAAAGAATCAGATATAATAAAGGAGATCAGAACTTCTATTAGTAGTAGTTCTTTCGTCACTGGCAGTTGGCAGCCAATAGCAATACTGTCAAATTAACAAGATTTTAAACTAAAATCTAGGTTTTTATTGGAGATGTATAGGGTATTTGTCTCAAAAGCATTTGTTTAAAACCAAATTAACGTATCAAGTAAAAGTATAATTCTGGAATCTCTCATTTTTAATTTTACTTTTCAGTGCCTGTTTTAAGCTACTAACAGGTTTCTACCATATGAGAAAAACCAGAGCAAATTTAGCACACCTGCATTCCTGTATCCTACAAGGGAGGAATCTCTGGAAACACTTTATTATCAAAGCTGGTCCTCCATTAGCTCAGAGAAATGAGCTTTAAAAACTAGGAAAACGGACTTCAGGAGAAGAAACTGATTTTTCCTGCTTGTAGTGAAAATACATATGACTCTTATAATTACATAAATAATTATTATAAAACAGCTTTTGGTTTATGTATTACTTATGACACTAATAACATTTTATCTTTTCCCTCTGAAATCCTCAAATTTTGTATTTCTTTAATCCACTAAGAAGGTCTTACTATTTAATTCAATTAGGTCTGTAAATACCACTTTCTGTCACTTCAGTAAAGAACCCACTAAATAAAAAATAGAAACAAAAGAATCATATCAGTATGATCTTGACACAGAAAGGAGCTTAAAATAGCTACTAGTAGAAGAGGAATTTGTATCTTGGTTTTTTTTTTCATTTTGTAAGCATATATTCTTGCTGTGTGAATAACACTGTGCAATTTTTAAAAATAGATCTGTTATTAGAGAAATGTTAAAAGGCATATAAAACCAATTATTTTCTCCTAGTGGGTTTTTGAATTGTTTTGGTTTTGTTTTTATAGGTTATTTTGTTGTTGTTGTGAGGGGTTTTTTTAAGAAATCAGGTGCTTTAAGCAAATGCCTCCTGTTATTTTTGAAGTCAAAATTGGAAATTAATGTCAAAATATTCAATAAGCACAGCTGCAGCATGATTCTAAGACTACTTCTGCTTCAAACAAACAAACTGTAGGAGTAAGTTCACAACATTTGAATTTGATTCTCAGTGCTGCAGAAACTTTGCACATGCCTATACCTATCAACATAGGAGCAGTTGTATTGCCAGCACAGACAGACTAGATAGTGACAATGAAGCTGTATCAGCTGCATATGAGCCAAAGGCTGACAAGCTCTATTCCTTTCAGATGTTTTCAACAGTGACAGACTAAAGAGCTAATATTCCAAAGCCCTAGACACCCACAAAATTGATGGAGAAAAGGATAATTGCTAAGAATATGTTATCAGCAAAATATGCATTCCAGCTTGAAAAGGCACTAACATTGTCTGCATTCAGCAGGTCACACACTAATGAGATTGCCTCTCACAGTTGCAGTTGATAGGGGAATGGAATAGTTCTCTAATTAGGTTTACTGACTAGGGGCCTATACCGTCTCCTCTGCATTAGCAAGCTGGGAATGCCACAACCTTCTGCATTGAAAGGAAGTGAGATATCTTCCTTACTCCCCACATAACCAAAACAAGCATACATGGGAGTATGTCCATCACTTCATCCATTCATTCATGAAGGGTAATTACTTCAGTCTGTCATTTTTACAAACCTTGAAGTTACTGAAGCAAGCCTTAGGCAAGTCAGACGTATATCACTGACAACAGTAATCTACTTGATAATATTTACTAAACTTTTCTCTTGCCTTTTTTCCAAGTTTCCTTGCTAGGGGGTCATAATGCATTTATACTTAAGCAATACTGCTTCCTATTGCAACATATAGACTGATAAAATATTTCCAGAGAGCCCATAGTGTCCATGCCTAACTCAGCCTCCTCTCTACTAGAGCCTAAAAAATTAAATGGACGGTGACTAGACTACTTTATCTGCAAATCATGCTTACAGTGTCCAACCACATCAGCCCTATATCCTGTGACCACACTGACACATGCTAATACTTGAACTCAGGTGGAAATTCTGATATTCAGATGCTTCTGAATGTGCAGACAGCAGCAGCCACCAGTCAGGACCTGTTTGGGAATAAATCCTTTGGCCTCTATTTCAAAGGGAACAGCATGCCACTTATGACAATGTAATAACTGGTTAAAGCTATCCAAACTGGCTTCATCAAGTCTTTTTTTATTATGTAATCATGCTAACAGGAGCTCGTGGTTGAGACAGAACTTTATACAAACCACAGGAATGGCAGCATAGCATATTAATGTTACCTGAATTTTGTTACAAAACCTGTATTTCAGTAGTATGTACTTTTGCCAAAATTCAGCTGTTTGGTTTGAAAATTTCCTCACTAGTTTCTACACTAAGCGCAGAGAGCTGTCAAAGAGCACAGCCCCATGCATGGAAGCCTAAGCAATGAATTGCTGAGGAATGAGCACCTCCAATTTTTGTCTTTGCTAGCATGATTATTTGATAATGCTATTTTGACAATGCTCTTTTAATATGACTACATATGTGTAAACACATTATTTTATATTAAAAAAGATGGTAACTAGAATGCTACTGGTTTATATATAATACGTAGTCCTGAAAATGCAAATTTTTTTGGTCTCTCACCCGCAAGGTACCAAAAAGCAGTCATGTAGCACCACACTGGTTACTAAAACCATTCATAATGTCCAGCAATTGACATGTTTAAAAACATGTCAGGAGAAGAAGAAAGCACTGCTGCTCAAGTTTACTAAATAACTACGGGTCATTGAACTGCTTCAGGACACCAGTTCTCCTTACAGATTTTTGAAGGATCCTCTTAAGTACCCTACTCTGCCTTATGCTAGAATTGTTAAAATGCCTCTCTAGATTAAATTCTAAATATTTATTAGTGGAAAAATGTAATTCACAATGAGATTAAAACAGATTGAGAACTGTGTCAATCAGTTTCAAGAACAGTTTTGCTGGGAAAAAATAAGCAAGGGCAACAACAGTCTTTGTGAAGCTTGTGATGAACATTAAGGGCATAAAAATAAGATCCTGCTTTTATTTTATAGAAGCAAGAACATAATGTCATAATAGCTAACGAAAAAATAAGAATCCAAACCTGACATTTAAAAAGAAAAGTATTACCAATTCATTTTTTAATGAAATTGGTCATGTATGACTTCATCTAAACCAAGAGATTAATTTCACTCATAGGGATTATCTGAAATGAGTTTTTCAATTAACGGTCACTAGCTGAATAAACCCCTGAGGAGACCTTAGTCTGTGTTACACTATACTACACAAATAAACTTGGCAAAAGCTGAAAAAGCAGAAAGACAGAGGTTGTCCTTGGTTTATCAAAGGAAACCTATTGTCTGTGAAAGCCTTTTATTTACTAATTGTAATTTAAAAACTTCTGTACAACCTCTTCACTAAGATAATTATATGTAATGTGGCTACTTTGTAGCACATTGAATTTTTTTAAAAGTGCAGGCTCAAGTTTCATTTCAAACCTGAAAATAAAGGACTTCTGTTGCCACACAAATCTCTCATAAGTGCATCATATTAGCATCAAAGGCTTATGGAAGAGGCATTAGAAGATGTGAACACAACTGAACAGCTGTGGTTGCTCTGTACAACCCTTTAGCATCCACTGAATATGGAGATGGTCCATATATGTACGCCCTTTCAAGCACATCTTGCCTAAGCGTAACTTCAACTCAGGTTCCTTGGAGAGAAAGTATGCTCTATATTCCCAGTCTCTGCAAGCACTGAGAGTCAAGTGTTACAGTGTGACCTCCCAAGCAATCTTCCTACAACTTCTAAATGTTTTTATTTTCAACTGGGTTCAGAAATTAGTTTGTTTATAAATCAGGTATTCCTCTTAAGTAGGCAGCTCTAAACCCAGATGCAACTGGGCAAGGTAGCCACAAAAAAACTGTGAGAGCATGTTGCTGGAAGAAGAGTTCACACATTTTCACAACTTCAGTGCTAACAATCACTTGCCACTTTCCTCCTTTGCAGCCTCAGGTTCACCAAGTCTTAGACTTCAGATTTAACATTCCTCAGAAGATGTGTTGTTTGGGGTGTCATTATAGCTACCTCATTTAAAAATTTTCAGGATTAGTCCTTAAATATAAATTTGAGTATGTAATTTACTGGATTGCGTGAACAGTCCTTTTTGAATCTTCCACAAAGAGCAAACCTGTAGTTCCTTGCTGTTTTATCCCACCTCCCCATCTCATTCTCTGAATTTTCCTGTATTGTTTCCATTCACCTATCTCCTCATTCCACTGCTTACCAGCAAGTGGACTACTTAAAAAAGATCGTTCTGAGATGCTTAGAATTACTTGTAGGGTGTCTTCAGTCATCTTCGTGGATAATAGAAAGTACCTTGTGTAAGAGCAGGAGAAAAATAACGTATTGAAAAAATTACAGAGAAACATTCCATTTAAAATTGCTGAAAGTTACAAATGTTCTTGAAAGACATCAAGATAATTTGTAATAACTTTCCTTAAAAAAACCTCTCTTTTTGAAAGGTAGTGTTACTGATTCCTGAAGATGACCTAAATCCACTGAATACATTGACTGTTCAGAACAGTCCTCAAATGCAGTCATGGTCTTTACTGTGCTTGTTCATGGAAGAATCTTGTTTAGCTCCTCCTTAAAATAAACTTCTATGTTGTGAAGAAGAATGAGTAAGAAAATAATCCTCATAAAAATTATGTAAGTGTAAAGGATTTCTTAGATTTTGTTATGAAAACTTTATAGGAAGATAGTGATATGTGTCATTCTACCATTAAGAGCATTGGAAACAAAATACATCCACATTTACTTTTTCTTATGTATTTTTTAATAAGATACAGAGACAAATTTTGATTTCTTGATTTTAATTCACAACATTAAATAAAAACACTTATAAATACTCATCATTTCAAAAAGCGTGTGCAGCAGAGGAAACGATATTTTTCTGCTAAAGATATGATGAAAAGGATACAAATCAAGTATAAACCCCAGTTCAGGCTATGAATTTGTAACTGGCAGCACCCTTATTAGTTAATATGCTATTACAAGCAGTTGTAAACACAGATGTGATTTTCCACATAAAAAAAATAAAACTTGTTTTTTCCTTTAATGTGTGTGTCTCTAAGATAAATTTGGTAACAATTAGTGAAAATTATTACAATCTTGACAAGCAGAATACTTAGGTACTCAGACAGTATTTACTATGTCTTTAAGTTTTAAAATATTTTTAAGTTACACTAAGCAATTGAGGCTTAAGTATACTTCAATTATATTACTAATTCTGGGCCCCAAAAATCAAGCTTCAAATTCTTCATCATGCAAGTCATGTAGAAAACCTCCTGTCAAGTTTTCAATATGCTATAAATAATTTTCCAAATATTTGTTAGTCAACTGCAATACCTTTCATGAGTTTTCACATTGCATATTACATATACAGCATTTAGTAGAAAATGTGCTCTTTAAAACTTATTAATTCATTTGCCAGTCTTTAATGGTCAAAACTTTTTTCCCTGATGTCAATTCCAATAATAAAAAATAAATAAAAGCCATGTCAATGCATATCCTTAGCAGACATTCTTGTTAACCAACTCTACAAAATTTCCATTAACTGAAATGCAGGAAATTCTCTGACATTTCTTACAAAGCACCCTACTTCCTTCCCCTCCCAGCTTTTCGACTCCAATATACTTTCAACAACTCCTTGAGATGCTGATTGTGAACTGTCTGAGGTCAACACATTGCAGAAGGCCACCCAGTTAGCAGCAAAGGGTGACATTTTCTTTGTATGAATAGCGGGCTTCCCTTTAATTCCATGTTAAACATTGAAGCATCTTGCATGTCCATCTGTGATCTAGGACTAAACTTTAACATTTTAAACTCCTAAGAAGCCAATAAATTTACATAAATTCCTTGTTTTTTTCTTTGTTAAAAATGATGAACATAGATCATTTATATCAGCAATCATGTACCTATGTGAGACTACATTTTTATGTGTACATTTATGGCTTAAACATGCCATATGTGTTTGTGTTCCAGTAATACCATGGGGTTTGTGCAGCAAGTTACCAAAGATACAAATATCTCTTCTTGTCTTCAAGATCACCCTGCTAGGCTAGAGAGGCTGGACCAGATGACCCACAGAGATCCCTTCCAACATGCCCCATCCTGCGATTCTGCCAACTGGTAATCTGAACAGTTGCCTAAAACTGCGAGGCTTTTTAATCCTTTAAACACTGACATGCTTTCACTGCATATCCTGACAGCAAGGGGTTTCAAAGCACCTGCTGCAAGTTCTAGTTCATGAGTTAAAGAAAACAAAATCTCTCTTACATCATTGAAAGTTTGTGTTTAAGGATTTATAAGCAAAATTGGCCTCTCTGTCTGGAAAACTAGTAATATTGGGGAGATTGTCCTCGCTAAATGGTGTTGCCAGTAGTGGTTGGAAGAGATGAGTAGATGCACACAGGAACAGAGGTACCATAATGGTACCATGAAAAGCAGCAATAAGTTGTGTTTGGCCAAATGTATTAGAGATACAACAGCAGCAATAATGTATCCTTTGCTTCCATACAGAACAACCCTGAAAGGTAAATTTATCAACTACAAATAAAGCACAAATCTTACTGTGCAACTGAATGATTCAGTGTAATGTAATAATATACAGAAAAGCAAAGCATGAAAATGAAGTCTGGATTCTGACTCCACTGCTATGCTATTCAAAAAAGATTGAGTGTATAGTCCGATAGTATGAATCTAATTCCAAAAGATAGCTATTGTAAAAGGAAGTATATTTCTTTTATCCCAAGTAAACTTAGACACTTATTATTATCCCAATGAACAGACAAACATGCTTCTTAGAGAAAGACATACAGCACTTCTGTAACTCCAAACAACCTGCTAAAAATAGTTTATAATAATGTAATAAAGGACTGTACCACCATGCAGATGCACAAATGAAAAATAAAATTGCAGAAGCTACCTTAATTCCACCTCTACATTATTAGCTTCTTATTCATGATATCATTTTTTTAACACAGTTTTACTGCATTTGATACTGTCCATTTCACAGCAGCCCTCGGGACTGAACAAAACTAGTGAATGATATGGGCACAGCACATTGAGACTGAGTAGGCAGACTGTAAGTAGAGACATATTTTCTATTTCAGATAGAGGACTATTCCTATAAATGCTGATGCATTTACTAAAACTTGTCACAAGTGTGAAAACTGCAAATAGGCACAGGATTGGAGACTAAATAGCTATGACATGGTGTAAGGACACAGTGTAGTGGCGGACTTGGCAGTGCTGGGTTAACAGCTGGATTCAATGAACTTCGAGGTCCTTTTCAACCGTAACGATTCTATGACACAGAGGAGAAAAAGTAAAGAGGGGATTTTTTTTTCGTTTGGTTGGGGTTTTTTTTGTTTTTGGGTTTTTTTGGTATTTTTTTTCCTACTTCACAGGAGAAATGCATGCACAGATCTAAACATGTACCACTGAATCAGGGAAGTCTATAGGGAAGGCATGACTTGAACCCAGGTATCATTCCAGTTCCTTAGTCACAGGTTTGTTTTCTTGAGGTGTAAACTTCTAATTAATGCTTGGGATAAATCCATTATGACACTGTATCCAGGAGCACATTCAGCATTAGCAAGCTAACTTGAAATGGGTACACCTTAGAAATATCTCAAATCTCAAAAAAATCATTGTGAAAGAGTCATTTTCTTTCCCAGTATCATTCCAGAAAAACAAATTTTATTTTTTTTAGTGTTGTGATGCAGTATAGAACATTTCAAAAATTAAAAGAGGTATTCAACTATCATTTTAAATCTCACTAAATATCAAATCTTTAATCTTTAATTGGATACCTGCACCACAGCATAGCATTTTAACACTGAAAACCAAATCAGACAGCCCTGACTTAGCCTGCAACTCAGCTGTCTGTGCTGTACATGATGAATCACTCCCTATTTTGAGCAGCTTTCCACACATTGAGACTTGCATTCATAAATTCACATTAGGCAGTTAATGGGACAGAATCGGGGTTGCTATGACAACAGTGTGATGTGCCCTATCACTTAAGTGAGAAAATGAACACTAGTAATTATCACCAAGCAAATGGTATTTTAGTCTTTTGTATACTATATCTTTTCAATGTTTTACTTTAGCTAATGAATGGATTTGTGATTTTCTACAAAGGTAGACTAAAAACCAGCCAGTGTATTGCATGATCTCATACGAAAAGTGAGTCAGAGTATGTCACCAAGCAAAGCTTATAGGACTTACGTATTTGCAAACAACACTGACAAGATACAACGACATTAGGAAACTGCAGTTCTGAGTTCAACAGTAGGGTGCATCAGATAAAATTCACAGCATGAACAAGCACTGTCTCAATGATGTTTTCAATCTGAAATCAATATTACCTTCATGTCATGAAACCCAATAGTCATAAAGAACATACAACACTGACATTTCTCATTAGGGTTGCAACAGATATCCTGTATTGTAGCAAAATACTGTTAAAACCCTTTGTGCACTTGCTTTCTCTTCTGAGAAGGTCAGACTCCCCTAATAACATCTCTTGTACTTAAAAGGACAGATGCAAGCAGAATACTTCTGGACTGACATTCAAAAAATAAATACTGCTAAAGCCATAGTTTTATGATCTGTGTTATGATTTTTTTTGTTTATTCCACACAATTTAGAAACGGCAGTACTTAATATGCTTAGAAAAAAGATTATATATATATATATATATATATATGTTCACATTTAAAATCTCTACCTCCTACCATTGATCTAACTCCCCTTTAACCTACAGGAGTCTGAAGACATGTTCTTTTACCCACTTTCAAGGTATCAGTAGATAATTTGAAACTGTCCCTATTTTCATGGCTCTCGAGTACAGCAGCTCCCCTTTTTACCTTAAATAGCCTGAAAGAACAGACTGTCATTCTCTGAAATTGCCAGTGATCAGTATGTCTTACATAAGTAAGCACTGTGGTTTAACCTGCCTTCTGTCTGGCAGAAAATTCAGGTATGATTATTCAAAGAATTATTGAAGGGCCTATCATCAAAATACTCAAACCCAAAATATACAGCATATCTTTAAAGTTCTGAATCTGCATGATTATATGATAAGCTTCCTTATTCCCATGAGTTTAGGGTTAGTAATGAGGCACAAAGCCAAAGACAGACAGTTAAACTTGAGACTTGATGCAGTCCTGGCCTAACTTCACAGTCACTGCTACACCAAGAGGTAGATCTGCCTCTGACAGGTGTCAAAGACCACAAAGTGTACATAGAGTTGTTTTTCTACCTTTACAGCCTCCCAGACCCTTAAAACAGTCCCAAAAGACTGAATTAAGAATTCCTGTCCCACAGTAACATCAGCATTTCATAAAATGTAGATAAAGCTCAGAAGAGCCTGAAGAAACAAGGAAAATGCTTGAGTGATACACAATATAAAAAGGAATAAGAGAGCATGGTGCTACCACAGAATGAGTCTGCTATGTCCAACACTGTAAAATAACTGTTAGAAAGTTGTTCATCAGTGATTTTAGTGCACTATCATATTATTTATATATCTCCATAAAATAGTAAGTTTCTAGAGAGCATAAGGTGTGTATGTTGATAAGTGTGGGGTAAGGGAAAATGAGAAATTAATTCTATTGTCTGTATCTTGAGAGTCTGGAGAAAAGCAAAAAAAAAAACACCAGACCAACAACAACAAAACCAAAACCACATTTCCCAACTTTTCACAATATCCAGTTTACTGAACATTCCTATCAAGCTGAATTCTGTACATATACATCCGTATACTCAAAGACAATTTTTCATTTAACCAGGACTTGTTGGGTTTATTAAGTAGCACTTAGCTGCAGCTGTCCTTTTTTTCTCACCCGAAATTTTTATCTTCAGGCTTGCAGGAAATATTTTTCTTCAGATTTTTAAGCAAAATAATGTAACTTGTAGTTCCAAACCTGGCTGGGGAGTTAAGGAGATTTAGGGACTACATTTCAGATCAGTAATCTCTATTATGTGACCTTGTGATCAGTGGCATTTTCTAGCCTAGACTGCAATTCCCATGACGCCAGTAGAGGCACAGTTTTGACTCTAAACACCCTTCATTGTGGACTTCTTCCTCAGGCAAATTGTAATAGTTGGTTGCTATTCTTCTGTGTATTTAATGATAAAACCACAGCCACTCAGACAGGCAGATAATATGAGCTGAATTTTAATGTAGAACATAAGCAACATTTTGTAGATGAGAAAGAAATAAATTTAAATAAAGTTGTGGAGTCCCCTGTTTCTACCTCACTGTAATAATCTCTCAATGTATAGCTATATACTATACTTATTCCTATTCATAAAACTGAAGATAGCTTTGTCTC
This sequence comes from Corvus cornix cornix, assembly GCF_000738735.6. Classification (NCBI taxonomy): domain Eukaryota; kingdom Metazoa; phylum Chordata; class Aves; order Passeriformes; family Corvidae; genus Corvus; species Corvus cornix. Next base: position 37,725,967 of record NC_047057.1, on the reverse strand, counting down.
AGTACATTTATGAAAAATGGCAAAACTATTTTATTCTGATCTTTCAGAGAGGTAACATTCCCATTTACTGCTCTGAAACCAATGGTCTTAATTAGCTACTGATTTATATAGTCTTCATGCTGTCCTCAATCCAACACATGACCAGTGGTAAAGCACAGAACTGAAGGGCGTTTTTTTCTCTAATTGTACAAATACATGTGTTTCTCACATAAATGGTTTTCCTAAATCACAGAACAAGTCCAAATATTTACCCAAGCTTCATCAAAAGCACAATTACTCACACATGATTTATAAAATCCCTCTTCATAGCGACCTCCCAAAACTTATTCCCAAACCAAACAGCCCAGCTGGGAGATACCTTCTATTACACTTTTGAGAAATTACTATACAGCTGTTATCTATCAGACCCTGACAACCTGCATAAAATAAATTATCTAAACACTTAATTTAAGAGAAAAATCACTGATAGCAATCTTACCGTTAAACACAGGGACATGCATTTATTTACACAGGGAAAGGTTTTTATACCTCATTTTCTGCTGCTCATCAATTGTGAGCCAACAATTTAAGAACTTACTTTCTTCATAAATCCTCACTAAAGATTTTATTTTAAAAAAGGAAAAACCTCCATTTAAAGAGCACAGTTGGCTAGGAAATGATGGTATAGTTATAAATAAAAATTATTAATCAACTGTCACTTGAGAGTATTCTGACCGAATTTACTGTCAGCGTCACAGATAAACTTTTGTGCATTTTATTTCTTTGAACAGGAATTATACTGTGAAAGAAAAAAGAATCATGCACAATGGTCCAGACTTCATTTACAGTAGGAAGGGAGAGAAAGAGGGTCTCTGAAAACAGATTAGTATCTGTGTAATCTGAAAATTCCCTTTTTCATATAGCCACTGATACTGGCAAAAATTCAGTGTGAACTTACAGCTTTGTTCTAGCAGGGTTTACATCAAACCAGATATGATCTGCCCTTCCATAACTAGCATAAATCAAATGGACTCCACACTGTCTTCTCATGCTCATTTAAAACAAAAACAATGCATGCCCATGTCTAAAGTGCCATCTTTAGATGATCTCAGACTATACAGGTGAATATAGATTCATAAATGATATTTTCTTTAATTTCTTCATATCTGGATCAAATATTTTAAACTGATTAGCCATTCCGATGTTCTAAAAACCTCCTTTTTCTTTTTTGCATTTCACCTCAACTGGTCTTGAATCAGGGCTTACTTAAGCCATCTGTCTGAAAACAAGGCATTTGTAATCAAAACCAAAGAACATTAAGTCCTTACTTTCTCAGCAGTTCTAAAACTAGGACACACTGACAAGTGTCCAGATCCTCCCCCATAATTTCTTCTAGGCTAACAGAAGCATTCACCTCTAAAGATGATGTAAGTGCCTATTTAAAAACCAAAAGCACAGAGGGTTGTAGAGGAACTACCACCATTCAGGGACAACTGGGTTTTGATCTTTAGGGTAGTGTAGAGGGAAACGTATTTGTGTTAACAAGTTTTCATTGTACTCAAATGGGCTTAAAAGTTAGCAGAAATATACCCTACCTTCTACCAAATTGTCTCTCTCAGCAGAAACTGGATAGTATTAGTACAGGGAGCAGGCATCTATTCTTTTCTAATGCAGATTTTGTTGAATTTACCCTTCTGTATCTTTTTTTTTTTTCTTTTTTTCTGAGTTTAAACCATTAGGCAATATTGAGCAATATAGACAATTTTTAAATCCATCGCTAGGATTTTGACAGGAACAAAGTTTACACCAACGCAAACACTTTAGAAAATCCCATATGATATTATGTCTTAAGTCTTGAGAAAAGCCAATGAAATCACTAAGTGAGCAACACTAAAAGCACTTACTCTCGTGTTTTACATAAACATCATGTACAGTTCTGTGCCAAATACATGTTATCTTGCCACAACACTAGATGTGTGCAACAGACACAGCTGACACCTTTACAGACCCACGTGTACTTTCACTTACAAAACAAACAAAAACTCAGTTTATGTAAGAGTATTTATCATAGCTACAAATAGAGAAATGTCCATAAATCAAGCATATGCCCACAGCACACCTGTGTTCCAGCAAGTGCATATTATGAAAATTAAATGTCTTTAAATACTAAGAAAAAGTTAACTACTATCAGTAGAGGGACTGAAAGGCAAAAAGTGCAAAAAGAAATCTCTACTGATATGTGAGAGTCAATGAAACTACAGAAGAGAAGGAAAGAATTTGTTATTCTGTCTCCTTGATATCATTATCATAACATGCAAATCAAGATGCAACAAGAGTTGAAGCTGACACATGCACACAACTTCAAAAAATTCTACTAAATACCATATTTCATATAGCACAAACAATATGATGAATAAAAACAAAAGCAAAATGATAGCTTCTCTAATGTAGAAGCAAATACTTGCACTGATGCTCTGCATCCCAGAGGCTCCCTAAAAATTTTGAGACTGTCCTACCATACCATTTCACTTTCATAATCAAAGATAAGTATGGGGGGGAAGGGGGGAGGAGAAGCCTCATGAGATCAAGAGGTTGGCTGAAAAGTTATTTAAGCTCTTAGAGAGTTCCTCAGTTGTACACCACAAATAGAAAAAGATAAATGAAGTAACAAGTTGAAGAGAGTTACATTTTCAGCCTTTCCTTGTATTCAGTGAAGGAGGTTATTTGTTTGAGGGACGTGGTCCTCCTCTGTAAGAATACATAAAACCCACCCAATGCTAGGCATTTGGTTCTTGTCAAGGAGACTGTTGTATGAAAACAATGGGGTCATTTCAAAATGAGACTAACTGCATTTAAGCAGAAAAGTAAACACTAGCTACAAATAGCACAGTCTCTCACTCTTCAAAAAGAGTAAGATGTTACTTGCCTTAAAACGCTGCCTTTGAAACAGTAAGCGCACAAATATTGACAAAACATCTGAACAAAAGAATGGAAACAGCAAGTGTTACAAAACAAAGCTCCTATAAAAGTAAAAGTCATGGCCTTGAAGAATAAGAGGCCTTTAAGAGGGACAGTTGATTCATCAAAGGTGCAAGTGCTCAGATAAAACTAACATTTGGAGAGCTTTTATTAGGCAAAAAAAGTCCCCTATTATTCACCCCCCCACATTGGGATTAAACAATTCCTTACTTTGAGAAAGTTGTCCCTGAATGTATACAGAACAGAGGACTTTGCAGCTCTGTTTCAAGGATGTTTAGGAGCAAAAGGTTGAGCAGGGGGCAATAAAGGGGTGGGGGCAGAGGGGACAGAGAAACAGAACTGAGTACATGGGCTGGTAGCCCTGGAGCCTTGACTCCAAATGTAGTGAAAAATCAATGCCTTCCCCTGAAACCAACTGCTGTAACAGGAGAGGCAGAAGGAAAGTGCACTTTAGATTTCCTGCCTTCAGCTAGGATAGAGAGGATCTGTCCTGAAGCTCTGACTCAGCACTGTCTGCCTTGCTGCTGGAGTAGACATGGGGGAGCAGCACTACCATATCTGCCTGAAATGGAACTTTTGCACTAAAAATCTTCCCTGTCCCTTACACAGAATTCCCTGATTAATAATGCTGGAAATGCTGCATTTCTGCACTGTCCATGTCTGACTCAGCACAGTGGAACTGCAGCCCAATCTAGGAAGCCTTCCCAAGGCATTTTTGCAATTGCCTCTACCTCAGTGTTGCTTCTGAAATATGAAAAGGTGAGACACTCAGAGGTGTTAGAGTAGACTGGGAAGGAAGAAACTAGAGAGAATTTAGGCAGTCCTGGACTGCCCTACTTTGGGCAAAATCTAGAGTGCCCCAGAACTGACATGGGCAACTTCACAGGTCATAGCCTTGACTGCAAATCCAGAATGAGCCACTCTACCCCAGTGCTATTACAGAGCACTGTATCAATGTATGCAGTTTCCACAGTAAGCCTTACAATAAGGCCTTAGTTATTTATGTTCATTAAAGAACAGTAATTCTGACAGAGGAAGGACCTTTACTGTTACTTTGATACATCTCTGTTACTTTCCTTTTAATCCAGAATTGCATTATGAATAAGGTATGCAATAAAGAGTTGGTGCAAAGCTCTTCTCTGTCCTACACAGAAAAACTTTAGTATTGGGGGTGTTGGGTGGGTTGTGAGGTGGAGAACACTGGAGAACACATCATTCCCACTTTAGGTGCTCTTCTCCGACTCCAATCATCTACCAGACATTGCCATGTTTCATTGGCTCTGAATACAGCCCCAAATATCTGTAGCTCTGTACTTGGGCTTGCCTGTCCCTGGTGCGTCATACGAGAAAGCCAAACGTGGGTTAGAGATATTGATACTGAGTAGTTATCAAATTACAGATGCACACTTGAGACAGTGTCTGATAGAAGAGCTTTTAGCTCCCCTCAGAGCTAGACAGGGGTGTCAACATGTGACTTACGTACACAAGAAGAAACAAGCTCTGTAAGTATATTCTCCATATAGCAGAAGCCATTGCATTGACACAGTCTACTGTGAGGGATATCTTATTTCACAGGTAAATCACCCAGAAAAATCTGTAATACCTAAACCAGAAAATATTCAGACTATGCAAACATAAGCAAACATCTTTAATACTCTGTAGTGTCCAAAATGAAATCCGTGCTTTCTTACCCTGTAGAAATTAGGATTCTGGAGAACAATAGGGTAATTTGAGAGAATTAGATCTAACTAAAAAGACAAAGGGGAGTGCTTATATGAAAATATCCCAAAGTTACTGGAACATAAATTGGTTAAGAAATCTGATCCTTACGCATGAGCAATGAAAGCTTTCTATACAACTTTAAAATGTACTGATACCATTAGAAGCAGTTACATCAGCAGGTATAAAACATCACCCTGCAATTCAGGCACTATATGCTTCTCCATATGGCAGCACGATACGACCAGTTGTCTCAGAAGTCTAAGGAAATTGATGCATTTAAAAAAAAAAATTCAATATCCCCACATTCCCATATCATTAAAGATATGTTCATAGTCTTTAGCCTCATACCCCTTAATGCTAACTATTACCGTTATCAATAAATTTGTTCACAAGATCATTTGTGGAAAGCTGTAATGAAAAAACCAGTCCCTATGAAACACCTGCCAAAAACTTCTTCAGAAAGCAGTTGATAGATTGGGAATCCTCACACAGTCCTACTAAAACTCTGACATCTTTTAAAAAAAAATTTAATAGAAATATTTTAATATTTTTACACACATATAATTAATTCATTTGAAGCACAGAAACATCATGAACCACGAGAAGAAATTCCAACATAGCATTCAAATAAAATCACAATTAAACCCTTTCTAGCTAAAGGTAATTGCTTTGCAACAACTGAAATTAAATCCTTTTAAGTTATTTGCATTTAAAAAAAATCAATAGAAGCCTTGGGAAATAGAGCACAAAAAGTAGTACAGGAGATAAAATGACCCTTTCATGTTCTGATTAAGGGTTTGTGGATAATAAGGTATTTGTAAGGCAAATACAATAGCAATCCATAGAAACACAAAAATATCCAGAATATTTTTTTTAAAATGTGAAAACAATAAAAAAAAAATCTTTTGTTTGTGGTTGCTGGTGTTTCTTGTTTTGTCTTTTAATAAACCAGAGATTTTTGAGGTTTACATACAGACAGAATAGCATATTTGTATGTGAATCCCTTAAAATTCTTTCCTCAAGCTACAAACTCCAGACATAAATTATAGAGGACATATTGGTCTCCTTGAGCCTTGGGAACAGCAATCAGTCTGTCAATGGCAAATAGGAATGACTTGATGAATACAAAATATCTTTCAGTTGAAAGATTTTTTCCACTGTTTGGGAAATACTTGTCAATACTAATCCATTTCAGTCTCTCCTGCAGAAGAATACAAAACTAATTTGATTAACCAACAAACTAATTACTTGGACATCAAGTCTTAATAGTGATTTTGTTACAGAATTGGGTCATATCTGTGGGCTTTACTATTCAGAGAGGTAAATTCAGACACAATGCATCTGTTCTCTAGACCAGGCCATGGTCTAGAGAATTGTTACAGTAAGACTTGAACAGCTGTGAATTTCTCATCTGGAATAAAAAAATTAGATTCTAAATACCCAAAATGTAATAAGAAGCAGAACGGGTGTCTCCCACAACCAGCACATATGGGTCAGCTGGGGGAAATAGATAAGGTTTTCATGAATTTATGTGAGTGACTAAAAACCAGAGACCAGAACTTTTCACTTTGACACTACTAGAAAGAGGACTCATACCTAACAAAAAACAACTGCCTTGAATTTATCTGGGGAAGTGATTTTTGTCTATGGCAGGATCTACTTTATCAAATTGATGATGTAACATTGGAGCTAACCTGGGAAAAATTCCCAGCTGGATAATATCATCTGTGTCAATATAATGCTGTCACAGAGCAGTTACAATAGATGAGTACTATCACCGCATGTGTCTCCGGAATAAGGCAGGGAGAAAAATAACACAGTTTCAAAGGTTTTTCTCCATGAGACTGGAAAGCTGGAATTGAGGCAGATACTACAGAAATATCTGGCAGGTAACACTGTATTTCTTCTTTGATTATTTTAATATTGTGCTGTAAAAAACACAACCATTTTGGCTTTCACACCAAAAGCTTTCCAGGGGAATGTCAGAATTGCTTCAGTGCAAGTGAAAAAAGTAATCTCAGCAGTTAATTTCTTTTAAGATTTTGTGAAACAGTAGTCATTTTGTGTTGAATGTGTTCAGCAACAGCAGCTCTATCCAGGAATGTGAAATGCATGATTTATACACTCTGTCTTCTGTATACTGAGGATCAGTGGAAAATGTAAATATGCAGAAAAAGATATGTGGCAATAAGAGGCAACTGAAAGCAACATCATGAGAAATAATCCATTTGTACTCGCAGTTCTGATAGCTGGAGAAGGCCACAAGGTACTCTATTGTCGCACATCAAGAAATTATAAAAATTACTTATGATGAAATGAGGAAAATTCCAGGTGCAGATTCCATTACAAAACACTGAGGAAGTACTTGTGTTGACCTAACAGCTGATGAACAAAGCATTGTGGTAATGACTTTAGTTCTATCCAGGTAAGAAGTGTTTAGGTTCTTTCTTTTTCTTTTGATTGTAATTTAGACAGTTTGATCATATCCCTTCCACATTACTGGTGTTTATGTCTCTTAACAGTCATCACCAGGACAAAGACTTCTTAAAACTGACTGCTCCCACACACTGCTTTCTCTTTAACTGATGCTCTGCCTCTGCAACAGAACTTCCCCATCTCCTTTATTACCCCAACTCCACTATGTACATTTAGCCTCTCACAGACAAATTACTTTTCCTCATCATTAATAAATGGTGTTCCTGGGTTTGCATTATCAGTCCAGTCCACAAGTGCAGATGATGGGACCCTGACCTTGCCAAGAGAGGCAATGCTTTAAGCTGGACAAGGGGTAGGTGGGAGATCAGAGAGGGCTGCATGGGAACACTGGTTCTTTAAGCTGTGACTGCATATGAGATCAGCATTCCCAAGATACTTCACAAAGAGCTGGATCTTGTTTTCTATGGCATCACTTGTCTTCTCTTATGGTCATATTCATTTAACATTCTTTTGCAATGAGACTGAACATGCATCCTTAGTGCCTGTGAATGACTTCCTTAGCTCTCTGTGCTCATCTTCCCTACATTACATCCTGTTCTTTGTACCCCCCACTTGCAGAGCTCCAATCAGGAAATACATCCATATATACACATACATATTATTTTCCTTCTTCCTTCAGGATGACACTAATACATTGTCATGATTCTGGAAAAGGCCTTGGGGGATGCTCTTGTCAGATCAAATGGTGGTGATCAAAGTTACTTAAAAAAGTAAAATAAAACAGGAGTCCAAAGCAAAGAGGGAAAACCCCTTCTGTACAGAGGAAGCCCTTGAATAGTTAGGGGGGTGAAGGAGAAGCCTCTGTTCAGAGCCTCATCTTCAGCTATCACATACAGAACTCCCCTGTGTTTGTTTCTCATTTTGAATGTCTGGCAACAGGATGGAAAAGGACCCTTGACGGGGAATGGGCACTTCATTCTGTTCTGAGGATATACACATCTACTGCTGCCCCTGTCTTTACACAGGAAATAGTTGAGGAGGGGGGGTGTTGTGGGTTTTTTGATGGGGGTGGTTTTGATGGTTTTTCTGTGGGGTTTGTTTGGGTTTTTTCCCCCCTTCAATTGTGAGACCAGGATGTAGCTGTTCCATTTGTTCCATAAAGTGCCCCCTCTGGATAATAACAGAATAATACTGGCTGGAAGAGACCTCAAGAGAGCTCTACTCCAATCTCTTCCAAGTAAAGTCTGCTCAGGTCAGCTTGCTCAGGGCTATTCCCAGATGGAAAATCTGCAAGGACTATCTGCACAGCCTGTGCACTTGCCACCTCCGCCAGTACTTGTACTGTCCTCACGGTGAAAAGCCTTTTCAGTACAGCTCCTCTTTTTTCAATTTTCAACTCCTGTTGAACATGGTGGGAGAACAAGAGACAAAGAGCCTGGTACCACGTTATTGATGACCTCCTGGTAGGAGGTGACGGACTGCTGTCAAGTCATCCCTTCTCCAGACTTCAGCCAAGGAACCCCAGCTCCTTGGCTTCTCATCACAGGTACCACTCTGCTGAACTCCCTACAGCATTACTGACACCCTTCTTGTTCAGAGGGGCCCCAAATATATACTAAACTATAAGGAGCAGTTTAGATGGGTTATAAGAAATGCTGTGTAAAGGGGATCATCACTTCACTTGATCTCCCTCGTTCGCGCAGTTGAGGAAGCTGTTGCTGCCTTTGTGGTCAGGCAGATACTGCTGTCCCATGCTCACCTTTCTACCTACCACAGCCCCAGCATTTTTTCATGGAGCTGCTCCACAGACTGGCAGACCTCAGCTTGTAACTTTGTGAGGAATTGTTCTTTCCCAGGAGCAAGACTCTCAAGAGCAGCACTTTGTTCCCTCCTCCAAGTCATAGATTAAGATATTGAACATAACCAGAACAGAACCCTGTAGTACTTCTCTCACTACCAGCCTCCAAGCAAAGTATGACCCATTAAAATCACTCTCTGGGCCCAATGATCCAAACCACATTGTTGTTCATCAGACCACATCCCAGGCTTCAAACACCTTCACACAAGAATGTTGTGTGAGAGAGAGCATCAAAAGCCCTGCCAAAAATCTACTCTCACTCTATAATTTTTCTTAAGACACAAAATCATTCAGCTATAGCATTCCTACAAATAAGTAGCAATTTTCTCCCAAACTAAGAGGCTGGTAAAAATCACAATTCTCACTGTGAACCAGTGATGCAATCGCTGTACTGGGACAACTGAAGACAGCTGTTGACTTTGCATCCTGGATTTCTTCCAGCTGTCCCTTGCAAAATGGCATTTTCTTCTGTGATTTTTCAGCTGGCGTTATGGTCCAGTTTCCATGCTAGAATTTCTCCTTGCAAGTTCCAGGACTGTGGATAACCTTGGCTTTCTAAAAAACTGTTTCCTGCAATATTAAGAGAATTAAAATGAATTTCCCTGAGCATCTAATCTCAGTAGGCAGTGATCTCCAAAGAAAATAAATAAATAAATAGTTCCATTCTCAGCAGTCAGAGCAATTTTAGCTAGAAATAAATCAAATTTGGAGTGCTAGTGTCAGTACTGCATACAGTTGGATGAATCAAAACATATTTGCATAGATATTTGCACTGTTTTAATGTCCACTTTCCAAATGGTGTGAACTTCACAAACACTGGTGCAGTCAGCTTCAGCTTTATATCTGCGCATCAAAATTTACTGCTGACTGGAAGAAAGCCCCCTGGGGAGGGGGGTGCAAAAAGACAACTTCTTCTGCATATATAGGGTATATGGCTGAATATACACCAACTGATACAAAAGGACTTCTGCTTCTTTCCACCAGAAAGGCTTCCAACATAACCTTTACAAATGCTTTGTTTGGAAATAACTACCAGCTATATGGACGCATTTTTTATATAAACAAAAAGGGTTATTTTTAAATAAAAGTGAAAAACTGTTGTCAGATTCTGAAGAATACTACTTCTTCACCTCTGGACTTGAGAGTGTATCTTTCAGAAAGGAGATCCGCATGTGGGGAAGATAGTGCCTCCAATAACATAGAAAAATAGCTGAAAAATTCAGAGATTGCCCAACTCAAAATATTCTTTTTTATAGAATCATACCATGTTTCCAATCTAAAACTAGTCAATTATTAAAATAGCACTTGCTAAATTCAGAGGTATTAAGTCGTCTAGATTTAATTCTAGAGTTTGAAAAAAGAATCTCCACAGCCTTTGCCCAAGTTCATAAGGATCAAGCAATATGTTGAAGAATAATTTCTATGGATTTCAAGCTTATATTAAAAAAGATTTTATGTCTGTAAGTGCAAAGATCAAATGCCAGAGTTGTGGTTTTCTGGTAGCCAGTGAAGAAAATTAATTGATTTCTATAGTATTGTTTATTTGCGACAGGATTAAAACATACCGCAAAAATCACTGCTACAAAAAACTGAGCAGTCTTCCTATAAGGCTTCACCTAAGCTCTACATGTAACATAACTGAGGTACATTTATAATTCCAGTGAAGTCAGTCTGAAATCAAAGTCATAATCTGGCATCAAGAGTAAAAATGAAGAACTAAAGTTCTGAGAGGCCTTTATATTATTGTTCTGAACCCTGAAGAGCTTTAATGTTAAAGCAATTTTCACATCTGGTGCATGATTGATGATTTTTGGATTCTGTAAAAACTTGAACTGTGGCACAGCTATTTATGTCTGAGAGAGTCTAATTTTTTACACACACACATGGCAAAACCTGCCTCTATCTCTATCTTGTCTTCACTGTGTACTTTTGAACAAAAGTCTGGATTATAGGAGAAGCATGGACAAACCACTTCAGAAACCACACTGGTGATGAGGGATGGCAGAATTGTATAAGGGAGGGGATGGGACTGAGCTGGGACCATACAGGAGGAGAGGCAAATGTTTTTACAATGAAAATGAGAGGGGAACAGATGCATTCCTGTGAGCACAGGACTGCACACTTCATTCATCCACAGAATCTTGTCATGTTGCAAAGGTGGTGAAGAACGAGGTCTTTAGCTCTCCTCTGTCTTGCCCTGCTGCAGATTTCAGTCTACGATACAGCCACAGTGTTCAGGCACCATTCTTTGGAAAGATGCCTCCTCTCCCTCAGGCTTAAGTGATCATGAGCCCTGCCCAGGATAGTGAAGACTTGGAGAGGAAGGTACATGCTCTGGGCATTGTGGGTCTGACTGTGTTCAGTCTGAGAGCACAAGGAATTAGGAGCAAAATAAGTCATCGCCTACCTTCTCTAAATTTTTGCTTCTAAACTAAGATTCTACTATTTTTCCTAACCTTAAAACAGTAGCAGTCCTCTACTCTTTGAACTGGATTTGGAGTACACATGCTGATTTTGCACCTTGTTTAAAGACATAGTAAGGGCAATTAGTGTCAGAACCTGCCCCCCACCTCCTTCCTCCGAATCTTTTCAGAAACATTTTATCTGTCTGATACAACAGTTGCTAAGAGATGACTAATTTAAACAGCTCCCTCACATGTCCCTGCAGAGTTAGCTTGAAATCACAGATACGCACATTTGCATGTCCATATCCCCTAGAAAGCAAAGATTGGACTATTTATAGGAAATGGTGTTCAGTAAGCAAAGTTCTACCACTTGACAGAATACCAGATAAGTATATCAAAGTTCAGAAAAGTCATGAATACAGTTAAACATTGAAGTTGATTAATACATATAACAAGACAACCTCCTCAGCAAGAAATAGTTAAGTAGGGCCATCGTTTTCAGCAGTTGGAAACCCATGATGTCATCCCCTAAGCAGTCAAGGTTTCCTTCACCTCCTCCACAGTCCTTTCTGACTAGAGCACTCACACTGCAAAATGTGGCACCACACATCTCCCTGTAGCCCAGGGAGCAGAACTGAATGTAGGGATTGCTCCTTTTCTGCAAATTCTGAAGAATGACATAAAGCATAAGTCTCTTTCTAAAACAGAACTGAAATTCACCCTAAAATATCCCCTGAAGCAATTTTTATTTTTTTAATCTAATGATTACTCAGTATATTCTGAAGAGTATCTATAAAGAACAGCTTGAATTTTGTATTACAGAAGGAGTACATCTTGGCTGAACAGCAAACAATAACACAATATATTCTGACTATGACTGGAGTATCTCAAAGCACAAATCAAATCAGATCATGTCAAGAACATGACAAAAAAATCCTAGTCTAAATCTTTCAGATAATTTGCCTTTAAGTCTTCCATTATTTGCAGTATCTAAAGAACAAGTGACAGTGAGTGATTTTAAAAGACAGGAGTAAATTAACAAAACCAATTTACATGGTCTGCCTGATATTACAAGCTAAAGATGGTCAGATTTCCTTACCAGTATTCTCACAGTGTCTTTGTACTATAAAGATGGCCTTAATAGGAAACACAGAATTCCTTTACTACCTTATAATAGATATTAGAACTATAGCATTAAAAAAAAAAAAAAGAACAGAAAGGGATCAAAGAGAGCAGCTTAAACAATCATTTGGTTACGCTGTGGGCCTTGACTAGAATCTGAAAAATATAACAAATATGGAGGTAAAGGACACCTTTGAACATGATACAAAGAACTTGTGCTCTGAGTGGAAGTAGCAGTTGACATATTTTAGTTAAGCCAAAACAGATGTGAAGTATAGTCAATTTTCAATTACTCATGGAAAAACTATCCAGATTTCAGACTAACCATAATACATGCAGAAAAGACCCTGAACTTTTTCCTTTTCATTTTCAACCTCACTTTATATCTTCATTTCATGTTTAAATATAAATTATGTACAGAATGCTCTTGCAGTTATTTTACATATGTTTTAAATTTGTGGGTTTGCTTTATCTTCCCTATCCCACCTCATTTATTACCCAGAATAGCAGACTCAATTGTAAATAAATACATACCAAGCGTACTTGTCGTTTTATTTTTTCCAGTGTTTTAGTTGCTGTTACAATGAGTATCAAAAGGCCTGATTTCCATCTCTTTTACTAAGAGATTCTAAAGGCTGTAAATGAATTATCAGCTATACTATCTACAGAGTATAGATCTATATGAGACACGATTAAGTAAGAAAGATGACTTATTTTTAACAGAATTTCTGAATGGCCTTTAGATGTTACTAAACTCAGGCTAGAATATCATGATCCAATCTGTCTGTGACAAAGATAGGGATAAAAATTGTAAAGGCTGATCTGGAAGAAAAGGTCACCCTAACAGATAAGGTACAATTAAGGACATATTTAAAACATCTATTTTAGAAAAACATATGGGGAATATTCATCAAGATTAATAAACTTCTCAGCTTATTGAAAGTGGTTAGTAAACATCTTTCAGGAGATTAAACATAACACTACAGTTGTTTACAAACACTCAGTTCACATGTCAAAAATTCTTCTACATGATTTAGACTAAAGCTGAAATAATTTTCACCTCTGCCTTAATTTCATGTAGATAGTGGAAAATCCATATTTAGTGAAGTCTGCTTTTGGCAAAAGGAACTTTGGACTCAGACAGACTCTCAGCTGTGACCCAAATCCTTCCAAGAATTGTTTCACAGATAAAATTATAGGATAGAAACATGCTTGACCTAGTATTGTCATTAGAAGAGGAGAAAAATCCTGAATTGGCATAGGTGTTCTTGTAGAACAGAAAAGTCATCAAGTTTTAACTCCTCCAAAATAAAAGAATATAAAGATTTAAACATCATTCTAGTACCCCCTGTCAAAACCCAATACCAGAATTAATCAGCAAAAAAAATTAAACTAACAAAAATCACAAAACAAATTCCAAAACACTTATGTTCCCTTCATCTTTGTGAGAAAACCTGTCCTGCAATTTTCTAAAGGAAGTGAGAGTGTATGCCTAAATGTCAACTTGTAGTTAGTACTTTGATACTATCAGTGAGCTAAATTATCAAGCCATCAATAAAAAAAAAAAAAAAATAAAAAAAAAATAAAAAATAAAAAAAAAAAAAAAACAAAACACCACCAACCTGTGCTCAACTCGAGGAAATGGAATGGAATGGAAACAGGAATCTCATCTAAATCACTATCTGAAAATACTAAATATTTGCACCCACATTTGCTCAGGAGCATAAAACCATCCAGATCTTGATATTATAAGTTAAAGTACAATCCATCACACTCAGTAGGACTCAAAATTCTGTCTGGAAAGTTCTGGCTATGAAGGTGGCAACATGCATTGCATAAGTCATATACTCTGACAAACCCTGCTGCACTGGACTCACTGCAATAGAAAAATCACTTCATCTATTTGCAATGGCTATTTGTCCAAGGTTTCAAGATTTTTGGCAGGCTGGTGAAGAGATATATCCAGCAAGAGTATTTGCACAAGGGAGAAAAAAAGACATGTCTAAGACCCAGACATACAACATCTTGATTGTCGAACATATAGTTTATATGTGGTTTTTATATAGTTTATATCAGTTCATCGTTTTATCTGAAGAATGAAAATGAAAATTCCCCCTTTTCCCCTCCCCCTTGATTTGCCTCTCATTATAGAGACATTTTAGGAACCCACAATAGCAAAGTGGTACAAATGAAATCTTGACACCTGCCACATAAAAAGCAGAATAACGGCAGATCCAAAAGGATGTGGTTTATAAAATAAAATATAAGCATCTACCCATGTAAAATGTGTATATCCACCGATTTATGCTTTTCCAATGACACTGATTTTCTTTGTGAGCAGTAACACAGGGATTACACATGATTAGCTGCTGCAGTCATTGTGAGAAGAGAGGCAGCAGCCCTCCAGCACAGGCTGTCTGTGAGCAGAATAGGAAAGTGCTTCCTTTCCTCTGAAGTAGACAGAACTCAAACTAAAGCTATATTCAGTTCAAAGACTTCAAAAGCACATGCCATACCTCGGGTTTTAGATTAATCTTAACATACAAGCTTCAGTAGAGAGATGAAGCTTTAGGTCTTTGGGCAGGCAGTACTTTAAAAAAATAATTAAGAATTAAATGCATAAATCCATGTAACTGCAACATTAAATTATGAATATCATTGCAGAATTGAGAAAAGCTAAAGGTTACATTTGCTGGCTAAGCAGCTCACCATGCTCTTATTTGTCCAACACGAATAAGCATTACAATCTATTTGATGTCTGCATACAAGGCACACAAAACCAGGTGAAGCAAGGTTACTATGAAACCTTTTCCATTTCATTGTCTGGATGTTCTAATATAATTTGGCCCCTTATCATTGCCAGATGGCGTTTAGAAGCCTAGTCATACCTGCAGGATACAATCACATAGGCACTATGCCATGTTAATCCAGAGCTGTATCTTGCCAGACTAAAGCATAAACAAAAAACCACAAAAAAATGTAGCTATGCCTTCAGAAAGCTGGCTGCAAAAAACAACACAGGGAAGCAGTGCTACTGATCACAACAGCATTCATGGCTCTAGACATCAATGAGCTGCCACTATTGATAGGTGACATTGTCCTTAACAGATGAAGATCTTGACATCTGAATGTGAAAAGTTCTGGTTTTCTTCAGGTACACAGCACTGGCAGCAGACTCTAACTCCTTACTACAGCAACACCAATAACAAAGGGTTTGGTCCAATGTTATTTGCTCAGGCACAAGTGATGATATCAACATTAAAATACAATGTCATAGATATAGAAAGAAAGGGAAAAGAAGTAAAGAATGTGAGAACTTCTACCTAAAGAAGAAGAATATGAGAAAAATGCAATCAAAGATAACCTTTTAGGAACAACACAGAGGTCAAAAGTAATTCAAATCCAAGAATCCTGGTGTAGAAATCCCATTCTTTTAAGGTAACTGTGCTGAAAGTAATGTATATGAAATTATACATTTTCCAGATGAGGGACACATTTTAAAACACTTTATAGGCTTGCATGTATATTTGGCACTTGATAATGAAAAATTAATTATTTTTAGTAATTTAACAGTAACTGTAGGATTTAGCTTTACTGTCCAATGTGACCTCTTAATTCAGAAAAATTCTCTCTAGTCAAACACCCATTCCAAGACAAGTGTCTGACTCTCATTTAGAATAGATTTGTACGAAGATTCACACACTGATGAAAATTATTTTGGGGGAAAATAAAACTAACACAGTATTAAATAGAGCAACTAATACCAGAGAAATATTTTTCACCAGCCTAAAAAAAGATTCAGTACCCAACAGTACTACCTCAGCTCTTCTAGAAAGCACAGCACTTCCATTTGGTTTTGATTAGACCTTCCTTGAACACTGAGTGCTCAGTTAAAGAGAGTTCTGATTTTTACCTCTTGCTCCTTGATTGCCACCTTTCATTCGAGAGAAAAGCCACCATGGTCCAGAAAGCACGTTACATTGACATATTCCATTCCCTACAGTGCCTACAACTATTTGAAAAGCAAGGCTTCATATCTGCAGTTCAAAGACACATAGATTAGATACAAAGTTTCTTTTTTTTTAAAGCTCCTCAGCCCCTTTTGAATTCTCTCCCCCACCTATACTGCCAAAACCAAACACCTCTCAACAAACTAAAGTCTCTGCAGAATTTTCATTACGCAAACCTGACAGCTATCTATTCTATCCATTTACTGCATCCAATGTCTCAGATTTGATTTGCTGCCTTCAGGACAGCAAGATAGATTTCTTAATAGTAAATAGTAAATCTTGTGAAGAGATGGTTCACTGAGACCAGTCACTGAATTTGTGTCTGAATGGTGTGCCCATAAGCACCCAGATCTTAGAAGCCCAAAATCAAAACACGTCAGCTAAACAGTGAAAATAACAACAAAATTGTTACAACTTTCTCAGAAATATCTTAGTCAACGGTATTCTTTTTGTTCACTGTCAAAGTGGTAACAGCTGCAGGGTGTCCTCCACCTGGCCTGTCAGGCCTACTCATAGAAAAGCATGGCTGTAAGTATTTCAAAGAGACACCTCTGCTGGATGGAAGAAATTATCCAGTTTCTTCTAGTACACAGTAAGATAAATTACAGGTGTTTAGTGTTTTGGAATCAAGACAGGGATCCCCTGTCTTGATTCCTACACAGAGACAGTCAGAGGAGCACCACAGATAACGCTGAGATTCATTCCAGTGTGGCCTTTCTCCACCTGATGTGAGGCAGCAGTAGATGGTCTGACAATCTCATAATAACCAGGGACATTCCTGCTATTTACAGTGGCTCACAGATGTTAAACAGTAATGATCCTGAACATCTCTAATCCTATTTGCACGTCTATTAAAATAGAGTATACTATTTGAATGGCATAATTCTGGAGTCTTATCATATTTATAAATTTTACAAGTACATTGTGAGCAGGCCTGATGTGATACGACTGTATTAATTTTCCACTGTATCTGCTACTTGCTTGAAAATTATTTTAAAAATCCAAGATCAGAACGGTAGTAATGCATAAGCAAATGGAGTCAGCTCCTTCAGGGCCTTCCAAAGGAGTCTTTTTCCTGTCAACTCTTGTTCTTTATATGCATTTATTTGTTTTTCAGGTTTGATGATATAAATGTTTTCAAAGTGTACCTTTAAATGAAAACTTGTACTGTACTAACAATTGAAGCAGTAATGCTGAAAGACTACAACTAACTTCTGTATCTTACTGCAGTATTAAAGGAATATTACATAGATTTACATATACACGCACAAATCTAAGTGCATATATTCATAAGTTTATGTGTACACTGATAACAGAATAAGATGATAAATGGTTATCACAAGACTGTTCAATTGATAAATTTATTATAATTTTTATTAGTTATTTAACCAGTACTGTAGTAATTACAGAATTTACAAAGCATTTTAAAAGCTATAATTTTCCAGAGAGATTAAATTAATATTTATATGGTGGAAAATTTAATCTCTATTTCCATGTTTATCACATTTTTACGCTAATAGTAGAGTCTAAAATATTAGATCAGAAAGGCTATTAGCAAAAACTAGAAACTGCAGAAGACTCCTTTGATTGAACTCCAACCATACATAACTAGACTAGGACTATAACAAGGAGATTGTTAACATCGTATCTTTTTTAGAAAAAAATATTCCAGATTAATGTTCTTTGAAAATACAGATACGTTTCAAAAATAGTTTAAATCATGATAAAAGGAAAACTGATAGTTAAATTAATTTAATAAAGTACAATTCAGACTTACCTGTTAAGCCCCAGAGGAGAAAAAAACCCTGTGAGATCATAAAATTCTTCTAAATCAAAATACTGAATTTTGTGAAGAATGATGAAAAAAGCATCTCTACCTTATTAGTACCTAGTAAACTTTTATTCTGAATGTATGGAGCACACTCTTACTGCTATTTCAAAAATTTAATTACATCAGAAGCAAATCCTGTTAAAATAGCTGAGCATGTATATATTCAGTACTCCACTTCTTTTGCTCAAGGGTCATAAAAATACTATTCTAAGTACTAGGGGGCTAGAAGCATGCTTAAAGCTTATTTCCTTTGTACTATCTCATTTCTTAGGAAAAGAGTCAGGGAAACTATAAAAAGTACACATATTTTAATTCAGTAGCCATTCTGTTAAATTCTAATAATCTTTATACATACATGCCTATCTTCCTGATTAGGGAGAATTGGTGTAAGACAACGTGAAAAATACAGAACTACCCAAAAGGTTCTTCAGAAAGGCTCTCCTTTTGACCTTTTATATGGTTCAGAGGCAGGCTGTGTAGTCAACAACATTAATGCATTCACTTACAGTAGCAGTGTAAAGTGGCTGATCGTGTATGCTGGAAGGGCTAGAAATGCTAAATACTGAATGTTTCCATTGCTGCACTCAGTGATGGTGTGCTTACTAACACTTTTGAATGCAAAACGTAAAACATTTTGGACTTCTCCCATGATATACAGGTCAAATGTACTTGGAGTGGAGAGAAGCTTTCACCTCACCTTAAAACTGATAATCAAGCATTTTTTGTTTTCAGCTGGTGTAATACCAGCTGCAGAAAATAACTCCTGCTGATCAAATTTTACTCTCAGTAGCAGATGTGTGACTTAAAGGTCTTTAAATTTTGACTTCAGCTGTTCTCAGACAACAGGCTCTTATCTTCCAGTGCAAGTGCACAGATTTAGCTAAAGGCAAAGTTTTCTCAAAGCAGTACCAAAAATTCTACAGAGTCCATTGACTTTTATTTACTGTACATTGGCTGTATAATAATGCTTAAGCCAAAACACTGAAGATGGTTCCGTTTGTAATTGTACAACCATAAATAATTACAAAATTTGTACAATAACAGAGATTCAGACAGTTGTAAACGGGTAATAATTGTGCCTCTGCCTTCTGTTAACAGGACAAATTCTCTTACAAGCAGCAGACCATCACAACTGTACTGTGGGCTAACCTACAGATGCTTTTTCCATTCTCATCAAATGTTGACCTCTTCCAAATTCAGCTTTACATTATTTGTTATTTGACATCATGACTTTGCCTCCCAGCCTTCAGAACACTGGGAAGAAAATGTAGTAAGAATGATATAAGAATCACTTATTGACAGAATTTGTTATGTGGGTCCCAAGCCACAGAAATGCTTCCTTTTAAGGAAAGGAAATTGAATTAAGGCTTTTGAGACTAGACGCTCCATAAGTGAACCGCAGGAGGAATAAGAATCCTTCATTAGAAAAACCTAGAAGACAATAATGTAATCCATCTCAAGATGATTTTCTCTTGCTATCTAGAGACTCTTAGGCTAAATGAGAATACATAACAACATACAACATTTTCCTATTAATTACAAAAATCTGTGCTTCACTTGACTTTCTCAATAAACTTCTATATGTGCTTCCAATTTGGGGTCATCTCCCTTCATACAGAAGGGCTGCATATTCATGCAAGAAAAAGTTCATCAAACCTGTTGATATGTGTTGATACTGATAAAGTGACATGGAAGATGTCACTTTAATTGTGACAAAATATCAGGAGAATGCAGCATAGCCATCACACCATATCCTGTACTCTAGTGGATAAATTACAAGGTTCCTTTCAGTAGATTCAAATATGGTGTCTATTGACAATATCCAAAAGGTTTCCTCTCCTCCTCCTCTCTCTTCTAGCTCAAGCATCCCATGGTTACAGGTTTCAAGTCAGTAATCCCTAAAGTCCTGTGCATTTTCATTTCTCAGAAGACTACAACTACAACCACCCCTTTTCCATCATGACTGAGACAATCCATTCCTTGAAAAAAAAAAAGAGCAAAGATACTGTAGAATCATAGACAATAATTATAAATTCCCAACCTGCTCACATAGATTCTGGCCTGTACACGGACCTCAATGCAGAAATAATTACTCTATATAATTCTGTGTGGTGACAAGCATAATGTGGTCTGATTTAAGGTCATGGCCGGTAGATACTACTGTAACACAAACACTGCAGGAGTAATGCAAAACCACAAAAAGGTAGTTAGGACTTTCTGCATATTACCATTTTTTAATTCCAAAAGTCTATTCCTGACTAATTGTCATTGCCACCTACTCTCACTTAAATCGGGGTAAAAGGAAGATAAAAAATATTTCTATGGCATCTCAACATTAATTAACAGCACTACTTAAACATGAAAGGCATCGTTCTAATTTAAATACCATCTAAGTGTATGTATTTCTTTGGAAAAACAACAACAGAAAAAACCTGCTCTGTGATTGAAAGGATTCATGTTGAACCCTCAGATGAAATGCTATCAAATTTGTGCAACATAAAGCAAAGAGGAGGGAAGGAGGGAATACAGGAGGGATATATTAACTGACTTTGATTAAGCTACTTGTTTTATTTTATGAATTAAAGTAGAAGAAATGCTAAAAACATTGAGGCAAGACTTTTTAATAGCCATATGAATGAGAACCAGTGTACTAAGTGAAAGTCTTGAACACACCATCTTATCTGGTCCCAAAAAAGCTACCTTTTCTATTACATTATTTTGATTATGTCTCTAAAGGAAAGTACAGGTACTCATTCATTAACGAACACCACCTAATTACGTTATTCAGTAGCACTCTACATTTCTAATAATTCTAATTGTCAAATTATTCTACACTAAAAATATACTAGAACATACCCAGTTTATTAATAGATTCATAGCCTTGAAATACTGCATTTTATTCAGGACATTTACAGTCAGAGTACGCATAATTTCAAGTTAGAAAAAGACGTCTGATTTTGGAAACCTCCTAAAGTAGAATAGCTACTCAAAATAGGCTGCTTACCTTACTTACGTTGCTTTAGACTGACAATATTTCAATTCAGCCTACTATTTGAATGTATACAAGGAATATCTACCACCATGGGACTTTCTGGCCCTGTCTCTTAACTCAAAATCATCTTGAATATAAATTACTATGAAATAAAAATAATGCTAGTAATTACCTGATCTTCCCTGGGGCAATATCTATCAAGACCAAGCTAAAGAGGTCTTGATAGGTCACAGGAGGCACACAAACATCCAGCAGGTGCCCACCTGCAAAATGATAGCACTAAAATAGATGGATTTCCACCCTGTGCTATGAGTCAGATCATCTTTATTCTCTTATCAGCACGTATATAAATAAATCATATTTTCTAAACATTAAGAAAAATAGCCTAAAAGTGAAAAACTAAATTGAAAACTTAGTTTAACCAAGCACTGCACAGACATACTGTAAAACAGAAAAGTCGCTGTCCCAAAGAGCCTGCACCTTCAGTTTAGGATAAAGTACCACAGGAGTAGGGGTTAAGAGAAAAAAGAAAATTAATGAAAAAACAGGCAAACAGAACTGCATGTAGTAACAAAAAAAATACTAATACTATTAAGATGAGCAATAGTCAGCTAGTTAAGGAGATCAACAATTTAAGTCCCAGTTGTTACCATAACTTCAGCAATTTCAATGAATTTGTGCTGTGGTGGAAGCATACAGGCATTGCTGTGTTTCCTCAGTTTGTCAGCGTCCTCCATCACACAAGGTACTCTGTTGCACAAACACAGAGGTGCTACTTTTACCCCTGGTATTCTAATTTTTCATTCATTCCTTGCTTGATTCTATGAGTAGACAGTCTCTCCCTCCCTGTTATATCTTTTCCCATTACCTATGAAGACCAAAACTTTTATTTGTCAAATTATCGGTCAAAATACTGTACAATGGAGAAACTGGATACCACATAAATAATGTAAGACAATATCAACATTACTGATTAAAAGTAGTACATTTATAGGCATCTGTGATTCAAAAAAGTAGTAAACTGCAAGGAAAGGCAAGTCTCCATTACCTCTTAATAGAACAAATTCTCTTTTCACAACCCACTCAAAGTTTACACAAACCAGACAATCAGATGCTTCTTTATTTCTATCAAGAATAAAAAATAAACTTTAAAAAAAAAAGTTTATTTGAAAATTCCAGGCTGTAGATAAAGACATGAAATGCATGTTTAATGACAGTTTCTTTTGATTTTCATTTAAGGAATAGAATATGTCCTTTTTCCATTATAATTTACTGCTTAATTTTCTTTTCAGTGGCCTTTAGAGCCACACTATCTGAAGAGTCAGCTTCATGAAACTGTAGAACAGATATTCTCATCTTCGGCATTTATTTCCATATGAAAGGAAACCCAGAGACACTTACAACTTATCAAAAACCCCAATTCCAAACTCTGTGAAAGTAGAAAAAATTAACCTGACATTTGCATGTATCTGAAATTGCCAGAAACGTTAATATGCCAGTGCATTTTCATGAGGAGAATAATTTTTAGCATCAAAGCTCTGGGCTTTACTGCAGTTGGGTTTTCAAAACTAGCATGCAATGCATGTGTATTTGAAAAATAAAGCAGCAGCTGATTCTATATTGGTGGCATGAATTGTTCCAAGGTAATGTCAAAGTAATACTACTCAGAAACTGAGTTTCTATGGTGCTAAAAGCTCACACTTTTAATAAAATGTAATAACCACGATATAAAACAAGCCCAATAAGTATCAGAGTACAAACCAAATAAAAATACTGTACAAAAAGTTTGATTTGGTATCGAGACTATAAGCAGTTATTATAGTTGCCTCTAAGGTCATAAGTCTTATTATTCTATCCTGAACATTGTATAGGCACTTTTATAACAATCTTTCCACACAATTCTCAAAACAAATAAAAACCTCATCAGAATAAATTTCTCATCCACCTTCTTCATCCTCCACCCAATAGCTAGACTACCTTTGACAAAAAAACCAGGCAGTGTTTTTAAGAGGAGGAATGACTGGAAAAGCTGCTCCCCCTGCTGTCATCGACACTGTCTATCTTCTTGAAAAGACTTTACACACCAAGACACAGGACCAGATAGATGTGTTGTGGGGCATCCACTGATGGGACACCCCAGAAAATACAGAGCACAGGTAACTCATAAGCAGTATTCTCCCCCAGCCCACTCCATTGGAAAAGTACTGGTAACACCCAGACCCCTATGTCAACCCCTCAGGTTTAACTTACAGGTTGCTCTTTTCTAACAAGGCAGGTTGGGTGTACTGCATGTGGAAACAGTGAACTCTAAATCATAAGATGGGAAGCTCTGGAAGGATAACAGACAGTAGATCTGAGGAAATCTGATAAATTTTCAGCAGCAAAGTGACTATAGGAGAAATAATGTTTAAGTAGAATCAGAGTATCATCTTATTTTTAGGTGCCAGCACATGTTCTGCTTTCTGGACCTCCTGTTAAATCAAAAAGCAAACTACATTAATGAAGAATTTTAAGAAACATTAAAATGTTTCCTCTAAAAGATATGGTATGTGTTTGTTCCAAACAACATTAGAGGCAATTCAACCAATTCAATCCTGGTCCAAAGAGTCAGTCTCATTTAAGGGCCTCATTCAGACAAAACATGGTTTGGAAGAGTTTCAGTCTTTAAAAGCAATCTGCGTTGTTGCCTTAAAAACAAAGCCATTAAGGAAGCTAATTTTCTAACTTTTGGATTTTTTTTTTTTTTTTGGGGGGGGGTGGGGTGTTGGTTTTTTTTGTTATTAGGACTTCTTTTCTTGAAATCCAGTTAATTAATGCTCTCCGAGAGGTAACACAAAAGAGTCTGGACTTCAGTGACCCCGCAGTAGCTTTGGCAGATTGACAGGCCTTTGTCTGATAAACTGAGTTTAGGTTATTCTCAACAAAGTTAAGAGTTACAAATATCTTACTTCTTTAATGTAACCCCAGGGCCCAAGTTTTGTCACAGTCTGCATGCACACACAAACTAGCAACTGATGGGGATTGAGACTCTCACATACTGTGACTAGACACATTTGGGCCAGTTGCTTTTTTGGTTTTGGGTTGTTTGGTGGGTTAAAAAAAAACAAACCCACAGAAAAAAAATAAACCAATATGCTTTCTCTTGAAAAAAAAAGAAGTTCCATCAAATACTGAAATGAAAATTTTCTACAGAAAACCTGCCAAAAATCATTGGAGAGATTCCCACTGTTACCTAGAGGTCTGAGTAAATTATACCTTTAGAGTATAACTGTGAAGTATTGTAATGTAAATCCAAGCACAGCCTTAACCATGAGATTGCCAGGAATACTACACTTCTTTTAAAAATTCATATGCAGCTACTGATTTGATTTTGAGAAGTATGATGTTAAAAACCCTCATGGCACATGCCTGGAGCACCTATAAGGATGCATTTGCAGATACAGTACCAAGATAGTCACAAAGGATCTTGCAAATATAACAAATGGTACCTGCCCCTTCAATCACCACCTATGTTATTAAATGGTAAAAATCTTACACAGCACTAAAACCACACAGAGAAATTTTCAAATCTAAAAAAGGGGGGGGGAGAGGGTTACCATAAGGAACTAGCAACACTTTATTCTTTTTCTTTACTAGAACCCTCATGATTCAAGTGATGTACACCTAGGAATATGGCATCCACAGCATTCCCAAATATATGCTGCAATAAGTAAGGAAGAAGAAAAATGGGGTTCAGCCTTCTGAAAATACATTAACAACCAATATCTCACAGAATTACAGAATATGCTGAGTTGGAAGGGGCCCACAAGAATCATCGGGTCCAGCTCCTCCAGGGACACAGGACCATCCCCAAGAGTCACACCATGTGCCAAGAGCATTGTCCAAATGCTTCTTGAACTCTGTCAGGCTTGCTGCTGTGACCACTTCCCTGGGGAGCCTGCTCCAGTGCCCAACCACCCTCTGGGTGAAGAACCCTTTCCTGATATCCAGCCTAAACCTCCCCTGACACAACTTCAGGCCATTCCCTCAGGTCCTCTCAATGATCACCACAGAAAAGAGATCAGTGTCTGCCTCTCCTTTTCCCCTCACAAGGATCTCATGATAGGAAGAAACAAGTGCTTTTTGAAAATATTAAATAGCAGCAGTGGATTTATTTTCCCCCTTAATGAGGCTTCAGTTGTTGCTTTATTACCAAAAATCCTCCTAAGAGAAAATAATAAAGATACAAAAGCAAAAAGCATCATATAATACACATGTGCTGACTACCACACAGGAGAGTCTTTGGTTTCCCTATGCAGCTGTCAGAGCAATCAATTTCAGTCACAGAAAACTCTTTTACAGAGGAGGAAAATAAAAATTAAGACCAGCACCCCTTAAAAATATGTTGCATGGTTTCCCTTTTATCTCCTTTGAGATTCTATTGTTACCCAGGCAAGCAGCACAGCCAGAGCTGAAAATTTAACAGTTTAAAATCTGTGACTCAACTTACCTTGGTAATAAATTAATTCCTGGAACACACAACTTGGAGTCTGTTATGCCAGCTGTTCTACATTAGCAGAATGACAACTCCTCCTTTCTTTCTAGCTGTGACATATCCAGATAACACAAGATTTTTGACAGATCAAATTTGGATTGGCCACGATTTTTAGATACATGTTATGAAGGAATGACTCGTTTTGCTTTAACCATTTCATGGAAACATACAGATAAGTAAAGGGCAAGAAAAAGACTAACTACTGGTAAAGGTATTTTGCATCTCTTTTACTGATTAATAGTTTGTTTATGGGAATGCTAACCAAAAGTGAACAAAAACTCCAGGGGAGAGGAGAGGGGAGCAAAGCAGACGTGCACTATTTCTACTTATGATGGACTAAACTGAACTCTGAGATCTCCATAATCACTCTTTGGCACTTTTGATTTACAGATCCACTTAGGAATCTGGCTCTTGGGATCATTTTTGTTTATAATGCTTACATACCATTTTAGCTCATTACTGTTGCGCATGGGATAGCAAGGAATATTGAACTCCTTTTCCGCAAGAGATGCAAATTAAATCTTGATGTAATGTTAATGCCTAACAGACAGCTATGGGTCATGAGTGTTTCTTTCACGCATAATTTTATTAATGTTTTTGTATGTGTGTCAATTCTGAAAATCAGCTTGCATTACTGGTGCATTTTTAAAAAACAGAGCTCCTCCGGATTTTGAGCCAGAAGTCTCATTTTACAGCAGGACTGGTGCTACTCCAGAGCAAATTGTAACCAGCTCCATCTGCTTTCAAAAAAGAACACAATCCCAGTTGTCTACACTCACAAAGGAAGTGATTAGGAAAATCCTGTAATTTTCTTCTATTATTTCTATCTTCCACTTCTCTGACTGATCCATTTGGTTCTCTTGAAATTACTTCTTTATGTGACCATTTGGAAATACGTAAAGAAGTGGCATTGCAAGAAGTAGCCATGTTGCAGTAGACAACGACAAGAAAGTGCCATCTACTTTAGCTATCACCTAAATGGAACTAATTAAGCAAGTATTCCCCTATATAATGCACAGCCAAACAGGTGGCTGTATTCCTGAGAGCATATTTAGGAAATTAGGATAAAAAAAGAGATACAATGCAGTAACAGCTAAGGCATGTTAAGTATCTTGGTGAGCATGACAAAGAAAAAGCCTGTGTATTCTTTCTTTTCTGTAGACAAACTTCTCCCTCCTCTCTCACATATATTTCTAAATGACATGTGTTTTTGTGTAAGAGATCACATTCTACCAAGAAAAAGACACATTCATCTCTTAGGGATTAAATACAAGAGTGAAATCAAGGGATATTACAAGCAAACTGTAAGATCTTTAAACCAGACAGTCTTTTTTTACTGTACTCCTACAGCAGCAGCAGAACTGTATCCTGATTCATGACTGAGACTCCACAATGCAAATAACCAGGAGTGCAGCATATTTATTTTAAACACTAGGTAAACATATTTGACCTTCAATCTGAAGATCTTATATGATAAATGATTCAGAGGATCTTTTAATTTTACAGATGAATAAAACTGAGCTTAAGCAACTTCCCTGAGGGTACAAAGAAAATTGACAAAGCTAGAAAAGAAACAGACCTTCAGTCTTTTGCCTAAACCTTAACATCCTTCCTAAAAGTGATACCACAGCAACTATCATACAGCAATAGGAATATTCATATTATTAATAATCTACTATATAACACAGATAAAAATGATGTTTCACAAAGCTGTAACTGTGCCACTCTAAATATAGAGTGTGTTCAGGCAAACTAAATTACCGCCTTCCAGAACCGTGACTTAATATTGATCTGCTACCTTGTATTAGTTTTGTGTGGCCAGATTTTGGTAGAGGGGAGCAGCAGGTCTACAGGGGTAACTTCTGTGAGAAGCTTCCAGAATCTTCTCCCATGTCCAAGAGACCCCCTGGCCAAGGCCGAGCACATCAGAAAGGGAGGTAACACCTCTGGGATAACATACTTAAGAAGGGAGAAAAATGTTATTCCATAGGAGTGAGAATATGCAAGAGGAACAATTGCAGACACCAAGGTCAGTGAAGGAAGAGGGCAGGATGTGCTCCAGGTGCCTGAGCTGAGATTCCCCTACAGATCATGGGCAAACCATGGTGGAGCAGCTGTGCCCCTGCAGCCACGGAGGTTAGCAGGGGTGCAGAGATCCATCTGCAGCCTGTGGAGAAGAGGCACACTGGAGTAGGTGGATGCCTGAAAGAAGGCTGTGATCGCACAAGGAAGCCCACGGCGGAGCAGGGTACTAGCAGAGACCTGGGGGTTCTTGGAGAGAGGAGCCCACGCTGGAGCAGGTTTCTGGTAGAACTTGTGACATGGTGGTGGATCTGGCTGAAGCAGCTGTGTCTGAAGGACTGCACTCTGTAAAACGGAACCCATCATGTTGGAACAGTTCATGAAAAACTGTTCCCCATGGGATAGACTTACATTGGAGAAGTTCACGGAGGACTGTCTGCCATGGGTGTGTCTTGGGGTGACTTTATGATGTGTATCCCATATCACTGCCCTATGCCCAGACATTAATTCTTGTGCCTTTCTATGCCTCTAAACTGAGCCTGAGAGGGGGAAGGAAAAACTGAGCAAAACTTTTTCAAAGCAGTTTGCAGCTTGTTCAAGGTCACACAGAGATAGAGACTTTTTTTTCCAGCTGCGGCAGGGGAGCGAGGAAGCACCCGGCTTGCAGGTTTTTTTTTTTGCCAGTCAGCTTTTGGCCAGTTGTTTCATTTTCTTTTTCTCCAGAGAGAGACTGAGAGTTGAACTTTTTTCCTTCCCTGAAATTTCAGATTTTCTCCCTTTTCTACTGGACTGCTTCAGTATCAGAGCACATCAGGAGGACTTTCCACTGAGCACAGAGGGCCTGGCCCTGGCCCAAGCCCCAGCTCCAAGGAGACCAAAGGACGACTCAAACACTTTCCCAGGTTTTTTTCTTCACAGCAAAAGATTTTATTATTTAGCATTATTTTCCTTTTCCTGTGTGTTTGCTAAATAAATAGTTTTTATCTCCTTCGCTTTCCTTCGAGGAAAATTTATTTTTCCTGAACCTGGTGGGGGAGGGGTGGTGACGTGACTTCTCTCAGAGAATATATCTCTAAATTTGACCAAACCAGAACAGGGTGGGACTCCATGCTGGAGCAGGGAAAGGACTCCTCTTCCAGAGCAGTGGGAGAAACATTTGATGAACTGACCATAACCCCCATTCCCTTCTCCCTGCGCCACTTGGGGGAAGCAGTTGAGCTGGGAAGGCAGGAGGGGTGGCAGGAAGGTGTTTTTAAGATTTATTTTACTTCTCATTATCCTACTCTGATTTTGACTGGTAATAAATTCAACTAACTTTCCCAAGCTGAGTTTGTTTTGCCTGTGACAGTAATTGATGAGTGACCTCTCCCTGTCTTTAACTCATTAGCCTTTTGCTGCATTTTTTCTCCTGTCCATTTGCAGAGGAGAGTGATAGAGCAGCTTTGGTGGGTACCTGGCATCCAACCAGGGTCAACCCACCACATACCTTCACAACATCAAAAATTACAGGAGTCTAAAGTAGTTTCTGTTCAAGAAGTCAACATATTTAAAATAAAAATAATTTTAAAAGGGTGTCGCAATCAAGAAGTCATTATATATCTCAGTCACTGCACATCAAGAAATGTCTTCAAGACAGTAGAGCATATTTTGCAATAACCATAGGTAAAAACTGGTTTTAGATGGTGCTTACCAATGGGGGCCACATTAATTACTGTTTTATGGGTACTTGTTAGTGTTCTAGAGGTTATAATGCAAAACCACTTACGTGTTTGTGCATTGTGGTTCCCTTTGTTTCTCATTTACAATGCCAACAATAAATCCAAAGTCACCTGACCTCTGCAATCAAGCCAAAAATAGCACCTGCTGAAAATTATCCCTTTCAAATTACACATTATGGACACAGTGTTTACATCAGGCAATTTAGAACAATAACAAAAAAATATTTTTGGCAGCTTCCCCCCAGTCCTCTTTTATTGGTACAGTGCCTCCACCATACTCACTAATAACTACTCCCTGTCATGGATTACCATACAGCTTACTAGTGGCATTAATTCAGGGATTCAGACAAAGGAGGAGCTTTAATGCACATCAGTCAGATGACATGGGGATCAGCAGTATTTTAAGGCTGCACCTCACACATCAAGGGCTAAGACGGCCACATTTCTGACTGAGATAGAGAACACTGATAGGCTCTATCAGAGGAAGCAAGTAAATACACAAATTTCTCACCACCACCACACAAAAAATTCCAGTTAAAAAGAAAATATTAAATCATATAATTACTACTACTATTGTTTTAAAAAACTCAAGAGACCCAGGAACAAAATTGTGATTCCTGTCCTAAGCACTGCACAGATGTGCACACAGATTCACAGTGTGGCAAAGACCTTGCACTAAGGACAGTATTTTCCAGAAAAAACAAGAAACAAATGGATTACGGAGAAAGAAAAACATTCTCACATTCAATTACACTAGAGATTTTCCTATGCATTGCTGTCCGTATTACAAGTTTATATAGAAGCACTCACTCAAAATACTTGTACACACAAATATCCATGCAGGTATGCATGCTCATGCATGCATATTCACATACACAGTTCCCTGCATGTTTTTATATGCACGTATACTGAAAAAAGTGGTAAGCTGAGGTAATTTGAGGAGAAGGAAAATGAAAACAAAACAGATAGAGGGCAACAAGTATGCAGCAAGGATAAAGGGAACATGACAAGTAATGAGAATACTCCTGACAGAGAAAGGAGAAAACAACAGTAACAACAAAAGGAAAGGAAAAGCAGGCAAAAGAAATAATACCAAAAGCCCAACTAATAAAGACAGCCTGCTGATTTGTATTTCAACTACAGGTTTATTTTTCCATCAAAAATGATAAATGTTAAACTGGTACAACAGCTGTTTTGCTACAAACTTTTGCTATATCCCTGTATTCCAGGAGCTGTCCCTCAGCCTGGAACGGGCTGTTCCTCACCCATTCAGTCACTTAGGAAAAAGTGCCACTAAGAAACATTTCTGTGCCCAATACTGAGAATTCTAAAAGACATCAAGGACTTCTAATATCAAAAAAGTATAGGGATTTTGCATACACCAGTGCCTACTGAGATACAATTTTATTACAATTTAACACGTTACAAAAAGAATATTCTAAGGCTTACTTAACTAACTGTAGAGTATCTTGAAGTAAATAAAAAAACCACAATCAAAAAGCCAACAGAAAAAACTACAACAAAAAATACAAAACATAGATGTGAAATAGAGGAAATATTGGTATTAAACTCAGTAGCTCTATCAGATTTTTATTCTCTTCTAGCAGAGGAGCTTTTCTCATTTACCTGCCGGAAACACACAGCATAACTATGTTACTTTGTATGCATGCATATACTTACATCTAAACCAAAATGGATGTGTATGTGCTTGCCAGTAACCAGCTGTGAAAGAAAGGAAGAAAATGATAACCATTTCCAGAGTACTTCCCTGCCTTTGCATTCTTTTGTACTTGAGCACTGGAGAAAAGCCAACATCAGCACCTAGCCATCAAAAAAGATAAAAATGAAGCATCTTCCCAGCAGTATTCTTTTATTGGAGCACAGCATAAATGCACCCTGGCACTTTAGGTTACGGTGTAGCAAAGCATAGTCTTCCATTCTGGTACAATACCCAGACTCCAGAGATTCATATTTGAGGGCTGTGTACAGTAGAAAATTAACATGACAAACTAATGCAACCTTCACAATATACCTTGTCC
Organism: Corvus cornix cornix; assembly: GCF_000738735.6. NCBI lineage: Eukaryota > Metazoa > Chordata > Aves > Passeriformes > Corvidae > Corvus > Corvus cornix. The sequence continues at coordinate 37,694,320 of NC_047057.1, read as the reverse complement.
CTAATTCTACAGGTTTTGAGGTTTGGGAAGGTTTTCACATGTATTTCCTTTAGCAAGGATGCAAAAATCCTAGGAAAAAATCTCATTTGTAGAAGCTAGGCTTCAAATTTTCTGTGCATCATTTCTGCATTCATACAACCCTTTCTCACTTTCCCAATTCAGAGTGTGCATTTACATATCGTATCTAAAAAAACAAGAACTAGTTTAATTTGAGACTACTAATTGTTGCTGGCAATCACTCAATTTTCCACCAGATAATTTTATTCAGAAGCTAAAAGCCACAGTACCAGGCAAGGTTGTCCTGTCATATATTGCTTTAGGCTAGGCCTATCTAAAATGAGTTTAAAAGGTTATTAACTCTGCTCTACAAGCAGACACACAATGCAGTTTCACAAGAAACTTCTTGCTTTAATGTTTATAAAATGCAATCTTAAAGAGGTCTTTATATCCCTCCCACAAAGGCACACTGCAGTACAGCCCCTCACTTATTTGCTTCTGATACAGTAGCAGCAGATGCTTCTCCTTCCAATTTCAAAAATTAGCCTTCCAGGGGAATTAGAGAAGCAAATAGTAGGACTTCCTTGCGTGACATACAGATTCAACACGTATAATGCTTTACTTGTACTGCCAGACTGCAGAGATAATTAGGAAGCTGCAGAGTCCTTGACCTGAATTTAGGATCCAGTTAAATCTCAAGGTAACATTACAGAGTGATTTCAAGAAACTAGCTCAATGCAAATGTGGTAAAAATAACAACAACAGGTTTCCCCAAATACTTCCTAAACACAGCATTTCTTTTCACTTGAAGTAGAAAAATTATCAAAGTGAAAAAAAAAGCTTTATTTGCATCCATGTCAACATTGCTCTAGTGATTTTTCTGTCTTTCAGAGATTCAAATCTAGTCCAGAACTGGAATAAGCAGAAGGTTCAAGTGATTTTTACTTACTTCTTCCAACATTTTGGGAGGAAATCTGGCCATTTTTTATTAATCTTTATTGTATGAAGCCTGTTCAACATAGTGAAGAATCCCATAGGAAGTGCAAGTTCAAGAGAAGGGGAACAAGAAAATAGGCATTTCCTCTAAATGTGTGGTTTGATACACGATAATCGATAAAATTTAGGAAAATATTTTCAAAATCAGCAAGAAGGATAGCTGAATGCTAATGCACTTATTTTGGAAACTATCACGAAGATGAGATTTCAAACGGCAGAAACCTCAAAGCACCTTTTGAAGGTATGATCTTCATGAAGTTGGCTGATAAAATTCCTGAGACAATGTCACAGTGCAGGAGAAGGGATCAGCTAGAAGGCCAGGTTCAGATTCTCCACTATATAGTGTTGTATGCAACTGCTTCTCAAGCTTGTGCTCCTTCTTAAAAGATGAAAGATAGGACAAGGTTGCAGATTAGTTCAGCATTTCATCCTTGAAGTACGTAAGATTTTCCAAGATGATGATTTCAGGACAAAAGCAGATAAACAAATATTATTCAGAACACTTTGAAAGATAAAAATGCTAAGAGCAGGAAAATACTAAATAACAATGACAGTGATTTCCTTGCTTTGCAATGCCACTGTAGAGAGACGACAAAAAAAGAAAGCTTCATTTACTTGCTTAGCTATTTATTATCATTTAAAATGTTCTTTGTACTGAAGCTAATAAGAGCTTTGTTTTAAAAAAGGCAATCAAAAAACAGGATTTATAGTATAAAGTCCTTTAGTCTTTTATTTTCTTTTATACTTGACATATTTAAACTGTGCAAGTAGTTGGTAACCTTCAAGGAATTCTAGAGAACCTTGTATAATCATGAGATACTATTTCCATCAGTTTCACTGTTTTCTGCTTCTTAGCCATTGTATCTTATTCCAAAACAGAGAAGACCATTTGAGACAGGACACTTAAATCTACCTTTGCAATGTAACTGGTAGAAATTGAAAACTATGCCTTTAGCACCGAGTGAAGACCAAGACCAGTCAGTCTGTTTGTTTGTTCAGTGGGGAGAGAAGTAACCAACCCAAATGAGACACCACCACCTTCTCTCACTCGACTCTGTAGTGCACATCCCAAGCCATGCTGTATACATACATATAGAATAGCACTCATTTCAGCTATCTGATTACACAAAAATCTGCCAGCAGTAACAGCTGCAAAGCAGCTGATCTCCTTCCAACCAGGCAGTGATGACACCCTGTACAATTTTTACTTAGTATTCCTGGATAAAACCAAGTTTTATTCAGTTATCAGGCACACATTGATAGCAGCAACTATAAGATAAAACTGATAGTGATTGGGAAGGAAAGCAACCATCTACAAAACAGAGGCATACTAACAAAATATAAAAAAACCAGCCAGCCAGTATCATTTTAAGAAAAGAATTAATTTAATCAGTATTTAAATTTTTAGCTGTTTTGGTGCAGCACTGGGACAAAATTCTTCCCTTTAATCAAGTCTTTCTTGCAAATAGTGGTTTGGGGAAGGCAATGAAAAAGTATAAAAGAGAAATATGTACTATCTCATTTACATTGTGATTCTCCAAAAGGAAGAAAAAGCCCTGTTAATATGCAGCAGAGGACATGACTTTATTTTATACATTATTAAATATGGGATTCATATTTCATAAAATGATATTTAACTCCATTTATTAAGACTGTGTGTTGTTTTTTTGGTTTTTTAAAATTTGAACTTCCCTAGCAGTGTGCACAGAACAATTTCAGAAAGTGAGAAGAGTCAGGTGGTGGGGCCCCAGGGAGGTTTGATAGGCAGGGAGATAACTCAAGTCTTTCTAGCAAAACTTTTGAAACAGAAAACACATGGAGTATGGAGGGAGAAAGCTTAAGGAAAGGAATGGCAGAGGTAATGTATGGCAAGTTGATATAAAAAAGCAACTGTAGTTTTATCCCTACAGTCCATTTCTTCTTATCAGCTGTGTTGGCTCTTCTTATCTGTGCCTAATTCTAGGGCATCGAAGAAATAAAGCAAAAAAGGAACAAATATCTTCCCTCAGCCCTGATGACCCCTCACCATTCCCTTGCTGCACTATTTTTGATTAAAACACTTAATATATATCCTAATAAAAACCCCACAAAATCCCTGCCAGTTGTTGTGCAATACGGGATAAGAGTGAACATTGAGCTTAGTGAATCACTGATTCTTCAGCAGATCTGCAGACCTCCAGCTGTTTGCAAAGCATCTCCTGACAGACACAGAGGAGCAGATGGACAAGAGCTGCACAGAATATACATGTATATGTATATATGTGTAGGAGGGGCTGGAGTGCATGAAGGGAGAGAAAGCTCAGAGCAGCCTCGGAGAGAAATAGAAACAAAATGGGAGAAATCAACCTTCTCGTTCACATAAAAAGCAACATCATTCAGATCCCAGGTCCTCAAATGAAAATGCACTATTAAACAAGAATAGCAACAACTCTGGCCTGCGCAAGATGTCATGTCATTATTTTTCAAAACACTTGTTGGATGACTACAGATTTAGTCATAAAAATTAGAACTGAAGTGTGAAAATGGGGAGCACAGACACAGCAGTAGAAGAGTGTTCAGGAGAACAAATTATGCTTCTGGACCCACTGCCTCGTGAGGACAACATCTGATTTTCCTGAAATGTTGTCTCGTGCACTGAATATTGACTAGGACAAAGGAGACAGGGGATGGAGGAACAGTGTGGTGCACATGCTGATTATTCCTGTTATATCTGTCCCTTCTATACCCTCTCTCTTGATTTGTTTTTTTTAAAGGATTGCATATCAAGACCGCCTGGTGCTTTTGACAGTAAACTATTATTTTATCCTATCAAGCAAAATCTGACTGATTCTTGGACTTTTAATTAAACTCCAAATGGCTACCAGAGAGATCAGCAAAACATCTAACACTAGACAAAGCTTGTTTGGTTATTTCTGCTAATTAATTATATTTAATTATTGCTCAGTAACAGAGCCTTGGTGATTATTTGAAAGTGCCTCCGAATAAAGTGGCTCATCTGCCTACCAAAAGAAAGACAAGAAAACAACGTCATTTGTTCTGAAAACAACAGAGATTCTTATACTTTCTCATATTTAGCTTTCTCATATATATCTTTGCAGAGGAGGTGGTGCAGTGCTAAAAACTACCCTCCATTTTCATTTGGTTTGGATCCATATCTAAACAGAAGGATCAAGGCCTTCTGTCAAAAGAGTTTAAAAGAAATGTGATGAAAAACTATCCCTGTGCCCATAGCAAGAATTCTGGGTGTGCAGAATTCCAAGACATGGATAAAATGTGTCAGCAAAGGCACAAAGTCTCCTACTGTGGAAACAAGAAATTCTGCAACAATATCATTCCTATTGTATTCTGCATAATAGATTTCAAATCCAGGCACACATCTTTTAGTATGTGTCAGGACAGGGACTCAGAGGGCTTGTCTGAAACACCCTAGACATTGTGGAACAGAAAGCAGTAAATTAGTTGGCAGACAAAGCAGATATGCCAAACCTTTAAGGCACAGAGTATTACTGTTACTGGGAAGCATTTTGTACATTCTTATAATTCTGAAACAGTTTTACAGCTTTATGCATGATCAAGTACATAAATGATCTTTGAGGATACAGCAACCTGTGTTGTTTACTTGTGTGCTGCCTCGCAGACATCCGCACGCCCACAGTGAACCACCGTCAGGCTCCCACCCCCAGCCGCCAGACTTCAGCAGGGCCACAGCTGCAGCATCATTCTAAGGCTTGGCTTTGCCTGTCTGCAGCAAGCAGGTGTTTTTTGAAGATACAATATAACCTGGATAGTCTGTCAAAGAAATGGCCACAATGGGACTTTCTTGTAGGGAAAACATTAAAATTAAATAACTGGAGTAGTCAGGAAATTCTGAATATGCATTTCGCAGATTGGCTAGCATAAACCATGTATGTGGCAGATCACAAATTGCAATGTTGATTTTGAAAACAGAAGAACCCTTCTGAATGGTGAAATGCAGATAGAAAAGACAGCCTCTTTCAGGTTTTAAAATGGTTGTTTGCAACAAGTTGTCTAGAGAAATCTGTTATTCAAAAGGCTAGTTGGTGGCTCTCTCTGCGATGTGCTAAAATCATGAACTTGCACACCATACTGTAAACAGCAATATATAGATCTGCTACTTATTGACATTTCTGTCCTAAAGCCTTTAGCTTTATCATACTTATTTAATAAGAAATCACAGTACACTGTGGAAAGGGCAAACAGATGCTGAAGCACAGCATTTAACCTGAAATCTCTACATGGATGAAGCTGCATGGCTGGCACACCAAGCCTGGAGGAAAAAAGGCATCTTTTGGATGGAGATACCATGGACACATAGCCCTTGGGCAGATAAAAATGATGGACGTCCCAGAACTACCTGTTCCAGCTCATTCCCAGTTTCCTGAGGCTTTGCATCCAGATAGAAGAATTTGTAGAAGGAAGGCCTATGCCTGTTTTCTGTAAGAGGTCAAATTAATTACAATGGTCTTTCTAAAACCTTTTTCCTTCTCTGCACTAGTAGCCTGCCTCCCTCCTTTTCCCAACACTTCAGCCACAAAACTCAGACTACTGCTTCCACATGGCTACCAAAAGCTCACACTTCATGACTAAGCTACATCTTAGACTGTGAGCATCAGCCCAGCAACACCTGCCAGTCCCACAAACATAAGCAGGCTATTGCAGAAATCAATAAAAATGTCATTGCATCCTGAAGCTACAGGAAGGATAAGGAACTTGACAGTTCTGCAGCCACAAGAGAAGTATGCACCTAGTTAAAATGCAGGTGACAGCATTTGATGGGTTTTGAGCCAAGGAGTATATTTGAGTATCATACACACTAGTAATATGAAAAATGATTTAAATATAGTTGTTCAGACACAAATCCAGACCACAGAAAAATAACCCTATGCTATTATATATATAGCATAGCTATAAAATTATTAGACAAGTTACATCCCAAAGCACAGTCTGCATTTCTAAAACTACCTGAGAAGTCTTATATGGAGCTTTTTTTCTCAATTTGACTTTTTTCCTAAATTGCTCATGCAGAAAACAGTAACAATATATTCTACAGTTACACAACAGTTGAGTCTTTCAAGAATACAATATTTTTTTATTTATTGAAAGGACATAAGGCATCCAAGAAATTCAGCTTGACTCTTGCCTAGTTTGATCCAGGTAGTGGGCAACTACAGGACCCATGGCAGCCAGTAAGTCAGATAATATTTCCTAAAGTGATCTGTTTATTTAAAATTTTGCTTTAGAGACAATGCAGCAAAAAGAGCCAAATAGCTACTACTTCTTATGTTTCACTTCTTATGTTTCACCACCACCTTTAAACCCTTTTTTTTTTTTTTTTTTAATATTAGCCTTCTATAATGATATTAGCATACGAATGATATTCAATTGCTAGTAAAGATCCCTGAAGGAAATGAAAACTAACAAGTCTTCTGTTTATTATCATCACATTTACTTCTTCAGCATCAACCACAGCACAAAAGCAGAGTCTCTTAGCAGCTGCAGAGCCTTTGGTGGTCATTGCATAGTTCTACCAATGGATAAAATATCTACAGACTAGCTCAAAGAAAAGATTTGACCTTGAGGTACAACAGATCCTCTTTGAAACAAACCTTCTCCTCCTAAGCAATCCAAAGAGTTCGTGTCTAGGAGTGAATCTGCAGGCATTAGACATGATGGGAAAAAAATTCTTTTAAAACAAGAGGGGGATTGGAGGAAAAGGGGACTCGAGCATACTTGGTTCCAGGTCACAAAATAATGGTTCAGAAAACAGTTCACCAGACAGTGAGATTAATGTAACATTTCTCAGCTTTTCTTTTGTGCCACAGAAGGGTGGGAATTATAAAGTGGAGAAAGTCCCATGCTGTAAACTAATAATCTTTTATCATATACCTCTCCCTCTTCTCCATTACACGAAAAATGCTCAAAGGCTGAATATGTTTTCTGCAATAATTTCATCGTGTGTTAGCATAGTATATTTCCTACAAGTCTCTGCACTTTAGAGGGTTATTGGCTATGACTTAATGACTTAGATTAACACATACAAATCTCAGAGACACTAAAACCAAGTATTTGATTTTATAGGATTTAAAATTGTTTTATGTTGTCCATAAACTATACCAGTTTCTACTTTTTCCCAAATAAGATCAAAATTATTTAAAACATTAGACAGAAACATTCATACCAAAAATTAAAAAAAAAAAAAAGGTGACCCAAGCCAAAAGCATTTATTATAAGTCTGTGTAATAATGAAGCAGATAACCTGCACTTCAATACATTATTTGGACAGTCCCACTGAACCTATGCAATAACTCTAAGAGGCCAGTAAATCTCACTTTAAGGCATTGTATGAAGCACACCACAGCCTCAGATGGTACATTGGAATACATTCTCTCTGCTGGCTCCCAATCAGTGCAGGCCTTACCTTAGAACCCAGGCAATAAGAATATTAGAGTGTTTTGAACTTTTAATAAACTAGATATTAAGAAAACCCACAAAACTAAGCAAACAAAACGTTTTTTCAGGAAAAATCCATTAATGTAATACCAAAAGACCAATAAAACACGGGTCTTTCTATCATCCCCCAAAGAAATTAAGGCATCAAATTGAGGTTCATGAAATAGGCACTGGAAATATTTCTAGACCATAGTATGAGTAAGTAAAGGACATGAATACAGAAGGTTAAATTTTTAGGATAGTCTGTTGCAGAAGCAGGATTTCTGAAAGAACTTCCCATACCATGGAAGCATGAATTTACATGCTTAAACTGCCTTAGATACTGAAGGATAAAAATTGAACAAAAATACATTATCCAGAACTACTCATAGAACAGAATGAGAAGGGTATCTACCCACACGTGCATAGTAAAAAACAATGATCTCACACTGTCTTAGGCTGATGTCAGATTTTTGCTTCAGATCAGCAGGTCAGCAAGTACAGGTTTTGACAGACAGTTTGCTAGAAAAATTCAGAGAGTTTTCTGTACTGCAATATTGTGTCAGCGTAGAGTCTACTCTATCCTCAAAAGCATATTCATTTCCAGTTTCCTAGAAGTCATCAACAAGTTTGCAAGTCATTCAAATATAATTAAGTATAATTAAAACCAATCTTACCTTCTTTTGATCTTCTAGTTTATGACTTACTGGATTCCTTCCATGTTTGCTCATCTCTGAAGATAAATCCATCACATTCACTCCTTGCCCTTCAAAATGAAATCGGTTCAGCAATGCAGCAAACTAATCCAAAAAACAGGGGCTACAAACACAGAAACATGGTGCTTTTTTCCATCACACACCATCTCTGAACATCAATGACTTGGAGAAATGAATAAGAAATGCATTGATTGAGCTGAGGAAAACTTTGCAGTTCACTCTTGAGACTTTCCAAATCACCATAGCGTTTTAAAGAGCTGATGCTTAAGAAGAGAAATAGTCATCTACCACTTTTAACTCCAACTGCTATCTGTATCTTTCTTCACAGGTTTCCATTTTACAGGAGGTTACATCCTGACTGTAGACCTGTTGAGATAAAAAAAAAAAAAAATCATCAAGATTGATTTACGTTTTCTGTCACACTGTAACTGATTGATTATCTGTCTTCATTAGGGGGGTGTGAGTGTGGATTTTGCATGGTTTTTGTCTTGGTGGTTTTGTTTTGGGGTGTTTTTTTCTTTTGTTTAGTTTTGGTTTGGGTTTGTGGTTTTGTTTGTTTTTGTTGTATTTTTGTTTGTTTGTTTTTGTTAAGTGATACTGGAGTTTCATTTAGTACTTGGCAGGATGAAATAATATATGATCCCATTCATTCCCCTCTACATCACTGTGGGCATAGAGTATTCAACTCAGAACAGCTAGTGAATTCCAGGTATCAATGTAAAGGAAAAAATATAGGAAAGAGAAAAGCAAAGACTATTTGTCTAAAATACTGAAAATACTAAATAAAAAATGGACCAAAAAAATCCTCCTTAAAATACCTCATCCCACCCCTAAGCTTTCTCATTGTGATCCAGTTACAAATAGGAGAAAGACACAAGGGCGAGATAGACACGAGACAAAATCAAGAGATCAATATTGATACAAAGAAGCACTGATAGCACAGTGCCCTATGAGATACAATTTCTTCCCCAGACTGAGTGTTCCAACAAGAAACAAAATTGTAGTTATTCTCAACACTACAATGTGAAGCACCTATTCTTACCTATTTTCATCTTCATATACAATTGAACATGATAGCAATACAGGACTAATCAAGCAACAGGGACAAGTCCTTTCCAAAAATAACTAAACAGAAGATGCATTCGCCTTGGAAAATCGCAGGAATATAAACAATTGTACACTAAGATGCTATATGAGAGAACACATACCCAGATAGCTTGTTACCCAAACACAACTTTAGCCTGGTACATCTTACCAGCATATAATGAATTTTGCTTGCTATTCTAATTTTTGAGAATCACCTCCTTCTGCAGCTATGCAGTGTATTATAAACATGCTCACCAAAGTAAACTCAGATGCTTAGAGAGCGTTTTTCTATTCATTATTAGGGCATCCTGGGAAAGTCAGTGAAATAAAAAACAAGACTAAGGCATTAACTGCCCATAAAATAGGAAGCAGTCATTAAAACTATGCTGTTAAAATCTTCCATAAATTTAGGATTTTATTGGATTAAGAAGCAGATCAGATTCAATAGTATGCTATAACCTTCCCAAGCACACCTAGCTTTTCTCACTGTTTCCACAGAATCTGATGCACAGCAGGACAGAGCCAGATATCACTCTCAGGTGCAGCCTATTCCCACCCCACCTGTGATTTCCCCCATTTGACAGTTTCCCAGATCCACAGAATGCACAAAACCATAATGCCAGGATGCAGGAAGATGAAACATGAGATACCGCTGGCAGGGATCAACATCTGGATTTATGCTTATAACAATTACATAGCCAAGATAAGTCAAAACCAAGCTGCTTAAACCCAGCAGTTCCTCTGATTTTTCTCTGGTTCATTTCGTGGTCAGACATGTGAATTTTATTACTTTCCATGCCTGGCAATTAAGCTATGCTAGGCAATTAAGCTATTCTGTGAAACTGCATGGTGTTTTCAAGCCAAAGTTGGACAGAATGCAAATAATTTTGTTTGGGCTGCCCTCATTACTTTTAACACGCAAAGCACAGGGTGGCAACTCTTGCTTGTTCCATTCAGCACACTGTTCCATGGTCTTCAGCCTTTTCAACATAAACAGGTAATTAAATGCTCTTGGCTGGTAATTTTTTTTTTTTTTTTTTTTTTTTACAGTGGCATCCAATTCATTATTTACCATTTTACACTGGTATTTAACATACACACAAATCGCAGAATAAAACATCCAGAGTCCTAGACAGCATGATGATCACACACTAAATAATAGATTTTTACTAGGTCACCTAGAAATATAAAAGTCAAGATGATTTAGAGCTTTTTTACTATTTTATTCTCTTAACAGACACAAAAAAGTCATTCAATAACAATTTCTAATAATTTACAGACACTTAGAGTAAAATAGTCTTCCAGATGCATTTAACAGTGCAAACACAGGCCTAAAGGAAGTGGAACAAGCTATCCAAGTCAGGAACATCCTTAGACTTTCTTGCTAAACAACACAATGAGGAAAATACTATGTTGAAATATTTGTGATGATGGGGGGAGGTTAGTGACTTCCTCCTCTAAAGAAACTACAGAAAGCATTCAAGATGATGAAACTTCTGGTTTAAGTACCTCAAATACTTGCCTTAAATTCAGGTGGACTTAAGTCAGGTGAAATATGCCTGAAATAACTTTTTACTTCACTGTAAGCTACAGGTTACTGAGAGACTAGTAGGGAAAACCACCAGAATATATTCTGAGAATCATCCTCTCTATACTGCCCTTATTATCAACACAGATAGTTCTTGGTAAGTTTACACTGACAGAATTTTCAGAAAGCAACCAGAATCTTCAAGCTCTCTGCAGGCTTTTTCCATGTAGCAGTAGTAGTAATAATAATAATATTTTCCTGTAAGTGGCACATTCGGTAAAATTTGGTGGAAGTTAACATAAATATCTTTACAGAGTCTGGGTGTTGCAAATCAACGTGGTCGAGAAGAAGGTTCAGGGAGGGTGAGTTGTAAGCAACTACTGTTTCAGTTTTAATGGTTCTACAAAATCTACAATGAAAAGGTTGCTGTACAGCTGTAGGAAAAATTCAGATAATGAGTTTTTTTCCTAGGTTTCTTCCCATTCTCATTGACCTTCAGATGTATTAAAACTACATGAGCACATAAGGTGCATTCTAGTGGCTGCCTGGGAGGCTGCACACCAAAACACTGCTCCGTGGTTGTTATCATTGCCAAAGGTGGGAATGAGGGCTACGTTAGAGACCCAACAGATTACTTTCTTTTCCAAAATCATATTGTGCCCACGTGGACATTCTCAGCTTTTGCCATACCAATAAAGCAACTTTGAGGCAGCTCTAGGTATAAAACTGTGACTGCAATTTGTGCTTTTCAAATTTTCTTGTTTGTGTACAGGATAAGTCTACTGAATTGCATCCTGGGTATTATAAGCAGTGCTGATAGTGTTTTATGCTTAAGATAGTTATGTTTTTATTAAAAAAATTCTGGAAATCTAAACAGAGAAATTATTTTCTGGGTATGCTGATAGGAAATGCCGTACAAATTTTAGGACAAACCAGCAATTTTCAGTACTAATAGCTCATTATTTAAATGGACCTTCTAGTTTATGTGCAGTTATAATAGATGTGGAATTTGGGGGCTGGGAGGGAGAACGAACTGAAGACAATACCCATTTACCTGTTTCAAACACAACAGTGTCTATGCCAGGACCCAAAGCAAGTGCTATCTGTAAATCTCAGTGTACAGCTAAAGCCAGCCCCAGATACAAACCAGCCTTTGTTCTGGTCCACCAATGCCAGGGATGGCAGCATTGCTGAGAGAAATGGTGGGAGAGTGTCAAGACACCCTGACTCCCTTGAGATTGGCACTGTCCTCCAGGTTGATAGTTCAGGCAATAAAAATAAGGCTCACCACTAACATTCTGCAAAATTATTCAGCTTCACGTTGAAGATAGCTAGGTCAGGAATACCAGGGATGTAACTTCCAGGCTTGATATGCTCCTATGAAACTTCTAGGTGATGTGGCACCCCAGTGTGGCTCTAATAATTTACCCTTAACAGTAGTTTCACAATGGCCTTAAAAACTAACCATGAAAGCTTATCTTTCTTTGTAGTCTTTTTCCACAGGGAGAAAGCATGAAGGGTCTCTGTATGGGTCTAACTTCAAACATTATGATCAGGCGCACAAAGAGTTATCAGAAAAGGAAGATGATGTTGACTCTTGGAGGATTTGAGAGCAATGCCAGAGAACACTGCTTTTAGCCAGCATTCAGAATAAGAAGCCAATATCTTCTCTGCAAACATGTATGATAGAAGTGCCATAGAAAGGCTTGTCTGCACCAGATAAAAGCAGTCTGGGAAGGCAGGTGGTGAGCCAAAAAAATATCTCTAAGCACTGATGCTTGCCTACAGAATTATTTATTCTGATACAAAATTAATTCTGCTCCAAACACACGCCTGATTCATGGCAATACAAAAAGCTGCAGTGTTTCAGCTCTTTCTAATAAATGAAATGGTGTTTACTCAGATAAAAAGTGACCCCATAAGGACAAGTCTAGAGATGATATTTCCTCTATTAAGTGCGTGGCTGAAACATTTTGTATTATTTCTGTAAGTGGTGTTACCCTATCCTCTGCATTTCTTCATAGGGGAGAACTCCTCTTCAGGATAGAATGCTATGTGGAGCCACCACATTATCAGTGAGGATAGAATTACAACCGTTTGCATTGTTCCTGGCTCTAGTCAACGTATATTAAAACATTTATTTTCAGATTTGTATGGATTAAAAAAAAAGATAAAGAGCAATCTAACATTTACATCCTTGCAATGTTTTTCTGCAAAGAAGGATGCCAGCTGCCTCAAAATCATCAGACTGAATGCACAAATTAACACTGGTGCACACAATGAACTAGAAAAAATGAATTAAAAATTATGTATATATACACACATATATATGAGACTGTTCTATTCTCAGAAAGCATTATTATAAATGGTACAGCAACTCAAATCTTTTTGGTTTTCTCAAATTCTTTTTATCTTACATAGCAACCTCCATCAAACAGGCTGAATTCTCCTTACAGAAATTAGAGCTGCTATTACATGACAATTTTGTTTCAGGCTTGGAACCAGTACGAGACAAGAATGCCTTTTCCATCATCCAATTCTTTTGCCACTGAGTATCAGAGATAAAGAAGCATAAGAAAGGGAACACAAAATATATTTTTAAGAGATAGTCCAGTCTAGCCTTTTACTATGATGTCTCCTAAAGATTTGTTGTGAGGGATGACAGTTGTGTTGCATGCACAGTACTCTCTACATAACTGAGCACCAGACCCAAATGACATTTGGTTATCTTACCCAGCACTGCCCTGCTACATATGCAGTCTCTTAAGAGATTCATAAAACGCCTACATTTCACTGTGCCTTACAGCACTTCTGCAGACATGCTGTAAAGGACAAATTCCACCTGAAGAGTTATATAAATTTGGTTTCAGTAGAATATTTCTCCATTTTTATTCAAACTTGTTTTGAATGTTCCTCTGTACTACTGAAATAGACTAAAACAGTATGGTGTAGCTTTTACATTTCTAATGTTTGGGAAACAATAGGAAGAATGAATATGCCTTATTTATTTACATGCTAAATACTTGGCAATATTTGTATTCTTTTTTATAACTCTGCATGTATAACAGAAGAGCTACCTTAAAAAAGAAGATACAAAAATATTCTCAAAACCTACCAAAAACATGGGTGGAATATGAGAAAGAAAGACAACACTGAGGTGGAAATCAAGGGGAATATAGAAAGCATATTCTCATATTCTAGGTATACAATGGAAAGAGCAAGCAAGAAAATACAGTTCAATCAAACAATGCGAGTACACCTACATGGATCTTAAATTGCTCTGACCCATTAACTGAAGCAACGTCTTTATGCAAGAAAACTATTTATGAGGCTCATGAGAAAGAGAAAGGCTAATCAAAAATAGCAGAGAGCTCACATACCTTTGAAATTTTGTTTCCTAGGGAGCTATTAAGCCTTCATTTTTCTTGCTTTTAAGTTTTGATTGGCATGCTGAAAAGAGATGCAGCTGACCTGTGTCTGAGCAGTGGTCGATCTTCTGGGAGTTTTAATCATTTACAGCTATTGTTCTAACCAGATTACCAAGACATAAGAAATCCCAAAAAAATTACTAAACACTTTTGGTGAACTTTACAAAATTTCCAGGAAGAAAAAGGCCCTGGGCTTTGGGAAATATGTAGATATATGGTAGCTCTATGGAGACTAATACATCTGGTATTTTGCAATACCCCATGTATGTTAAAACTTTGCTACCATCCATGAATGGAATGCAGCCCAAGGGGAGGTTTTCTCTCAGGTTCATAGGCTGTGAATGTGATAAACAGGAGTACACAAAGTTTCACATATGTTGCTATTTTGAGCAATTTATATATTCAAACACAAAAACAACATACTGAGGGTTCACCGGTTACTCTTACCTGAAACAGTTAAATCCACCTCCCCTATTTTACTGGAAATAAGAACTTATACTCCCCAGTTTGATAAAACTAAATCCTTAAAACTTAAGAATAACATTAAATTACACATCCTCTCTTGATCTATCAGGACTTTCTAAATAACTCAATTGCATAAAAGATCCAGCTGCATTTTCAGAACATTTTTAACTGAATGCCTGTTACAAGTGATAAAGCAAAAATTCTTACCTATGCTCACAGACAATTTCACAGGTGCTTCAAAAGCTGCCAATTAATTATTTCAGTATTTGTTTAGTGGCAGCCTTTTGAGGTAAACCCCAGGCTCATCACTAGAAATTACATATAGGTGCTGATCAAAGATTGCAAAGAGTGCTCTGCTACCTCAGTATTCAATCTGTGTCCAGAGCAGTCTCTTGCAATTAAATCAGTTGATTCAAACAAATATGTGACTGGAACAACAGCTCCTAGAAACTGCAGAGCAGAGACAACTGACTAAATGAGACTGCTAACTGGGGGTGGGGGAAGGGGATACAAAAGGACTGTAAATATTTTTTAGAGGAAGAGCTGAGTGACAAAAAATATTTCAAATATTTGAAGACAAAAAGCATCAGTAGGTGTATTAACCATTAACTAAAAAGATGACCTTTGATGGGAGAAGTTTGTCCTCACAATCACTGCATCACAGGCAAGTTTAAATTTGGGCTGGGAAAGACCTTCTGGGTAAATTGCTTCCTGGTCTGCCAGTGTAGAATACATTACTACATTGTATTTTCTAATGCTTTGTTCTGGTATTACCCTAAATTCCCAAGTGACACAGCTCACAGTGCTTGCCACATGAGAATATTAAACAGCCCAACATAGATGAATCCTCTAAGTTTATCAAAGGATGGGTATACCGACTTAAATTTTAAGCTGGATTTTACATTCTTCAAGCAATTTGTATCAATATTTACCAACATAGATAATTGCTCACTCCATATATTTTTACATACTGATTGTAACCTTACAATTTTAAACACATTAAAAATCTTCTTTTATTAATATGAGTATGTAAGGAAACCTTGATTTTTGACTTATCTTAGGTCTCAGTCCATTCAAGTGAAACTCAAATAGACCTTGAGAGTACCACATATACAACTGCATTTCAAGATGTCAAAGCACTATATCCATTGTTCCCAAGAATCGCAAAGACGGAAGTGTTACATTAAAAGAGCTTTAACTAACAGTAACATGGACTGGAAATACGGAATATCTAGAGAGTCTTAAGTGCTCCTGAAAATGTAGAACTAAAAAGGGTTTGAGGTAACATGTAGGAAATAATTGTTATGGGAAGAATAGGTCTTTGTGTCTACCTAGAGCATGTGTCCACTCATGAATGCCTAAATTGTCTCAAGACAGTAATGTACTCAAAGAAAAACATCACACTCCACTTGAAAAGAGATTTGCATCACTATGTACACCAAATTATCCTGTGTCTATGAGACAGTCTTCGGTTGGATTCATCTGAACAAACAGTTGCGTAAGTCTAAAATCATGGCTCAGTAGTCTCTCTGTAGCTTGAGAAAATAAATAGGCATTTTTAGAATGGAATTCCTCTCATCCAAACTAGCTGAGATGAATCATGACCTAAAGGGCTTTGGAACGCACAGATTTTTG
This sequence comes from Corvus cornix cornix, assembly GCF_000738735.6. NCBI lineage: Eukaryota > Metazoa > Chordata > Aves > Passeriformes > Corvidae > Corvus > Corvus cornix. Next base: position 37,678,019 of record NC_047057.1, on the reverse strand, counting down.
CTGTATGTATGAAATCAAGTGAGAGGAATCTTTTCCTTCAAACTACACATCTTAAGGGATGGAACATGTGAGCCTCATACATTCAAACAAATGTTAGGAAGCTGTTTAAAAAAAAAAACAAAAAACAAAAACCAAAACCCAAAAAAACGACAAAGTCTAAACACACCAACACATCTGATCAAATCCTAGTGGAATAATCCCATACAAGTAATCTACCAGCCATCTCTTCATTCAAAGTGGATGTACAGGAACAACAGATCTTTTCTGGTTTGTCACAGGTGAAAATGCTGGCTGCCACAGTAACTGAGCTACTCTTGGGGAAACATATCTCCTTTCACAAAAAGTTGCTTACAACAATTGCTTCACTGAGAGCTATACCCCTTCTTTCTTAGAAGTTTAATGTTGACTTGGCAGGTAGTTTTTCAATAGTCTCACGAAAACTTACCTGATTCCTTTTAAGTACAAAAGGCACAAATACACCACAAGTACTTCAAACTCTGTCCTGTTTTTCATTGTTTATGTTAAAGAAAGTGTATTATATAGCTACTCAAGTCAACAATAAACCTCGTTGTGGTTTACCAGTGATATTCTCCAACTTAGTCCTGCTAAAACCACTCCACACTTGTTTCCTTCTCCCCCTGCAACTGCGAGGACAAAAGGCATAGATCATGGGTTGAGATAAGAACCATTTACTAGAAAGAGCAATGAGATAAGAAAATCAACAGGAATAGCAACAGTATTAATAGGAAAAGGTATAAGACAACAAAAGGATCTACACAGAAAGCCTGCAACAATAATCAAATACCAAGTAGCTCTTCCCCACCACATCATCTACCACTGGAAGGAACATCCTTCTCAGAAGCAAGAGTCCCTTTTCCCAACCCCAGGCAATGAATGTGAGATGATATAGACAAACCTCCTAGTCATACCTCCTCAACTACTGCAAAAAATTAACTCTATCCTAGCCAGAAGTAGGACACACGTGAAGGCAAAACGTAGGCCTTTTGCTATTTTCTTTTAAACCTTTGAAACAGCTTTGAGAGGTTTTTTGCCTCTTAAGGTGCAGAACATTTTTCTGACACAGTCTTGTCTTACTAGACATAGCTTGGCCTATTTCTGTAATATAACACTGACGATCTCCTCATCACATCATACAACCTACTTGCCCTGAAAACACAATAAGTGGGACAATCTTATGACTTCTACCTGTGTAAATACCACCCCTTAGATCTGAGTAACATGGATCCCTGACCCAGCTACAAGTTCCCTCCTCACCCATATCCTGCATTTATATTTAGGGGTTCTGTGATTCTTTGTCACACAGCTAGATTAAAGAAATTTAAATCAAAGGCTCGGTTTGCAACACGTTTTATAATAATATTTGTAATATCTTCTACTACTTACCGCATGAATTACATCATCTGTAGGACTTTTGATTTTTTTCTCATATCTAAGTAATTTTTAGTATCTTATAGTACTGCAAAATTTCCTCAGATCTTGAAAGCTAAACTGTAACAGTGAGTTTCCACTTTTTGTTAATCCTCCTTCTTCCAAGCTAACTACAGGATCTATGTAGTGATTTTAAGACCAGCTGAAAATTAAGCATGATACAGCTGTATGCTCAAACTCTCCTTTCTCGCTCTCTCCCACCCTGATGGAATGGGGTGGAAAATCAAAGTAAAACTTTTATGTTAAGAATAATTAATAATTAAAATTGATTATAACACTGATCTACAACTGAGACGAGGTGAGCTACCAGAGGTTCTATTCCTCTTTTCAAACAAACACATGTTCCAGCCTTTCAAAAAGTGCCAAAAAACTGTTTGAAATGTGCAATAATTAAAGAAAAAAGAAATGCTAATTATCAATGCAAACAATTCTTATTTTCTCTGTTGAGACAGCTGTCTTGTAATTTGCCCTCCCAATTATTAAAATGTGATTCATGTCACAAACACACTGCTGAATTAGACCACAAATGTGCACTGCTTGTACTGCGGTATTTACATCTAAATATTGTCAGTCTCCTGGACACTATTGGTAATCAACACGCAGAATATGTATCATTTAAGATAAAGAAATGCAAAGGTCAGAGATCATCCACATTGACAAAATAAGCACAATTGCTTCTTGTGATCGAACACACACAGATTGTGAACAGTGTTTTGCTGGATAATATTTGTATCTCATCTGTATAATAATCCAAATATACCATTTGCCTTACATAATCAGAAATCAGGTATGAAAAAACTCCAAAGGAGAGATTTAGCAGCTGGGCTGAGTATGCATTTTAAGAAAATCTGGTTTCTGAAATTAAAACCTCAAATTTAATTATTTTGTTCACCAGATGCTCAGACTGGCAAAAAGAAGACTGAAACAGTTCTGTAAAATGCATTATGTAATCTATCACAGAAATAATACCTATCTGAAGAACTTTCTGTAATTAATTGCATTATAAAATTGTGTGCACAAATATTAAAAAGTTTCACCCTAAAAAGATGTCCCAGTCCTGTTAATTTTTGATGGCTGATAACATTTCAGAGTAAAAGGGAAATCCTGAACATATTTAAAAGCATTTAAAAGCTTTTAAATATATGGCAAATGTCCATGACGTACTATTTTTATGCAGAAAAATACTCCAAACTTTTTTACACACTCAGTGTAAATTTACACACAAATTCAATGACTGGTATTAAATAGCATGCACACAGATCTCAGACAGATACAAAATCTCAATGTTATATTGTACATCAGTTACGTTCCCATAACTAAACCAATTTTTTTCTTTTAGTAATTTAGATGGAGCAGTCTAAACAGCCTCAACCAAAATAAAGATTGTTACAGCTATTACTGGATGATACTAACAAACATGTTGAAATACTGGTACAGTATTGATTTGTTTTTTAAAATTGAGCACTGCTTCCCAAATCCAGCAAATTTATACAAAGCAACATGATATGAATGATGACTCATTTTACAAAGGCTTATACATACCAGGTGATGCAGTAAGAATGCATGATTTTCATCATGTCACTGTGAGATTCTGCATGAAAACACCGAATTATTACTACTTACAAATTTCTATATTCTTGCTGTTTGTAGATTTAAAAAAAAAAAAAATAGCATCATAGAAGTAGAGGTTAGGACAGAAGAATAGGCTCAGAAAACAATGTCTTTACCCAAGGCATGGATCACATTGCAGTGATAGAAATTTAATGGTTCTTCAGGAAGCATAAGGAACAGCCTTATCTCAGGAGACCTCTGTTCTCTACACACATTGAGAGGTGACAGCTCATCCTTACCAGAAACCAATACAAGGAGGAAAGCACTTGCCTGAGAGTGTTAAATCCCCAGCATGTTAGATGCCTGCTGTCATCACAGACAAGTATTACCATGCAGCCTACCAAGCTAGCTCAGATATTGCAATTCAGACAAAGAGACCTTTCTATACTTCCCAGCACCACAAATCAAGAACATCTCTGTTTAATTTGAGCCTCTCTGCTTTTACTAGTCTGGCAGCCCACTGCCTAATTCCCCATACCACTGCATCAACAAGCCAAGTCTGGTCTTGGCAGGCAGTGGGGAGCTGCACAGGCAGCAAAAGCAGTCCCCTGGAGTGGAAGGGAACACACAGCTTTATCCTGCCAGATTAGGAGCAGTATTGATTGGCTGCAAGACTATTTTGCCCAGATGTCCTCTGATAGAAAGTGAATCTCTAATATTGAACCCTTGAGTACAGAGATAAAAGGGAAAGCTGTGAAATATTTGGGGTTACAGAAGCATTTGAATAAGCTTTCTCCAAAACAACAGCAGAAAGGAAACCAGTCTAACTCAGCAGCTAAGCATTTATGCACACAACATTCCCAGATAATAGGAAGCAGAACACAGCCTTTTGCACAAGAATCAGTGTGAAAATTCATTACCTGGTCATTCAGTGTAACTGAAGCAAACAAAAAGCTTGATAAAAGTTTGAGATAGGGATGAGTAAGTAAGATTTGTAAGCAATAAAACATACACTCAACGATATTGTAAACAATTATGAACAAAAAGCCATCCCTAACTTTCTCAGCTAGGTATTTCTATGCATAACTTCTCAGTAGGTTCAAATAGTAGTCTAGTATTTACAGTCTAGAGGAACTTCTTGCTCTAAGATCAGTAAGGTTTATTAGCACTCCATTGCAGTGCTGGACACCCACACTAAACATCAATACCTTCAACTGGAACAATTACATTCTGCTTTAAATATATCTCAACTAATACATGAAGGAAACATCACTGAGAGCAGTATCAGGCTCTCTTCTGATGAGCCATAAAAGCAACTGTTATTTGCAAATGTTAAAAAAACCCAAACCTTATGTTTAAAGCAATTTTTAAAAATCTGGTTAAATCTCTGTATTACGAACATACTTGTTTACCTTGAACATGCTACTAATTTGTAAGAGTGAAGGAACAATGTCATGCCTCCCCATCCTTACCCCTTTTTTATTCTCACCCTTTAATAAAATGAATTGAAACAAATAAACATAGCCCATTTCCATGACTGCCTCACAGAAATTGGACTAGGAACAAAGATAGCTTATCTGGGCAGTTTACAACAGATGTTAGCAGCATAACACAGTCAAAATGCAGAGACCCATATTATAATTTATGACCTGAAGTTGTTTTCATTAAGTACTTATAGTGACATTTCTCTGCATAATATTTTCAAAAATAAAACATAACCAAAACAATGCTGATGTTTTATAAGCAAACCACTTTCTGGTCCAGCCCCTATAATCAGGCTAAGAAGCATCTTAGCAGCCATTTGCGCTTACAAGAAGACAATTTTCTATCTCCACGTGAAATGAGAAAAGAATTAATGACAATGACCATGAGATTCACGTTTCTTCACCTTGTTTTGTGAGTTCTCTTTCCTTTATATAAAAATTGTTGTTGTGCTAGATAAACCATTTAACACCATGTCCTTCATTAGCACAGAATAAAAAACAAAATGCAGAGAAGATAGTCTCCATCCTGTTCACAGCAGGCAACCACCCATAGTAAACAAAAAAGCTATTATCACAAAAGCAGGTATTAAACGTCAGTTTTAGCAGAACCAGGAGGCAAGCTGGTAGCTGGAGGCAGGCCATCTAGGACAGGGCAGAGGCACAGGCAGGATAACTTGCTGTACTGCTGCCCACAGTGCATATGTTCTGTGGGTACAGGATCAGGCAGCGTTGTCAATCTGGCACCTCAGAGGAGCCCTTAGATCTCTTGCACAAGTATTTAGAAATGGTTTGCTGTTTTCATGATAAAAAACTTTTTCTCATATATTCCATTTATATCATGCCCTTTGCCAGACAATTTTCAAGTGCTTAGTATTAATTAGCTCTCAAAAGGCATATTTAAAGAATAGACAATCATTACATCCACACTTCTATCATCTGTGGCACAATGTGGTGACAACAACATGACAGCTACTTAAAAAGCAAAATATAATAATGGAGAACCTAAAGCTGCTGAGGCTAAATTCTCTTAAGCTCGGATTTTCAAAGCCCATTCAAGGCCCCAGCTGAGCTCCTGTGGGCTTCTTTGAAGCTTCCAGCTCTCCTAATCAACCCAAGGATCTTTTTTCAAAGAGAAATGAAAATCTCAATATTATTAAACCCTATTAAGCACATACCTTTGCCCAATCCTGGCTTTATTTTTGTTATTTGGGTGTTTTTTGAAGTTTCTATGCAGTACTTACAGGCATTTTTTGTTCCCTATGAATATTTTGCACTCTCCTACTTTCTAGAAGGATATCCTATTACCGCATCACAGATTTAAGAGTATGTTTTCTATTTACCTTCATGTCAAATTTAAAATATGAAATTAAGATCATACACAAAACCAGGATGGAATAAGAATAGTGAAGGAAACAATTATCAGATTATATTTCAAGTGTCTGAAAAATGCATAGCTAGACAGCACCTGGCAGGTAGGCTATAATTAATATTGCACAGTTGGTTTGCATTGAAAAGACTTAATGTACTAACAGTGATAATTAATTTATAGTTATTTGCTATTGAGATATTTTTCTTGTTCATCTGCACTACTTAGGATATATTAAGTCCACTTTTTTCAACGGCAAACACTGCAGACTAGCACAAGCACTAGGAACTGCATTGGAGGAGCAAGAAAAAAGCATTTCAGTTTTGTCAGAACAGCAAAATACTATTTTAAAATATCTAGTATGGATATTGAGATGGCATAGATAAATTACCTGTAATGAAAGAAGTAGCTGATGCTAATAACCAAGCTAAATTGGTAAAATAACCAATTAAAATGTCATCTTTAATTAAAATGCCAATTAGAGCAAAGGGTTATTAAGAAACATGCCAGTCACTAAAACTGATGAATCCTAATTCATTTACAGGATGTCTTTTCTTTAGCCTTCCCCAACAGTAAGAGCCCTTACCCAAAATAAAACCAAGCTCTCATTGCCTTTTTTAACACACATTGCATTCAAACTATTCCAAAAGGCAAAAATTAATAGTGCTACAACACAAAAAAATAAATTAACCACCTTTTAAGACAAAGTGAGATCCAAAAGGGGGGGGCAAATATGCTAGCCTGAGGGTAGCTTGGTATGGCAGCTGATATGAAACGCAGATCCTTCTTCCCAGCCCCCCCATCTCTGTACGGAAGCCATCTTCAAATTTCAAAGCTTGTGTAATGAGGAGCCAATAAAACATTATAATCTGCTAATGCCTATTACCACTGATTCACAGGACTTCCTTTCCCTTCAATTAACCCACATCACACAGATCACCATGGTTTACTAGACAGTGCATGAGGATGGGGATTACACTACCATTGACATAACACACACAGTAGAAACAGAGCAATAATACCTCCAACAACCCCTGTAATTGGAGCTGAGATATTGTAATGACAGATCTATTAGCATCAGGTCAGTGGGAAAACTTCTGGATTTCAAGCTTACAACAGGCAGTTTTCTGATTCTGTGTTTTCTTCCCTGTTTAGCTCAGTGGGCTTTGGAACAAGACAGCATCTTATTTTGGTATCTCAGTATTGCTGCATTCAATCACATCAAGAAACAGTAAATCCATGCATATAAAGTAGTCCACCAACTGGATATCATGCTGTCTTCCTTCTATTTCCTCAAAACCAAAATTTAGCAAAAAGGAACACAACACAACCCAGTGAAACTTCATTCACAATCTGAAAACAGGCTTCCAAATCTAGAAAGCAGCCAAATGAACAAATATGCACACACACACATACTTATTCTGCTTCAATGTGCCGACTTCTTTGGTTTCATCGCAGCCTAGCCTTCCCCTGCTCTGCCACCAACACTCCCTTACAGTGCTTCATTTAAAGATCTCTTCAGAAAATGCATTTTATTCCATGAATATGTGAGCCAGCTAATCTGTTCCCAGCCTAATCAACCTTAGCTTCTATGGTTTTACCTTCCAGGGTAAAACTTACCTGTTTCTACTGTACTATACTACAATACTAAAATGAAGGATTAGATGACTCAAACCGTCTCTGTAGTTTTCTCATGAACCATGAAAACAAAACAAATGCAACAACAGTGCCTATTCATCACCTTTATTTACAGCTTCTTTCTATTCCATAAATTTCTTTCATTAACATGTAATATTTCTAATACACAATATTAGAAAATTCATAAATCTCACACTCCTAATGTGTTGGGGGTTTTGTTGTTGTTTTTGCAGGTTTAACTAAACAAATTTTAGAATGCCTATATTTTATTACAGTTCTGCCTAGGAGAACCCAACTTCATTCCAGTCTGTTAAGAACTGTTGAGAGAGACATTACCACCCTCCTCATCAAAATCTCGAGAGTCATCACTGACAGAGCTGTAACACATTTATTATGCCTTCCTCCATATTGCCCGTTGACATTCAATCTGCCCTTTGATGATGAAATACGTAAACTGTAGAGGCAGAACTATGAGGTTCATATTCCCCTTAGTTCTATCTCATGAAATTCAGCCACAGAGACAAAATCTGTGTGATCCACTCCTGCGCTCCAACCAGGCCACCAAATATCAGACTGGGTTTATAACGCAATATTTGCAGGAAAATGAGTAAGTAAAAACATCAAAAAACTTATTACTTAAACCTCAGAAAATTGTGTTTCTGAAAGATTCATAAATTGGCAACTAATCACAGAATCAACTAGTTTGGAAAAGACCTTTGAGATCATTGAGTCCAACCTATGGCATTACCTCACCTTGTCAACCAGACCATGGCACTGAGTGCCACACCCCGTCTTTTCCTAAACACCTCCAAGTACAGTGACTTCACCACCTCCCTGGGCAGCCCATCCCAATGCCCAATCACTCTTTCTGGGAAAAACTTCTTCCTAATGTCCAACCTAAACCTCCACTGGTGCAGCTTAAGGCAGTGTCCTCTTCTCTTGCTGGTTGCCTGGGAGAAGACACCAACCCTCACCCGGCTACAGCCTCCTTTCAGGGAGTTGTAGAGAGTGATAGGGTCTCCCCTGAGCCTCCTCTTCTCAACTCAATTGTTTTATCTTTACCATTGGCTTGCTTTAGCAGAGGTTTTCTAACCACCATAACAGCTGGCTTAACTTGTTGATATATTCACCCAGTAGCACCATTGTACTTGGCAATCCATGATCCATGGAGTTCTACTGAAAGTTCAAAAATTCAACCATGTTAACCAGTTCACAATACTGAAAATGGCTCTTTCAATACTATGTCGCTTCAAAACAGATGCTCAGAATTTTTGCATCCTCAAATTGTAGGCTAAATCTTCCATCCTAGCCCAGCACAAGCAGGGGAAAAGGGGTAAAATTCAAATTTACACTCAGTGCATTGGCCACAACAGGTCCTCAATGAAAATTAAAGCAGTCCAGAGACTGTCTTCATTTAAAAACAGTCTATGCAATAAAACACTATGCAATTCAAAGAAGCCTCCTTATCATCTGAGGAACTGGAAAGTAGAGGCATAGTCCAGCCAGAAGTTTTGTTCTGTGAAAATTTCTTTCCAAATCAAGACATGATGGGAGATGAGAGAGAGCTACAAAAAAACCCTCAGGGCACTCCCATCTCTGGGAAGAAGAGCAGAATTGGACTTGCAACTAACTATGCTGTGCTACACTATACCATACTACATAATGCCCTACCTCCATAACATTTATTGCCAGGTAGAAGTCTCTTGGTACTATGATGTTTTAGGTGATAAGTTACAATGGCTTAGTAATGAATAAACTGAATATTGGTGACTGAGAATATTCAAGTCATTTTTAATTACTAAAATAAGAATGAAACCTAAAAACCACCAATCTGACTTCATAAATAAGGTAGTGTAAGTGTAAATATACTTCAATTGGTTTATTTTGGCATACTCTGTAGTGAAAATAGGCAAGACAAGCTGTTTAAGATCAGAAAGTTTTCAGAATCTAATAGCATGTTGAAAGAAGTGCATCAAAGCAGACTGCAATGGCTAAATAAAACTTCAGTACATCAGAAACTTCACAAGAAAAGAAAGCAAACAAGCCATACCAGCAGAAGTAGAAGATCAAGAACAGAGACATCTAGAAACAACATTTAAAAAAAAAAAAAAAAAAAAAAAAAAAAAAAAAAACCAAAGAAAAAAACCCACCAAATCCCAGAAGTTCAAGCTCTTTACTACTGGGCATCCCTTCTTTTACTGCCTTTAGAAGTATCTTTTTAACATACCTGCCCTTGGTTTCCAATAAATCAACTGATGAATCATTTGCTGAGTTATTATACAGTTCTTCCTAGCAGAAAACCACTAGTCTGAGTTATAACTGAAGCAGAGATTACCACAATTAGGTTTTAAAAACTTAATTAATCTACAACCAGTATCCTTGCTTTAAGTATAGATTCTATAGGTCGTCTTGAAAAAGACTATGTTAATTAATAACATCCTCTCTCTGGATTATTACACTTTCAGATCTAACAAAAGCAAAGAGAACTGGCAGAAGAGTTGGCATCTTAAGTTGTCCAATAGAAACACAAAACACTGAGAGGAATATGAGATAATACAGCTTCTAACAGTGAAGTAGTGACTGCATCAAAACATATGAAATGAAGAGAACTAAAGACACAGTAAAACTGTAATTTTTTTATTAGTATCTTCTATAACAAATTCAGAGACACATGCTGCACATGAAGTCATTGAATGTATGCATTAAATATAATTTGTTTCATTCTGAAATATTGCTTCTTCAGAAGAGATGAGAAATACACTATTAGGATGATTTGCCAGTCTTGTTCATTGTTGCATGGAAACGTATTCAACCCTAACTTCATGAGTTGCAGTCCATCCCTGGGAAACAAGTTTTTCCCATTCTGTCCTCTGTTCCATATATCTGCATCATTTCATCACCAGGGCCTGTTCACCTGTACACAACAGATTACTTTTCCAGGAAAAAGACTAGAGACTTGATCCTCTAATTGTCTAATGCCATCCAACTCTCTTGTAAGCCATTTTATTTTAATCATGCAGCTATGCTTGCTGAACATCCATAAAATGTGTATTTTTAAAGGCCTAACACATGTAAAGACTTGTCACTCTATTTGCCTTTGTGAATGCACACTGCTGAGGACAGGATACCTTTCAAGAAAAGCTCAGAAGAAAAATACCAAAATCTTCACCCATCAGTTTTTAGTTTGAGTTACTGCTTGAAAAGCTTCATACGAGTCTACTACCAGGTCATACTGTGTATTATCTTAGCACAGGACTGATCATATTGAAGCACACAAATTTCTTTTCACATCACTGTACCACTACTGCCACTACTTAATTACATGGGATTTGTACACCACCCAAGCACACAGTGATACTGCCACAGTACATCTGGAGTTTGACAGTCAGTGATGTCCTGTCTATCAGTCTCCTCATGCTTCAGGAAACAGAAGAACACCACACATCTGGTGGTAGAGCTTCTTATGATCCTCATTTGTATCTGAAAACAGAGGACTAGAGCCCATCTCAGCAGAAAGATTATTCCAGAAACAAGTACCCATAGAAAAAGATGAAAGTTTCATCCAGCATCTCATATTTCCCTATTGCAGTGATATTTTTCCTTGATACAGCCAAAAATCATCTTCAGGAAAATATGTAAAATTACTTTGTTTTCAGTTGGTGATAAGCCTTATCAGAAACTCCTTCAAAGCTCAGCCTAAGCTCTGCTACACACAAGCATACACATCTGTCCTGTACCTCCCAGACTCTGAGTGAGGTGAGCTGTTCACACTGATGTGTCTTTCCATACCCTCTTCACAGCTTCTGTCCTTCAGAAGCCCATGTGCCAACCTGGACTATGGCATATTTATACCCTTCCTCCTTGGAGACTCCTAATGCTATTAATAACTCTTCTCAAAGCATTTAGTATTAGACACTACAAAAAATGGTATTTTCTCAAAGATCCTGCTGAAGATAAACATCCCAGAGACTCCAACATCTAGATCAATTTGACAAAACCGTCCTGGAAAATTTAATTTGATTATAAAATGTTAAGGTCACAGGAAGAAGGAAAAACAGCCATTTAGCATGAAGTGACAAATATTTACATAGCTGAAAAATTAAGCAGCACAATGCACAACAGAGAGCCTGAAGGACTGGTATTGTTTAGTCCTGACACATGACTCATAGCCTTAAGTGCAGTTATGTGCAAAGCTGAATCAAGTTGTTTTAACATTTTTGTTCATGCAGTGGAAGAAAAACCCAAAACAAACAAAAAAACAGAAAATCAAATCCTGCCACATGACCAAAGGCAGCAAAGGCAGCAGTTCAACAGTTTACCTGACAACTCTACATTCTCTCCTCAAGGGCATCTAAGGGACTGCTCTCTGCTGCCAGCACCAGTCCTGTGACTACACTAATGAATCATGGAATCTTTTCTCATGATGTGCAAAATCTCTATTGCTCGGCCACTATCTGCTCTGAGTATGGAGTAAATCTGCTCTTTTGATAGACTAGGCAACCCCAGGCTGGAATGAGGAGGGTTTGTCCATTTGGGATCTTGATTATAGTAAACACAAAATTCAGCTCCCAAAATGTAGCTCATCCCTAACAAAAGGCCACCATTTTGTTTGCAGGTTATAAGTTCATCACTATATTCTCCTGTGTCACAACTAGGACCATTAGCAGCATTTCTCTTCCATCCTTTTTGCAATATCATTCTCTTGGGAAATTAATTAAAAGCCTACACAGAGACTTGCATTTCAATCTGGACAGTTTCCTCCCTCCTCCTCCCCCATCTCCACTGTGGACATATGATAAATTAAAGAAATCATTTTCAAGAAAAGTCAGATGGGATGCAGCATCCCAAATGTTTATACATTTCAGAATATCATCATAGAACAAATTCATTCTTCACTAGTTCCACTGATACAAAGTATAAGGAACACACTACTAGTATCAAAAGCTTATCAAATAAAAATAACAAAGAAAACAAAGAAAAAGACAGGTCTGTATTGTCACAAACATTCAGAAAATTACCAGTAACAATGCAGTCATGTTGCCAGGATAGAGTTGTGTCTTCTCATAGCATATATTCATTTAACAGGCAGAGAGCAGCCTGTGACAGCTTACTCAGGAATCAAGAAACATGTAATACACCACAAAGTTGAAAGCAATGGTAATATCCTACAGGCTAGCAAAAAGGATATTCATTTACTGCTCATAACACACTGGTTGGATGGTGCTTAGTAGGTCCAATGAAAAAGAATATCTGTTTATATTCTTACAAGATATCAATACTTAAAAATTCCTGTTAATTGTGCCATGAACTATCTGAGCACAATGCTTAGTTCTTCTTTTAATTTCAGATAAACACAAAACTGCGTTTATGTACTCAAAGCTGTTTTCATACCAGGGTAAACCAGCACATTTTCACGTGATCTCTACTAGAGAAGAATTCAAGAACAAAAATGAAAACAAAATTCCCAACAGAAAATTATTTGTTTGCAGGAATGTCTTTACAGATCCTCAGATTTCTTAATAACACATTCCTTTTAGCTTTTACTGTATTTTCCCACCAACTAGACACATCAGCTCCATGCTACAATTGGAAAAAAAAACACTTTTCAACATTATATTTCTATATAATTTAGCATATAGAGGACTTCTTATACTTTTATAAGAAACTGTAAGCAGCAATTACTGTCAGAAGTGACTGCTGTCATTCAAGAAAAAAAGTCACTACATGTTTACACATGTATTTGTGGGAAAGAGAAATTGTAATTGGTGCTTTGGGAGGACTCCTTTCAGACTGCACATGGTATATAGGGCATGAAAACTAACACGCACGCCCAACAATCAGCTGAAAATAAGGGCGCAAACAAAATTCCACATTCTTCTGCATTTCGTGTGTCTATAATGCCCCACTGCATGACAGTTGCTTTAAAACATTCAACTGTTCTCAAATAAGCATGAGAAAGAAGTGCTAACAACCTCATTGCTGAAGTCTCAAGGAAAAGATGCATCTCCCAGGTTCTTCTGTAAAGCCTAGAACAGCAGTGCAGTCTCCCACACCACCAAACAGGTTTACCGTTTGTGCATCAGATTTGCCAGTTTTTAATCTGCACCTGCAGAACAAAATAGTGCACTGAGATTCAGTGTGACAACTTGCTGAGAACAGTGTGACAGTAGAGTGCAAGACTGAAGCTGATGAGGAAGACAGTGCTTATGAGGTGTTCCTGCTGCCGCCAGCACAACCTGCACTAAGACCAAGGTCTTCTCTGGTCTACAGTTTGCAAGAGTCTGAAGAGACCATCCAGAAGTCAGGCTAAAGCAAGAAATACAACTCCTCTCCAGACAGATTATACATCCTACTTAATTTCTCCACCTTTATGTTGCTTTAGGGATATATCTGGCATTAATAATTTTTCTAAAACTTTGTCTTATTTTCCCCTTAGGCTTTTTTCATTTATATATTTACATTTTGGAAAAAAAAAAAAAAGTGCTGCTAAGGAGGCAGACAGAAAAAGGTTTTTGCACAGAAAATATGTTGTTACAAAGAAATGTTCAGTCTGCATGAAATGGAAGAATACTTCTTAGGAATCCTTAAGGCAAAAATCAGGAAAGTGGGCTAAAGAGAAGGCACACACACATCTCAGCATGTATTTCTGCTGATTAAAGAATATTCTTCTTATTAGGAAATAAGTTAAAAGTTCCTGAATCTTATAATAGTATTTAGCTCTATACTTACACTAATGCATCTTTCCCCAAGCTAAACTAGAGCTCTCATTTGAGAGCACAATAAAAAAAAAAAAAAAAAAAAAAGATCACTTAGTTATCATGAGAATTAGTTACTCTTAACATGGCTCAGCAGTTCTTGATGTTACTTCACCAGCAGAATATTTGAAACCAGACAATTCTAATAAGTGTTGCGCTATATGGCAGACTACATAAACGAACAAGAATTTGGAAAAAACCAATTAATGAAAGTTGAATTTTACAAAAGAGTGACAATCTTATATTAGAAATTTGAATCTGAGCAATTTAATGAGTTTTCCAGCAAAGATCTGGTAATTTTTTTGGTATGTTTCGTTTCAAGTTTTGAAAAGTTGTTTCTTTCTTGACTTAATGCCTTCTTGGCAACCTAAATTTTTGATTATATTTTATGATAAGTAATTTTTTATGATAGCATTTATTTGTAATCAATTGTATATTTTCTAGAAGCAGCAAGGATTTGTATAGAACCAAAAATATCTAGCTGCAAGAAAACTTCATATGAACGTGCTTTTATCATGAAAATAAAAGTAAACCAATCCCCAACTGGCAGACAACACAGTGAAAATTAAGAGCTGAAACACTTAAATCATCTTTTCATATAGCTATAAAATACATTATTTTCTTTTCTTCTAACTGAAAGCTATAAAATATTAAATTTCACTGCAAACTGTGTATTTGCTCTCACAGTTATTATTATATTACCTTCAGCTTCTACATCATATGCAAAAGAAGTCTTAATATGTCAAAAGTGGATCTATATATTCATGAAAGCCTCTAGAAGTGAAATATCAGACACAGTAGAAGACCAAGAACATACCTTCGTCAGATATTTTAATCATGATAAAAATTTTCTATTACAATAGAATTCCATTATGTGACTTAGAAAGCATTTAACTACATTAAGAAAATATGAAAAATTCAACAGAAAATACCTCACAAGAAGAAATGAGTAAATTCTACACGGCAAAAAATGGGAAAACCCATGACAGCAATCAGTAGCAAAACTATACTATTGTGCTACAGTAAAACTATATATATATATATATATATATATATATATATATATATATAGCAAAACTATATATTGTGCTAGCACTAAAGTGCTATACTATTGTGATTTGTCAAATCAGCTTCATTGTGTTTGTTGCATCTAAACATTTGCTAGGCTAAAAAAAAATAAAATTACAAAGCCCAATTCTCAATGAATGTGCCAGGAGAATAACCAACTTCTAACTACATGGCAGCTACACAACTAACTTTAGAGATGAGCTTACAATCCAAAACATAATTACATACTTTTTGACTCTGAGTTGAAATATTTGCTACTTATATACTTTTAGGTATATTAATAGGCTCCTTGGTTTTGAGGGACTTCCACTTTATCCCTCAGAATAATGCTATAATGGTTGAATTGCTTCCTGCCCCCTTAAGGGACTGAAGTTGTTGGCAGAAGACCAGACTTTCACCTGAAGGATGTGCAAGCTCAGTTTCCACAAAACCCCTAGCAGAGAAAAAAAACCATCTGTGGGCATAATGTCACTAACCAAAGTGCTCCCTAGCAATAATTCCTTGCAAAAATGTTTGTACCTACTGTAGCAAATCTGGCATTCATAAGCAATTCCATACTTTGTCCAGATACAAGATGTTACCTCCCACCATCTGAGGAGCAGAACAGATAGCAGTTTCCTGGTGTGTCCCGACACGAGCAGAGAGTTCAAAGTCTGCTTCTCTTCTATTATATCAAGACATTTAGTTTTCTGAAAGGCACAGCAGCTGATTATCTAACCTTTCCAAGAAGATGAATCATGACTGAAATTTAAAAAGCTCATTTAAGAGAAAGTGTCCACACTGAAAGACAGACATAAGGCACATAGGGCAACCTTGGAGCTCAGACTGGTTTACCACTTGACACCAGACAAAGCTAGCTAACCCTGAAAAGCAGAATTTCAAATATGCAAAAGCAGAATTTCTTTCTGTACTTCTGTAGTCAGAGACTGGATGGGATCACAAAGTTGACAGTACTGATTCAATCAGAGTGGAAACTCCCAGGATAAACATATAGCAGATGGCTGGAGCAGTAACATACATGCTGCATTCATTCACCCCTCTATTATTAATCCTGAAGTCCCTCTTGACTAAACTGTAATTTTCAGGAAATTACAATGATAATTGTAGGTAAATGAACAAAAATTAAACCTAATGCAAATGAGCTTCATCCATAAAATATGATTACTGTTGGAGCCACGCATTTTTTAAAAAACAGAAAATGCAACTGATTTGCTTCTGCATGCAGATGTAAGCAGATACACAAATATACAAGCACCATAATTGTACAAATAAAATTTTGCATGTGATGGTGGCTCTGCACACAACAGGGTCCATCACTTGCGTCCCATTCTTCTCAAAAATAACCCTTTGGTTGATAGAACTATAATTAGGAGCTGAAGGTTTGTTACTGTGTGAGTTGAATGAACTGATCTGCAACAAAGCTTAAAAAAAATAATGTGACTTGTAGAGTGAAAAGGGCCTTAAGCAACCAATCTTCAGTGGACTTTGTAGCCAGCAAAACATCTTGCACAGGACTGAAGCATTGTGACATCTGCAAACAGAAATTTCTTTAAAATTAAGCATGTGTTAAAGTAAACGGAAAGCACAGCTAAATGTAAAAAACCCGGTTTCAATCTAGTTCAAAAATTTCCTTTTATGGAGCATGGAAGGAAAACATCTTTTGTATAAGGATATTATTAAATCACTCAACTTTAATAACATATGAATTACAACAATAGAATATATTTTGATAGTAAAGCTATGTATATATAGGGCAAACCACAGTCTAATAGAAACAGCAAAGCAAAGAGGCTGATAAATCATCAAGTTGATCACTCTGCCTGTGTGTAGAGTGACTGTTCTCTCTGACACATTTTCAAGTGCCCTATTTATTCAATGAAATGATTATGCAAGAGCCTGACATGTATCAAATAGTGTGACAGACAGGCAGACACACATTACTAAGCCCTGTTGAAAAGCCGCAATTTGTGGCAGAACCCAATGCTAATCTAACCTCTGTCATTTTACCAGGCAGAGAAATTGATCACAATTATTATTGCAGATACATTCAGGCTTGCTTATTCAGCTTTCCACCAAAAAGTCCAATGCCTTTTGTGCTGCAGAACTGCATCTGTAAACAGTAGCTTGAATTAACACAGGGAGACTGACAAAAATACGGCTCTTACTTCAATTCAGATTTTCAACTCAAACAGGACCATGAAGCAGCACAGTCAGAAAACAACTACACTTAATTTGCTACAGAGCTATCTTTCAAATGAAATAATTAATAAAAAAAAATGAGAAAAAATCTCAGAAATATTTCTGATTCTCTTTGAGCACATTTTATAGATTTCCTGTATACAGAGTATCATATGGAACACCAAACTAACTCTACTTTTTAAAAAAATTACAGAATTACCTTCTGTTTCTACCAAACATTACTCTTGTTCTTATTTAGGCTATCTGTATGAAAGAAAAGCAAACAAAATCTATAGCCAGTCTAACTAGAAGAAGGCAGGTGCCAACAAAAGCTGTATCACTGCAATACCAGCAAAACCAAACCTAGAATTCTCTCTCAAATTATCATTATTTACATAGGCTGGATTGTTAATAATGGACAAGATACAAGAGAGACTTAATAAGCACTGAAGACTTACCTGGACACAACCAAGGTCTAGTGACACCACAAAAATATGCACCAGCAGTTGTGAATTCATGTCATCAGATACTTGTAACACATGTTCAAAAGTGCTTGAAATATGAACCTACATAGTGTACTTTTTCATGGCACAAGCTTCCAGTGATCCCCTTAAGAAGAAGTTATATGGTATTTGGGAAGAACGATTGTATTTTAGAATTCAGGATCTGAATTACGTATCACTTTACTTCTTAAGGACAACTCCAGATGGGAAAACCAAACCCAGGAGCAGATTAAGATAGTATTCAAATTTGTGAATGGCTTGAGATATGAAGGATGTTTCACAGATATGAATGTTAGTTCTCTATTTGTTTGGGCCCTTCAAAACTTATTCCTGTAGCTCACAGGTTTAAGACTAATGAATACCCTGTAAGCTTAAGTGGCTATCCATTTTATTTTCTACAATAAGAACTAAAAAATAATTTGCTGTTCAATAGCTTTACAGGCGCTTGGGTGCAAACATTTCCAATAAATGCAAGTTAAAACTGTATTGACACAGCCTGATTCAGAGAAGCTGTAAGTCTGCAATTCTCAGTGGCATTGGGAAGATCGTCAGCATTCTACTGAAATCACCAGAATTTCTCTACTTCATTCTGGGATATCATTTTCTCCAGTGGTCTGGAAAGCATCTACTACAGTGCTTTTTTGGTTAAGAGTTATTATTCTATATTTGTTCTGTGGTCCTGCCATGACATTCTAGTCAAGACCATAATTTCCTGGGCTAAGTGCTACGTAATAAAGTGCTAAGTCTTCTTTCTGAGAATTTTAGCAGTATTCAGTAAATCATGGACAAATCCACTCTGTGCATGGAAATCTTATCCATGCTCCTATTCATCACCACAGGCTACTTACGACATTCATTTACAGGGAGAACCAGATTTGCAGATACTTACAAGTATCTAATCACTCTAAACACTTTGTCCACATTGCAGTGCCCTGTTACTCCTCAAGTGTCTGGGGCATTTGGGGCATTTCAGTTTTTCCCTGTCAAAGTTTGCAAGTCCTTCTACATATCAAAAATTTCTAGCCCTCTCAGGATCCAAAAATCCTAAAACAACTCTCTCAGGTAGCCTCAGTTCTAAGGGAAGTGCACAGCAGACAAGTAAGTCCCCACAATCCTCTGACTCTGAAACAGGTTATATTCATCCAGCACAGATATCCAAAAGTAGCTAGGGGAAATAAGAAAAGCATATGTCTGTGTCCTGCTGAGCCCAACTTTCAGCTTGGATGTAGCAGGCAAAGGTACAATTCCCCGTTATGCCTGACTTGGAACATAGCACTAGAAATGCTACAGAATTTATGATTCTGCATAGAAATGAGGATTCTGCTTGTTGCATCTCCCACAGAGCAGGAAGAAAACTAAAAATAGAGCAACTGAGTAAATCATACAGATTGATTTTGGCAAAGATAGACTTAACCCCAGCAAGGCTTTTTAGGAGAACTACAAGACAGGAAAAAAAACTGCTTTCATATTAACCAAAGCAGACTAAGAGACCCAGGAAGAAAGGATCAGGCAAGGAAAAAAGTTAAACTGCCAGTAAAATTTAAATCTGAAAAAGAGCTTGTACATAAGGAAGCAAAGAGTATCATAAAAATATTCTCTCAAATTCTTACTTTTTTTTATTCTCTTCCTATTAAGTAGTCCAATATTGAATAGTTCTGTGTCTGAGATAGCAGCCATCCATCTACACTGCAACCTGACAATCCTCAGTACAAGCCACTGCACCCCTCAAAATGCAAATACAGGATATTTAGATGTTCCAATGCCCTTTCACAAGTCATTTCTTGCATGACTCTAGTACTAGACTACTATGTGACTCTTTCATAACCATCATTTGCTGTTGTCAGACTGGATTCAACAAATAACTACTAATACTGCTAACAGAGACAGAGAATAAAGAACATGGGAAAACAATTTAACCACTTCTGGTAAGATTCCTCTTTATGGAAAACAAGAACTAAAGCCATACACTTTTTAAGCTCTCAATACCAAAAATCCCCAAATCTTAGAAGTATCGATACCTGATTACTGGCAGCTGATATCTCCTTACCAAGCAGTGCTCCAAGACAGCAGAATGAAAGGCACGCTGATCTCCACATTTGGTGTGGGTGCCACTTCTGTGCCAAAATCCACTCCCAACACTGCCTACATGAATGCTGCTTCACCCTATGCTTTTTCCATCAATGGCCTATTTCATAAAACTCTTATGACCTCATAGCTTCTTTTTTAAAATATGGCTATAGTCCCCAGAATAAACTAGACACAAACAGATTAATTACTCTGAAATACTGCATTTTACCCAAATGTAAGAAAAATCCAAATTTAGAACACAAGATCGCTTAAAAAATTACTTCCTAAAGCTAGAGCCTAACAATAGAGCTCTCATATTTAGTAATATGGGAGGAGAAAAAAAAGGAGGAGAAAAATGTTTGATTTTCAAACACCTTTTTATGTAGTCATGTAATTTTCACAAAGCAAGCCACTAAATATGTTTTCTTTTAACCACAGTGCATTACTAGGAAGAGCTACATTTCCTTTCTTCATACCTCTGAACTGCAACTAATTTCCTTTCATTATAGTGTTGCTGTTCACATGCAAGATGAATAAATACCAAAGTTCACTGGATTCTCCCTCTTTCAGATACAGATCCATTGTGAACCGAGTAGAAATAGTTTCCCTAATTAGAATACTTTCTGAGCCATTTGCAACAGTTCAGAAATGGCACAGTGAAAATCTAAATAATAAAAATACATTTCATTGGGCAGAATAACTCAAATTTTCCTGCATTCATAGCCAGGCAAGAGCAGGTATAAGAGCACTTGGCTGTGACCAACAGCACCTGAGGCAACAACAATAATGATTTATGTGTCAACATCAAAAATTATCTAAATACTCAAAAACAAACAAACAAACCTGGTTTGAATAAATAAGGCAAATAAGATACAAAAGCTAGCTTATTAACAGGCCACAAGGAGGATTCATGATCTGCATTTTAAAGAGGTTGCAGCTAACCTTTTTAGAACTGTAGAATCACTAAGGTTGAAAAAGACCTCTAAGATCATGGAGACCAACCATTTAACCCAGCACTACCAAGCCTACCACTAATCTGTCTCTCTGAGCACCACATCCACATCTCTTTTGAACACTTCCAGGTATGGTGATTCAACCACTTCCCTGGACAGCCTGTTCCAATGTTTAACCAGCCTTTGGGTGAAGAAATTTATCCTAATATCCAGTATAAATCTCCCCTGTTGCAACTTGAGGACATTTCCTTTTGTCCTATTGCTCGTTAAGTGGGAGAAGAGACTGACCCCCACCTGGCTACAGCCTCTTGAGGTAGGTGTTGAGAGCCACCCTCAAGCTCCTTTTTGCCTGGTTAAACAGCCCCACCTCCCTCAGCTGTTCCTCATAAGACTTGTACTCCAGACCATTCAATAGCTTTGTTGTCCTTCTCTGGACACACTCCAGATTTTTAACTTCAAATTGCAGTGCCTAGTTCCAAGATGAGGCAAAGAGAAAAGAGGAAGAGGAAAGTAGTTCCATGCAGCAGGGCCACCTCCACTGATAGCAGTCCTACTGGCACCTGCTTCCAAGGAAGCCACAGAGCTGAGCAGTGGGACTGCTGCAGCAGTCCGGAAACACTCTGTAATCACTGAGGGCAGGAACTGCACAGACATACACAGCAGGCACTGGCATTAGTGATGGCAGTATAAGTGTGTGAGCTGTCACATTCATACCAATGCCCAGCAAGACACAGGCTGAGCATGCTCTGGGACGGGGAGGCTGAGCCATGTGCAGGCTGTCGCCAGCCTGGGCCAACCAGACCTGAGGCTTTGCTGAATCCCAAGGATGGCTGGGGGTGAAGAAGGAAGCCAGCAGGGACAGAGCCTGCTGGGAAACAACTGTCCAGGCCCTGGATCCTATCCTGCCCTGGGCTCCCAAGCCTGCTTCACCTTGCACTCCATGTCTGCCGTGTCGGCTTGCGAAGTCCTAGTCTTTGGTACTGCTTTGGAAGGCACAGCTTTTGAGGAACAGCTGGGTGGCGAAGGTGCATGCGGTGGAGGAGATGCTTGACTAACACCAGCTGCTGCACAGTATGGGGAGAATGAGCAATGGAACACTGCACATCACTGACATAATTGTTTCTTCCACTCCACACCACCACCAGCCACCTGAGGGCCTTCTGCAGCAAAATATAAAAGGTCATCACTGCTATGCCTGACAAGAGGAGAAGAGAACAAGAGGTGATGTCTGCCCTGAAAGCCCTTCTGCAAGCCATGGGTGCAATGGCAGCAGGGGATCGCCTCTGTTTCTCTTTCCTTCAGTAGCCCACAGAATGCTCCACCATGAATGCTCCAATTTCATCTCTACTTTCTGCCCAACACTCCTTGTTTGTTTGTCTGACAGAATTACAAACTCCAGATTTCATTTTCCAACTTTAACAGCAACTTTCCTCCCTATTGTGCAGCATCCTAGTGGGGTCTCCTGCTGGAACTGGATTTTCCACCTCTTTTGAGCTATGAGGGGGCACGTAATCACCCTGCTTCCCTGTAGCCCCAAGGAACAGCAACAGGAATTAATCACATTCACTCTGTCAGTTCCTGATTTCTATTCTATTAATGAGATCACAGTAAAGTCACATCTTACTGTGGTGGTTGGGCAATCGTAACAGTAATGAAAATCCCTGCTTTTGAAATGATGCAGAACACTAAACCAACAACTGAAATGACAAAAGTTCAAAATTATTTTTCTTAAAGGAACCTATCCTGGTGATAGTCTGAATCACTTAAGGGGGGTGGGGGGGGCGGGGGGGAGGGGGAAGAATGTGAACTAAGGGGAAAATAGCATTCATTCCTAATAGAAGTATCTCCCCAGATGGAAGTGTTTCAGATAATTAGTTAGCATATGAAATTATACCCAAATTAAGTCCAAACTAGAATAAATCTTACTTTCATGTGACTTTTGTTCATTTTTTTTCTGTTCTTTTGGCTTTTTGTTGTTTTATGTTGGGTATGTTTCCTGGGTTTTTTAATCATAAACAATCCTTGCTTCTAATTTTATTTACTTTTCTAGTGGCTAGGCATTCAACCCAACTACAGGTTACAAAGCTAACTGAGGCATACCCACTGCCAGTGGAACTTTATCATTTCCTTACTGGGAGGAACTAGAGAACAATACAATCTTTACAGTAATAGACATTCAGGGATAGTAGTTTGGCCTCTTTACAGTAATAGACATTCAGGGATAGTAGTTTGGCCTGGCAAATGCCACAAAAAAGTAGCTAAGACTATTGTTCACTTTGACCATATTTCATTCAAAAGCAAAAATGCAGACAAATGTTTTAGTTGCATGAGTTTAGCTTACAGTATGTGGACCAAATGTTTGCTACATAAACATTTGAAATTCCATGTAAATCAAGTTAATCACATGTTGACAGGAATAACTGTTAATTTCCTCTTTTTGTTTGGTTAGATTTTTTTTTCTTAGTTTTTAAAACTGCTGTCTTAAGAAGCCTGACATGTAGTTACAGGAAACAAAAGCAACATAATTGGAGAAATGAATCATAAATAAACTCACTAGACCTCCATCTCCAAAAGGCTGAAAACAGGTGAGGATTTCGAATATGAATTACAGGGCACACACACAAAAGATTGATTTCTGCCAATGTATTTCATCTTGGTAACTTCAATTGTTATTAGAATAAAAATGTGCAATAACAGATGTTCTTCTAGATACATATTTCACCTGGAGACATTTGTGTGCTTCAGTGCTTAAAACAGATGCACTGGATGGGCAAATTCATGCTTTGTGACCTGTGCCAACTCACCTATTCATACTTCTGCAAGGACACTGAAAAGTCTGGACAAATCATCTGCCAACCAAATCCAGACCCTCAGTAGATTTATCTACATTAAGAAGGAAAATAACTAATGAAAGGAAATTCCACTACCCAATAAGGAAAATAAGGTGTTTTATAACTTTCCTTCAGCAAGTTATGCAGTTAGTTATGGAGACTCTCAAACAGTGAGGTAAGTAATGGAGAACTTACCCTGTAAAACTATCCTGTAAGTACTCACTGAAATTCCCCAAAGGCAAATATTGGTGGAGAATTGTCAGCTGTCAGAGTGTTAAGCATGACTTTAGGCCCAAAGTACAGCCACAAGTGCTTTAAACTCAAGTAATTACAAAAAAACTTCTCATAAAAATTTGCCTTGAACAGAGTGACCTTTATTGTATGCTAACAACATATAAACAATTCTAGGTATTTTCAGAACACAAAAACATGGGTGGAAATTTAACTTCAATAATCTTTTGAATAGATAAATAATCTTTTACTGTCCCTTTACCCTCTCATCATAGGTTACAATAAGTCATGAAGTTAATTCTTTTTGCACTTTTTAAAGGCAAGGCTGTATTCTCAACTAAAGCACATAACAATTGTACTAATGTATTATGAAGTAGTTTTGAGGGAAAAAGAAGAGGGTCTGAGATTACATCTTTATGACTTTCTACTTCTTCAAAAGTAGTGACTAGAATTCTGATTTAGTATATAAGACAGCCTTGATGAACCTGTGGTTCTAAGTAGAAATGGTGTTGTTGGTGGGGTTTTGTTTTAAATAACACCAGAATACCAGGGAGAAGGAGAGAAGCCAAACAAATTTTAAATCCTTGAGGGTGTGGAATACATGTACATTTAATAATTTAATTTAATATTAAAAGATGAGCCATAGTTCAATACACCATGCTATAGAGAGATAAAAGGCAGTGGCTGCAGAATCCCTTATTTTCCCCCCTCTTTAGCTTCAAACCTTGATATAATAGATTATTAGTCATTTGAATTAAAATGTTTGGGATATTTCTATGATAAATAATCCCTTCTGTAGTATTTCAACAGTGAGCATCTGTGCTGTGATAGACCTATGCACATTATCTATCTTGCAATATTAAACTGAAAGAATATTTAAAAATATACTAAGTCTCCATTCATTTTAATTTAAATTAAAAGTTTAAATTGAAAACACAAACACAGGTGAATTGGTTGGTATCACAGTCACCTGGGCCAACTGCTATCCCTACTGCCCAAGATGAAGTGCTCTGTGTTGTAATTCTCTGTTAAGAGCTCTCTCACAAATTTTAAATATATTTTACTATCAAGCGTGCAGCAGGAATATCTGGCATTTGAAAGAGACTGGTCAAAAAGCATAATTTTTTCATTCAAGAAAATTTTCTGCTGATTGATCTTCTCTAGTTTCTATGAAATTTAAGAAATGGAATCTTGTGGCCCCAAAACATCTTGATTGCTTTAAAGTTTGAAGTTGGTATGCAGTCCAGTGAGTCATTAAACCACAAATTAATCAGTATATATATCATAGCATCCAGGTGATACTTGTTCTGTCCATTCACATTCATTTTCAATTAATTCTCAAAACAGACATTTAATCAAGGGTTGAGGAACTTGCCTTTACCCCACATCAGAAATCAAAATTCTTCCTGACATAGGTAAATAGATAATGTCATTTCTCACTGATCACAGTCGATAGGTTAGTGACTGCCTTGAGAATTTTTCTGAAATTTTTGCTATGTCCTCTGTCTGGTGAGATAGTCAGATAAGGATGTTGCCACAGCCAAAATGCATAACAATGCCAAGGGGAAAAATATAATGTTCGACAACTGAAGTCATGGTAACTTCTAAAGACACTGTGCAAGATACCTTCTGCAGTGAAGACAAACATCCACTCACATCTCTTGCTGAGCTCTGCAGCACACTCGTGTTCTGGAGCTGAGATGGGCAAAGGCAGCATCACATTGAAGAATCTCATCTCCAGCCCAGGGGAGTGCAGGAGTTTCCATAAGAAGAAGATAAAACATTAAGTACAATTCAAAGTAAACTAACTTGTTTGTGGGTAATTTTTCTAACCTCAATTCCACTCACTACAGAACTTCGGCAAAGAAAAAAATTAGTCCAAAGTGCATGTGACTATAGAAATGTTACAGTTCTGCTGATGAAAACATTAGCTGTGCTCTTTCACACATGCTTGAAGTTTCACACCTAGTTTTCATAAAGACAAAACTTGTCTGCCTTCTCATTTCAATTAACCCTTAATACATCTTTCACCTTTCTAAAAGGTGAAAGCATCATACTTATTTCTGAATAAGCATACTCAACAAGAATATTAAAGAGCTGTTATGTCCTATTCAGGAAGCAGAAATCAATCCAAAGTAAGTGATCCTTCAGGAAAAAAAAGACAAGAAAAAGAACTACTTTGCAATGTAAATCCCCATTTTAAAAAAGCAAGGAGGTTGGTTACAAATGCGACACACCAATGATCCTGAAGAGTTATTTAAAATACTTTTTTAGTCTAGCACTCAGACTTAAAATGTCAAAGCTGAACATGATTTTCCACACCAGGAAGCTTTTCTTACGCTGGCTCATTATTTGATGAATTAGTATCTGATGTGGGTAAGCACTGAAAGGTGACTTAGAGGCATTTATTAAATCACCATAGTTTTACAAAATTCCTAGATAAGGCAGTGATCTCATAAGAAGTAGTCTCCTGGGAAATAAAAAACACTTTAGGCATCCTTTTCTTTGGGCACCTTTAACAATTGATCAGGTTTGATCAGATGGCAGCGGGAAAAGTCTAAATTGCAGCAGGAAGTTACACGAAGAACACCAAGAACATTACATATATTGTTTCTTCTACCTTCATGTGAAACAGTGTTATGATCTGGAGTGGCACAGTACACCATGATCTGCTGTTAGTACTTTTACTGCTGTAATAGTAGTAGCCAAAAATTTAAAATGTTAGCAATTACTGTTAAATCCCTCTAACTAATACAGTCTTCCTGTTAAAAGATGAAAGCCACCTTTCTTTTACTGAGTTATATACATAATTTGAAACTAGAGTCTACCCTTTATGCTTCTGTTTCATGTTGAACAGATAAATTATCCAAGATCAATACAATTCAAGACTGAGAAAGGCCAGACTGGGTCCTCTAGTCTGGCTTAGAGTATAATGGCCCATATAACGTGGACCATCATAGTTGATCTGGGACTGAAACCAAGAACCTGCGACAGGCTTGTGACTTAGAAACATGCATCCAATCTTGAACTAACCAAGGCACGTATACACAGATGTTCATTTCACTTCCATGGTTTCCTTTATTGACAAGAACAAAATTTAAACAAAATGCAGAAGTCGTAAGAATTGAGTCCACAGGCAGTGAAAATAAATTTTAGAAATTGTTTGTGAAGTAAAATGGAAGAGAATATTTGCTACTTGAAGCTTTGGACTACCTTATCCTTGTGCTCAGAGCACACAAAGAAGCACATGAATGCAGCCAACAGTGTCAACTGGACCCTAAAGTGAAAATGCTATAGAACATTTCTGAAGGGACTCAGTGGTTTCTTTCCCTTGGAAGAGCTTGGCTCTGCCGCATAAACATTTTTCATTTCAGATCACTATATCCGACTTACTCCTTTTCATATCTTAGTTATTGTAGAAAGTAAAAAACATCATGAACAATGCCTACCATTGCTGAAATTATTAATTGCATTCCTATTTTAATTTTCCAATATTGCTTCAAATAAAATCTGAATACATTTTGCTTTAATCTGTGTGTGAAAAACAGCTTCTGAATAATTCATTCAATGATAACTCCTCTAATCAGAGAATTATTTAAATACTTTTACTAGTGTTAGACTAACTCTGTTCATTATTGCTTCACTAAATTCCATGAAGAAAAATGCCAAAATTTCTCCAAACTATTATTAGCAAGTAAAATTATTCTTCCACCACAATTTCCTGCTCAAGGGAAGAAAAGAAAATTCACTCTGGTTTCACAGAATTTTCATACTGCTATCCAAATATAGACATATAAATAAATGAATACGTAACTCTGGGGAAGAATGGGAGGTCTCTTGACAAATTTAAGGATTGAAACTCAATGGAAGAGATGCATCCCAAATCCATTTTTTGTCCAAACAAACCCCAAGCTTTTGTACACACATCTTCCAAATCTGGTTTTGAAAGTTTACACCTTGCAGCATACCTGGCAGCAGCTGAAAATGATAAGTGCTCCAAATCAATTTCCTGTAATCACAACTGTGACCTCCCTGCTTCTATCCTCCAGGAAAGATTGTGAGGCACACACCATGTGAGAAAAACTGAAACCAAATTTATTATTCATTTGTATTATCATCACCCCCTCCTGGAATAAATGAGAGGCTTCCATTATATAGTAGACTTCTGTTTCACACAATCCTGGGTTTTCTACTTTGCTTTTTCAGATTAATTTTTATCCCTTTTTTTTTCCCATCTTGTGCAAGCCTTATTGTCTTCCTTTTCAACTGCAATTACCACTTTTCAATACTAATCCTTTCCTAAGAAGCCTAGATTTTCACCCCTTTGTACTGATCCAGATTCCTCAACATTTGATCCAGTAACTGGCTTATTTTACTCTCTAATCCCTCATTTGCCACCTCTGCATACAACCTGGATCTTTCCCTACCTAAACAACTCATTTTCTATGCTCATTACCTTTTCCTTTGTAGTTCTTACCTCAGCCTCTTTAGTTCATAGGATTACCAATTCCTTTTCTGTCCAATAAACCTTGTTTTTTTCTTGTTTTATCTAATCTTATTTTCTCAAAATATATTTTAAGCTTTTTTCTTCTCTTATTTAATTCATATTTAATGCTCAGGCTTTAGCTGAATACTTTGAGTTATTGCTTTATATGGTGTAATAAAGAAAATCAATGATAATCAAAAAGCATACCAAAATACACAAATGAGAAGTACAAAAGATTTGTTCCAGTGGGATGAATGCACTTATATAACATTGCTAAACTATACTTGTCTCCCTACTGAGTTCTGATGAACCTCTGACTGTAGTGGTAAGCAAAAGAGGAAAAAGAAAAAGCTTCCTTCCTACTGGGCTGTATAAGCAAAGAGAGGAGGAGTGGAGTTTCAAATGCCGATCATCAAGTTAAAATTACCAACAATTTGCAAGGGTTGCGAAACAAAAATATTTCAATCAACCACAACATCTGGCCAGATGCTCAAAATCTGGCCAGCATCACCAGACACAGATAGTCTGAGTCCTGCCACAGCCAAGATTTTTAAGTTCCAAAGACAACTTGATGCATTCCTTCAGACTTCACTGATATTTCTCCTTAAATACAGCTTCTGTTTGAATGGGGGGGAAAAAAAAAAAAACCACAGAAAAAAAGATGCAAAGAGAGAACACAGAACAGTTCAATCAGACAAAGAAGCATTTCTTTCTTTAATTCTAATACATATTTTATACATAGATATCTTCTATAGACACAGAAGAGCTTTGTCCACTTTCCTGGCACCAATGGCTTTAGTAAGACAGCGAAGACTCTCCACCTTTAGGCAGAGGGGCAGGGACTGGTGATGCAGGGACATTCACATGCCAGATCCCACATCTGGGCAACAGCTCCCAGGGTACGATTTTTGCCTACAGGAACTGGAGGCAAAAGCTGCAGGAAGCTGCACACTCCCGACATGACCCTGGCCAAGACAGAGCTGGCGCGCGGAGCAAGGCTCCCACACCCCGGGAGCTGGTGTGAGAGCCTGCTGTTCCACTGCGGCTCCTTCACAGACAGCTCCTTTGTGAGCAATAGAGCTAACACAGCCTCAGCTCCCTCAAGAATACTGACAGTGTTTCCCTGTGTGTTTATACCCCAAATATTTCCAGTTTACACAAGATACAAATAGGCATTACCGTAGAAGAACCCTGGTTAGGTTTTAGGTTTGTGACATCTGGGTCAACTAGAAGTTTATACCACTGAACAGATATTTCTTCAAAGACGAGTCTTTAAAAGTGAACAATCCAATATACACTGTACTTGGATTACATTCTTTCGGAACATCTGCAGTGATACAAACATCCAGAAAGCAGAACAGATTTCAAGGATTTAAACCTACTTTACTGTTAGTTTTACGCTTTTACAGTGTCATGCAAAAAGCTCTGAATAGCCAAACCAATGGGGTAACAGAGGTTAATAGGATTGATTTGTCAAACTACATGAATTTCTATAATGTTGAAGCAACTGATTTTTTTCCTCAGAAATGTAAGGATTACTATCAGATACCTAGAGGGCAAGTTCCAGGACAAAGGAGTATGTAAACCCTTATCAGACTATCTTTAATGTGCAGTATTGTTAAAAATAATGTAATTAAGGATAGTAATAGGGATTTTTTCAAATAAATTATGCTAATTATATTATCATTTTAAAATTATAATTAAATATTCAATTATAAGAAACACAAAGGAGATTCAACAATTACATGGCATGTCTCTGTCATGGTGAATATGTTTTAAATTAACATAGCAGCTCATTATAACCAGCTGATTTTATCCAACTACATATGACAGTTTTACTAGGTACTTCCACTAACATTTAAATCAAACTCAATGTACAGTACTATGAAGGGAGACACTTCCATCCCATTTGCTAATGATCTTTGTCCGAAGAACTCATGTAACTGTGTTAGAATATATGAAAATGGGGAAATCCTCTTTCTTTTGCACTACTTTTTACTCAGCTTTTTCCCATAGAGCTCATTTACAGTGCAGCTCCCCCCCAGTGTCTATAGGACTCCTAGTCCTATAGACTGTTTGCCAGTGAACGAAGGGCAAACTCCTCCTCAAGAGTGGCACAAGGCAAGCAGGGACTTCTTAGAAAGGCTTAATCACCAAAAGTTGAGACAGTCCTGTACTACCTAGCCTGCCTACCTCACTGTTCAGGGAAATTCCTAAAATCTGCTCTGAAAGATGCTTATCTGAATATTGTTTGATGGTTAAGAACTACTGGGGACTTAAGTGGTTCCAGAATAAACATGCATTATGCAAAGAGTTCAGTTTAGAACTTTGCCTTCCCTTTCTCAAATAAAAGGAGTTCAAGAAAGCTCCAAGTGGTTGAAAGTTTATCCAATTAATTTCCTTCCTCATCCATCCCTAAATACATTATGTTACTACATGTTTTTGGAAACATATTAAGTAGAATGGAAGAAAAGCTTATTTTAAATTTAAAAGCAAAAAATTAAAATAATTTATAATAAAAAACCCACCCACCTGCATTATCACTTACTAAAACCCTCTCTTACATGGTAGGAGCAATTTGATACGCAAAGTAGGAGTAAATATAAGCTTTTAACTTTTGGGCAGTTCCTCAGAAGTTAAACTAACTTTTTGAAAGTCATCTGAAGTACCGTATGCAGGAAATCCCTAAAGCCTCAGTTCAAACACTACTTGAATCACAAGTCAACTCAGAAAGTAAAGAGAAATTGAAGTTGATAATAAAATGTCTTACGTTGGGTAAGGTAATCTAAAAACTACAGATTTCCTTCAAATGTCGTCTTTTCTTCATGCAAATTCTAAATGTTTCTATTTAATGTTTTAAACAGAGGTTACATTCCACTTAAATACAGATGAATTCTATGTACAAGATAAAGGAAAACATGAAGATGATTTAACTTATATAGCCTAGTTTAATGAAAAAGCCTCTAAAAAACCCCACCAATTTAGATGCTTAGTGATAGGTAAGAAATCAGACATTTTAAGTAGACTCCTGTATTGCCACTATATGATCTTAAATAAAGATCAAGTCCTCCTCATACCTGTTGTTACCATTCTCAAGAGAAGAACCACAGTTAGTAACATTACAATCAAATTAACCTTAAAGTGTATGCAAAGATAATACCAGAAACTTATTAGGGAAGAAATAAAGCCACACACTTGGTACCTATGAGAACAGCATAAGCTCTTCATGACTCTCAGCTTACAGAACTTGCAGTTGCATCTGGCTATATTGTCCAACATCTGTACCCTCTTAGAGTACTCCTTTGAAAACAGAGGCTCTCAGCTTAAGAGACTACAAATGGTACTACCTATAATTTCAGTTATACATGTAGGTACTACCTATATATATATACACAGGTACTACCTATAATAACAGTTCAAGCTGTTGCTTCTCTCATGGTACCTTATTTAATTGGGTACCAAATATATTCTTTCACCTCATCTTAAGTGACTGAAGCAAATGGTCAAAGCTCTCCCCAAAGCAGACAAATTTGAATACTGTGCAAAGAGCCGACAAGCATTTTCACACCGTAGGTAATACTGGCCTGTGCCTTTCAGCAGCTAGGGTGCCACGCCCTCAGACATCACATCCCATAGCTAGGCTGCTCTCATATCTTCACATTTTTAATGTTGCTTCATTTACCAGAACAGGTATCCTGCAGTGTTCACACACATCACAACCCTGGGTTTCCAACCCACCCGACCCAGTTGTATCAGCTATTAGCAGAACCTGTCAGATACTTTGAGGTTAACAGGAAGTTAAGCATAGTGGAGAACAAGTGATTTTACCTGTCTTAATACTATGAAGTAGGTGCTTTTGTCCTTTAATCTATGGTACAATCAAACACCTAAGCAACAGCTCCAGGGCTAACTCACCAAGCCTCGAAGAACATCCAAATCTGCTGTGAAATAGCTCTGAGAATCTAGGCAAGACCTTGACAAAACCCTTGTAAGAAGCAGGCCACCAACCAGAAAAAGGGAAATCCAGTTGGTGGAGCAACCCTGGAAGGTGAAAGCAAAAGGGCTCTCCCTTTTGAGAGTCACAGGAAATGTGTATTAGTGATTCCTCCAAAACCGTCTTTTCCATACAGCTTTTGTTGTCCTTCCTTACATTCTCATGTGAGTGAGATACTTCAAGAGAAAGTAAGAGGAATTTCCCTTTTCCCAAGTTCACCACTGTGTTTTATCTATACACATGGAAATTACATCACATAAACAGAAACAAAACCTTTACAGGGAAGGTATTTAACAAATCTGTTGTCAGGCCCTATCAGGTCACTTTGTTCTGTCATTTTATCATTTGTTACCAATGAACCCCTGTCTCCAGGTGATAGGAACATTTGCTAGTCATAAATGAAAGTAAGTTAATTATGATGAAGATGTAAAGACTGACCTTTTCACAGCTGCTCTCTCACTCCCTAACATCCCTGATACGCTTGGAAATCAAATATGAAGCGGCGTTACTAGCAACTCAATGAGCTAACAACTGATAATATTATGTGTTCTGGATTGTACCTTTTCCCTAAAGTAAAAAGAAATACCCAGGCCTTACAGATAAAAATAAATAAATAAGGGAAAACTTCACTAAACATTCTTGTGTCGGAAACAAGAACTTCCATGCACTGCCTTCTTTACAGAGTTGCCCAGCAATACTCCCTAAAGCATTTAGTAAAATTTGGTATTAAACCCTTCACATTAAATTACAGCACTGGGGCAGGGGGAATGAGGAATTAGGAGAGGTTAGGAAGGGTGGTACTTCACCTGGTAGAGATAATTGTCCCTACTTCCAGCTCTTTCAAAGTATGATATCTGCACATAACAGTCTTGCAGATGAATGAGATCACACACATGACCTGTGAAGCCATTTAGTTTTGTGTGTGCCAAGAGAAGTCTGCTGTGTTTCAGGTTCATAACGAGCATTAACAAGGATGTTGCCCAGGGGATAAGTGCTCTCAGTCTTGGGCCAGTTGGGAATCTGATGAACTAGATGGTCTCACAGAAATATGCCTATTCTTTGCCTAACAAATAGATACCCACACTAACAGTGCCAGTCATTTCTTATTCTAAGGCTGAGACTTTTCACATCCACCTGCCTGGTACTAGCCTACTAGTAGTAAGGAGAGAGCACACCTTGTACCCTTCCTTTCATCCCCTCTGCTCTCTCCAGGAATGTACTAGTCACAGCAAGAGAATGCAAGGTCAAGGAGGACAGCTACACTCTGCTGACTTCTGTACTCCCTTCCTGCCTCTTCAGATAATGATAGGTAGGAACAGTTCAAGAGCTTGTTGACAAACTAGATCAAGAGGGGTCAGTCCATGTACATGCAACTATTCAACCTGCATAACCCTCAAGCTTCATCTCCACATTTTCACGGAACCACAGAATCAACTAGGTTGGAAAAGACCTTTGAGATCATAAAGCAACACAAGCAACCATGCATTTGAAAGAGATAGCCAGCCAGCAGCCACACTGTTTTCAGGCCTGCCTCGCTCAACTAGGAAGATAATATGGGGGTATGTATCCGCTGTGTGAAGTGGCATATTCTAGCCAATGGATGCTTTTATTTGGTCCTGCTTTGTTAGAAACAAGCACAGTTTGCATTTTCAGACAGTAAGCACCATCTTCAGCCATCTCTTAGCTGTACTTGTGTTATCCCATGGAAAGAACAGTTAGACGGTTTTTCAACAGAGAACTGACAGTTCCCAACCTAGTCTTAAGCCACTGGAATAAGGTATCTCAAGAAAAATACAGTTTATGCTAATATTTTCTCCTGTTTAATGACTTGAATGAGGCCTTTTCATCTGAACAGAGCACACAGTCATGCTACAAGTAAGGCAGGTATATGCTGTATCATCACACTTGCATTAAAAAAAACAACTGAACAAGACACCAGCAAAACCAGATTTTCTGTAGGCAGAAGAGGGAAGGAGGGTGACAAAAGTTATTGCTCTCTGAAGAAAACTGGAGCACAAAAATGCTTAATATGTCTCAGCTAAATTTGAAAAGGAAAATGCAATAGCTTTGCATCCCATGGACTGTATTTTTCATCCACTTTGTATTTCCCAGGAAAGTCAGTTGGACTCTTTCCACAGACTTCACAGAGAGCTGGATCAAAGTTGTTCAGCCAAAACAATAGCTTTCCCATTTGTCCCAGTTCACTAAAACATTTAGGCATGCCAATGCCACGAGGGAAAGAAAAGGACTATTTGACAGAGATGAGTGCTTTCCCCCACACGAATACAATTTCTGAAGACTAAGGCAACCATGCTTCAGCCATTACTGGTACATTTGCTGCATCTTTCCTTAAGATCGAAATCCTCCTGCTTTACTCCTAAAAAGGTGCTAAAAGGCGATGAAGTACCTTAATCAAGTTTTCAGAATTTTGCATTGCAGTTGGCAAACAAAGGAAATAACACAGTGGAATAGCCAGTGACACAGAAGATAAAGTATTACATTACTTTGCTTATTATATTAACATAGCTATTCCTATGAAGACTGCAGGAACATTGGGGAATTACAGCTTCACATCCCTACTTATCTCTTACCCCCTCTCATAAAGAGATGGTCATTTCTTGGATTATAAAATGGCAGCCTAAATAACTTCCATATGTTTCAGGGCAGCTTACTGAAATACAAATCTACAGAACACAAAAGAATAAGAAAACAGCATAGAGAAAGGATAAAGTAATGGATTTTATTCTCTTTTCCAAACTCCAGAAATATATATGTGGGACAGAAATCTCAGTCCACATGCTGACAAAAGCCCTGATGGGGCTGTCACTGTCAGCATCAACTAGAACGGCCTTCAGCCACCACATGCTGACTGAGAGCTAACAAATCCCTCTTAGCCCTGTGTATAGGGGTGAGATACCTTCCCAAACCACTCACATTTAGTACATTTCACGTCTGCCTGAAAACGTGACCCAGATACTTGCATTTCCATTCTATCTCTTAATAAAATTAAAAAGGAAAAACTATGAATATTTAAGCCTTGCCTCGTCTTTATACAGCTGAATGAAGTCCTAGACTGGGGGGGGGGTTTCTCCATCGTGTGACTATTAACATACCATAATTTTAAGCAATAGAATTACATACAGATAGCATGGTTCTTCTTCACAGCTGAATTTGATCCCCGTTGTGATATTTTAATAACAAGGTAAAACCAGCATGCACATAATAGCAGGCTGATCAGAGTTTAAAAATAAGTCTTCTCTTCAAAAGTAATAGCAGCAGCACATTCTCTTCTCTGCTGTTGCTTTCGGAAATGACTTTATTTGGGTACCAACTGTCAGATTCATGGAAACATTTTGAAGCATGAGAATGTTGAAATACTTTCTATAACAGCGATCATAGCTGCCATGCAGATGACAGCAAATAACTTTTCAAGAGAAGTAAAAGACAGAAAAAGACACTTTATAAATCTTTGTCACATATTACCTACATATCTCATTCCTCCTAGGTAAGGTAAAATATAGTTGATATGAGGTTTTATACATACATTTTCTCCTTTTATCTAAAGTACACATAAAATATTAAAATACTCTCTGACACTGAACTATAGCTATAACAATCGAAGTATCATCTATGTACAATGGTAACTATGTTAATCATATATTTTACAACACTAAGAAACAGTAAGAAAGCTCAATAGTTTTCTAAAACTGCTCAAAATGATTACTAAGAAAAATCTAAAGTTTGAGAAATATTATATTAGAAGAATACCACTGCCATTAAAAAAAACCCCCACAATTATATTTTAAGAAATTCAGCATGACTTTTAAAAGTAAGAGAGCATTTCCACTTTTAAGATACATTCTGTTAGGAAACACATTGGAACAAGTTGGTAAAATTATTTCTGGACATATGGCTGGTTTTATTTAGAGAATTCAGAAAGATTTTTACCACTTCTT
Source organism: Corvus cornix cornix (assembly GCF_000738735.6). Lineage (NCBI taxonomy): Eukaryota > Metazoa > Chordata > Aves > Passeriformes > Corvidae > Corvus > Corvus cornix. The sequence goes on along the minus strand of NC_047057.1, from coordinate 37,641,509 downwards.
CACAGATACTTACACACCCCTCCTCCTTCTCTCCTTTCCCCAGATCACAGCGATCACTGAAAGGCTTTGCATTAGAGCTTCCCAGGAAGTCACAGGAAGTCTTTCATGTCTCCTTCACAATTGAAGTTGCTCATTCCTTTAACATAATTCCCCACTAATCTCATTGTGGCTTCTTATACATAAGAGGCGGCAACAGACTTTGTCCAGCATCCACTAAAGCCTATCTAAACTCACACACAGTAAGGACACTTTAATACTTATTACATATTAAACACACTTATTAGCAAGTTTGATGCCTTCCATTTACAAACACTTTTAGAGCTATTTACATCCTGATTCATAGATTTCACTTGCACAGTGAGGCTCATGCTCAAGTAGCACAAAAGAAACAATCCGAGCTCAGTGTCATGAGGGATGAGTGATGTTTACAACATGATGTAATATCCCCATGATGCACAGCAATATCCAATCCCTGCTAGTCTATGGCATCACCTCAACAAGGAAAGAAATGCATCAAAGAATCACATCCACAAAACCTTGAAAAAATAGTAATTTTCAAATACTCAAATTTGGAAATATAAGCACAAGTAAAAAAGTGCAATGTCTTGGTAAAAAGCACTTTACCCTCTAACAACTATTAGATGACAAAAAATCATAATGAACTAGACAGACAATTTGCTAGGAAAGCCAGCTAGAACTGATTCTTCAGACACAAAAACAAAGCCGTTATGCAAAAATCCTAGAAGCATGAAAATTGTGCTTCAACAATATGGAAGTGTAGAGGGTCTGATATTAAAAGAGAGTTCTCTTTCCAGAGTGACTAATTTACCCCCATGCTTATGATTGGCAACAGCAGCCTTTCCCTTACAACAAACACATAGAAGTGAGATGTCAAATGACCATGACCAGCAAGAAAAACCTAAGGATTGTCAAGGTCTTACTAAAACTTCCCTCGTAAAAGTAAGGGAAGGTAGCTGTGTCTCATTTTAAAATATCCTTCACAGGCTCTCACCAGGTTCTTTGGACTCCAGTCCTGGCCTCATCTACAATTACATTAGAGCACTTGTTAACAGACACCACCTTTTCTACTGTGACCCTGTCCATCTTTCATAAAATTCTCTTAAGACTTTTCCTATCCCAGCTGTGTGTAAATGAATTAATATTTGAATAATTTAGAGGAAAACTAAAATAATGCTCAACAAATATGAAGATCTCCATCCCAATTTGTTGGTGATTCAAAAACAATTTCATCTTTACAATGAGGTTTCACTTACAATTCTTTCAATTCTTTTTCCCTGGATTTGTTAATTTTTATGTTTAAACACATACTATTAATTACAAATCCCCCCCTTCCCCCACTGCAAAAGCAGATTTTTGGTTTGGAGGTTTGAGTTGCGAGTTGTTGGGGGGTTTTTTTTGGCTACTACTTGCTAACATTTTTCTCTTCCTTTAAAATGTCACCATTAAAAAAGGAACCAGATTTTTATAAAGACAAAAGAGGCAAAGCTTTTAATTTCCTATCAGATGCATCTAGTTTGAATAAGCACATTCCTTTATAGAACATCAACCCGAATGAATAATTATTCCCCTCTCATTCGACAAAACTAAAAGGGTTGGCTGGCTTATATATATATATATATGAATTTTTTTAGTGCAGGGACATAAATCTCCCACATATCCTTTACATCCAAGTGACAAATCTTTGCTTTTTTACTTCACTGTGTCTGGGAGCTCTGAATTCTATTTATACACAGGAATAAAACTGTTCTTCATTTCCTACCCTAAGGCCTCCTCTTGACAGATCTCCATTATAGCTTTTCTTCTGAAAAACTGGATGCCTTTTATCATTTATCCTTGTCCATGTTCCCAAGTATCAGTCTTTATATAACATCATGTATTTTCACTCAGCTGCATTCCATTAGCCACTACAAACCTCTCTGTATATGTGCCCACAATGCTGAGACAGCATTCACAGCAAAGCTAATTGAGACAAGGGAGAGTTACACTTTTAGTTCCAGTCTAGTGGTTCTCATCTGGATACTTTTCTTAGCCAAAGAAATACGATAAGAAATACATAGGAAGGCAGAAGAGGGCAGGGAAGAGTGGGGGAAAGCATGCTCCAGGCCAAGTCACAGGATTAGAAAAGTACTCAGACTGGAAAGGAGCTCTGGAGGCCATCTGGTCTGAAGTCCTGCACAAAGCAAAGCTAACTTCAAAGCCAGGCCACACTGCTCAGGTCCTGCCAGGCTGTGTCCCAAGCCTCCAAGGGCACCCCAACCTCCCCTGACCACCCCCTTCTCCAAGCTCAGACACACCGGTGCTGTGTGGCACCCTCCAGTTGCAAGGAACTGAAGAGTATCTGAAGAAGGCACCTGAAGAGTCTTCTGACATCATGGCACTCTACATGTTACATTTTTGTGATTAATGGCTGTGGAAATTACAGGTAGCAAGTACAATGGCTACAGGACTGCTTAACATTCATCTGAAGCAGAAGCAGAGGAGGATTTCTAGACACCCAAAGAAGCAATTCCCCATGACCTTTGATTAAAATACTGAAATGTACAAATATTCTGCACTATTCCTCTGCTGTAGATATTCCTTGGAGGCTGTCAAAGATTTAAAAGCATCAACCAACCCACCCCATCTTTTCTAGTAGGAAAATATCTTAATTTCTAAATCCAGAGTGAGTAAAATTGGACAGAGAGCTGACAGGACACTACTGATGCGGTCTTAGAAGCTGTAAGAGTTTCCACATATCCATAGCATTCACTACTCTTTTTTTAATAGTATGGAAAGGAACAGAAGGATGAAGTTCACCAAAATGTGTTTATGGTAAGGCCTATGGATCCTGCAGTGGCTTTACTGGAGCAGTCACCCTCAGAGAGAGCATTTTCAAAGGCTCCCTTTAAAATTTCTGACTATTAGCATCACTTCTAATAAAACTGCACAGATTTGCCATCAGTGTGACCTGCAAATATCTAGATTGATAGAACTGACTGCCATCTCATATGATAATAGTTGGGTCCTCAATCATTTCCCCAGTGTTTATTCATACAAAGAAAATTTATTCCTGTGACCTTTGCTTCCTAAAATTAAGCAGAATAAATGGAGGAATTATTCTGTAATTGAAACCCACAGCATGACTATTGTCAGTTCAACTCCAGAGATTTTTACCTTTAATCCACACCTCATAAAACCTGTAACGAACATTAGAATTAAATACACCAGGCAATAATAATAATAGGGTGCTGCTTAAAAAGGCCAGTGATGTTATCTATTCTGTCAGTGCCATAAACAATGCACAAGAGAATAATCTGACAATAATGAATTCATGACCAGTGTTCATGTTTTTCAACTTCCTTTGAATGAAAATTTTGTGGTAAAAAAAAAGACTGAATTACTAATTCTTATTTGAACACCAGCAGGCAAAAAGGACAAGTGAGACATGTAAAGCATTTATAATGTGACTGCCACTACTGTATTAGAAATTAATCTGACACTTCTGAGGAAAAAAATATTTTAAGAAAAAGATGCTCGTGGAATATTTTTTCAGTTTTCTTTCCCTTGTGGACTGTAGACAAGAAAACAGGAGTCTTCAGGTAAACATATCAACCCTTTATAGCCTCCCACCACCACCTCCTGAAGTGTAATTAACTGCTGTGTTTTTTCAAACATCAGCTTATCTCCCACTACACACACAGCTTTCTAATATGTATTATCAAGCACCTTTTATTTTTTTTCCCCGTTTAGCCAAGCCTCAGTTATGAAAGAAGAAAATCAGAAAATCCATTCTAGGGCAAGATTAAGAAAATGTTGCTTCCTGATCTGAATTTTAAGTATGTTTCTAGATAAATAACTGATGCAGCAATAAACATAATTCAAATCAACTGTTCATTAATAATGTATGGCACCTATAGATAATTATGTCACCACCATTTGCAATGCTTTGGAGTCATTTGAATTTTGAGACTCAGGTCTCAAAAACAAGGAGTCTTTGCCCAATGGGTCCCTGACTGAGTCATGACCTTTCAGATGACCTAGACTACACCTTTTCTTACACTCAGCATCCCAAAGGAGACAAAAAGGGCTTTGAGTCTCCCATGCTGGGTTTTACTAGAATAAAAGGTAGGGCCTTTTGAAATAGAACTCCTCTATGCTGTGTAAAATAAAATAACAGTAAGAGAGACTTTCAAATCCCTCTCCTCCTCTGCCCAGCCTGCCTTTTCCAGAAGGACCCTTTTGTCCATGCTTACACTTTCTCTGAGGTTTCTTGCCCCCCTCGGTCTCCCCCACCAGGAGACCCAAAGGCACCACATACAAAGTCACCCCAGCTGCTTCCCATGTGTTTCCTCCTTGCTGTTCCCAGGAATTACTATCCTCCTGCACATTTATTTCTCCCCTTGGGAACAAGTCATCATCCTCCTTCCAGAGCCTTCATCGAAGCTGGCACACAGCAGGCAGGACAAGACAAACGGGCAGCTGCCTTCTTCCCTGCAGCCCCACCACAAGCAAGAGAGCCAACAAAGGAATTAAATAGCAATATAGCCCACAACACTTTAATAGAGACTTATTCTAGCAGTGAATGATCTAACTAAGACTACAGGACTTTAGATTTAATATGTTGTTCTAACATTCATTGCCAGTTTTTAAAAGCCCATCCTCATTCCTACGACTGCAACTCCCCCCACCCCCGCCACACATCCAGCCTCTCAGGCAGCCCACAAAGCCTGAGTGAAGCAGGCATCCAGGCCAATCATTTAAGTACTTAACAAACCTCCATATTTCAAGATATATTTAACATGCCCACTCTGATACTTGTTTTGCTGGATTCTCTTCTCTATTTTCACTTTTTTCCCCCTCTCTTTTTCTTCAAAGTGTTTTCTTGCACATCTGGGTCTGGTACCTGGCAAATTCACAGGGTGGACCTTCATACTGATTTATTCCTTGTAAAAGCAAGAGTGGTGTATTATAAAGTTTTCTACAAAAGCCACAAGAATCTCAATAGCCTATAATCTTGCCCAGGATCTCCAAAGCTTCCTGTCTAAAATTTAAATTTGCAGGAAGTAAGGACGTGGATGGTAGCCAGTTGATGTATACAGATACGTGCTAAAACGTAGATTCAACTTGCATATCTGATACCAGTTTCCCCCATGATTTTCCACAAGCTTCCATTTTTATCTTCAAGTCTGTACACTTAAGATATTGGTATTCCCCTGCATCCTGCTTTCTGAAGGACTATGCTAAAGCACAGACAGGAAAAATATCCATGAAAAAACCTCCAAAACAAGGAGTTGGGTTTGTGGTTTTGTTGTTTTTTTGGTTTTGGTTTGTTTGCTTTTTTTTTTTTTTTTTACTCATAAACAGAATAAGTTTCTCAATGTTATTGATATGATACAAAAGCTGTAGAAGAGGTCTGCATGAAGAAAAACAAAATAACAAAAATCAGTATTTGAACCATAATATCTGAAGTGGTCAGAAAACAGTTGACAACATCCTCATTTCCAGACCGCAGGATTCTACTCTTCATACACAATATTGAACATGGTACAATCTGGACAGCAGCAAACTCTTAAAGAAATCTACTGTGCCGCAGTAAACTTTACATTTGAAGATTCATAAATAATTGATTTTAAAAGATTGTCTCCAAGCCCAAATTTTAACAGTAGCACATACACAAGTTAGGGAGTTCAAAGTCATTTTCAAGTGCAAAGTTACCTTAAAGCGCAACTATAAATCAAAATTAGAGACATACAGATAAAATCCTGACCCCAGACCTCTACAAAGTACAATACATTCCTATTTGCTAATAAAACAGAAAAATACTTGCATGCCAATGACAGCCAAGCTGTGTAAATGCTCTGTTTTCTTTAACATGGAGGGTATTACCATTTTTACACAACTAGAAGCAGAAAGACTAACAATACATAATGGCCAAGTCCTGCATTTAACTGGTGCTAAATATTCACTGTTTTTCTGATACCCTGCAATCTAAATTAATTCTTTAGAAAATCACTTTCGCCATCTGCATAGGATAAAACTAATCTTACTCAACAATTATTTTTAAATCTTAAAATATGAAACTAAATTCAAAACCAAACAAAATAGAAAAGTGTGAAACTACTAAATTGAGGTTTAAATTCATTACAGAAATAAGCATCATAAAAGTCCAGTGCATGTACTTCACATTTTTCTTCCAGCTTAATTTTAAGTAACTCCATAATATTAAACTCTTTTTTCCTTCAACACCAGAACTATTAATCTTGCCAATGGTTTTGGCACTGTTATCACTATCAGTTCATTTGAAGTCAGACTTGCACCTGGCTTCTGATTGCTGGCACCCATTTACAAGTTTAAATCAATTAAGCCTATTAGCATGTTCTCTGTGATGCACTTTAATTTTTATAGTTATGCATTATTAATGTAATCATCTCAGCAAGTCCTATATCATATAAAGAGAAAAAAATTGGAAAGATTCAAGCTATAGGAATTTAAGTAGCTCAGAAGTTATTGTGCCATATATTACTTTAATATTAAAACAAATTTGGTGAGTATACACTGTAACTTTTATATAATTGACTCACTCTAGGAGAAACATGAATAAAGCTAACAGAAAATTAGCAGACAACACAACTGCAAGGGGGGCAATCTAAGTAAATAAATTATTGTACATGAACAGATCATCAGATTTTTATTGTTACCAGATTTCTGTACTAAAACAAAAGTAGTCCTTCTCCAAAACCAAGCATGAACAGTGCATATAACAGAGGCTCAAGTTGTAATATGATATCTGTATTTGACAACTGATAAGTACATCACCCAGAAAAAGGTGAGGATGATTGCTGCTGAAATCCCCTTAATGGACTCATTCCCTAAGCAAAAAAAAGGGAGTAGCTTTTAATTTAAAAGAAAATTTTCAAAATAAAACAAGTACTGAGTGTCATTCAAATGATGGTGTTGGAATCCCAAAAACAGTGTTTGAAAGTTTGCTCAGTGCTAAGGATTTTGTCCAAGAGTTTGTGCTTTGAAAAGAAAGCTACACAATAAATTGTTGGCAAGGACAAAACCTCCTATTTCTCTAATATATGCTTCTGTTAAAATCAGCCAACTGAAACAACATTTCTTTCCTTTTTCTCCTTATTTACTTACGGGTACATCTTTCAACTATTACAGAACCTCAGTTCTTCCCATCATACTGAGATTTTTTTTTTAGCTATCTCCCTTATATAACCTCTCCAACTAATGATCACCTGTAAGTAATCCCATTTTAAATAAAGGTCAAAATTTGATGTCTGCTGGGGTAAGCATAGCTGCAGAAAATGAAACTAAAACATGGGATATAATAATACTCCAGACATCAAATCATTCTTAAGATGGGTTTTCACTATTAGAATTAATTAGCTTTAGAGTTTTATATGTCATTGCTGGTTAAACTTTGTGTTAATGGGCTTCAGTTCAACAAGCAAGACCTCTTTGGAAATGCCAGTTCATGAAATACAGTTGTTTATCATACCTCTGGAGCATTAAGAAGGGCACACCATCTGATAGCTGTAGCACAGAAAGCAAATGCTGTTTCATGCTTCACAGCATCAACTAATCATAGCAGAGGCTGTGACAGACCTGCTTATGGCTGCATCACCTCCCTGGACTGGCATATTCTGGGACTAGCCTCAGCTGAAGCCTGTGCTAAGAGCTCTGTAATAGGACCCAAATGGGATTGTTGAGGACCCAGGACAGCAATCCTGATGGCTCCCATCCTACAGACCCACAGCACAGCTGAAGAGCTACAGTTAGGCACATTTGGGCTAATAGGAAGAAATCCACTGCTCCAGAGAGGCCAAGGACCCTCACCTTCCTCTAGAGGCACTGGGAAACGAGCGTGATCAACATCAGGCAATACAATGCTTACAGAGCACACACTGTTTTCTGTCAGCTTGAAAGGCAGGCTGAGGCACACGAGACACTGTCCTGTATGACCTCTAGCTCCTGTAATTCATCACCACTATGGAACAGGAAAAACAGTGCTTTTAGAAAAAAAATGAATGCTCGTAATTCTTGAAAGTCAGACTCATCACATTTTACCCAGTGCTGCCAACCCTGCATTTTTATTTTAATCCCAGGATCTGTGATGGGTTTTAGCAAGTCTCATAGACAGACAAACTACAGGTATGGAAGTGAAAGCTCCTACATCATCCTGTAAGGACAAGTTTGTCAACGTGTTCTAATTACCAGATGTCACACGCAACTATTGAAGAAGAGTTCATCAAAATTCACAGTATGAATTGTTTTAGGGGCAAAATCCAACAGCAGATGTTCACAGAATAAAAACCACTGCAACTATAAGGCAAACCAGTGTGACCTGACAGCTTCAAACAGCCTTTAACTTTGTGAGATCTCTGACTCCAGTTACATTTGATTCAGTGTATCAGTATCTACTGTAAGTTTCTGTTAGTATGTCTAAAGAACTCAAAGATATTTTTGCTTCTGATCTGCTTACCATTTGGGGGCAACCAATTGTACAAGTATTAGTTTCTAAAAGTTCAGAATAAAAACCAGAGGAGATTTTGGTTCAACAGCTTAGCCTTGAGTCTCATATGATTCTCAGATCATTTCAATAAATAATGTTAAATGAGCACAGGTTTAGCCACACAAATAGACTAAAATATAATCATTAAAAAAGGAAAAAAAAAATTTAATCATGTCTCCTTCAATATTCACTGAATTTCAAGGTCAATAATTCAATCACTGAGAAGACATGTACATAGCTAAATGCAACCCAAAGTCAAAATTGTGCAGAATGTATTACATGCACATGGAATATCTGAAAGCCTGGCTCACTCACAGTAGTTCACATGGCTAGAAAAAAACACCCTGAAACTAATCACGGATCCAGTATTGTCTCAGTAGAAAAGAGCAGAATTTTTTTTCATTCTTCTGTGTAATATCTATCGAACCCCACTCCCCCTTCTGGATGTTTTTCCTTTGTTTTGATTTATTCAAGAACATATTACTGAAGAAGGCCAGAAAGGTTAGATGCTTTTTAAAAATAGGAGGTGGAAAAATAAGCCTAATATTATCCCCCTCTCAACCCTCCAATCCTCAATATGTATGTGATATACTGCTTGAATCAGAACATGCAGAGAGGTATTATAAGCCAAACTTGTTGCTCAGTGTAACTTAATACGCACATGCAAAGCGCCTTCTACTGGAATGATGGAAAGAACCGGTGCCTGAAGGTTCATAATTAGCACTGAGAGAACTGAATTTTTTTAATCTCTTACATGCACATGGAAGCATATTTGAACACTAACCGTAGGGAAGAAATTAAAAATTTAAAAGTTCATGGAGAGAGGATAGGGGATATTGGATCTAGAGAGAAGAGGTGAACATCTTGACAAGGAGAGAGAAGGCAGGAAGGAAGAGGACGAAGATTTTATGAGGTATGAGAAAAAGAAAGAAGCAATTAAGAAGGGGTTGAAGGGAAAAGAAAGATTAAAATCACTGGAGACTGTGAAAGGGCAATGCAATGCAGAAACAATGAAGAAGAAATGGAGAGGAAAAAAAATACAAATACTGTGAGAATACCAAGCACTGAAAGACAGAAGAAAGGACAGGTGAGAAAAAATATATGGTGAGATAAGAGAAAACGGTCATAAAAATTCACAACTAGCCCATGCTGACCATGGAGAGAGATTAGGATTCAAAGTGCAGAATTGCAAGAGTAAATATTCATTCAGGTGTATGAGGTGTCAAAGCTGAACTGGGGTACCTCAAATGTGATTCTACAAAGGGTTATTATACTCTTCACATTTTCAGGTACAACACAATTTGACAAATTACTAGCACTCACACTACTGATTACTGCTTAGAATAAAACTTCGCAAAGCAACTATATTCCCACAGCATTCTTGATATTTCTATTGATCCAGAGGTCAGTCTTGCTATAGCTACTTACCTGTGATGTCAGACATTGCTAGGAATGTTTCAAAGACATGTTAGCAGGGATAGGATTCTGGTGATACTTTGGTTGTCCAGGGATATCCTTTATCCTTCACAGGCAGCTCTAAGTTTCCACTAAGCAAAGCCTTTATTTCCAGGGCTAGGCTTTTACTTTGTTTTACTTAAGCATGAACAATACCAGAGTCTCTAGTAAAATTCCACTGCCTCATTACATTACAGTGTATAATATAATGTAAACTTGTGTGTTTATATATATGGATAGATATACGCACACCCCCCAAAGTTAATACACTTTACTATAAAGACCTACTGACATAATGGGAAGGAGAATTTTCAAAAGAAAAGAAAAATAAACATTCTTTATCAATAACATTTTTCAAAACAAACACTTCTGATTTACGATTAAATGGCCCTAAAGGACAAACATTTTAAAGTTCAAAGAAGGAAACTCCTCCTTTTCTACACCACTGGTCCCTGACTATTCTCTAATCCCATCAGCCATCTACCAATCAGTGAATCTGTCAGAAACTATTTCCCAGGTGAACTGTTACTGTCTGTGTATTCTGGGCACAACACACATTTTCTATTTTTATTGTTTCCTTAGATTTATAGAAGATGTCAGGAATTCTGGAGGGGCCTTTTCTGTGGTGTAGAATCCTGTGCAACACACAGATTCACAATCTTATCAATATCATTGAAACGAACAGAAAATTTCTCAGGGCTCACTAAACAGTCCTATAATGGTCTACAGACCAAATAAAACACCAGGGGAACTTAAACACTCCTATATCCTTTCAAACGATTTTATAAAAATACCTCAATAACCTCCTGCTCTCTTTTTCACCATAACAAAACATTTGTCAATGCTATCAGAAACAGGCTAGATATTGTCCCTCTTAACTAAATCAAGAAAAATGTAAAGTTCTCAAATTACAAAAAACAGGGATCTTACTGAAACATGCAGGTTGCCAGAATGGCTCCCAAGCCACTGCTTTAGGCAGACTTTGCTGAAGGCCAGTGGGAAATTGCTGCTCTTACCTAACACATCAGAACAGTGTGATTGCAAGGTGGCAGACACACATGAAGGACCTGAATAAGGTCAACTAGCTAAACACACAGCAGCTTCCAATATTCCAGTTCAGCCAGATGAAAGATGCACAGTCCTTTTTATGGTGGTTATCAAAAAAAACCTGCTAACCCAAATACAAAAATGAGGATTCTAGTAGCAGTTTTGTTGCAGGTTTCCCTAAAGTACATCAAGGTTGCCTGAATTTCATTCAGAAGAGTGACCTGTCCTCTTTGGAAATTGATAATACCACCTCCACATTTGCATAGCTCTATCAGTTTTATGTCTGCGCTGTCACAGGTATGTGCTATCCACTGATTTGTGGATAGCTGAAGTCTTTCCTCACTGCACTGCCATTTAGGGATGTGAATTCATATTTTATTATGCTTTAAGCCATCTAAGTACCTACTTTTTTACCTACACATGTTGAGAAAGTGCTGTACAGGGCTTTTTTGGTTTTAAGTCACTTGCATGTTCACTTATAGCAGCTTTGATATTCAGCTATTTTTTTGTGTGTGTTTTATACCTCATTAACATAGAATGCAGACCCCCTAGTGAATAATTAGCTAGGGTAGGATACTTGACTCCCACAGATGCATTCTTAATTTGACATTTAAGTTAATATCTGATTATGGTGGCTTCATTCAAAAGTTAGCAAAAAAAACCCCCAACAATGGGAACCTACACAAGAATATATTCACTGGTAATAAAAAATTCTGTCTGCTAGATATGCTATACAAAAGTGCCAAGTTATTTATGGAATTAATTCTATTGTGCTGCTCAAGAAGAAACAGAACAAGTCTGTGCCCAAAAATAAATCAAGAGGAGAGAAACCTGTTAAAAGGCAGCAAACAACTGTTATTTAAATATTTTTAAATGTGGATGGCAATAGGTAATCCACTTTGCATGAAGAGCAGTTCTGAAGAAGGTATCCCAGGCTGACTTAAGAAGCATTAAGGTGATTATATCACTTGAATGAAGCACCCTTTAGTAAATTCACTTATGTACTGACAATGAATCGCTTCCTACCTTACCTGCACAGCTACAAGGTTTGTAACCTTTCTCAAACTATTGTAATCTACTTACCATAGTCAAAAAGGCCAACATGGTTTATCAGATATCAATTTCCAGCAATAAGTTAAAGGGCATTTTAGGTCTTATGCAGTATCCATGACTTCAATATAGCTTTTTCCAATTTCTCTTCAGGAGCCCCAATTCCAGATGAAAAGGCAAGGCCGAAACTGGCCATATGGCTGGGTGTTTAGCTGAATACAGAATTGTATTTCTACATGTGAAGTCTACAAAGTAGAGTATATAAATTCTGGTTTATTAGCATGAAACAATAATTTCAACATTTGATAAAACCTATCATCTTCATGAAGGATATGCTGCACAGTAGATGAAGATTATCTGACTTCTTAGCCTACCAAAAAATTGAGTTACAAAGGTGTGAAGAATGCTTGCTCAGCCTGCAAGTTTAAGTTGCCTATTTTCTTGTGATTGTTCCCAAACTTTGAATTGACAGGTTGGAAAATCCAACTTTAAAGTCTGGACTCAAACCACAATGACTACATGACACAAATAACTGATCTTATCTAAGCTCAAACAATTCTGACAGTTCAACTTGTGCAGCTGCATTACAATAGATAAGGTATCACCCTATCAGTAATGCTGTCACTTGATAAAGTATTTTATCTGGCACAAAAACCATGAAGCTAGAATAAAACTCAATCATGCTTTCTGACTAATACTAAAGGAATGCAACTGCTTGAATACAGCTGCCACTGAAAGGTTTGAGATACAAGGAAGCAGGCATATTAACTTGTCTTGCAAACTTCCTGATTTTCTTTCCATCATCATATCATGTCCTTCCCTAAAACTATTTATTCAGTACTCTTGGCAGGGCTTAGCAAGAAAACAGCCATTTACTGTACAGGGTTGATTGTTCACTAGGGAAAGCTCAAAAATGGAAGAAGCCTGAAAACACAGAGGCCCTCTAGTAATGAAACATGAACTCCCCTCTTGGACACAGGAACTGTGTTTTCATACAAAAACTAACTGTTAACTGTTTCATCAAGTGTCACTGCCAGTCTTATGTTTACTCAGCTCAAGCACCTGCTTCGGTGATCCAAGCACCCAAAGGCACAGCGTGCCATGGGGTCATGCTCTGTCTTAGCTAAAATGCCTTTCTCACCTATGCAGAAGTACTGGCCCCAGGCTTCATAGTTCCTCACAGATTTCAAATATACCCTTGAAATGTTAATGAAGGTTGGTACTATCTGAAAGCTCAGGTAAGGCAGAAAACAGGAGGGGGAGCTCTCACTGCACCACATAGGAGAAGAAACTGGTCAGGAATGGTTCTTCTGCCTACCAGAGTTCAGGCAACATCTTTTCTGCTTTGGCAGCCTGGTGCTGGTGGGAAGGGTGCATTACTCTTCCAGCTAGATCCTTTTCTTTAAAGCATTTCCCATCTTCTAAAACCACAATTTTTAATTTATGAGTTTTAATCTTTTAACTTACTTTCTTTGCCAGGAGCAAGAAAATAATCATATTCTGCCGTGTGAAAGGCTGCACTTCTCCTACCCTGTGCTTTTTTCTGACTGCTGAGCTAGGAGGCCTGCACATATTTTTAATCTAAAATTCCCCACAACTTTGGTTCCCTCAGTAACTCAGCTATGCTGCACGCATGTATTAACACATCAGCACTTGGCGGCACTGAGAAGCATGCAGCACTACTAGAGTACAAGTGGGGAAGAATCATAGTTGCTTTGGTAACCACTCCTTTGAATTTTCTTGCATTTTTTTTCTTCTTGCCTTTAAATTCTCAGCCATAATTCCACGTGAACTCAGGTGTCTGTATTGATAGTCATAAGATTTAAGTAAAATTTAGTTTACCCAATGTTAAAACCTGAAAACTGCAGTGTTGTTATTTTAAGCATATTCCCATATATATTTAAAATTATTCTAACCCAGGAGTTTTGCCAGGATGAAAAAAACTTGAATGTAAAGATGGCTTCTAGTCTGATGGTTTCACTAGGGAGAGGTACATTCAAATACAGAAATACAAAAATATACAAATATAACAACACAAAACCAGCCATGACTCCAGAGCTGCTTTGGTACTCTCCCAGTATCTCTCCTCACACAACACAGATGTGGAACAGGGAGCACCCAGGGTGCTGTCTCCAAGGGGTTCTCCATGTCAGTCCTAATTCCAGTGCTCATCACACTTGCAACAACCAGATTTACTCCTGATCCTAACAATGTGCATTAGAAATGTTGCCAATACATGCATTGCTAAATAAAAGCAATATCTACAACCCTTAAAGGAATACAGGCTCTTTTTATTTTACAGTGATTCATATGTTCAATTTTAATAATTACCTATTTTAAAAATTTTTGACATGAAATTAATCAAGGATCCATTTTTACCAATACCTCCTTTTTCTGTGGAACATCATTATTCCACTTCTGAAAATTTTTATTTCAATATACAGGGCAACTAAAAAAAAGCTACTACAAAGAATGAAGATTGCTTTTATAGACTCAACATGGAAGTACTATTTACAACAAATCTGGGCTAAGGATAGTATTGGAAAACTAAAGGTTTCCATAAATTTATGCCTCCAACAGAGAGATTTCTTAGCAAGGGATAAAATCACACAATGATTTTAGAATGCAATGCTTAATTTGTATTAAACATGAAACCTGATCTTCTCTTAACGAAATATTGACAGCCAAGAACTAGTCCTGTTAAGGGGCAGGGTGGGGGGGAAGGTAGGAGGACAAGGCAGAACTGGGTGAGAGGGAACCTCCTGAATGCTGCTGGTACTGTAACTGGAAATACAGAGAGATGCCAGACTACTCCAGACGTGCCTCCCTGCTTAGCCAGCAGTTCCTGGGCACAAACAAGCCACAAGAAAACAAAGCTCTACATCATCTACTGTAGTTCTAAAGGTTGCACTAACCTTTAAAAACCAGGTTCAGCTACTGTGGATTTGCAGAAAGTACAACTTGAGTTTGTGAACAGGATGGAAGAAAACTGATATCCTGTGATCTTCTGCCCCCCCAAGAATATGCACCAAGTATCACATAGGGCACATTTGAGTAGAAGGTACACCATTTCCTCTGCCAGTTGACGTCACCTACCAAATGACAGAGATCGCCTTAAATCTTCACTGGGTGACATTCATCTGCACCCCTGTGAAAAGACTAAGTGGAAATCAATGTCCCATACTGGGACCACTTCCAGACACAGCAGGAAGCAGCCTGAGTAGAGAAAACTTGGATCCTCACAGTTTATTCACAAGGTCAGCCTTGTGGATGAAAATATAGGACCTGGAAGCAGATCCAAATAACCTACATGCATTCAACAAAGTGTATCAAACCTTCTTATAAAACACTAAGGATTACACTCTCTGAAATACTGCAGCTACTGAACAAACTCAGAACCCAGGTCCTACCCCTAAAGAAGGAATTTATTTTTAAACCCTCCCCATTTTACATATCTCTTCTTCTAAAGTAAAATAAAATTTAAAAAAAGAGAAAATGCTTGACAAGTGGAACCAAATGCTCATGGTTCAAGTCTTGCTTTTACTGCCTTGCTATTACAGTAAGACATATCAAAACAGATTAAGGAGGCTAATGCTGAATTATGCAGAAATCAGTAATACAGAATTACAGTGGGAAAACCAAGCAGTCTGTCAAACTGCCTGTAGTTGGAAGTATCTGGGGCATTTGCCAGATAATTTATTTCCACAGAACTATCTATCATCCTAATTTTTTTTAGGATCTCCAAAGTCAGTTATAGAGAGAATGCTTCCACATAAATTTTCATTCACTGAAAAATACCGTAAAGATGTCCAAAACTGTATACAAATTCAGATTAAATGCGGTGAATAATCTTGGATTAACAAAGAACCGAACACTGAAAGGGATGCCAAAATTCATCTGTTACATTTTACTTTTTTGTGTTGATTTCCCAGCAGCCACTTCCAGAAGTAGAAAAGGAGATGCAGGTCTGCCTTGTAATTTCAAGTCTGCAATAACAGGACACACCGTTTCAAATCTAGTGTTTCAACAGCTCTACCTGAAGTATTTAGGGACTTCTTCACCTCCTCTTCTCCATACTAAAAAATCAAAACGCAAAAAAAAGTAGAGGCAAATTACAGGAAACACATGGAGGTAAAACTAATAGGTAGAGCACAACAAGTAGAAACAAACCAGCACAATTTCCATTCATCTGACATTAAAGACTAGCTGTAGCTCCTGAGAGAGCTCTGTACATGGAAGGCCATGGGAAGCAATACCCAAGTCCTCTTCATGCCCCTGAGCAGACCCTTCCTGTCTCCATCCTGCAGCTCCCACTGCAGGAACCACTGTTCCTGTCACCTTCTGGTTCTAGCCAAACCGTATTTGCTTTCGTCTAACTCAGCTCCTTTTCCTCACTTACAAATCAGCTACCAGAGGTTTCCATTTGAATCATATTTGCATGCAGATACATTTTGCATCACACCCTTGGCTACAGCATTGGCTGTAGGCAGCCAGGTTATGCTTTACAGACTACATTAGGTTTCTGTAACAAAACAACACATTGGCATTCTTAGGGAGTTTTATCAGAACTACTCCCCAGATGTCTAGATATGTCAGACTTCACGAAGAGGAACAATACCTTCAGCTGTATGACACAGAGTAGCTCTATATGTAGCTCAAGAGCAGGAATGATTCTGGTCCACCACATTTTCCTTATATAGTCCAAACAAAGCCAGGTTCCTCCAGAATTCCTTCACTGATTGCTATAGGAGCACAGCTGCTGCATAAATTAGCAAGTTAAGTAAATCAACTGAAGCCAATCTGAATATTTAATCTTGGCATGGAGTTCCAGCATGTGCATATACATACATAAGGTAACTGTCTTCAAGACTTGGTAAAACTGTCATTTTAACAAATAAGCCATCTAATTTTTGATATTAAAATAGAAATTATATTGCTATATTATCAAACTTTCTTCACACTTGTAAAGATGCTTTAGATAACAGCTGCTGTTTTACAGGAAACTGAGCATGCTATCACTTAATTCCAGAGGAAAAAAGTATCCACTTTCATTTGTTAAAATAAAACAGAGCTGTCAAACCAAGTTTATCAATTACCTGTCAAATTATAGTACCCTCCCAAAACCTACCCCTGAATCCTCAATTATCCCTTCCTACCCACTTCTCTGCAAGCTGTTGGAAGAATTTAATTAATGAATTTAATTAATCTAGTACTTTTTCTGGTTCCCATGCTAACTCCAAGATGATGTACCTGCCTGCAGACACAGGAACCTCCCTGCTGCAGCTGTACCAGGGCCACCTCAGTCTCTGAGCATTAGTAGCTGTCACCTTCCAAGAGCAGAAAAGCAGTTGGAGGATTAATGCAGTTTCCAAAAAATTCACGTTGGCAACTACTATAGAGCCCCAAAAGGGAAACACAGATCTGATATAGATCTCTGCTAGTTAAAGAGAACACAAAACAATATTTTAGGCTATAGATCACACCCATGCAATACAATAAAACATGTTTCAGTTATTTTGTAGTTAATGGAAACAACTGAGAGTAAATTTTGTCTCTAATTACTCCCCAATGCTTGACCCTACCACTGAAGCCTTCCCCCTAACATTCAGCTGTTAGGCAATGACATAGCAAAGAATCTCTGCACATCAAAGCAGTAACTTCTTGCTTGGATACTTATATATAGACATTAGTTTAATATCTGAATCAGGCTTTTTTGTGGAAAAAAATGTATTAAATGACCAACTGTTCTATTTTGTATAATTGTATGAATTACACTATTACACACATGTATTACTTGAAACAAAAAAATCTGATTATTCTAGTTAACTACATACATGGTCAGAAATTATCTTACTGAGCTCTCCCTTCTTCAGGCCAACAAACAAGTGTAACACCAAGCAACAACTTCATTTCTCCATGTTAGAGGCTCCCTATCCAGCAAAAGAATACCACAGAAGGAATCACTAAGATCTTTCTGTAAATTTGTACAGAGATGACCTTTACAAAATAAGTGTAGAAATATCAAATTCAAGGTCTGCCCTTTTTCCATAATCCATATACCAATAAGGAATGGATGAAACATTTCCCAGTTCTAGGTTTGAGAATGGCCTTTGAATGTTTCAAGTCGGGCAACAGCACTCTCACTTCTCAGAACCTCTCACACTGTAAGGAAAACCGGTTTGTGTTTGGTGAACAGGGGGCAGGAAGCTAAGACACTTGTCAGCTTTCAAGTGTTGGCCAACATGAATCTCAGGACACTAGTCAAACTCCAAGAGACAGGAACAACCTTAGGTACAGTTTGTGCTCCCACAGTAACACATCTGTGTTAAGGCAGCAAATGCACAGGCACTTGCAAGCTCTACCCACATCCCCTTCGTACAGACTGAGGGGAATGACTGTAGTTATAACCCCGTAGTCCAAGCGCAATTCCGTCAATCCACCTACACGTATGAATTCCTCCATAAAAGGCGTTGCTTGAACCATGTCTGAAGAGCCCTTTGTGGCCATTGTGAACAAACAGAATGGCTTTTTCCACAAGCCTTTAAATAAACATAAAATAAAAGTAAACTTAGTTGGCAGTCATTTTAATGAACAAACAGGATGGTAAGCATATTAGCAAAATAGGTCACCAGAAGCAGGAAATTAGAAAAAAAAAAGCAAAGCTTTGAAAGCCTAAATTAAAAATAAATGAAAAACACAAGTATACATTTTAATTTATAGTAGTTTCTCATTTGTGGTCAAAACAGCAGTAGAGAGTAGAAACTATTTATCTAATCTTAAAAATTAATTAAGAATATGTCAACCCTACCCATATTCCCAGCCCCCAGAAAACCCCATGAAAGCAACAACTACAAGGCAAATTTATTTGAGATGACAACTAGTTAAGAATGTATTCATAAGAATGGTCCGAAGCCCACTGAAGTCCCAAGAATTACTCCCACCTCTTCTTAGATTTCATTCTTGAAGAGGCTTGTGGGAATACCTCAATTACTTTGACCAAATTGCCTTAAGTTAAAGACAATTTCTTCGCAGAAGTACAGATCTAGCAGCTGGAAAACCCAGCCTAGTTGGTTTTGAAGGAAGAGCTAATTTCTTTTCTGCTCAGATAGGGCTATCAAACTTACATCAAGGAAAAAAAAAAATCTGCAGATATTCCAGTGCAGTTCTTTAGCATTTAAAATAATTTATACTATGGAATTTGACTGACCAAACTTGGAATAAATTGGCCCTGCAGCTGAGGATTAGCTATCAGCTTCAATGATTAAATATAAAGGAAAATAAAATCTATTTTTTGCTACATGACAGTTTACTAACCTACTGGGATAAAACCCAGTGAAATATGACCTTTTAGTCATTAAAATTAATGAATGAAACAGACAAAAAATATAGAGATCAGACCTCCTGGGTAGGAAGGTGCAATTTTTGTAGTCATGTTTCAGTTCAGAACCAAAGCACATTTATCCCCTCAGCTAAAAGTACATTTTCAATTTTTGCTAAGACTCTCCTGAAAAATTAAAAAGGCCCATAGCATTAGAGAAACTGTGATGATGAAAAAAGTAATGACACATAAAACACATTCTAGTTGGCTCACAAGACAGTATGTACTACTGAACTTTACTTTTATAACTTGTTTAATAGCAACTGGATATATTCAACATTTTATTACTAAATACTTCCTATTATCTTTGGTATGTGTTTTATTATTTAATTTTTAACTGAAATCTGTGCATCTGATTCACTTGAAGGACTGTAGAATCTCTTAGTTAAGGCCTCTATTAGACAGAAAAATATTCTCCAAATGATTAATTCTATAAACACACACCTTTCTCCAGTCAATAAAAGCTGCTTGAATTCCACTATGCTCAAATGATCTTCACCAAACACTGCCACAAAACACTAACAACTTGGCACTTTCATTAATGACAATTACTAATAAAAATAAAACTCTTTAGTGAAATATTCAGCCAGATGATGAAGACAGCCCACTTCTATATGGCATAAAATAAACTGAATAGTTATCCAGCTCACAAGGATTTCAAAGAATCATCCATCCCAGAATACAAAGCTATTTGAGCATCTAAACTGAAGAGTTATACAGTTATGGAGTAGGAGTATACTGCTATTTTAAAAAACATGTTCAGAGATATTTGCATATGCACACAGGTGAGGCTGCAAACACAAATTTCAATTAATTGTACAATCTGTTTCAAGACTGGTTTTGATCAATTATATCTTTGAAAACCTGAACTATTTCAACTGAAGTAATCTACCCAGAGTGCCTACTTTAGGATGCATTCATTTAACATGGAACATGATAGTACAGAGGTCCAGGCAATTCTCAGACTTAGCAATTCCACTACTTAATCCCTGCTAAAACCAATCAAATGAGCTGGTAGTGGTTTGGCTGAGGAACTCTGGCATTTTTAATTTAGTTTTTTTTTTAAATCTAAAGCATGAGAGAGGAGCACTCCATGCATCTAAGCAAGACTTCCTTTGGTTACCCCCTCTTTGCCAACCCGAGGGTTGCAGACAGAGGGTTCCTCTGTCTGCAAAGCCTGTCCACACGTCTTCCTTTCCCTACAGTCCCAGAGCATCATCCACACCCGCTGGATGGGAGAAGAAGGGTAGAAGCACCTGAGGAACAGGAGAGACGAGAAAATGCTGAGGAGCAGGTAGGATGAGGGATAACTAGAAATACACTCTGAAATCTGTTCTATCCAAGCCATGCTTACCTGGACACTCCTCAGACACAACAAGATACAGATTTTTGGCAAGAAACTTGCATGAATGGGCACACATCCTTCATCCCATGAATGGGATGGACATCTCAGCACCAAGCTGGGAACTGCTGTTTGAGAGGCATAGGTTTCAAAGTAGCCAGGCAGCATCTCTGCTGACTGGACCACACTTTTCTCATCTCTGAAAATCTGCATTGAGTGAAAGGGATCAGTTCATGCATGCTCAAAGACTTCCTAAGAGTTGGCAACTGAATTCTCCAAGCACCTCAGGCACATGTCCTGGCTCCAACATGGCCTCAGCTATATTTGTCTGCAGCAGTCCTGCAGTTGCTCTCAGTAACTCCACAAGAGCACTCTGCAGCCCTGCTGCCCTTAGTACAGTGACAGTGATAGGAAGAAAGCCCTCACTGCCCAAACCATGCTTAGACAGTAACAAATAAACACTTCCCACAGTTCAAGGTTTACACATACAAAGCCTCAGCTTGCATAAATTGAAACAAGTCTTTGGACTTTAACAAGATTGTAAAAACCTGCATCAACTGAGAATATGTCCCACAAAGATGTATTTTTAAATAGGGTTCTTCAATGGTTTTAGGGGAAGTGGTGGGGTTTTTTAAGTGTTAAAAGTCAATAGCAGACTAGATCAAAATGTCTAAGTTTTTATACATATCATTCTGGTTTTCCATGGTCCTGCCCCCCCTTCTCTAATTGGAGTAACATACTTTAAGTAATAACATCTGAAAAGCTGCTGGATGTCTCAAAAGAAGAGCCAGGTTTTCATAAAAGAAAAGTGTCAGGAGACAAAATGTTATTACAAAACGCACTTATCCCAAGTGTCCATCACGTCACAAAGGAACCGGACTTAAATATTTAATGTAATCTAATATGAAGAACAATATTCTACTCTTAATTTCATGAGTATTAATCCCATCATGTTTTCACTCCTTACTTTTTCAAGCATTGTCTGATATCCCTGAAGCATCAGACATCACATGTACACATCTCCTTAGATAACACTTCCTTTCTTTTTTTGCAATGACATAAAAGCTCTGAACCTCCAAGGCAACTTCTAATTTTATCTAAACCTTTAAACAAACTGAATTCTAACTTTCTTCCTTAAAGCTCTGGTAAAGCAACAAAACCACCATCAAGACCATGCAGCTTTAAAAAACAGCAAAGAAAACACCAAAAAAATATGTAATAAAGCCTTAGTTTCTGTTAGCACTCACAAACAAAAAGCTTCATATACCAAGACTTTCCCAAGTGAAGAGATGAAATTGTGCATCTACTAATTGGACCTTCCCCTCTAACTTTGAGCCAAAACCCAAACAAAACCACAGAGATATACACTAAAGCAGGGGAGGAGGTCTGAGCTCTGCTAGAAGAGAAACAGAACAGAGGGAATGAACAAACACATAAAAATCAGAGAGAACTTCAAAATCTACTGGTGAAAGCAAATATGAATACAACCCCAGCAGGAGCTCACACATTTTCTGGCTCACTCTGCTACATAGGATGCCTGAAGCTGACCTGTAACATGCAAGTCCCAGGCAAGCAAAGCTGGGTCAGTGATGCCAGTGAAGCTCACACTGCACTGCTGGGTGCAGAGGGGGCATCTCTCCACATGTCCAAAGGATCTGTCCAGGAGTACTAAGGTAGGGATAGTTCTTGTGCTCATGTTCCATAACAAAAGGAAGGATCAAAGACAAGGAACTGGAAGGAGGGAAAAAAAAACCCAAACAAGTAAACTAGCCCCCAAACCAAACAAAAAACCCCAACAGAAATACCGAAAACCCCCAAAGTAATCACCTTGTTTGCCTGTTCAGTAAGACAACAGAAGTCAGCTACTAGTCACAGAAGTCACATGTAAATAAAAGACACTGGAATTCCGGCAACTAAACATAAAATAAGATGACCTATTAGTAAATGATTTGTAGAAAATTTACTAACAACATAGCAGCAATAGCTGTTTTCCCTCAAATACAATTAAGTGAATGAGAAGCCTACAAGAAACCTTGTAAAGCTTACAAAATTATTACAAGACTTGTTTGCCCTAGAAGATGTTTGAATGATCCCACAGCAATTCATTCTTTTTTGTAGAATGTCAGACTAATGTGTCAGTAGAATAGCTGTAGGACAGATTGATAAAAAACGGTAACAAATTTTCAAGGCCAGATGGCTTTCACCCGAGAGATTTGAAGGACCTTGTATGTGAAATTGCCAAAGTATTGTCATAACCAGTGTGCAATATCCCATTTGTACAATCTATCATTTAAATCATCTTCAGTGCTGGAAATTACAGTAAAGAATAGCATCATTAGATAAATGAATACCCATGACATACAGGAGAAGAGCCAACATAGATTCAGCAAGAGAACTGATAACAGACAAAAATATTAAAAACTCTTTGAAGGAATTAGCCAGCATGCAAATAAAAGATGATCTCATGGGTTTACAAAATGCCTTTGATCAGGAAGCAGGACAGCAGCCACAAAACCAGCAAGGTTCCACATTACAAGCTATGAAAAACATGACCATCTTGAAATAGGATGAAAGATCAACTTAGAGATTAATATGTGCTTAATGGTAAAAGGAATATGAATGAAAAGCATCTTCAGTAACTCTGAGCAATTCCCAAAAATCTAAACTATGAAGAGCTACAGAAAACTCTCACAGTACTGAGAAATTGGGCAACAAAGTGGCAAGAAAAATTCAAGTGCCAAAATAAGGCACATAACCAAGACTTGCTTTGGCTGTCAAAAGCAATAATAGACTCTAAACTTGTTATTACCATTTCAGGACTGTAGTGTAGATCCATCATCAAATGCACCACTTAAAAAAAAAACTCAACTAAAAAAACCCCACACAACCAAAACCACCACAAACATTACTCAGTTTGGTGGCTTTCCAAAACACAACAGAATATTGGGAAGAATTACAATGAAACCTTCAGCAGGTAATTTTATATATATATATATATATATATATATATCCTACATGCTCACAGTTCGAATCCTGCATGGAGTTCTGGCGCCTTTAACTTTCATCACAAAAGCCTG
Source organism: Corvus cornix cornix (assembly GCF_000738735.6). NCBI lineage: Eukaryota > Metazoa > Chordata > Aves > Passeriformes > Corvidae > Corvus > Corvus cornix. The sequence goes on along the minus strand of NC_047057.1, from coordinate 37,617,636 downwards.
AGACTAGAAATAAAGAGGGAGATGACAAATTAATTGAAAAGACTTTTGCATTAGAGGACTATAAAGCAGAACTATTCAGTTTGAACATGGGAGAGAATACAAAATTGATATAAATTTCTGTAAAATCATAAATAATCTAGAAAGGTAAATAGAAAATAATATTTCGTAATTTTATTGAGATATGAAGTGTCAAATAAAATTAAATTAGCAAACAGAAGTTTGATGATAAAAAAAGATTTTTTTTCCAGACAAAAGAAATCCAGTGACACACGTTGCATCATATGTTAAAAGCTGAAATAGGTCCAAAAACTTCTTAGGAAAGCTCATTGATTAAAATTCAGCATCCAATAGTGTTCAGGCATGACCTCAGTTCAAAAAGCTTGTCAGCTGAGGAAAAGCTGGATGAGTATACAATAAAAGCATACTTGGGACTGCTGTGGTCCTGCATCTCTTCCTCGCACTGGGGCTTGACTGAACACCATCACCAGAGTGAACAGCATGAAAATGGATCCTAGGTATTACACTGCTGAATGCCTCCTTTAATATTGATAGAAACAGGTTACTTATTGAAAGATGAACCCACTTCACACTGAGGGAGAAGCTAGCCAGCACTTTGAAACACCAAAGACATGCAAGATATGAAAAATCACGCTCTCTTCAGTGCTCAGGCTATTTCTCTGGATTTAAATCAGTGATGGCTAAGATAATACACTTTAAAGAAATATAGTTCTCAACATTTGGTGCCCCATGCCAAAAGACCTGAGACAAGAGAGATAGCACAGCCTCAGACATAAATATACACTCAAATAAATGATGGAGGGAGAGGGACAGGATTAACATCTTCAATATATATCAACTTTTCCACTCAGTCTACATTTACCATGCTGTCAAGTTACCTGAATGTTATTCTTTAGAAGCAGTAAATATAGAAGTCAATGCAAAACCCTGTAATCTTCCTTTAACTATCTTTTAATATCATGCAATAAATCAAATTAAAACTTCAGCATCACTCCACAGATAGAAATTATGCTTTTTATTTTTGAGATTTAGATTATTAATAGGTAAACCAAAATGCTTTTAAGGGAAAAAAACCAAAACCAACACTTTTTAAATTCTGTATGCTGCAAATAAAATTAGAGAAATGTTTTGTATAATTTTTCTAAAATTTGAGTCAAATTCTAGCCCAGGACTACAGACAAATCAATCCTTGACAGCTCTGTGAATAATTAAACAAACAATTAGCTTTAATAATGAATGATATTTTGATATAGATCTTTAGATTGGACTTGTTCACTGAAGGTCTGTGAAAATTAATGATAGCTGAACTTTGGCCATTTTAGTATAATGGAATTTTAATACTCTTTCCTATTAAAGATACTCAAGCCTATTTTTTGAAAAGGCTTAAGAGGCTTGTCATTCTTTTAAGTTATGAAACACTGGTTATTTCAGAAGGAGGGTGCAATATTTCCTGTAAAATTCAGTCCATTTCTGAGCTCTTCTCCCTCAGAAACTCTGGAAGGCACAGAAAGAATATCATTCAGCTACATACATTTAAGGGAGGAAGTGGGGAAGAAGAAATTACTGCAACATGAGTCACAACAACCCTGCGCAGTGCTACAGGCTGACAGAAGTGCGGTTGAAAAGCAGCCCAGTGGAAAAGAACCTGGGGATGCTGGTTGGCAGCCGGCTGAACATGATCCAGCAGTGTGCCCAGATGGCCAGAAAGGCCAATGGCATCCCAGCCTGTATCAGGAATAGTGTGGCCAGCAGGACCAGGGCAGTGACTCTCCCCACGTACCCTGCACTGGTGAGGCCCACCTTGAGTACCGTGTTCAGTTTGGGGTCCATCACCACAAGAAGAACACTGAGGTGCTGGAGTGTATCCAGAGAAGGGCAACAGAGCTGGGGAAGGGTCTGGAGCACAGGTTTTGTGAGGGACAGATGGGGTGGTTTAGCCTGGAGGAAAGGAGGCTTGCAGGAGGCCTTATCCCTCTCTACAGCTACCTGAAAAGAGTTTGTAGCCAGGTGGGAGTTGGTCTCTTCTCCCAGGTAACAAGCCATAGGACCAGAGGACATAGCCTTAAGGGGAGGTTTAGGTTGGGTATTAAGAAAAACTTCTTCATGGAAAGGGCTGTCAACTATTGGAACAGGCTTGAAACATATAGTAATAGACCAAGAAAACATGATTTATGGAGACTAATTGCTTAATAATCTTGTTGCATATGTTCTTCGTGAACCAGGATGTTCACATCCTGTTACCCTTTCAAGGACATTGCTCATGGTATAGTGATTAAACACTGAAATATAGCCAGAGCAAAGAATACTCACAGAAGATGTTATTGCCATAGCACCATAAATACTATTCTATAACATGAGAGGGAAAACAGGAATCAAAGTATAATAGTATTTAAATTTTGCATCTCCATACCACGGGAGAATTAAAGTTAAGAGCTGTTTCAGACAATGAAAAGCTGTCTTCAAATAGGGGAGTAACTGTGAAGAGGTACCTGTTCAAAGACTCTCCCCTTGAACTGCATTCACTGAACACAAAGGTTTCTTAGACCTGAGCAACACCACAAACTTGAGGAATCATCGGTGTCTGACAGCAAAAGCAGAGTTATAGCTCTACTTTCAAAAGATATTTCAATACTGGTCAGAGGCCGTAATATATTTTAAAATCATTTCCTCAACAGAATCAGTTCATTTGGGAATAATCCAACAGCACTGCAGACAGCATTTACCTTTCCTGCACTTGATCAAAGAATGAAATTCTTGCAAAAGAGCAAGAGAGAGAAGGAAAGAGGGAAATACCATCCTAGCTTAAAACCCACAACTGAAACATGCTTCATAGTTTCTTTCCTCAACAAAATGCTGATAAAAATCAGTTGTCTATAAAAGTGTCAGTATCAAACTATACATCAGAATAGTATTTCCCATCATAAATTCATAAAGTGGGACATAAACATTTATACTACACATTGTCACTGGTTTTGGATACATTCTCTCACTTTTTTCTTCTTTGTGGAAACATGAGCACAGCAGCCACCAAGTATTCTACCTCATTTCAGCTGCAGGTGTTAAAATAAATTTTCTATTTGATAAGCAGTTCAAGAGTCCCAGTAATGCTACATCTATTGCCATCTAAGTAGGAAATTACTGTTTAATATTTTCATTATGGTAATAGACAGAGGTTCCAAATCCATCAAGATTTTGTGGCGCTAACAAGGGTCAGGGCTTACAATGCTTAAAGGACAAGATGAGACAAGACACAATAAACACATTGTAATGTGATAATGGGTGACAGAATAAGGTGGCAATGAACAGTATGATTTGCAAAAAATCCATTACCAGACAGAAAAGCAAAAATAATTCAGGGTTATATAAAGAATAACCCTTCTATAGTAGAAAAAGGGGTTGGGCTTTGAATTGATCAACATTGTTTCTACATTAGTAGTAGAAATAGGAATATCAGAGCACCTAGAAAATCTAGCAAGGATCAAGGGTTTGCCACTGGATGCAGTAAATACTAGAGCAGTAACAAGTAAAGAAGAGGAGCAGGCAAGCTCCTCTTCCCCTGCTCCGCCTGTCCTGGCAGGCTACACATGCTCATTCACATGGGATTCACACGGGTGAGAGCACAACTCAACAGCAGCTCCCACGATTAACAGTCAGTGTTCACAGGCATGGTTGGAGGTATGAGCAATGCATGGGTGTGCCAAAAAGCCTTCAGAAGTCATCTGACCATTTTCACACTTCTGCTCTGATTTATATGTGAGCAGAGGCACTGGGGAATGAAAGACAGGCAGGGGTCATTGTGGGAGTGGGGCTGTGAAGCTACAGTGGGGTAGCTGATCCAAACCTGTTCTCCTCTCCAACACAGCCAAGACCCCCTCAGAGCCAGGACGTTCACGGACCCAGCATTTTAGAAGTAAAGAGCTTAAAAGAATAATAAGAAAAATAAAAATTAAGAAATGCAGGGTTTCATCACAGTTGATCTTCATAAGGGTGGCAAGAGGAAAACCCACCTTTGACTTTTTTTGGTGAGTTCAAGGAACACGTCAGTAGAAAGAAGGACCTACAAGCGCAAATTTGCAGCTTCATTGAGGATTATTACTTCCTGTAACTGCATAGAAGTTGCCCTACATAGGGCTCTGTTATCGTCACCATTTTGCCTTGAGAAGTATATATTCATTAAAGTACGTAAAGAGAGAGGAAGAGTAAGATCAGCAGACATATATAATGTGCATGATCTTGCATGATGTACTGGTAAATCAGGCTTATGCATGGAAAGATGAACTCAGCCATCATATGCACTTGTGAAACAGTCAAAAAACAGATGTGGAAGCTTGAAACCCAATTATTATCTACCTGAGCATGGAATAAAGCTGTGCCAGTTCTCAAGCTGCAGGCTCAAAGCAGTCAAATATTTAATGCTGAACTTTTTCTCTGAAACACTGAGACAAGAGGATCAGAGGTGCTGCAAGCTCCAGGTCTTAAAAGTGCTTCTCTTTTACAGTTAACATTGGCAATTTAATTTCACTACTATATAGGTACATATTTGCATAAAACAATTTTGGGGCAAAAAGATTTCTAAACTGCTAAAGCATAATCCTGTAAGGTGCTGACCTTAGCCGACAGGTTTCACAAACTGGGGTTTGTGTATTGAATGCAGATTTTTGTAGACCCAGTCTGATTATCACTTCTGCTGATCACAAAGCAAGCCCTCTGCCTCTGCAAGGAGAGTGATGTTTTATTAGTTTAGACCCCAAAGTGGAACCAAGTTGTATCTCCAGGATGAGACATTCTCCCCACCATGGTGCCCTGAGTCAGAGCACTCATCCTTCTTCCTGTCAGCAGAGCTTTAGGGCTGTATCACGAAGCAGCAAATCCCAATACAGGATTTGTAGTGTGAAGCAGGTGGTGTTGAGTATATGATATCCATGGTACACATATAGTGCGTGGGAAAGTGACTATTTCCAAATAGCTCCATGGACTGAACACACACTGGCGGTTGGAACACTTAGTTTCATCTGGAGGTAAGTGTTCCAATACTGCTCTAAGAACCAAAATGGAAATACTGATTTCAAAAGTGTACCCATAATTCAAGCTCAAACACTAATATAAACAAAAACTGAACATGGAGCTCACCATACTTAGGCAACCAACACAGGTCAGATGATCAAAAGGCCTGTCTCCTGCTCTTTACAACTTCCTTACTTTTTGATTTGTGAAGCATTAGGTAATTTAATGAGAGAACAGGAGAACCTGTCCACTGCTCAAACCAGTAGGTGCTCAGAGCATGCCTACATTCCAAATCCAGGAAAGGGCCATGAAACAAATATTCTTTTAATGAGTTCATCTTATCCAAATACACCAGATCTGATAGCTTAAATTTCTTCCCTAGTCTGACAACAAGGGCATATCTGTTTGGGAAGAGAGAGCAACAGCATGCAGATCAGAACATCACAAGAAGCAATGCCATTTCCCAAGTGTGTGGTACATGGCACCTCCATCTTGAGTCACCCTGTATTTAAGTTCATGCTAATTTGCATGTGTGGATCTCTACATGGAACAATCTATATGCCACCTGCTCTGTGACTACATATGCAGCAAAAGACATGGGGACATATTCCCAAGCACGAATCATCTTTTCACACCGAGATAGCAAAAAGAAGCTCTTATCCTGCCAGACTGCACCAGCCAAAACCCTATTCCAGGAAATTTCCTGCTAGCATACATCTGCCAGTGCCAAGCCTTGGTCTCAGCTTTTTTCTGCCCTGCACTGGGAGCAACATGCTTGGAATGAACAAAGAACATATTGGTTCTCTGCTCTATGGCAGAAATTTTTTACTGAAAGATCCTACTCCAGTGACCTAGAGCTATTTGAAGAGTTAAAGTTGCAACTAACTCCCACTGCGTAAAACCTGGCTCTTGCCAGAGAAGATCTGTACTTTTAGCAGTATCCCCCATTAAAAAGTGACAATTTTAGCCATTGAAGATATTGGCTGAAGTGCTGCCTGACTCTGAGGGGCAACACTTACAACCTCAAATGCTTTCTACTATCCAGAGGGTTTCAAAGAGAAGCAGTGAAATGTAGATTGGACACAGCTCTGCCAATTAACATAGAGCAGATAAAGTTTTTAGGGCAAAATGAAATGCTTTGTCCTCTCCCATCCTTGGGCTGCAGTCTATCTCTTTCAGTACACAGAGTGAAAAAGGATTTGGCTTTCTTATTATATGTAAAATTCTACCAAGTATCTTGAAAAACTGTGAAAAAATGCACAATTAAATACTGTTACTTTAATGCCATCAACAAGATGCTATTTTTGAGAGCATGTGTGATATGACGTAATTCTGTGCTATGCTGAATTTTAATACTGCTTTATAAGTTCTGCACAGATTGAAATTTCTTGGAGTCTAAGAAAGTAAAGACTGTGCTTTCAGTGAAATGCCTCAGAGAATTTTCTTTGTGACTCATGTGGGACATCTGGGCTCCAATTTTTATATGCAACTAGGTAGCTTTCTCTTTATCCTGCTATAAAGATTGGCTGGGAGAGAGGAGGATTGAAAAAGTCTAACTTGTCCCAAGTCCAGCTGTATTGCAGGGTAGCCCAAAAATGGCCACGTGGCTAACTCTAGTCTGACCAAGAATAGTGGAAAGTTATGATTTACATTCTCCTAGGGGCAGGGACACAGAAATGTTCTATCTGATGGGATTAACAGGCCCCAGCTGGAGCAGCACACAGACAAATACCTGTGATTTTATATGTTCATGCAGTCCAGCACACAACAGAGGTGGTCCACAAAAACCAGCCTTCTAGAACTGAGCTGTATGAAAAGTTGGATATCATCTTTGTAGACCATGCCTGTCTTTCATCACCAGTGAGTATAAAGGACACGTACATTCCATCATGATGTCCAAATCCATAGTTTGCAAGCAATACTACTCAGAGGTCTCAGACATTATTTGCCCTGACAAATTAAAATAACATCAGAGTAACATGCTTGTCAAGAAGATCTGACTATGAAGCTGTGCTCCACAGTAGAATACTGCAGAGGACAGTATTCTCCTCAGTACTGCAGCTCAGAATAGGTAACCCACATATCACTGCCCCACCACTGGAGAGTGGGACAAGGACTCTGTTGGCACAAAGTCACCACATCAGTAACACATCAGTAATTTCTGAGCAATTACAGCCTTTGCAGCATCCTGCCTCTCTAACATCACTATTATGGAGGTACAGCATGAGTTATAGTAGCCCTGGAATCCAGATCTAAGAGATGATTCATGAAGAAAACATAGAAACCAGATTATAATTGCTGAGCATGAAAATAAGACAACCTGATTTATAAGCAAAGTACAGCTGGCAGTTTTGGCATCCTTGTTTTCTGCATCACCTTTGTAAAATTCTTTTTTTTCCCTTTTACTTCCTGGTGTTGTTTTTTGAGTTTTGTGAGGGTTTAGGGTTGTTTTGTAATCAAAACAACATTTACTGAGACACCAAAGGCAAAACAAAACAGAACTTGGGCAGAACTGTGTGAGGGAGAGGTTTTGTATTCATGGATTGGCCAGGCATAAACCAGACTCTAAAAATAAGGTGGGCAACTATTTTCTCAGAGGTAATAAGGCTTGAAGAGATTAAAAGACTGCACATGAAATCTCTATAAAAGCAGTGAAAATATTGTTTCACTGATATCAGTAATTCATCATCATCCATAATTGACCATCATTGGCATCAGTCAGGGTATCACATGAAACACTAAATATGTGATAGGATAAATACGTGATAGGAAACATTATGTGCTAGGATATGGACACTGTATTCATCTTATACAGTATCATGCTGCAGAGTCATTTAGTTGCTCTAATATTTGTAGTGCAGCTAGACTATACTTCCAGTTGCAACCTTAGCTATGAAACATGCATGAAAAATGTGATTCCCAGAGCATCCCAATCCTTCAGTGTTTAAGGCTCAACACCAAACAGCATGCCTGCTCCAACACAGCTGCTCAGACCAGCAGTTAAGGAGAGAATGGCCATGTTTGTCAGATGACAAACTTTACTCAGGACCTGTATGAACATAGCAACTTAAAACCATGCCCTGGTAAAATCTAGGACTGCCACCTTCCTTGTGGGAATAGCAAGTTAGCAAAAACTTGAAGAAATAGGTACTTCTCTAAAGCAGACCCACACATGAGTATGTACTGAATGTGGAGAAGAAAAACAAGGAAAATATAAGTTTAAATAATTATATGATTTTAAAAAATTAGAAAAATCACACAGCAGAGACTCAAAAAAAGACATATGTGAGAAAGACTTGACAAGAAACAGACAAGGTAAGGTCAGCTACAGGAAAGAGGAGAGCAATCTGCAGAAACCAGACTTTCAAAATAAAGTTCTAGAGAGAAGATCTTAAAGGATCCTGGCCCAGTTTCTAAAGAGCCCTTCAGAGAGGTGAGGATGGAATTAAGAACTAGTACTTTCTAAAATGAGAAGGGCTGAACTTTTTGCAAGGAACACATCTGGTTGCTTTCCTCACTGAGTAATCCTAAGGAGATGCCCTGTCAGCACTCTGTATTCTAGATCCTCTTCTCAAGATAGTTACAAGTTTGAAGAAGCAAGTAGTGGTCACACATTCTCAAGTTCTACAAAGATGGTTCAAAACAGGGAAACTTACAAAGAAAGTTACTGCAGATTAGTAGTTTGATGCTCAAAAGACCAACAACTATCTCTGCACACACTAACCAGCATTTGGTGTGGGCTAGAGACTCGACTTCATTTAGCCTGCAGGGAAACATGGTTAAACAAAGTACAGCTGTCCTGTGCTATCAGGTAAGTACACAAGTTGCACTTCGCAGGTTTCTGCAAACCAGCTGCACTACAATAACCTCAGCTACAACCTGAGCCATAAACTCTTGCTTGAGTATCTGCAGCCAGAGACAGGACCTTGTGTGTGTTCAACCTGAGAAAGCCCAGAAATACCTATTCAAGTTCAGTGGGATCTATGTGCAGAAGCTGAATGAATGACCCAGGTTGTTGGAACTGTTACCTTCCTACTTGCTGTATTTATCATTGGCACAATAAGAGGGAATGTTCCATAAAGAAAATATCTCTGCATTTTTCTGAGCAACACACCAGAGTAGTTTTCCACTATCAATCTTTACTTCTCTATCATCCTTTGCCTTCTATCCTTACCTAAAACTACAACTTTCACACTAAAAGATTTAAAAAAAAAAAATCACCTAAATGTAAACAAAGCATTTACTGCACCAAATCTAAAAAGATTAAGCTACATTATATGCAATTATTTCAAACATTAGAAAACTAATTAAAAACTTTATCTACAAACCCAATTTGACATTCCAGTGACTTATGCACCACATCAACTTACACTTTGGTGAAGGAAGGGGCAGCTTGGTAGCAGATAGCTGTACAGTCTAAACCATAAACCTTAATTTAAAAACCTGAACTCTCCCATTCAGTGCAATGGGGCACTCAGGCCCCAACAGAATTCAGAAATGCCTTCACATTGGGCAGTAGCTTCCAAAGCTAAATGACATTAAAATCTGAAAAGGCAAAATCAAGTTAAAATTCATACCATTATTCTGTCAGTGAATTACCTCATTTTTATAAGAATTGTTTGAAATCCACAGAAAATATTGAAGTTTTCTGCAAGTAAATTTTGGTTCCCTCCAGGATAGATGGTAACTGAGCAAGCAATCTGAAATTTTAAGTTCGTAATTTAGATAGAAGGAAATTACATGCTTTCTTGTTGGATACAGCCCAAAAATATATTGAATGTTTAAACTTGAGCATGTACTTAAATATCTCACTCAACTTCATCACTGAAGAATTAGTTTTTCTACCCAGTCTCCTAATTATTTTGTGCTTCTTTCAAAATCAAGTTTTAAAAATATCAGAAGGAAACCTTAGCATTCTAGTCATGTTTATTCTTCCCTCTACCTTTGCTAGTCATTATCAAAAATGTTTCAGCCTGCATTACTAATATAGAGAGAAAAATTCAAGACCTCTTTGCTAGGGCTGGAGGTCTGATGGCATCTATATGACATTTTTCTCCTACCCCTCCTCATAAACCTGATTTCAGTTATTTTATAGGGAACATACATACACCCTGAATTAGCAGATTTCCAGATTCTGTTGTTACAGTTTTAAATGACAATTTGTTTGGTCAAATTTCATGACTGACAGTTGACCCACAGCCCTTCTGTAAAATGCAGTCAACAAAGCAATGTTTTGGTTGTAGCGAGGTGGGAGTCGGACTCTTCTTCCAGGCAACCAGCAACACGACAAGAAGACACAACCACAAACTGCACCAGGGGAGGTTCAGGTTGGACATCAGGAAGAATTTCTTCGCAGAAGGGGTTGCCAAGTGTTGGAACACACTGTCCAGGGAGTTGTCCATCACTGGACACCATCCCTGGAAGCACTCAAGAAACAAGTGGACATGCTATGGTTCAGTTGACAAAGAAGTCATTGGAAAAATGTTGGACTCAGTGATCTGGGGATTTTTTTGAACCTAAATGATTCTGTGATTAGAATAATATAAACAGGAAATAAAGTGGTTTACATATTCATGATACTATTGAGATTTTTGTTGTCATTTCTATGCTTTTTAAATAACATTGCTGTTGAAATAAAACAGGAATTACAATGACAACAAGTCAGGCAATGCAGCCTAGGAAACTACCAGTAAATAGTTATGCCTTGTTCAAAAGTCAGAGTGATTAAGAGGCAGGCTACTCCTGGATGGATTTGTACTGTTCCATGTACTGTTTTAACCAAGACAAAATAAAAAGTCATCAATAAGTAGTTTTTGATACAACTTATTCTGTAGAAACAATGTAGAATAATATTACCTGCTGTTAGGATACTTTGAAATTAAATCAGATGATACAAGAAACCCGCTCTTGGTGTATATGTGCACATGGAGACTATATGCATGCCCATGTACAAATTATTCCCAGCAAGCCACTTTCAGCTCAAACAATTACTGAACTAAGTATTCTCCAGCTAGGTATTCACATCTATATATAGGTTTTCTAGCAGCAACATTATGTAGTTAATAATAAAGAAGGCCAGCACTAAAACTGAAAATCTTATTAAAGGTTTATTATTAGTGAAAACTGCTGTTCTACAAAAATTAAGTTCTCATAATGTAAATTAACAACTAAGGCCACCAAAATCCCACACTGTTATCAGAGGCAAGGTAATTGCTCTGGCTAGGATCTATCCAAGATTAAAACATCTATACTTAAGAGACTCTGAAAAGCATTCAAGCTCCCAGTATAGTCACTAGTCAAGGCAATGAATTTAAAGTGTCTGCTTCAGGGAAAGTCAAATCACCCTCTAGGAGCCTGTAGCCTGTCCCGACATGAAGCCCACTGCGGGTCACCTTACCATCAGTGTTTCACATCATTTAAAGTGCCCAAGGGATGACAGATACCAGATGGGGCTGATGGAAGGCTCACATGCCTATGGACTAACAGCTGAAGGCTGTAAGGGGCTCCCAATGTTAGGCACATGGGGTGCCTATTTGGGAACTTCCTAGCTCTTCACCAATACAACGGGAGGTAGACACCCTATTCTTATGTAAGAACTAATGAAAAATGCTTAAAATTCAGGTACCAGTCTCAGGTTGCAATTACAAGATACATTAGCAAATAAGGAAAAGGGAAAGGAGGCGGTGGTTGCTTGGTACACAAAACCAAACAATATTCTCTCTTTATCAGCTTACACTGCTTCTCCCACCTTTCCTTCTGGCCAGCATCCAGAGATGTGCACCAGCTGCCAAGTAGGAGAATAATAACAAATTGAATTCAAATCCCATGGAAATGCAATCTACTTCCCACGCAAACAATAGAAAAATACAGCCCCAACCACTATATATTTAAATAACAAAGGATTAGATAGTACAGTATTTTTCAACTCGAAGAGTTGGAGGGTTTAAAGAAAGGAGCAGAAAACACTTTGGTGGCATATTTACTATGCATTGTTCATAAGCATGCCTAGGAGCTTTACACTTTGTAATCCAGTTGAAAAATGTTGATAAATCTTAGTTAAAAAATAGCCTAGGGTATAATGATTATAGAGCTCAGTGTAGTTCAATGTTTACTTCTGAGAGATTATTCCAGCAACCAACCCTCAAAATTTCTGTAGCTTCACTGTAGAAAAACACCTTAAAACCTCTACCTGTAAACCTGCACTCAAGTCAGAAAATGTACGTACAACCTACCAGTGACACTGTAATCTTATAAGTTCTTATCTTATTGCCATGCTAAATTTTATTATCAGCTTCATTTGCAGTTTCATTTAGATAGCTGATTTGTGGCTATATCTTGTCTCTCAATGCTCATGAGAAATAGGATTTTGAAGTATATTCCAACAAGTTTTATTTCTTCATCTTGTGATTTTTACCTCTGCTTCCTCTAATTTTTAGTACCTTTGTGTGAAAGTGAACCAGAAATTTGCCTGGTTTTTGTAGTTAATGGAATACAGGCAGTGACTGACAGTGCTCACATTCCTCCAGGAGTGGCCACTGAATCTCTCCTGTGGCTGTCATCAAGGGATCTGAAAAACAACCGAATATTTATTTAAAATGTGACACCTGAAGAGGAAAAGGAAGGTCTGGCTGCAGCTCAGGAAAGCAATTGCTTCTGTGGATGTCACTTCTCTTCAAAGCCTTCAGGTACCCAGGGAGTCTCTTGTCCAAGAGCCCTTCAGACAAGCAAGAACTGTGGAACTGCACTGCCCCACGTTCATAAATCTCTCATCACACACACTGTGCGAAATTTCAATCAATCAGAGGATGCTACTGTCTTCCTAGGACTCTCCTGTGGGTTTCTTCTCAGGAAAGGATTAATTTGGCAAAACAAAGCCACATTTATATAACAAAAAATGTGTCCCTTTTTTCTTTCAACACTTCAAGAAGGGGAAGGTAAATGCAAACCTCATTTTGAGAAAAGCAAAAGAGTAGGTTTGCATTCAACATTGCCCACATTCAAACATGCCTGATGAAAACTTTGAGATAGAAGTTGAATATAGCTTTAAAACTTTCTGGAAAATATTCTCTAAAAGCATTCCAGAAAACAGAATGAGAATCATGACCAACATTACCAGCAAAATAAAAATGAACTTAAAAACAGCAAAACTGAGGAATAAATTATTAAAGGAAAAAAAGAAGAAGCAATCCAGTCACAACTGCTACAAATTTCAAGCATGAAAATCATAGGGACACTGACTTTTAAAAAAATATCAAAACAAGTAGTTCTGTCTGGCAACAAATTCTACACCATATTACATAGAACAGACTTGCTTTTCGCTTGCTTGAGATTTTACTGCTGTGTAGATTCCATGCATCTCCCCTTGAAAACAGTGAAATACCTGCTCCTTATTTACTTCCCCCAAGGTAGAACATGAGCACAGAAAACAGCTAGATCTGCAGTACCACACTGCACATTCAGTTGGGCAAAACAGCCCTCTCTTGGGAGCTACAAAAGGGAAGCAATGCATGCTTCCTCAGTGGCATTTGTAATTCTTGCTGATGACAGGATGGTGCTCAAACCCAGGGGGACCACTGACAGCACAGCACAGCCCCTCATTCCTAACTCATCCAATTGTCTCATCTTTAACCTACAGTTAGTCTACTCTGTGCTTTAACCTCAGAAATTCCCTTTCCATTTCCAGTTCCTTAAATGCAAGGAAGTACTTTACATCCTCTTAACAATAACTAAATGCTCTCCTGCTGCCCAGGAACAAATAACAGGATAGAGGTGAGAGAGGACCACAAGACAGGAAGTATTCTTGAGCTCTGTCTCTCAGCCACAGACAGAAGCAGCTACAGAGAGGTCTCATTCAGCCAGTCCTTCCTGGCTTGGAAAATGTTGCATGAAGATGCAATTTTAATAATTTTCTGAACATTAACATGATTCAGTTGTGTTCAGAATCAATAGTGGAAATGGCCATTCTGATGAAACTGAAATTTCAAGGATTCCTTTTAAGAATTTTGATTAACAAATAGAAGTAGAACAACAAAAAATATTTTGAGTTCTATGATTTTTTCTTTCTGAAAAGCCATGCTTCATTCAAAGACATATCATTTAGAATGTTATTTCTTATTATATGGAACAATTAGAGGAGTCAAAAGCCAAATACAATGTTTTGATTTCCTTAAAATAGCGCTTCAATGAAGCTAAAGTAATGTGTTCTGAAAAAATCAGTTTTATGGACAAATTAATGTTTGTTTTCATTCTCATTCAAAAGAAAATTCAGCGTTGGCATTTCATTGAAAACAAGCAATGCCAAGTTTCAACCAGCTGTAATATTGTAACTGTGAAAACAGATTCCAGAGGTTCATAATCAGATTTGAGCTACTGTTAAAAATTACACCCACACCCCAAGCAACCCTCCCTCAGAAAATGGCAAAAAGATATATGACTTCACAGAAATTTTAAAAAGGAAAAAAAAAAAAAAACCAACAAAAAAACCACCACTTCAGGAAGAGAACAGCCTCTCAGCAATACTCCTATGGGAGGTCTAACATGGGCAAATCAGCTCACTTTTCATACACTTGCTCTGAGAAATGGGAGAGTTGCTTTTGCTATATTTTCCATATAAGCCTCTTTCCCTCAGAGATCTTTTGAGACATATAGGAGTCATAGATGATTTCTACTCAAAACTTTAATATTCAGAAATGTTTCAAGCAACTTAAGACATGATTATGCAATGTAACTCTCTTCTAACAGAGGGTTGAAAAATAGTTTTTCCCATTAATGATGCCTAAAATTATTTACATTTATATCACATATCAAGCTAATTCATACAAATATGATGTAAACCTTTCCAGGAAAGACACATGCATACCTTATTGCACTCTAAACACTGTATTCAAGCACTCGTTCTGAGATTTTGATTTTACAAGGCCCAAGTCCATTATATCACAGCATAAGTGGCAATCATAACACTGCACCTACATCCAGCAAAAATCAGTTTGTTTTTTCTTTTAATCAGTTCAGCAGTCACTACCACCTTTCTTCAGTGTTGAAATTTGAGTAATTTTTGTTGTTTGAAGAAGATTAAATCTTCTGTTGGACAGAGCCATGAAATTGTCTGTGAAGTACCTGTTTCATCAGCTACTGGTATGCTCAAAGATTACCTGATGAGCTGTGGTGGTGAATGACCAGAAATCACACATACTGTGGTTTATCACTGGATAGAAAAGAAAGAAGAGAAATGTATAAAATTTTCATCTTGTGACTGAAGACACTAAAATATCATATCAAAATCAATTGTAAAATCAAAGTCATAGAATAGTTAAGATTGGAAAATACTGACAAGATCACTGAGTACAGCCTTTGACCAAGCATCACCATGCCAACTAAACCATAGCACTAAGTGCCATGTCCACTTGTTTCTCAAACACTTCCAGGCACAGTTACTCCACCACCTCTCTGGGCAGCCTGTTCCAATGCTTAACAACCCTTTCAGTGAAAAAAAATTTTCCTGATGTGGAACCTGAACCTCCCCTGACCCAGCTTGAGGCCATTTCCTCTTGTCCTGTTGCTAGTTGCCTGGGAGAAGAGACCAACCCCCACTTGGCTACGACCTCCTTTCAGGTATTTGGAGAGAGCACAGTGACTGGCTGCCATCAGGATGTAGCTCCATTCACCAGCTCTCTCTGGGCCCAGCCACCCAGACAGTTTTAACCCAGCAAAGAGCACACCTGTCCAAGACAAGGGCTGCCAGCTTCTCCAAGGAGAACACTGTGGGAGACAGTTTTGAAAGCTTTTCTGAAGTCCAGGTAGATACCATTTACAGCCTTTCCCTCATCCGCTAGGTGGGTTACCCAGTCTCAAAAGAAAATCAGGTTGGTCAAAAAGGACCTGCCATTCTTTTTTCCTTCCCTTTCCTAAGGGACTCTCCAAATGAGTGTCCTCAACAGGCTGAAGTCCACCCTCTGAAAGTCCAGAGGTTTTGTTGACTCCCTTCGTTACTTCACCAAGAATCAAAAACTATCATTTTGTGGTGGCTGTGCCCAAGACTACCTCTGACTACCACATCTCCCACCAGCCCCCTGTTCATAAACAGAAGGTCCAGCAAGGCACTGCCCTGCTAGGCTCTTACCAGCTATGACAGGAATTTATCTTCCATGCACTCCAGAAACCTCCTAGACTGCATCCTCTCCACTGTGCCAAGTTTCCAGCAGACATCCATCAAGATAAAGCGTCCCACAAGCCCAAAACATCAGAAAACATCAGCCAGTCGCTTATAGCATACTTCATCTACCTCTTCATCCTGGTTGTGTGGTCTGTGACAGACCCCCACCAGGATGTTGGCCTTCTCCTTGATTCTTACATAAGTAAGGCACTCAACCTTATCAACACTGTCCTTGTGGACTCTATAGTCAAAACACTCCCTAATGTACAGAGCCGCTCCACTGACTCTCCTTCCTCACCTATCCCTTCTGAAGATCTTATAATCATCCAAAATCATACTAGCAAGTGCTATCTGGAAATTCTCCACCAAGACACTCCCATCTAGTGTACAATACAAAATAGAAGAAAACACATTAGCCTTAAACCACATACAAAATGAGAAAAGTTTGTGCAAGAAGCTTGTGTTAAGCCGAGAAATTACTTCTGTAGCCTAGACAAAACCTGTGTCACAGGATCCCCAAAAAAAAAAAAAAAAGAGAGAACACAAGAGGGCTATTTTTGTCTAGCACTGTGGCCCACAACGCAGGCATGAAGGAGGCAAAACCCATAAGGATCATTGCAGAGCCTCTTCCAACGGAGCCAGGGCATCTCTGACCTGTACTCAAACTCAGCAGCCTGATGCACCACAGCCAATATTTTTGAGCGGTTCCTCTGAGTGAGAGGCCCAGAGAAGAAGCAATAGGGCTCTACAGTGTCCAAATTCCTGCATCAGGACTGCATTATCAGAGAAGCAGCTGAGCCAATTCCACCAACAGACTCTGCTCCCTGATGAGCACCAACACGTGTGAAAAACAGTCTGAATTCTGCCTGCGGATGACTTTCACTTTGAGGCCTCACTAAAGTGCTAAACTGAAATAGCAAAACACGTGATCCCTCTGGACCCATTCACCTGAGGGCTCAGGGACCTGCAGAAGCAAACACAGATTTCACTCTGGGACCTTAAACCTGCAATGCTCCAAAGACACATTTATCTCAGATTTTTCCTGCCCTCCCATGGGCAATAGAGGAGAGGAAAAATTACACTAAGAAATATTTAAACTAGGAAGAAGAAATAAGGCTGTTTTTAAATTTTCTGTCTTTTGAGTGTAAGATTTCTGACAAGAATTTTTCCATTTTCTTTCTGCCTTTCTACACAGAGAAAACAAGCAGATATATCCTTAACCACCCAGCAAGCATTCACTGTTACAGATTTCAAAGAACCTGAAGTTTCTTGCTCCAAATTCAGTAAGGGTGAGAAAAGGGGAAAAACACATAGAACTGTCATGACTTACATCATGTATATCATGTGTTCAGAATAAACTTATACACAACAGAACAAGTTTTTAGCAGTGATAAAAAGCACAAAAATAAGCACTTCTCACACTGTAATGTGTACAGGTATCAAGTGATAATGAAAAGCTATTTAGAGCATGTCAGAACTGGCACTCCACCAGAATAGAAGCAAGCTCCCTGTTAAGACAGGGAGTTTTACAAATGCACAGTCTACCTGCTGTTTTTTTCAGTGCTGCTTTATCTTCAGAAAGAATAAAGCTTATTAGACAGCTTAATAAATACACCAATTGTTATTAATTTTCTCTGTCTCGTTTGTTTTCTTCTTTGCCTCTGTTTCGTGAGTTCTTTTACTCAGAGTTGTTCTTCAGAGTTAGATGTTTATTATTTTCTTCTCTATGGTACAGCTGCACAGGATGTGCTTCTTAGTTAACAAGATGGAAAACAGCTCAGAGTTCTAACTTCCAAGGTCTTTTAAGGTCCAAATTACCCACTTATGGAATGCCAACTAATTTATTTTTACTTATAGTCCAATAACTAAACATTCATGTTCCACACCGTGGGTTTTTTCAACTAATACCAAACTTCCCAGATTTGTGGAGAAGAAGGAAGAAAGAAGAGCAAACCCACACCCAAAATCCTCCATCTTGTTACACACATATATATATCACAATATCCCATAAACCTAAATCTTCTAAACCCAGGGTTCCAACAAATTATCACATGGGAGATACTCTAGAGTGAAATCCAAGCAGATAGTCTTACGAAATTTCTGATCACCTCTACATCATGCCTGGAAATAAGCACATAGGCTTCCATTGGAAGCTAGATTAAAAGCACCACCTACAATATGAAGTAGAGCTCTTCATGACTAGCTTGATACATTTTAAAGTTAATTTGCACCCAGCTATAGTTTTACTTTTGTGCTCACCATCCCACCTCTCCTGGAACCCCATGACACTCAATGAAAAGCAGAGCAGGAGCCTACTCTTCCAGATGTTCCCAGCTGGCAGAGTGACACTTCATGCAAGTCAGAGCAGCCTTCTGAGAGCTTGGGCTGGCCCGGGGGTTTACAGCTGAAGTTATCAGACAACACATCTTTTTAAAAGTACACGACAAGAGCATTTGGCAGAGCCACATTTGCTGCCTTCATAAACTTAGCCCTGTATCTGGATCTGCAGGATCACATTACCAGCTGACTCTCCATGCTCTTAGCTTACTTGCTGCAGAACAAAAGCTGTCTCGAGGGTTTCAGGACCAAAGCAAAACAGATGCTAGGAAGTCTTGTCAAATAAAGGGAGCTGGAAGCAAGACAACATAATCTGAGCGACACCAAATACTATTTTTTTCTCATATTATTTGCTATCTATAATTACAAAAGTAAAAATAGCTTAAAAACACCCCTATACTTCCACTTCAAAAGGAGAATTCGGGATCTCATAGTCTAAGAGAAAAAAAAAATACAAAGGCGTAAATTGAATATATCCTAAAGTACCAGAAATCTAAAAAACAACAACAACCAAACAACAAAAAACAACCACCAAAATAATAAAAAAAAAGCCCCAGCAAACACAAAAACAGCAACCAAAAAAAAAAAAGACAAAGCAAAACCAAACAAATAAACCAAAACTCCCTCTAACCTTCCTATTCTTTCAAAAGCTTGGCAGTTTTTACTCAGCCATGTGATTTCTGCTTTTCCTTTGCCACCAATCACACCCCCCAGACATGGTAACTCTTCACTGCCTCTGCAAAGGTTTTCTGTGTAGAAAAACAGCTTACCTAGCATCTTATTTTTCCACATACCAACAAATGAGACCTTCAGTTGACTGCACCCCTTGAAAGGCAGCAGTCTAAGTAACAGATAATTCATGGGCTGAAAGCACTTGCATCACCACCCCTATAGGCAGCCTATCACCTTAAGAGATCACTTTGAATTATCCTTAAGGTTTCCAGGGTGGTTAAGTTTGACCTGTAGTTTAAAAAAATCACATCTATTAAGCAACCAGTTTCTGCTAGTTCATTTCATCCTCATTTATGACATTTTAGCTCTATTTCCTTTCTCTCAGGCATGTACATTATGCCAACACACACAATTATTATTACCTGGGTACTGTTTTCTGGGTTTCTACCTTAAAGGGAGGTATAAAGTGCCAAGGCTGTCACTATAATTGAGTTCCAAACTTCAACCTGTCAAATTTCAGAATGCTACCACTGCACCTTGAAGGTGCGTTGGCACAGTGACTGCAGTTGTCTTTGACAATATAAAGAAGAAAAATGTTACCTTAAAGGGGCAGCATTTTCATTTTCAAGTTTAAATGACATTTCATCTTAATTGGTATACAAAAATTTGGAGACTGGAGTTTCCAGTTTATATAGTGTCAAATTTCTTTTTTTTCCCCTCATAGTCATTTGCATTGTGATAAAAATTCTCTTACTCCTGAAGCTTTAGATTATCCTGCAACCAGAAGAATGTGACTGGGATAATTTATTCAAAGTAAGCATGATCTTTTGTACAGCTACACAGCCACTGTTTATTAACATTTTGTCGTGAGTTTTACCATTCTAACTTACATTTTAATGCTTTTTCTGTAGAATGGAGGCAAAAAATATACTCAAACACCATAAAAAACATACTCTTATGAAATCTCTTTGAAAATACGTTGTGTTTTTCAACTGCTTTGCAATGCATAGTATTCCTGATTTATGTGTCCCACCGTAAATCAGAATATTACTGTCGCATAAAGTTGGATAAATATATCTGTAATTACACAAAGAAAAAAAAAGCCATCACAGAACTAACAAAGATCAGCAAACTCACACTAACCACATAAGCCTTCTCTATCAGCACTAGCTACAGATTAAAATAAAAAGCTATTGCAATAGCCCACCAAAGAGCATATAGGTATTTTCAGTGATTCCCCCTGGGAAAAAAATACAGCGAAGTCAGGGTGGGTTGGGGAAGGATGGTAGGAGCTAGCATTAAGAAGACTATCCAGACAGATTTGTACTCTACCTATCACAAACACTCACTAACTCTCCCCACACCAGCTGGAGTAGTTGCTACACACCCTGTGCCTGGGCACAACACTAGAGCAGAGTCCACCACAGTCCTTCAGGGGCTCAGTGCAAGCACATCCGCACGCGAAATAGCACAAATTACAGCAGCAAGAGCAACTTCCAGTTCATAAACACAGACTGTGAGAGTGCATTAGTTATTAGATAGTTATAATGACACAGAGAAACCTTTCTACCTCTGACCAGAGAGACACTCTTACCTGCAGTGGATGAATCCCAGGCTCCCGCAGCCCCAGCTGCCCACCTTCAGAAGGAAAGTCACGGACAACATGAGCACAGAATTTGTGCTGACAGTCTCCTGACCTACCTTTCTAAAGAGGTGCCCTCCCTCTACTGCAATAGCAGATACCTCAGACGCACCACACAGGCTCCAGACAGAGTAACCTGGCTGCCAAGCTCCTCTGTTCTTGGTGCTGAGCGACTAACATGTGCATCAAGATCTTATCCATTACTGAGAGCAATGAATACCACCCTACAGCTCCCTCTGGTTTACTGAGGAGCTGCCAGGTGGTCCCAGTCAGACCAATAAAAGTAGCAGCAATTAGCAGCTAATTCCTGCACATGGCATCTAAGACAGGGCGTTCCTTATCTGCATTGATGACAGGCTGAGGGTGAGGTGGGGAACGGGAAGAAGAAATTACAACAGTAGTTTGGATTAATGAGGCAACACACATCCTGCAACTTAATGGGAACAGTAACAGGGTTCAATTAGAGAAAAGTCTGCAGCCTCATTACTACCACCAGTTTTCACTTACCACACTGGTTCAGACAACCTATGCGGCAAGAGGCAAAGGAAAAGGAATAATGGATAAACGGTAACAGGAAACTTTCTTAAAATACTTTTCACACTGGAGGTCATCATTCTGGCAAGTTTTATGTTTCAGGAAGAAACATAAATACAGACATCACAGTTCTGAAAGGGTTGATATGAGAACAAACCCAAAGTCAGACATGTTTTCTTTCTGCCTTCTTCCACCCAGGAACCACCTGCTTGCAGACTGATCTAAAAGTGACAGTATTAACTCACTCTTTAACAGTTAATCAAGATTGACAGCTTCTGCACGCAAATGTTAACACATCAAATGGGTGAGCTCCTACCGAAGGTCAGATGAGCATACCTTCCTTGGCAAACCAAAAGGGCCTTCTACAGCTCCTTGATCATGAAAGTTTTCTGATTTAAAGTTTTGAGACCGGGGACCATATTCTTGTCCCAACCAGATGACAATTTAGCCCAGTATTGTGATTCCAATAGTGACCCTCATTCTCATCTCATTTGTCTGGAGAGTCAACCGGAATTTTAACTTTATTTTATTTCCCTCCAGATTAATCTTTTTCATTCTGCCTTCTTCACATAATTAGGGACAGCTATAAGGGTGTAGTGTTTTGGGGTTTTTTGTGATGGACCTCTACAGCAGATGCCTGAAGAAGGAATGTAGGACAAAAGGAAAATAGAGAATTTCTCCTTTAGCAGCTCCTGGCAATAGTTTAATGACCTTTTGAGCTTGAGGCTGCATCCAGGCCATGTTGCTTAATAATAACCAATGCACCTTTCTCTCAGCATAAGGGATTTAATCAGTTTCTCTGGCATTAACCAAGCAGTTCTGCCTTCTCTTAATAAGGCAATTTAATTATATTCAAAGTATATAGTAAAGAAAGATGGCCAGAATGACCGGTTAAGATTCAGGGCTGAGATTCAGAAAATCTGATTTCTTCTCTTTTGTCTCTGAGTAAGTCCAAAGGAAGGGTGAGGTTTTTTATAAAAATCAGGCATTTGACTCACTTTTGCAGAAGGAAGATTTCCTGTTTCATTTCACTGAGATTCAATTCACCTTTAATAAGGAGAATAAAGCTTCTTTTTCAGTCCTCATTTAAATTGTAAGACTCTAAGAGCAGGGTTCATCTTTACTGTGCATTTAGTATCGTAGTTTATGGAGGCCAGTCTTGGTGGCTACAATTTATAATAGCACTATCGATATTTACAGTCTTGGGAGATCCAAAATAAGCAGTCTACAGCTCTTCAGAAAATATTTTATAGCTCCAAGGTGGAATTTTTTTTATAAAATCCAGGAAGTCAGAGAAACAAATGCCAATAAAAATCGTATGGAGCCTCACTCCCTCAGACAAGTGAACTTCCCAGCTTCAGCAGGTAATGTAAAGCAAGGAACGAGGATTGCTATTTGCTGTTTGACAAGTTCAGTTCATACATGAGGCTATCACCTTTCTTCTGCACATCCCATTCCTTGAGAGTAAAGTCATTGCTACCTCCTGCACTTGGTACAGCAAGGAGAAGGTTACAAGTCTGCTTGAAGATCAGATCTAATGGAGAACTTCTGTTTAGGTTGGTTTGCTTTCCAAAGACTTGGCCTACAATCAGTAGGGACGGAGAAGAAGCAGGACCATCCTTGGCTGGCAGCCTGCAGTTTCACTTGGCTAAGTCTAACATGAACCTACAGACCTCAGCAACCACCCTCATCCTCACAGCTGCCAAATACAGAAGTCGTCCCCCGTCTTTCTTCCCCTTGGCCATTACTTTCACTCCCTACATGGTCTTCCCATTTTTAGCTGTTCATTACTGAACACAGACTTGTGATGAATCAGATCAGAGAATGGGGCTTTTTTCCCCAGCTGGTTCATGAAGCTGACACACAACCACTGGTGCTAGCAAAGGAAGGCAGCTGGTAGGGACAGAAATAAACAGGGAAATGTTACAAATTTTAATTTCTATTAGTGCTTGGGGTGAGGCAAAGCTGTTGTCAAGTGTGTTCAGACAACATCTCAAGTATATGAAATTTTGGGGTTGTATAAAAAGAAAAAAGAAGAAATTGCTAATATCAGGTTATAATTTTTAGATCTTCAAGAAGTGCCCAATTGCTATAAGGAATAGATAATTTAACCTCTCTGTATTTGAGTATGTTGTTTCAACAGTTCATCAGCAACAGGAAACACCTATTTATTTTATAGTGAAATATGATACAAAGGATATAAAACCCACCTGATTAGTTCAAAAGGCTTCTTTATAACATGTTTTAGAGAGATTGAAACACCTACTTGAGTTCACATATTACCATTTGATCATACCTTGTACATTTGTGTGGCAGATGCTAATCACAATCCTTTCCAAGATAAATTATCAATTTCTGCTATTCACACAATATTTCTGTGTTCTGATTTTTCTTCTGCTTTTGATTTTAAGAACCAGGTGTTGCCCTACAAAGGAAAAAACCCAGCCTGGATAAGATGAAAACCAGAAAAAATACCAGAAAAATACACAGTCTCTGTCAGATCCCACCTTTGCATGTGGGATTTGGAACTATCTGAGCAGTGAGAGCAGTTAAGTAGGTTTTAGCTTTTTGAGTCTGCAATGTCCAGCCAGTCAGATGTCACTGTATTTGAGATATGCCATTTGAAATATTCCCATCAAATATGGTGCACAAAGGGCATGACCAAAATAGGTTTGTATGACCTTACCTTGCATTACCTCTTCAACCTTTGCATGCCTCTAAGATGAATATTCAATAAAGGAGAAACACAAAGAACAGATATAAAGCTTTGAAAAGCTTCATTGCTAGTCAACAAATTAATGGAGTTTTAGACTAAAATGTGTGGTGGCTTCATACTGCTATCCTTTCCCAGATAAATTAGCCGTTTCTGCTCTTCGCACAATTCCACGTTCTAATTTGCTCATGAAAGATGTTAAAAGTTCATAGAGAAAAAAAAAAAAAATAGAAAGGATAGATTCCAGGTAGTGATCAAAAAGTCTTGTACATTCTACATTTAATATAGATAGATAATACACATTTAACAAAAATATGAAAAAACAGATGTTGGAAGTATATATAGTCTACGATTTAAGACTTCCTTACACCTTGAGAAATAGTACTCAGGACTAATTGAACATTTTGAGGAGGTGAAGAGATGCAACATTTTTTTTCCCCATGTTTTAAACAATTCATTATCCACATCCTTAGTTCAATAAACCCAACGTGTCTGAGTCAGAGTATCTACCATTAGAAATCCCAGTGTAAGTTTCAGAGTGCCAGAAGAGTCCCTGAGAAAGCGTGCTGGAGAAAGCTGTTGCTAAACTAGCCATCACATACATTTTAATTAAGTAATGAGTAAAGGTATTCATCTTTTCTTTTTGAAATTTTGATCTTATTGTAACAGTATTATTTTCTGTAATGAACATGAAAGCCAATTTCATTTGGCAGGGAAGATGTTTCCTTGCCTGCCTAATCATAGTTTACTTGTCCATGGAAATTTGGAGTGCCATAAATCCACAATATTTCTGAATTTTAAAAAAAAATTAGAATTTGACTGGCAGACAGAGGCAGCAAGTATATTTACTTAAAAATTCAATAATAATAGAGATCTGGATAAAAGAAATCTTCAATTATTCCTGTTAAAATTAGAATTGAATTAAATTAAATTGAAACATTCTCCTATGCCTCTATCTCTTTCCAGTAGTGTAAGTTTGATTTAAATAGTTTTCATGATTGTTTTACTATGTCATTCTTGCTTTCAAAAAATTAGAAACCTCATGAAACCCAGACTAGGTGGAATGAATAGATAACAAGATCCTTTGATCTGGAGACTGGTATCACCTCCTTTATGTACAAAAATAAAACCTTTTTTCAACAAGAATGTGACAAATCACACAGCTCTAACACTTCATGGTTTAATTCTAGAGGCTTTCCTATAGTCTGAGAAGAAAAGCAATTTTTTTCAAATTGAGGAATTAATTGAAAAATACTATCACGGGGAAAAAAAACCAAACACCAAAGGCTAGGGAGGGTGGCGAAGAGAGAATATGTTTAACCTCCATATTCTCATCTCCTGTCATTTAAATTAGGACCACAGCCATACAAAAAATCTAAGTAGTGAATCCCTTTGTCTATGAAAATCCTCTGCTATTACCACTTCTCCAGCATTTCAGCACATAAGTTTTCCAAATACCATTCTCAGCTACAGTCTCTTGCCCTTTGCACCTCTGCCCTCTCAACTTATTGCAAACCATCCTGTCACACTCTCAGGTCCATTTGTTCATAAAAAAGCAATTTTCCCACTGTATCCAGCCCCTTACACAGCCAAAGCCCTGGGCATTGGGCTTACCTTCTGGAAAACCCAGCTCAGATTCCGCTCTACCAGACTGGGAGCAACCTGTCGCCTTTGTGAAGAGCTGCACACTGGCCTCACAGTCTTGTAAAGAGGAGAAAAATTTTCCCACCTGAAAGTATCTGCAGTGAGCAGGCTATTTTCACAGATCAGGTGGAATGCATAAAAGGACAAGAAGCTGTCTAAAGTTTTGATGTGCTACTGCCAAATTTGTCTATGTGAAAGTAAGGAGTGAACAGCAAGACTCATTTTTAATTAGTCCCAGCGAGTCATTAAATTGTCACTTATTTTGCAGGCTGCAAGATGGATAATAGAGTTCCTGCATTACAATCTGGTATAAAAACAGGAAAGTAAACTTATTCAAACACACACAAATCCAGACATATTGCTAGTAAAATGTTTATTGATGTTATGCAATACATTCCAAGCACATCTCAAATATTCATTAAGAAAAAAAGATGAACACAGCAAATAAACATTTTTCCAATTAAGTGAAAGCTATTTAAAATTTTAGGCTGTATTCATTAAAATTGGATTCCATTCTGACATTAACTAAAAGCAACTTTGTGGAGTTCCACATTTATCTTTTTTCAGTAATTTACATATAGAATGCAGCCATTTGCAAATCAAAGTACACTTTTTGTGCTGCTTGTACTGCAAATTCAACATGGACTCCCAACACAAATGCTTCTCAGGACTGTCTCTTGCATAATACTCCTCCATGTCCTCCAAATGCATCAGAAGAGCCAGAGCTGCTATTCCCAGTCCCCCCTGCACACACCACCTTCACTCTCCTCAGCATGACATGTGGTTCCCTCCTCAGCTGTAGAGATAAGAGCAGTCTGGGGCTCTTCCTCAAGTACGCACACAAAGAGTTATTATTTGTATTTGCTGCTGTTTGGAGAAGGAGATGGGAATACTTTCAGGTCCGACCCGTTTCCACACAAGCACTGCCAGAGCAACGCACGGTGTCTCTGTGCCCGCCTCTGCACCCTGCTTGGACACCACTACAAGGCTCACGTGTCAGGTGGACTGAGCTGACCTCAGCAGAGGCAGCTGAAATCAGGTGAGTTGGGTGAGCAATACAGGGGCCCACCAGGTAAGGTCTCCCCAGCTCCTCTGGCTACCTCCTCCCTCATCACTGTCTGCTCAGTGAGAGCAAGCACTGTGTGTGAACACCAAAACATCACAAAACCACTTCATGCAGGACTTGGAGTCTTCTGCCATTTCCATGGATTAAATAGGTTTATAGTGTCAAAAAGCAGCACAGCCACTGCAAGAAAAGGATAGATGAAGTCATGGGAATGGGACAGGACAGAACAGGAGCATGTGTCACAATCCTCTAATACAAGCGAGGGTTGTGATGGATCATTTCTGGAAGCATGGCAGCAGCAACACATCAGAGAGCCTCAGCAACCTGAGGAAGAGCATTCTGACTGCCATAATGAACTGGCACTTATTATAGTGGCAGTGCGCGGTAGAAGGCAACTACGCAGAAACTGAAGCAACTACATTGCTTCAGTGAGGCTCTGAAACATGGACTTTTCACGTTAAATTTGTGTGAAAAGAGATGCCAGTATATGTAAAAGGACTTCAGTATAACACATGAGGAGGGATGCACAGAGCCAGTCTTTGAAGCCTGCTACTTCACTGCTGTACTGGCGCTGTGGCACAACCTTCCTTTCCTCCATGGACATGAGCAAATACAGTTCAGCACTCTGGGGGGTCAATATGCAAGGCAAGGTGATACCCTTCCCTCAGAGCTATTTTTTCTGTCTATAATCACACAAATCTAGTTCATCTTCATCAAATATGATTGGGAGAAAAATGAAAGTGCATTTTGTCTCCCCTACCCCTGTGAAATGGGCATTGCTGGAATTCACAAGTTGCATCTGCACTACCTACTACTTGCATCAATTTTAATCATTTTCTAAAAGCTATTTCTTGCACAAACTGCATGAATGACAAGATAGAAATGAATGGCTGCACCCTACCTTGCAAGGGCCGTGTCCTGGGTTGCAGTGTATTCTATTACCATCCTCATGAGCTGTTACAATCAGGTGGGGCAGTGTTTCCTTGCCTCCTCCCCCCAGACTATCTTGCTGTTAATGGCCCATCATTGTCCTGCCACATGACTCAGAGATAACTCCCTCTGGACTATCTTCTGTTAATGAGCCTAATCAACACTTGGCCTCATGACTCGTTACCCCATTGTGAGATGCTCCACCCAGAGGGAGGAACCAAGCATCCCATCGTGGATATAAGCTGAGGCTGAACACCAGAGACAAGGCCTTTTCACTGGATTTCCAGAAGACAGGAGCTACACAGCCACCACTGGACCTTCTGAGGAAGAGTAGGCCCTTTTTTTTACAGGATCACCGCTTTAGAGGACTGCAGCCACCATTCTACCAGACTGCTATCACCACCCTGCCTAACAGGGACTCAGGTTGTATCTTGACTCTGTCAGTTCGAACCAGTGTTTTCTTTTAGGTTTTTTTTTTTCTTTCCTTTTCTTTAACTTCCCCATTAAATTGTTATTCTGACTTGGTGCCTCCCACTGGTTTGTTTTCAAACTAGTACAGGCCGGTTATTTCATCAATTCTCTCCATTGGTGTGATTAACAAACAATCCACCAAAGTTCACCAATTTCATCTCACTATTTTGCCTGAAGATACTGTGAATGAGGTACTGTATCTACCTTGAACTTGCTGTAATTTTAAACTGCTCCACTTTATCACAGCTCTTCATCTGAATGACTGGTGACAGGAACTTGCCACTGTAAAATTAATAACATATTGACACTTCCAGCCCCTCAGTCTATCTTTGAAGTTTTAAAGCAATAGCAAGGAATAGGTTATTTTACTTCAAAGTGTTGACAATTTGTATAAGACCACAATTCTCCAAATGTAAACAAAACGGAAAGCACACATTTTGGCAGTAACAAATAAATCAAATTTGCATTGGAAAGCATTGAAGGCTAGATACTTCTGGCCTATCTACAAGGACTCTAGGGCACAGAAGAAGAATGTTAAATGGTCTCTTTCCTTCATTATTAAAATCACTGGGGATAGACTGCTCTCACCCAAGGCTGGGTAGACTGGGTCATGGGTCCAACTCCCTCTTGGAAAACACTAGCTATGATCCAAGCTGTAGCATGATGCTTCTCTCTTGTACCAGGGATGGCTCCTTTCTCCTTCCATCTGCCCCTGCATCCCATGAGGGGTGAGCACTACTTGTAGGAAGCAGAGTCCCAGAGTAAGACCACAGGGAAACACAAGCAAGATTTAGAGGTAGCAGCTGTGAATTTCACAGGGTGCCTGCTGCCACTCAGTCACTGCAAAGTACAGACCATATGTGCAATTCCTTCCTTGTCACTGCCCTCAGTGGGGATGCTTCCCCTTGCCCCATGTTTCTTCTGACTGTTCTCATTGTAGAAATGAATGTGCGTTTTCACCTGGGTTTAAGCCAGGACATTCTACTGCCCACACACAGTCTTCTGAGCTAGAGTGCATGGTGCTGCGTGTCTGAGTTGCCTGCACAGCTTTGGATATCCATTAAAGGTGGGACTCCAATCAGCTGGTCAAGCTTCCCTTTCTTGAGTGAAGCTGCAGAGTGAAGCTATCTGAAAGCATTCAACCCTCCGGATAGAATCATTAAAGTTGGAGAAGACCTCCAAGACCATCCAGTTCAACCTCCAACTGAATACCACCACGCCTGCTAAACCATATCACAAAGTGCCATGTCCATTCATGTTTTGAACACTTCCAAGTAGCTCCACCATTTCCTTGGGGAACCTGCTTCAGTGCTTAACCACCCTTTCAATGAAGAGATCTTTCCCAATATCCACCCTGAACCTCCCTTGGTGCAACATGAGGCCATTTCCCTTTGTCCTTTTGCTAGTTGCTTGGGAGAAGAGGCCAGCCCTCAATGGAACTTCTTACAGCCATGAAGCCCCACAGCCTGGGCTGAGTCTTGTTGCTTAAAAGCTCCATGGGAGTGAAAGCAGGTATACAGAGTCATAGAACAGTTTGGTTTGGAAGAGTTGCTCTCTTAGTCTTCTCCAAAGGACAGAACAGTAATTCCTACACTGATACAGCTGGTAGCAGTGGGTGGTGAGGAGGTACCCTGACAGGGGTTCAGCCCACAAAGATGTTGGGTCCCTGGGTCTAATCACGTGTGGCTGAGCCCAGCTGCTCCCAGGGATAGTGACAGGAACAAACCTTTATTGTCAACATGCTTGCACACAGGTCGTGTGCAAATTGGCACAAACATATGCAAACATATGCTAAGTTTGGGATGCCAGTATCTCAGGAACATACCTGAGCAGAAATATTTCACTATTAAAAGGAGTTTTCAATCTATGTCCACTTTCTATTTCGGAGCTTCTTTTCTAAATCTCTCTATCTCTTCCCCAAATTATTTATCTGTATACCAATCATTTTAGCAAATGCTTCACATGGAGCTATAATTTTTCCAATGGATTTACACAAAGAAGAACAGAGCAATAACAGTGGAGAACATGAAAAGTCAGAGGGACAGTACCCTTTTCTTACAACAATACACTACAGAAGTCAGAAACTACCTCTAATACTGCTTGAGCATCCTCCTGAATGCGGTATCCAATAAGACTGGTTATTCTTGGACAGCAGTATACTTTTTTCCTCATAATTTATTCATTGCAAAGTCTAATCCTCATGCTGATAAGGCAATATACAATAAGCAGAAGAACATAATCATGTTTGAGGACAAGAGTAAGAAAGCATGGCCAAGCCATTTCCTGCTTTGTCACAAATGATTTCAACACCATTTTGTTTTATTTCTTCCGGGAAGCTGAAAACAGTGTCTAACATTTCAACCAGAGAACTGTATTAAGCATAGTCTTTTCTCTATCAGTATTATTAGTCAAGGATGAATTTTATAGCCTGAAAACATGGACAAGCTGGATTAAAAGGGAAAGAAATGGTGGGATGAGCTCTGCTGTGCAGGGAATATGATAGAAAAAAGATGTATGATATTATTACAGTTGTCTTGTTCATGACTGAAGCCTCTACTAACCTAAACCACAATTAGAGCTATATTGACTGATGATGGAAAATGCTACTGGACTGGTGCTGCTCATGGAGGAATGTCCTAAAAACCTTCTCTGCACTTCAATGCACATGCTTTTTGCAGGGCTCAATCCACTCATGTTCCTACAACTTTTGAAATTCTGCTATCCACCTGTAATCATCTTTTTCAGCCCAGAATCTGTTGTTATGATATCTGGGGCAGGAAGGAGAGAAGTGGCCTCAGTTAAGGAGTCAATGCCTTGGTTAGAAAGTCAGTGACTCTAGGAAATAGATCTCCCATTGGCATAGAAATCACAAGGCAAATGTCATATTTTCCATCCAGCACTGTCCCTATCATATGCTACGAGGGAGTGATCTTGCATCCTTGCTCAAGCATTTGAGTGATTTGTGTCAGTATCTGGATTCTTTACAAGTAGATGCCTAAGCATAATGAAAAAATAGCATGAGGCAACTATCTCAGTGGTTTGATCCAGGAAGTTTCAAGAGTCTTTCATAAACTGCAGTTGAATGAACTTTCGGATTAAAGACCCATCTTCAGCTCTTTGATCTGGTGTGCATCAGTTAAGTACTGAACTCGAGCAGCTGCTATTTCCCAGAGGAGAAGAGAGGTTTTATAACAACCAGACATGTAAGAAGAAACAAGAAGAACATGGAGATCAGTAAAGAGAATGAAATAATATTGGGCAGTGAAACAGATACTATGAAACATAGAGTACACAACATCAGGAAATAGTGTGCAACATGTCAGAAGGTCTTTTGGAGGTCAAGCAGAGGATGTTTCACTTTCATCGTATAAAGCAAGAAAGACTATCTTCAACAAAAGAATGGAATCAGTATTGCATGCATCCAAAGTGATGCCTTTTCCTGGTCTTAAAATCAAGAATCAAACACGGTTAGAAGGTGAAAAGGGATTTTACCTTGGTATTTATTTTAAGGATCCTTAGGTGCACTATGTCCAGGTGGAATGTGCTGAAATGCACACCACAATGACCCCACAATCAATCGGGTATAACATTATAGGCTTTACTAATTAGCATATCTATCAAAGATTCCCCAATGAGAGGCTCGAGTGAGCCCCCTCCCCAAGGAGCCTTCCCCTGGATGGTTCAATCTGAGTTTACAGAATGTGTTCTGGAGAGGACCTTGGGGTCTGGGGCACACTGATCCCTAACTATGAGGCTTCTAAAATGTTGAGTCTCCTAGCTTGACAAACAAGTCCAAGAATGTAGGCAAAAACCACTAAGAATACAGAAGTTATAAAAAGGTATAAAAGGGGTGGCATCAAAAGTTTATTTTGTGCTCCTGATTCACGTGAGATATGGAGGGGATGGAGGGGAGGGGAAGGAAGGGGAGGCGAGGCGAGGCGAGGCGTAAATAACCTAAGCAAAGGACAACCCAAAGGATTATAAGCTGTCCTACGGGCTTGAAAGGATAAAAAAGAGCAAATATATATGCATATAAAAATCTTAAGCAAATACCATCTTCATAAAATAAGCAACACTGCCCTGGGAAATCACCTAACGGGGTCTCACAGTTCTTGGCTAATTTTGTAATTATCCACAGTCTTTGTTAATTGATCAGCATTTTGGCATCATCTGATATTGTCCAAGATTTGGTTCCAAATACAGCAGTGTATTTCACATAGATGTAAAATTACATTTTCATACTGAGATACTAGGCAGTTAAGCTTTATTACTGATATTTTCTTACATAAGTGCTTCAGGTTAAATATGGGATTTTCCAGGGTTCAGAGCCTTAAGCAGCATTCGCTGAACAAAAATTTTGATTTCATACATGTATAAGGCAAGTACAATGATCACAGTGAAATACAGTCCATTATATAAAAAAAGAAAAAAAAAAAGAGGAAATGATTGTGTTTTATTACTGGTTTTTATTAGAAATAACTTGTTTCTAATTGAAGAATTGATTTCTACTCTCTATTACATACATGTTGATTTCAAATTGCTTTTTATTTCAGTGAAGAATTTTTGAGTCAATCTTGTTCTCAGAGTTTTACAAAGTTGTTCTCTAGTAACTATGTTTTAGTCGTAAATATTTTTCACATTTTTTCCAATTATATTAAAAGCCCACATCCTTTAAGACAACTTTTCATTAAGCTATTTGACACATTTCACAAAATAGCAATGGAAATTTTAAAAGTGCAATTATTACCTTAGAAATATATATCTACAGTATAGAACTGTGACAATTAATGCTAAGAGAAGAGGAGGAATATTTTGATATTGTTACTGAGAAAAAGAAGATGATAAAATTGAGAGAAAAGAGAAATCTGGGAGGCTGAGATAAACTTGCCATCCCAAGAATGAGAGAAATAATTTATTCAGCTGGGTTATTCAAGCACAGCCTGTCAACTTCAAAATCCTAGTTCTATTTCTACAGCATGTTTTCCATACATGTAGTAAACATCATGTTCCATATGAGAGAACTTCCAATCACAATGACTGTAATTAAGCTACCATTATTAATTAAGATTGTAACAAACCAAGAACACACAAGATACCTGATTTTTCTTTTCTTTTTTTTTTTTTTTTCCACTTTGGGTAAAATATTTGGACTTTTTTGAGCTGTGACTTTTTTTCCAAAATTTATATAAATGAGAACAGTGGTAATTGTTGGATTGAGGTAAAAGATCTGCTGGAAGGAAAAATAAAGTACTAAGGCTGAGGAACAGGCACTGCAGGAAAAATTTCCATGGACTAGGGAGACCAGGTAGTAGCACATGCCTAAGCAACTAAGTGGTCCTTATCACAGACCAAGCCCCCAGCGGGCTTGACTGTCTTCAAAAGAAATTAAAATTAATTTTCCTGTTGTTGAGAGCTTACATGTGGGAAGAGATGAGAAAGGAGGGGAAGTAAGAGAGATAGAAATAACAGAGAAAGGATATGTCTGACAACTAGCCAAGACAACATGCCATGGGTTTTAAAACATTACAACAGAGGAGGAATCTGAGGGAAAACAAACATACACACCACACACCCCCAAAACACGTTTGCAGATTCTTATGTCACCAAATAAGGGCTGGAGAAAACACTCAAGCGATAACATGAAAGTTTTGCAAAAGTGTTTTATAACTGGCATCATAAAGGCAATAGTCCATACACCACTAGGAGGGCTCTGGAAGTAAAGTGAAATGCCTTAACATCAAATTAAAAGAATGAATACCAACACAAATAAGAAAAGTGGATGGCAAGAGTTGTTACAGTAAGTGACAAAAGCATTACTGGAAAAGAAAAACAAAATTGGTACGAGAGAAAGTAACACATTTGCAGCAGAGTCATAAGACAAAGCAAGTTCCTTCCTTCTCCTTAGAGGAAAAAAGATCTCTCTCCACCAAAAACCTAATAAGGAGATACTAAAATGGGACCAAATATTGGAGTAATGCACCCCAAAACTTTGGAGCATCATCCATCCTGCAACAAACACCTGGATCTACAGAGTCTACCAAACACCCTAAAGAGTGATCTCAGGACTTCCCAGGGATCAGAAGGAAAGTTCCTGTCTGGGCTCAGGAGCTGCCTCGAGCGAACAGCTGCTTTTTCTCTGTGTTCTGTAAAGTGCTTCTGTGTGATGGTTGCCTGTAATTGCTGCTCTTGAAAGAGCTGCTCGAGAGCTTGCACAGGTCTGTACTGAAAGAGCACTTCCCTCATCTCTCACGCAACACAAAAGGCCACCTGCTTACATTAATTCTCCTTACTTTCTTATGGGGAGGGGTATGATAATAATCAAAACAAAAATAAACAGAGGAGATGTCCATGGGCTAAAGAAAACACTTTCTGAGAATGAACTTTAGAAAATGCACAGAGAATCCAGGTCACTACAGACTAGTTAACTCTACATCAGTACCTTGACAAATACGGGTAGCAATGAATAGAGAAAAAAACAAAAAACCCCAACACTTTAACAGTATTCATTTTAGCTTGTAATCACACATAATATGTAAAGACAAAAACCCCTTCATAAAGACTAATGCAATTTCAGAGCTTGTTGGCAGTTACAGTTCAATGTTTCTGGAGACTGAAAACCAGTCCAGCATGAATTGCATAACAAATGACTGCATTAAATCCACTCATCAGGCTTCGGAATCCAGGCACCAATCCTGAAATTCAGTACTAAGTTACACTCAGGCTGGTGAAACCATGGGCTACCGTGCAAAGAAGCACTCTCTCACCAGACTCCTCCCTAGCATTACAAGTAGCAACCATGCAACCACAGCACCAGCTGGCGCAGTGACCTGCCTGGCAGAAGATCAATCTGCCAAAAGAAGGTTTTGGATCCAATCAGTTGGCTAAACTGACTCACTCTGCACTCACAGATTGCTCAACCTGGTACAACGTAAGCCAGGGAAACAGATGAGATGAAGGAAGCGTGGGACTGCCCCTACCGAACACAGCCTCTACTCACGCCATGATACATGCAAAGCCAAACCACACACTGAGATGTTCACAGGGGCTAGAGGGGGCAATACATTAGTCTTTGCAACTATTTAATAACCAAGGTTTATCTCAAAGAAAGTGCCATTTTCCTACTGTGACCATGACTGAGAGGTCTGCAGTCTTAACAGCTGTCAGAAAGCATAGACTTCAGACCAGTATGGCGCTTCTGAAATTGGAACCTAAATGCAGAGCAAATACATACTTCCACACAGAAAATTTGTCAGACTACATCTAAAAAATTGATTTCACTTTAGGAGAATGTTCCAGCACAATACTGCACATGAATCAACAAATTTAGCTTAGCAAATTTAGCTCATAGCAACTGAGGAACCTGCCATGTCTTCAAAGACAAGGTATTTTCACCAGCTGCACCTCCCTGAATGGAGAGGAAACACCTGCAGCATCCACAAGATACTTTGTACTATGTCT
Source organism: Corvus cornix cornix (assembly GCF_000738735.6). Taxonomy (NCBI): domain Eukaryota; kingdom Metazoa; phylum Chordata; class Aves; order Passeriformes; family Corvidae; genus Corvus; species Corvus cornix. The sequence continues at coordinate 37,581,995 of NC_047057.1, read as the reverse complement.
AGTGTCAGATATACCTGCCAGACAATGTTAAGCTATAATTAAGCTATTTTGGATTTTCCTTATCAGCAGAATCCATCTTTGATTCAGGTACAAATCAAACACTTTATTATTCCTACCACTAAAAGACATCCATATGGAAAAATGTATAGATGACTGTAATAGATCATTAAAATAGCACAGAAAAGCCGATTCAGATACAAATTTAGACTTTGCAGTACTGTATACCTCTGATGACTAGCAGTATATTAAATTAGTGAAAATGTATATACATGAGTGATAAAGATGTCCAAAAGAAAAAGACTGAGAAAAAATATTAAAACCAAACAAAAATACATAGCCTAATGTGTTCCATTTCTCTGTCCCTTCTTCTTGGGTGTAAAGGGTGTGTTTCTGACACTTGCAGAGCATGCTTCCCAAATGGAAAATGGCTGCCAACAAATGAAATGTTGCAGCTGACACCACGCAAGTTTGGCTTTTTTTTTTTTTTATTCACTTAGGGGAGTTATTACACAAGCATTTGCCTCTGGCAGCCCATTCTAATGCACATTGTGATAATGTCTCATTTGGACACAGACTGGCAAAGATTATGCATAGTTTACATAGAGACTATCTCATATTTTTGAGGCCTGATCTTGGACATGGTTAATTGAAAACATGGGTCCCTTTATTCTTCATGCTTTGGCTGTCGGTCACCACTATACATTTCTCTACTGCAAGCCCTGCCTCTCCCTTTTCTAAATCTCACTGCTGTATGTTCTCCAAAGGGGAAGAGCCACGGAACAATGACCTGCTCGTACTTGGGTTATTCTGCTGTCCACTTTTTCTTAAAACAACATAATTCACTCAGGAGCTTTGGTTTGCATGCCATGGAAATTGAATGACATGATTTGCAAATGAAGTAAATTATAAAGAGAACTTCAAATTAGCACACACAATGTGATACTCTACTGCCTGTAATAGAAGGGGATTAATTTGTGTGTTCTTAGAAGAAGTAGCTATTGGATTTTTTTGAAATCTAGAGGTGACAGTAGGATTATGCTGGAGTTTATCCCTTCCCAGATACTCTTTGTATTTCTCCCCTGTACTTCTCGGTTAAGCGGACAATCCACATGCTTCAGGCACAGGTTATCCGCCACAGAGTTCTTCTAAGCATGTCCTCAAAATAAGGCTCCTCCAGCCTTGCCAGTCCTTCCCAAGGAACCAAAGCCGGCATGGAAGCTTACATGTCACCTGCCCACTCTGTGATCTGTCTGGGCATGAGAAACATTGTCTGCTAGAAGAATCCTTTACCTCACAGCTCTGAGTCCCATTCCCAACCTGAAGAAAACCAGCTCATGCTTGCATGTACTGTAAACCACCTGTGCCATTTCTCATCCCCCTAGACCTTCTCTAACACTTCAGCCTATCTATTGATATCCCACATGATTTAAGACTCAAATGTCCACTTACCTCCATTTTCTACCCCTTCCAAAGCTTTACACTTTGGAAGAAGAACTGTCATAGATCTGCTTTGCAAACAATTACTTTCCTCAGCTCCATCATAGGGAGATAGTAGTCTTTGAAACCAAAAGAAGTATGTTTAAACAAAAGAAACTCTCTTTCACATTTCAGTGCATTGGGATTTTATTAGAGAATTTTTAAGCCATGTTTTATTTTAAAACTGAGATTGACTTGATATTGACTGCTTAGTGGCACATATATAAATAGCACTAGTGAATGCATCAGAGCTCTGTAACTGCAAAAACATGGAAAATAATGATGTCCTCTCTCCTTCACGTATGCTTTCCTATATAGCCACTGGTTTACTATTACTGCAGTGTTGCAGGACTCTGATGGCGTAGAGCCAATAACACTGTCAAAACAAACAAACAAACAAAAATTCCTGGCAGCAACATGTAGATATGGAGGGGAAGAACAAAATTCAAAAGCTACCCAAATGAGAGTGTGTAAAATATGTCAGAAATACCAAGAAAACAAGGACAACTCCTGTGATAAAGAGGAAGCAAGGGTCCCTTTATAGCTTCCTTCTTCCAACTTCCGATTTAGTGCACTGAGATTTCTGGATTATGTAACCTCTTCAGTGGCTGCACTTTGTAATGAATTAAATATAAAAATGAATGACTGAATCAATATAGCTATTAATGATGATAGTACAGGCCAGCAAAGAAGCAGCATCCACTAAAAAGGACAGCACTGTCCTTTGTGAAGTAGTTGAGCAAGGCTTAAAATTATCAAAGCACTAAGTTTCAGAGTTAATAACCTCTCAAATGAGGTTCTCATATTTCACCTTGTCAAGATCATGAAGGAAGGCACACTTCCCTTCACATTTTTTAAGACTGTCTTTGCAGCAATAAGAGTCAAGGGACCATTTTATCTTTAAACAAAACATCAGATTTCAGAACCGAATTTATGGCAAAGGATAAATTTTGAAGATATACAATTCTAGAAAATAGAAGATTTTTGCTAAACTATCTACCATGTTCATGCTAGGAAATCAGCACTATTTTCAAAGTCTTAGCACCTTCCTAGAAAAGATTATTTGAACATAGCTCTAATTATAAAAATGGTACCAGGTTTTTACTAGGCATTTTCCTAATTTGAGATATACGTAAAATACCAAAAGAAAATTATGAGCAGCTTTCCAACAAGAACTGACTCTATCTCCAGAGAGACACGTATATCTGCTAAATCTCAGACCAGACAGAGCTTTAGAACTGTAAAAATATGGATGCTTACTAAGTTTCTACTTAACAGCATAGCCAAGAAACAATGCTTCAAACAAAGCTCTAGCTGTGGCCTGCCAGAAAAAATGAACTTTACTGCCTTCAAGCAACTGTGGTCTGGAAAACAACACTAGCCAACATCTATCACCGTCAAATGTTTAAACAAAAACACATTATTCCTTTCTCAGATTTTCCTTCTTGCTATCCCTTATAAAGTGCAGTGTTCCAATTCTTCCAGCCTTTCCTCATAAAGCCCATGGTTCTAAATGACAGTATGCTACTGATCCTCAAGCATGAGATTAAGTCATCACACGGGATGAAGTGATCTGTCTAATTAAGGTAAAGAAGACATGATGTTTTTGAGGGCCATCCTTCTTGAAGAAACGCATTTCTTCATAATTTCACCAGATTTAACACATATATGGTGCCAGCATGAAGTCAGAAGTTCACACCTTGTCTTGCCCACCACTTCTCTTACATCTTAATCACTGCCCTGTAGGGAAATGTGCAGGTCTTCATTTCTGTGCTGATCGCTATAAGCTTTGACTGGTATTACCAAAGCTGGAGCAGCTTGTGAAGAACTGCAGCCCATGGGGGGGTACCCCCCCATCCTGGAGCAGTTCATGAAGGACTGTATCCTGTGGTAGGAACCCTAAGCTGGAGCAGGGGAAGAGTGGGAGGAGGAAGGAGCGGCAGAGATGAAATATTATGAACTGACCACAACCCCCATTCCCCATCCCCCTGCACCAGCTGGGGGGTGAGAGAGGTAGAACACTTAAGAGTGAACTAAGCCTGAGAAGAAGGAGGTGGGAAAAGTGGTTGTTAGTCCTGTCTTTGTCGCTGTCCTACTCTGTTTCTAACCAGGAGAACATGAAATTAATCTTCCCCAAGTTAAGCCTGTTTTGCCTGTGATGGTAATCCGTAAGTTACCTCCCTCTCCTTATCTCAATACATGAGTTTATTTTCTTTCCCCATCCTGTTGATGAGGAAGAGTGAGACAGTGGCTGGATGGGCATCTGGCAGCCAACCAAGGTCAAAATTCCCCTTCCCTATAATAGCAACTAGTCCTTACCAATGGAAATAAAAACCAAAAAAGCACCTGCATAACCAGTTAAGAGATCACTTACTCCAGCTCTCAGTGAACAGAAACTTGAGCATGTGGGCTGAACCATGGCCTGTCTGATGAGGGACCCACTCCTGCTTCTGCACTTATCATTCAGAAGACAATCCAAATCCAGCTGTGAGAAGGAGTACGGGACAGCACATTTCCAATTTGGTGGTTTTTCATGTTATCTTCATGTGGTGTTCATACTAACCAAACTGATTATTACAAGCAGATATTAAATAGCAGTTATGTTCCATGGAGAGCAAACAAATATTTTTCAGCAGGTGGAATATTTCACAGCAGCAGAAGGGTAACATACTACCAGCAGTGCTTTGGCTGGTTTATTTCTTTAATATGAATATATTGTTTTGAGAGGAATCCTAAGGAATATTTTAGGGAAAGGAAGAAATTGATATCTAAAGATCCTTCAAACTGAAAATCTATAAATCCTCTTTACAATCAAAGATGGGGTGAATGACAATATTACATATCGAAAGGTTTGGCTTGAGAAAGTTATTTCAAACTGAACCACACCTTTCCTAGTCAAGGAGCTTCACTCCAAAGGATACTGGACTAACAGCATATCAATTGTTGTATGCAGAATTTTTTCCCTTCCTTGTTTTTTTCCAAAGATGATTATAGAGTGGCATATGTGAGGGGGTACAAACTCCCTCTTGTTTCTGCTACCTTTAGCAACAACCAGTCAGTTTCCACCAAATTTTACAGAGAGAGGAAGTCAAAAATCTACTAAATTCCTACAGTGTTTTTGAAGACAGGAATCAGAGCAGAGCCATTAAATTTGATCAGCACCCCCACTGAGAGAAAAGCTAAATGCTGAGTCTGGCTTTCAACACACAAAGAAGAACCCACTCATATCAAAGATATGATAACAGAGACTAAATTGCCTTTATCCCCATCCAGAAAAGCAGATTTCACCTCTGATGAGATGCGAGAGGATCAAACTTCACTCCGCATGACACATGCACAGCCACACCCACAAACACTCTTAGTAAACCAGGCTTCACAAGCTTCAGTGCTCCTGAATGTATTTCAGTGTTAAAAACTAACATGGATTTCTCTCCTTTCTTCAGCAACAAAGGCACTTTAAGCTCACTTAAACAGTGTTCTTTTTTGGATTGACCCCCAGAAAGCTGGGGGACAGCTTCAAAAATAAAAATATCAAGATGTTAGTCAGCAGTCCCTGGTTTATTGGCTAACCTGACACAGCCTCAGTCTGCCCTAGGGAGAAAATAAGTGGGTGTGTAAATGCAAAACATAACATTTCAAGTAATCTGTTTTGAGGCGTAACAGCATTTGCCATACTTATTCAAAACCACAGATCATTTCCATGGAGAATACTACAAGACAAAAAAGATAAATCACCCCATTGCATGCCAAAACCCTCTCCATCTCTGTAGCAAGAAACTGAAGAAGGGTGCAAGCACAGGGATACACACCCAGGATGACCTGCACATATTCCCTCCTATAAATGTTTAAGTAAGTAGGCAATTTTAATCTCAATTCTAAACTCATACTGCACACTGCCATGCGAAGACAGTTCCTTCTTCCATACAAAGTTGAAGCAGCTTAAAGCAAGATTCGAAATCTGGTAATTTATGCCACTTTATGCATTTGCTGACAGGAATACAATTCCACAATTTTAAATGATTTCCTGGGGTCGTTCCTGCATGTTGCCGTATAAAACAGTGTCAGTATTAGTCCCTTGTGCTGCAAGAGGGCATTAACACTACTACATCAAATGTGCAGTGTCAACAAGTAAATCAGGGATAGGAGTTGACGAGCTGAAAATTGAACCTACCTTTCAGTACGGCCGGAAGACCGACAGGCTGGATGGTTACCATAGTAATCCTGTGGCAGCTTCAGATTTATTGCCTTGTAGTGCACAGTTACAAAGGTTCTTCAGCTACCTTCTGCACTGCTTCCAGAGTCAAGAGGAATTCTATGATAAATGTCCACTACCCAAAGGATATATTCAAGGGGATGTAATGCAGGAAAGCTGTACTTTAAATGCAAATTACATGCTTTTTGCCCCTTTTAGAATATTAAAGAGCGATTTCAAAGGAATGAAAACAAAGAACTCTGACCTCTGACACCATGATTCTTTGCTCTACAGATCACAATTTTCTGTGGGACTGCCTACTGCATATTTAAGTAGCATGAAACTGAAAATGAGGCAATAAATTCTGCTAAAGATAGTCTGAGTAATGCATTGATTATGAAAATAAGCATACAACTGAGCAATTACTAGAGCAGGCAGTCACAGGGTCTTGTTCGGTATATTTAGATCATTCTGTAACCATTAGAAATTAAATTATTTCATTATATTTAATTTATATCCCTTTACATTTTCAATAACACAAAAGAATATTGCTATGTGGAATAAATATGATGAACCATTAGTATTCCAGTATTCACACACTACACCATAAAGAGCGTGCATTAATGTTACCAGATTGCATTAGATTTTAGTTTACCTCCATGATAGGCTTTAAAGGAAAACACTGATAATTTGCCTTTTATTACTACCCTAAATATTTCTTGCTACTCTGTTCAGCCACGAATTGAAAAAAGCAACTTCTTCTCTTGTTAGTAAGCATTGCAATTCATGAAGTATTCCATTATATTTTACTGGATTTTTTATGTCCATAATTCTCTTTGATTGCACAGCAATAAAAGGCTGAGGGAACACAGGCTATCTTTTCTACCAAGTGCAGAGGCACCATGCACTAATTTGTGTATTAGCAATTCCCATGTGGATACTACATTATTGATCCTGCCATCTAAATTCCACTATATGACAGGAAGGATATTGTGTGTAGGATTAATAAAATTATTTCCTTGAGCAATATTTTTTAAAGCATTGATTGTGTACTTTTACTTCAGAAAAGCTTCTCACAAATGTACATTACAGTGTGAAAACAAAATAGTTCTGTGGTGCAACATAGTAAATACAAATGAAGACATGCTGTGTGACACCAATTCTGCAATACGCCTGTGTATTAAAACATCAGGCTAAAACTGCTTTTAAAACACAAAGGGAGATGCATACTTTATAGATGGTTCATGCAAAAGGACACAACACTCATCTGATTAATAGAACACATATTGACATTGTAAGGTATGCTATCCCAAAGACAAACAGCATAAGGTTTACAGTCTGCTGTTTGCGCCCATGCAGTCCAAATTTTGTGACATTTGTACTGCAGAAACAGAGCCCCCCTTCAAGTGTTTCCTTTCAGAGACAAATTGAAAAAACATTATCAGAAGTGTCATCTCTTGCTTGTAAGATAAATAAAGGGGAGATTTTGGCTGGCTTATCAGCCAAACAGAAACACTAAGACACACTTAGGTAGGGTTCTCTGTAAGAGACGGTTACACATGAGCGGATGCCATTTTTCATTCAATCTGGGCTGCCCATTCTGCCTTAATGGTGACCTCCTCAGAAACCACCACACTAGAAGAATCTGTTTGCTTTAAATCAAGTATATTTTGAAACAAAAACAGATGAAAAGAGAAGATATAAAAAACAAACAAAAAAAACAAACAAACAAAAAAAAAAAAAACCCACAAGAAAGAAAAAAAGCAGGGGGAAAAAGCATGTATAAAAAACCTCTAAGAACTATATGCACCCCCTCTCTGCCAAGCCTGGCTGCAGCTAAAGCAGCCTAAATGAAATGAAAAGTTTATCAGGTCAGGCCATGGCTCCTGCCTCCATATGTCCTTTCCCTCACAGCATGTTTTTTAATGACTTTGTATGCAGACATCAGGACTGAGCAAAGGGAGTTCTACACGTGGCGCCAGGATCTGTGGCAGTGGCAGTGGCTCTGGGCTATGGAGAGGCTCTGGATGGGGGTGTGAGTGTGGGTGTACCAGCCCACGTGCTGACTGTTGAATGCTCTGCTGTACAGGCAGCAAAACCCATCCCTGCACCCACTGGGGCCAGGCCACCTGATGGAGCCAGTGCCGAAGCTCCTCTGCTTCCTCTCAGCATCCTCAAAATTCCTCCGGCAGCAAAGGAAGTGCAGGGAGTGAGCAAGGCTTCATCCTGGTCTTTACTTTTTGTGCTCACCAGAGGTGTGGTCTTCATGGTTTACACACAGACCCAGAGACACTGAATCTACAAAGCTATCATACATTATCGCAGCTGGTGATTAGTTGTATTTCTGTCCATTAATTGCTGTACTATGGGTGGGGGGTCCTTGCACCCCCCTTACCTGGTCCCATGCATACCCATGCACAATCACAGAGTCCCAACTGTAGTCCTATTTCTCCTACCAGATTTCAGCATAATGTAAAATATAAAAAATATATATATATTCATATATAAAATATAAAGCTACAAATCTCACAGAATATGTTCCTTACTGTATGATATTCTCCTTATAAAAAGTGTGTTGCATGGAGGGATCTATAAGAGTTCTCCCAAGACCAAAGCCTGGTTAATGCTCCTCAGGAATGACAGGTTCAATCCCACATCATTTCTTCCTTCGGAGCAAGTCCCAGAAAATTAATTTCTCAGTAGCTGACTGAGAAGCACAGAATCAGGCATTATTAGAACTGAAAGATGGCATTAATAAAACATAAGGAGTAGAAACAGATCAAATATGTAAGACTCAACAGCTAGTTGTCAATGAATTCATGTTGCTCGTCAGACACTATTACACGCTGTTCTAATCACTCTCACCAGGAAACATTTCAATGCACTATATTTTAGGTCACAAAAATATTTATTTCTGCTTTACGTAAAAATTATTACCAAACATAAATGCAACTATATGTTTCTTTTTCTCTCCTTATCTCTCCTGGTCAAAAGAACTTATATTCTGCAAAGGGCAGGAAAGAATCAGGGATCAATTCTCCTTATTGACTGTATACACCAGCCAATGCTTGGTCCTTTTCTCTCTGTGCAATGACAACAATGTGACATTTCCAAGAAGCAAAGTTTGCTGACATCATGAGCCACTTTAATGCCATTTTCTGTACCTCATTTATCAGCAGCCATTTAAGTAAAAGGCTGTGAAGGAAAACAGAACTCTGCAGACCCCAGGCTTTGCCCAGAACTTTGCCTACCTTTCACAGACTTGGGACAACCCAGTGCGAGGCTTGACGCAGAGTTTGTGCAGATCAGCAGTCTCATTGTTTGCCATGCTGCAGATAATAAATATAATAATTTTTGCTCTGCACATGCAATCACAAGATGCAGTGTGAATTGAAATGAGCTGACAGTGGGACACAGCCTTTACTCTGCATCTGAAGCTATACAGAAACCATTAGCTTTTTCCTCTGCAGGAAAAAAACCACTGAGATAAGTGAAAAAATGCCAGCTTGTGGGTACTGTGCTGCTGACTAGTCAAAGCATTTAGGTCAGCTCGGTACATGTCAGTACTGACATCAGATGTGGACAGTGAGAAACTCTCAATAATAAGAGAGCTGGGCAGCAAAATTACACCAGTGTCCAGTTAGAGAAAACCTTCATAACCTTTTCTGGTTCTATAATCCCTGGCAGGAGAAGAGGTTGCTACTGAGGAAGATGGCCTGTGAAGCAAAGAGAAAGGCACAGGGATCTGGTTATACACACATCTACCAAGGACCTTATGATATCCTTTCAAGGTCTGCTCCTGCAGAAAAAGCTTTGTGGCATGGAAACAGGCATGAGACCCATCTCTTCTTCCTCACAAGAACTGAGGAGTAGTTCAAAAGAAGAACAGAACTAAAAACCTTATCCTGCCCAGTAATTTAGGGATAAGCAGAACAGGGATAAGTGAGATAGGGATAAGGGACAAGTCCATAAAAGTTGTGGGCTAACAGTGGTGAGTTGAAGGTGATGCTTGAGTCACTGCCTCATGACCCAGTATTTGATTAAAAAACAATAATCAAGGTTACCTCCCTGATTTAAAATTGAATGTCCAGTACTCTTAGGAGCCAACATAAATAGAAGAGCATCTATTGGCAAAAATAGAGACATTGTCCAGCTGATTCCAAACACAATGGAAAAATGTATCTTGATGATAATTTTAAGTTTGTTAACTGAAAACTGTGGTAGTTTATCCAGGGCTGCTTTACTGGTATGCCGTAAGCTACTACTATCACTCCAGAGATTATAGAAATATTTCTGTTCCTTTCAAAATATGATTCAGTGTGGGCAGAGTCCTTCCCTGCAAGTCCTTCCTTCCTGGCAGGTGAACTCATACAAAAAGGAGGCTTTTGATCATACTTAGGAGAAAAACATTTAATGACAAGATGCTTTCCCCTTCCCTCACTTCTCCAATGACATGGGAAGACTAAAAATGTCAACATGCATCAGTGGTTCATAAGGTGTGGCCATTAGATATGAGCCAGGTAATTTTTTCTTCCCATGTGAGTAGTGATGCAGGTGTACTGAGCAATATTTCTTGTAAGGCATTTTAGATAGAAGCATCAGTTAAGACTGGGGAGCAATCAGCATATAAACAGAAAGAATAAAATCACTTAGCACTACCCAACCTCTTGGATTAGTCATAATTGAACGACTAAAATACCATCCAAGTTGCAGAGGAATTTTCATTTTTGCTTCTGGTTTAGATGACAGTGATGGAGCAGTAAAGTTTGCAGCTAGGATGAGCACAAAAGACAAGGTGCCTTCCTTCTTTTCCACCTCTCTGCAGCCAGTGTGGGATCTTTGATCAGACTTCAAAAGCCTTAACATACTCTGTTACAAGCTGAATCAGCATGTGGAGGATAAGGAGCGAGGGAATGAACGGGATACAACCAACTGAAAACCTGCTCGGTTCTGTCTGATTCTGAAAAGATTTCCTAGTTACAGGAGAGTTCAACTCATTCACATTCAAGCCCTGAAAGAGTCTATTTTTTCACAGCTTCTTAGCTGCAGTGGGAGAGCAGCCCAGAGGAGTGTTAACACTTCCTTTGTTCCCAAGACCTGAACTTACCTAAATTTTCTCATGCAAACAGATTGAGAATTCACTTTTTTTTCTTATTGGCCATTTTTTTAATCTTTTTTCATCTAGCATGACTCTCATTGCCAGTAGTAGCCTGGAATAGCTGCCCAAAATCAAGAAACAATTACATAAACATTGAAGAAATTAAGCACTGTATTTTCAAGTGCATCACCTTTGTCCCGTTCTTATCAGAAAACAAAGATTTGATACATACATTTCATTCAATGCTCAAACTACTAAATACTAAAATACCTCATGATAACATAGTTTTAATTTTCAAAAGTCTATTCTGGTACAATTAATTAATTACTATGTGACTGAAAAAAGATGAAGTTAGTATTTTGGAAACTGGAAAATGAGCACCTAACTCTTGGACTGCTTAGGCACAGAATCACTCTAGAAGTCTTCAAAGCTTAACTAGTTTATTGTCTGTTGATTTTAGCAGACTGTAATTTGGTCACACAGGAGAAAGAGGTTTCCTATTATGGAAAATACGTACGTTGTTGTTGTTGACCTCAAATTACTATATTGTGCAGTGATTCCTGCTAATAATAGAGGCAGCATTTGACAAGTGCAACATGATGTAGCAAACATCCCATTGCTAATCCACCAGGGCTGTAAATATGAGAACTATTGTCTCAAAGTCAGAAAATACTGAATACCTAAAATATATTGCAGGAGTTACTGCATCCAGTTACTCAAGGTGGGTCCTTCAAAAAATTTCTTCAAAATATTTAAAGGGAATTATTTTTATTTGTGAGGATGTGAGCCGGGTTTAGCTTAATGGCACACAGGAAAGCATGCTGAATGAAGAAACCAACTGGAGGGAGCACTGATTCAGCTGAACAGTAAAGTAATAATGCTGATCATCTGCCCTCAAGGCATTGTGGTTAAATTTCTGACATTGATGCTTGAGTTAGGAATCCTAAGTGCGTGATACATGTATACACAGAGAGAGAAAATTTCTTGACTCTGGTATATCTAAACAGGGAGTTGGTACTTTGGAGCTGCTGGTCTGTGGGTTTGAAAGAGTAGGTGGCAGTTATAATGCTTTAGTGTTATGAAGCAGATTTATTCCTCTGGATTATGGTTTTCATTAGGATTTACGAAGATTGTTGTTGCTATTCCAGCTTCTCATTGCATACAAACTTGCTCTTGAACAAGAATTTTCTTGCCTCTTTCAGAAATGTCAACAGGAAAATATTTTACCCAGCCAGCTGAGAAAAGTGTAATAAAATCATAATATGCATTTCTCATTATTTTAAAAAGAAATCTTTTATTACTCTTGCTTTGCAATAACCCTCAGAGCATTTTAAGACAAGATGTTAAAAGATGATTGGAGTGACCTTATAAAAAGGTTTTGGTCTTTTTGAGAGTTAGGGTGAAAGTCAGGTCCCATAGAAATTACTTTCAGTACTACCAAATAGTGAGGTAGTAAGTAAAATAACAGAGTTTAACTAAATGCTAAAGTACTGTGCCTGTATGAAACATTAGGCACACAGAAGTCCTCCTGAATGCTAGGGATGTCATGCAACAGGAATGATGTCTTCTTTCACATTTTCCTGTGCCATGATTCTTCAATGTCTGCAGAATAAGAGAGAACAGACCTAGCACAGAGAATAAAAGGTATTGTTTACATGTTATTCCTGACCCTTTAACAAAAAATTGGGGGGTTTAAAGTGAAGAATGGTCTGCACTAACAATTCATGTCACATTACTGATAGAGCACACCAACTTTCAGTCACTTCATACTATGGAGACACCACACTACTAAAACCCCAGCAATATTTTCTATTACTAACAAGGAGTGAAGTCCAAAAAATGAATAACTGGGACATTCAACTCCAAGATATGTCAGATTGGTTTTTGTATGTGTTTTCTGTCCATGCATATACACATGCCATGCACTTATTTTCCAAATCTTCAAAATAGGAATGCAAAACAGTGCCATCTGGGCATTCCGTTCCCTTGTACCCGGGAGTTTTAGGACAAGCTGACAAGACGCATCAGAAAACCCAATGGCTGTGTTCCTTCTCTATCCCAAACAATAGATAATACAAGAATAAAATAAAAGTGGATCTTGTTAGAGCAACTGCTGAGCATTGCACACTAGGCACGGAGTGCCTGGACTGCAGAGGATGTGCCACGTTGTTATGGTAACAAGATAACAACTTTGGTGCACACAGCCGCCACTGTCACCTCTGAGACTGAAATCCAGATTGGCTGGGGATCTGCCCCCTGCCTTGCCCCACCACATCACTGCAAGTGAGACCTAGTGTTGCTGTCCCAAAGTGCAGTCCAGGACTTGCATGACACAGGCAGGGAATTGACACCCTTCCCTGGATCTCTCATGGCCTCCCCACGATCCTCAGAGTTCGCAGAAGAACCTGCTGCAACTGCCAGGACATTACTGGATATGGTAGAAAGTACACAGGCATGACATCTCCAAGTCACTGTCTATCTCTAAAGATATCCATTAAACCTACTGACATTTTGGCTGAACTCAATAGGTAGATTGAATCCCTCATTTTAAACAAAGATGTATAGCACTCCCCTGCTTATGTAAAAGATGCAGAAGCCATTTTCTTTCTACTAAAAATAGACACCATTCATTCTATCAAGTCTTTTGTCTCATTGCCTTACACAATGAATAGTTGGTCCAGTCTATCCTCTGCCAGCAGAAGACTGTTTCACTCTCTTCCTGTGTCCCAGCTTAACCTCTCTCCCTTTGCCCCATAACCTTCTCTCCAACTACTTATTTCATCATTGTTACTTTGGTATCTGTGTGAGAGTTTGGATGCTGGGTTCCCTGGGACACAGCATTGCTGTGGGCACCTGATGCAACCCCTTTGCTCCAGGTGTAATCACAGACAACAGCTTCCAGCATTTAGCTCAGCATGCATTAAGTAAAAAGTATTTTCTTCATAATGCCTCGCTGCTTTGACCCCTACTTTTGCCACTGCCACACAGAGAGCTACAATGAGAGGAAAAAGTGGACCTTGTTTGACCTTGGCCAAGAGCACTTGCACATCTTTCCAGGCAGGTTTCTAGGAAGATTGCCTTCAGAAACAGTTATATTGCCCATAATCACTGCAACTGCCTGGCACTGGAAAATTAACTTCCCATTCCATACATGAAAGTGAGGTGCAGCACACAAGGATGTCCCAAGGAGCAGATAGCAAGAGAAGAGAGCGGGGAGCACTGCTGACATAGGCTGTACAGAAAACCTGCACTCTCATCACAGCTCCATGTGACACCGCCCTGAACTGTCACCCACTGTAGCCCCAGTGACACTGCAAGAGCCTTGCTGCAGGGTGGTACCCGTTCTTCTCTGAAGGGCTCAGGTACTCAGTCCTGCAGCTGTTCAGAGACAAGATCTTCCAGTGGTGGCAATGGCTAACAAGTACCAATTTGGCACCACAGTGCTTGAGTAAGGATCACTACCTGAGGATCAGAGGCTAAAGGTGCAGCATATAACCCCACAATGTGAGATGTCCTCAGTAGAGAAAAGATTATGAGTGATGGTCACATTGGAGAAGGATGAGGATGAAAGGCATTTTGCAAACTTCTGCTTTGAGGCCTATTTTTAAATATGATGTATTGGCCTTGACCTATTTGTGCGTCTAGAGAAATTCCTTAAAGAAAATGGATAAGAGAAGAGATCATTATAAAGATGGACACCATGTGAGCTTTTTCACTTAATATTATCTTGGGAAACCTCAAAAACCACAGTTGATATAACTAAAGACATTTTAGAATCCCTGAACCCCTATGTTACAGGAGAAGCACACACTGCACAAATGTACAGCAGTAAAAATACCTGCTTCTCACAGCATTAATTCCCTCATAGAGTAGCTATCATAAAAATGTGCTGGATTTTAGAGGAAAAAATCCTGCTTTGCTCTGTAAGCCTGCTTCTTTGAGTGTGAAAATACGTAATATTTAAGAAGCTCAAAGTGGTTGATGTACACTGACCTGGCACTGGGAGTGAGGCAGTTGGGGCAGCTCTATCCAACATCTTTTGCTGAGTTCCTTCTACAGCAACAAAACTACAGGAGCTAAGATTGATTTACATGGACATTTACCAATTACATGGGCTTACCTAACTTGGTGATTTTTTTGACTATGTGTAAATATAAAGTAGAAGCATAGTACGAAATACTAGAAAACCAAGCTCTGGTTATGGTACAGTAAGCTAAAAATTCTATATATTTAAAGTTCAGCTGACCTGCTTTGGGCAGCAACAGTTTCTGCCAATGGAATGCTCCTACCTCTGGGTTCAGCTGTTCTTTCCTCTTAAAGCTTTCTTTGCTAACACAGAAATCACACTCCTCTTAGCAGACCTAAAGTGATGACCCTTTAACTACCCAGTAGTTTATATGCATTTTTGTGAGAGCACGGAAACCTGATATTTGAACCTGAGACAACACACAAGTCTCACCTTAAAATAAAAAAAAAAAACCAAAATTGATAAAAATCAGAGATGGTTTCTATTTTTCCTTTTTTTATTTTTTAAAGAAAGGCAGGAAAGATGTCTATTTTAAGATTGTTCGGATGCATATTATTTTAATTAATAGCAGAAAGTTTTGGTTTTTTTTAAATCAGCCCGCTTTCCAGAAAAGCACATGTTTATTACATTCCCCTGGCTTTTTTTATTGACTTTTTTTCTATCCTACCACTTCACCCTTTTCCTCTTTTCACTTCTTTCCCATTATGAGAATTAAACTAATTTGAATCTCTCTGCTGAGGGAAGATTTATAGGGAAAATTCTGGTCTTAACACATGCCATAAGCAGGCCCACACTCACTCTCACCTTTGCTGGTCTCTCAAGCCATGCTTGAAGTATTCTCAGCCTCCGGCTCCCAGCTTCACACCAGGCTATAATCACAGCAGCATTTTGTTAAACCTGTGCATTCCGGCTGAAAATGGAAAGGCCAAGACAGGCCCTAGTCCATTAAGAACAGAAGGATCAGGACCTCAAAGTGTATTCTGAATTGAATAGGGAGCCACCAGAATGTGCAGAGCATTAGTGTGACATGCTCCTGGTGCTCCTTCCTCCCCAAAAGACACACCATTTGTACGCAACTTTTAGCAGTGGCTTTCACCTCTGCATCTTATGTCTTTGGCATGATGCCCTAAATCTTAAGTTATATGAAACTGGAAGAGATTAGCAGCTTCTGTTTCATCAATTATATTACTTTTAATTGCCTTGAAGGATTCATTTGTCTTCACTCCAGTAACCTTTGGCAGCAATCAGCAGTTCAAACACCACACATAGCAGCTCTTTTCAGTCATATTACAATTACTGAAAGGTCCTTAAGAAACAAAAACACTCTCATTCAGATAGCTTTCCAGATGTATTTATTTAAATTCCACCTCTGATAAAATTAAAAGATTAAGTATACTTCTGAGAAGCAAGAAAATGCTTCATCATCACCAGGAACTGGCTTTAAATTCTTGTCTATGTTTTACAAACTGCATAATCAAAGTTCAATAGAGAATATGCAAAGATTGCAAATCTATAGCAGACAGAGAAATTTACATAAATAACAGATATGAATATCTAATGTTTACAGAAATAAAACTGCATCTATGCAAACAGACTAAAGTCTACAACACTAAAAACCATTTCATTCTGCTGATTTTTCAACCCAGAGCTCATTGTAGGTGAATTTGTAGGGGACATTTCAGTCATGTAATGCAAGGAGAAACATCTATAGAAAAAACAATATCTATATATTGCTATGCCGTATTGCTAAAAGAAAATTGGATTAAGGATTGGATGAAAATGGGGATAATTTTGCCTTCAAGACCTTTGGGGTTAGAATCTCCCAGCTACAGCAGAGACCTGTACAAGTCAATGAGAACCTGGCACCCAAAGACCTTAAACAACCTTTAAAAATCTGTTATTTGATATCTCACCCTGAAAGTGGGAATTTGATTTTTTTTTAAGGGTCTCATGTAAAATACCAATATCAAATAATTGCACTGATCACACTGATTCTGCTCTGGAATTATGACAAGGTCACATACAAAGATGACAATTTACTTACTACTGTGAGTTAAAATTTGAAATAAAATAAGACTGTCAGCAGAGCAGTACTGAGCCCAATTCGTCCATCCTAGAGCTAGCCTGTCTCAGTGCATGACTGAAGGTTTATAAGCCAAACTGGATTCTTGCAAGTGGTTTCCACTGGGATGCAGCAGGAGCCTACAGGTGTGGCAGAGGCAGAATTTTGTCTAATACTCATTGTTTGGTTTTTTAAGGATAAAACACTGGTTTCACTAGTATCTGGAAGACAGTGACATCTTGTCACATTAAGAATACTGTCAGTACTCACCCAAAAACAAATGGGAAAGGGAACATGGATAAGCTAGCCCAAAAATTTCAGGGTTTAAAAAAAAAAAAAGTAAAAAAAGAAAGAAAAGCCCAAACCCCAAAATTCCCTAAAAAGCAAGGAGAACCAATACCTCACGTCTCCAAACACATTGTGCTCGACAAGGTCACCCTCCTAATTCAGAGAATTCAGTTAATCCTCTGGATGAATGCAGCATGTGTTGCACTCCCAATGAAACCACACAGGCTCCAAATAAGAGGCCATCAACTATTGCTATATAAATGCAGTCAAATGGCTGGGAGCCTGAATAGCATCATTTAATATTTCCCCTTTCCAATAAAAAAACAAAACAAAGAGAAGTGTTTTACTGAAGGTGTGCATTGTTTAAAAGGCCAAAAGGTGCCTTTCCTTCTAAATTTTAAAAACATTAATCAAGAATGAAATAAACAACATGTGCAAGTCAAAGGTTAATATCCCAGGGTCTTTAATGTGCATTTACCACCCACTTCTTTTCCATTAACACCATCACCTCCTCCCTGTCTTTCAACACCCCTCCAACTATTCCTGCCTTGTGTCTCACTGATTCACACAACTGAAAAGTAGTAGGTATTTTGCAGCTAATCTTCAGAAAACTGCTGCACAGAAAACAGGGTTTGCCTTCTGTTCTAAAGTCTGAAGGTAATGACCACTAGAGAGAAGCAATTGTTTCATTTCTCCTCTAAAGTGTTTCCCTGGGTTTTGTTTGTTTGTTTAAAGATGAGAAGACCAGTTTCACTATTACCTTGAAGACACTGACATCATACTACAACAAAAATATCATAAACAAGAGAATAACCAAGGTCCATGGAGCAGATTTTGATTTTAGAGATAATGGCATTAGTCCAAGATAGATTTAAATGATTTAAATAATGTGACTGTAGAAATTCACCAACACTTTTAAGGATAGAGTATGGCTGTAATTATATCTGAACAATTAACCTTTACAATTGTGCTGTTTAGAATGCTTCTCTGAGTGGGTATGTTCTTAATAATTTGGCTGTTAATTAAAATTGCTATCTAAAGGGTTGTCAGAAATCTTCAGTGAAAAAAAAAATATTGGGCTAGGGTAGAACCAGGACAAAATAATCCCTCTCTGAATGTGTTTTCCATCATATTCACTGGAAAAAAAACAAAGAAAAGCAAAGAGAGGAAAGAAGAAATTGTTCCTGTATGTTCTCTACTTATCTAGAAAATATAGAGCAGTATTTGAAAAATTTCAAAAGCATTTCCGTATCAGTAAGGAAAGGTACCGAAAGGGTAACAAGGTAACTTAGATTTTTTTTCCTCTGTTCTTTCCTACAAGGTAGAATGAACCTATTGGTATAATACATCTTTTTCATTTCTCACACTGATGTTTTTTTAATTCTCCCTAAACTGTTTTCATGATTCTAAGCAAATCTCTAACATCATTACTTGTATTTACAGAACAAAGATTCTTCCCAAGATGTCCTTTCAGTGGTGAAAACAAAGGCTACTGTTTACTCAGAAAATATTTCTCAAACTCCATTAAATGATTATGTTAGAAAAGAGGAAAAAAATCACACCAGTGAGATTTAAACACCTGTACAGCTCAGTCACGAGAACCTCTGACCTCTGGCACATCAAGGCTCGTTGGAGAGACTGAGTTTGCAAGTTCCTCATTAGGTTGAATTCCACTCTACTGAACACATGCTTTGCTGAATAAAAAGACCACATGAATTTATAACTACTTTACAAGAGTAGCACCTTACACTAAACGTCTTTGATTTTAGCAGGTAGGTATCAAAAGATCTGACCTCTGACTATTTTCAGACAAGCTTCATGGTGAATACTCTCAAATGACAACTCATATTCAAAACCATAGATAAGTCTACAATATATAAGTCCAAAACACGTTTCCTTATAACTTCTGGCCTTATTTCACCACTGTACTTAGTCTGTTAACCTTATTGCTAAATATTCTTCTGTTGTGGAGTTACTCTGCATTACCCTGCACGGGAAGGCACTGCACATGTGCAGGAAGATGTACATTTTATGATTACTTTGGCCAACTCCAGGAATGTGTCAGGGGAGGCCATTTTTAGGCCATGTGGCAAGACAGTTGCATGTTCTGGTGCTCTGCAGACAGATTTCTTCGGCCTTAAATTCCAGAGCCTCCATATCTGCTATTTGCTCTCCTGCATGCTTCAGGCAAAAGGTTGTAGAGCACTGTCAGGATTTTCACGTCAGACACATAGAAAATCTATTTCAGGCTCTCAAAGTGGAAAGTGGTAGTATACGTCATCTAACACTATAGGTCATTTTATCTCACAGGAGACATGAATGAGAGGGCTGGGTAGAAGGAATATTATGCCTCAAGCAGCTCCAGACCGGCTACGTCCTGTCTGCTCCCCGAAACAGCATGGGTACATGTAGGAACTAATACACTTATGTGCAGCTAGGAATGGGCATTTATATTTTTTCAAGCACACACTGATATCCAGCAATTTGGGGAAGTGGGCTTAAAAAAGAAATGGAAACAAACATCTTGGGTCCTCTTTTACTTTCCATTACTCACTGTTTCCAAAATTGCTTTTTTGGTTGTTGTTTTTTTTCCCTTTTTCTTCTCAAAATATGCCACATATTTTCCAAAAATTATTTTGAGGATCTATAGTGCTAACTTTACCAGCAGTGCATATGCATTTTACATAACTGAGTTAACCTTAGGCTAACCTTGACCTATGCAGTATTTGATGGCATACACTGGAAATCCTGTGTGCTGTGCAACAATGAAGCAGCAGGAACAAGGAACCTAACACCAAGCTTCATTTAGTATTATGTCATGTGTAACTCTCCTATTGGGGCTACAGAGAGACTGCCACGTAGTCCAGGTCCCGCAAGACAAATTGAGCTAAGAGATGATGCTGAGGCCATTGTTATGTCAGTCTAAGGCCATTCTGTAAGGGTTTGATCTCTGGAGGCCACCTCGCTCTCCCTCCTGAGGGAAATCTTACTTATCCCTCTCATTCTTCAAGGAGGGACATAGCAGTTCTGTGGCTCTGACTGTGTGAAGATCACAAAATATGTGTGTTGGAACATCAGAAGCATCTGCTTCTGGCAAAATGTAGTGCTTGCAGTCCAAATACCCAAGAATCTCTGCCACCTAATGGCTGGAATAAATCAGGCTTTGACTTGCATGCATTGACTGATCATCATAAAATGAAAATTATTGGAACTCAGAGCCTAAAAATCTCTGCATGAAAAACTAATGTGATATTACTAGAGAGAACAGCAGTTTGAAAATGGAAGGAACATGTGATGGGACTGGAAGCAATCTGCAGGTAAATTTCAGCTATATTCAGGTCACGAACTCAACTCCCTTGTTACTTCTGAGCCTGAAATTTATTTAATAGAAAGAAATAAAATGTGAGAGGGAAGGGAATAAATTATCCTATTTTAACATCATTGAATTATGTGCCATGAAGTTACTGCACTGAAGTTTTCATCAGCATGAGAAGAGGATGAGTAAGCTAGGGAGGAGCAGATTGCCAACAACAGCCTTTAGCTATACCATTATATATGCTTTAAAAAGTGCTTGTAAATTTGTACACTTGGGAATTTCATGGACCCACACCTGGTCTTAATCTGGTCTTTAATCATGTCATTGATGCTAGCAAATTCTTGCAATGATTCTTAATAACTAGGGAAACTGATTTTACTTTACACAGATTGAAAGCTGTTAACTACTTTGGTGTTCAACATTTAAGCCATCAGTTATTCAGTCTTGTAACCAGTATGGTTGCCTACCTTTCTAAGGCAGATTACAAACAATAAAGAAAAATTGAGAAAATAAACCAAGGAAATGCCCCAAATGACCACATGATATGATAGTGCTTTCCAGTTAGTCCGCCAGTTGTCCCCAAATCGGTTACTTCACATCCACAAGATAACTTAAGGGGCTTTGGGTTTTACCTGTAATGCAAACTATTTGCAATATGCTATGCAAGGAAAAGATTTGGTATAGATCCACAAAGTTCTCTTACAAAAGAGATATTTGTAAATTCCCCCCAAATGAAAATATAAATCAAAGGTATTTGAGTTTAATTTTCTATCAAAGCATACAAAATGAATGGCAAGGGAATGGGCTAGTAAGTAGCAAGAATTCTTAACTGATTCCTCTGTGGATGAGATCACAGAAAATTATCTTACAGCCAACCTATTGTAAATGAGAGAAAATTGTCAAAAAACAAATTACAGAGTTTTAGTCAAAACTGACTCAGTGGAAAAGTCAGTGTTTAAAAACTGACTCCATGAAAATAAGCAGCTACAGATAACAAAATAATCACAAGGACACAAACATCATTTAAAAAGCACTACAGAAAATGTGGATTTAAATGTTATTAGTACACTGTCATCCAAACTAATAGTGCGTCTACATTAAGCTCAAACTCTCACTTCCATCTTTTTTAGCGCCACTGTCACATTCAAGACTCCCACAACACTGCCATTTACCAGCAAAACATAGCTGAGTGATGCAGACTGTCATTTGCCTTTATCTGTTTATCAATAAAATGTGGTGAGGCACTAGTTACATGTATGAGCATGTACACTTCTTGTACTATGCTTACAGTAACTTGTTATAGAAGTCCTTTCTTTCAATTCCTTGTAGCTAGTTATTAAAAACTAACTAAACTGCCTTTTCAGTTCAGCATGTGCTGAGCATTTTCCAGGGATGGGAAATCTACCACCCTTCTGAGCAACCTCTTAGGGGGTTTACCACACTCATTGTGAAAAATGTCTTCCTTACGTCCAATCTAAATCTACCCTCTTTTAGTTTAAAGTCATTACTCCTTGTTGTGTCAGACAAACCCTGCTAATAAGTCTGTTTCCATTTTTCTGGTAGGCCACTTTAAGTACTGAAAAGCTGCAATAAGATACCTTTGGAGCCTTCTCCAGTCTGACAGCCCCAGGTCTCTCAGTCTGTTTTCATATGTGAGATGCTCCATCCCTCTGATTACCTCATGGCCCTCCTGTAGACTCCCTCCAACAGCTCCATGTCCTTCTTATGTTGGGGATTCCAGAGATGGATGCAGCAATCCATGGGGGGTCTGACCATAGCAGAGTACAGGGGCAGAATCACCTCCCTCAACCTGCTGGCCACACTGCTTTTGTTGCAGCCCAGAATATGACTGGGTTTCTAGTTATGTCCAGCTTTTCCTCTACCCCAATTCCTTCTTAGCAGGGCTGCTCTCAATTCCTCCATCCCTCAGCTTGTATTGTGGCTGGAGATTGCCTAGCCCAGGTGCAGCACCTTGCACTTGGCCTTGCTGAACCTCATGAGGTGCCCTTGGGCTCATTCCTCCAGCTTGTCCAGTCCCTGTGGACAGCATCCCATCCCTCAGTTGTGTCCACTGCACCACTCAGCTTGGTGCTCTCTGCAAACTTGCTGAGGGTGCACTCAATCCCTCTGTCTATGTCACTGATGAAGATATTAACCTGTACTGGTCCCAGTACAGACCCTGGAGGGTCACTCCTTGTCACTGATCTCCATTTGGATATTAAGCTGCTGACCACTACCCTCTGGATGTGACCATCCAGCCAATTCCTCATCCAACTAACAGACAATTCATCAAATCCATCTCTCTTTAATTTTAGGGAGTAGGATGTTTTGAGCAACTGTATCAAAGTCTTTACAGAAGTCCATAGGAATGACACCTGTAGCCCTTCTCCCACCCACAGATGCAGTCACTCCACCACAGAAGGCCACTCAGTTGGTCAGGCAGGACTTGCCCTTGGTGAAGCTGTGCTGGCTGTCTCAAATCACATCCCTCTCCCCCATGTGTCTTAGCACAGATTCTATGAGTATTAGTGTTGGACAGAGGGAGGGAGAAAAAAAGCTAAACAGACATTGCTCTTATTTAGAAGTAATTCATCATCTGGGCACTGTATTCTGCTAACAACAAAAATCTCAGCAGGGTGGTTTTAAACTGGTATCTGACCGCTTGGGACTGTTTATTTCTACCCAGCTGTCCAGACTGAAACCTACTTATCAATGCAGAGCTTATTTACCTCTTTGCTGAAATTATCTTCAATGCGCTGCCAAAATGACAATGTTGTGACAGTCTCTGAAGGTTTGCTTTGATTACCTCTGCACCATGGTGACACAGAACCACTGGACTGCTTTGATGCTCAAGAGAAAGGACAACAGGTTCCATAAACAGTGTTTTCTAGCCACAGAAGATAAACGAATTCCTCCCAGACCCTCTAAAGTAACAGCCTAGTTCACTTGTTACTGCTCCAGACTAAATCACTCCTAGTTTTTTTTCCTTAAAACTGGTGAGTCTGCCTCTCTCTTAATAAGCAGCCTGCATCCCCAAAAAAGCCCTTTAAAAATGCCCTGTGCATCAATGCAGATGTGACATACTTCACTTTCTTTCACTTTTACTCAGTCTTACTGAGGCGATTCCTACATGCAAAGTTACACCCTTCTTATATTCTTCAGAATGATATTGTTCATTTTCCTTAGATATATCTTAAAGAAGTCGTGCCCCAAAATATATGAGCTCTACAGGAGTTTGTATCTGTGACATGCAGCTAAAGCTTCACAATTAAATAACAGTGATATTACTGGAGTCTCATATTGCCTAATAGTTTATAATGTAACTCAGTGCCTTATGCACGCTGAAATGCCTTCAAATAACTGCATCAGTGCTCCAGTGTCTTTTCCAAGATATAGTGACTCTTGCTTTAACTATTTTGGTGGCTTGGATGACTAATCAACTTTGTTGTTAGTCAAGACTTTCTGTAAGAATATTTGGATGTGCTACTTCCAGAAGAGCAATGCTGCATGAATTTGCAATGGTTTTAAATAGATCATAACAACCCTTATCATCTTAGGTTCTTCTGCAAATTCATCAGCTGTTCCATCAACAGTTTTTAACTGCCCGCTTGTCAATGTTATTTTAACTTTTGCCAATTTAATGTACTTCCCCTGCGTTATTGATTTTTAAAGCTTAATAACAACACATTAGGACATACTCCAAAGATCAAAGTTTTATAGTCCAGCTGGAGTTTTACCATAAAACCCATTCATCTGCAGTAAACAGAATTGTTAATAATGAACTATTAAACCAATTTTGGTTTTGACATGCTCTTCCAAGTTGCCATGTCACCTAGGACTGGTTTTCCCATTAACTTGACATTTTATAGAACAAAGGCAGACATGGACATCTATTTAAAAACAAGGTGGAAGTGAACAAATTGGCCATTAAAAGTTAGATGTTACATACACATTTGACAAAAAGTAACATTTCACTGTAAGAGGTAACTGACATCACCGTGAAAAAAGACAAATATAAACAAAACAGAACCCTTAATACAATAATGACTCCTGAAAAAGGTAATTGTACCATAATTTCATATTTGTAACTGTAAACTTAATTAATGCTTCATTTACAGATTGTAGCTCTTCCTTATGGACGATATTTCTTCCCAAACCTAAAACAGTGATTCTACTAGTCTTCAGCAAAACACTTTGTTTCAAGCAGCATCTATCATCTTGCTAATGAAAGTGTCAATAACACAGAGAGAAGCAGCACATTTTCCACAAAGAAGAAGGTACATATGTAATAAATCTAACATGAAAAATATCCGTTGTTTTTATGAAATGTAAACATATTTGATATATGTTCCCTCCAAATCAAATTATTTAGAACACTGCAGGATATCCCACTTAAAAGGACTCCAGGATTAGCTTTTATTTCTCTATGAGCATGGTTCTGAATAACCAAAAAAATTCATGTTTTCTATTTGTCACTGACAGGAGATTGATTAAAATCTGGGGAAACAACAACTGCTACTATTTCTGTCAGCTCTCAGTCAAGCATTCTCTCTTACAATTTTTAATAGTGCTTAGGCTTTTTTTAACTTTATGCAAATGTTTTTCTGACTCAGTATAAATATTAACTTTCTTTACTAACACTATTACTTCACCAGCTTTCAGTTACTTCTCAATTATTTGGAGTGTTTCCATCTGAAAGGTATCATCAGAGGCTTACCCTCCAAGCACCAACTGGGACCACCTCTGTTTCAAATTAGAGCTTAGCACCCACTGCTGCAGTACGAGTAAACCAAACAGTCATGACTGTATTGGGATGTAACAGAATACAATTATCATTGTTTAAATTAAGTTTGGAGATAGAAAGTCATCAGAGATTGAAAGTCATCAGTAGACATAATGGCGCGACCTTATTTTCTTGCTCACATTTCCTTTCTGTCTCTTGGAATTAGTCTAGAAGGACATTGCTGTCTCATTTGAAATATGTCTCCTGATGTACATGTCTGGATGTGGAATGCATTTGCTCTATGGAGCTTTAGTTCCCTGGACTCCACTTAAACACAAACACTGTGAACCAGTCCCTGCAGTAAGTGACATTTATCAGCCCGTTCCTGAGAGACCTGACCATCTCCATCCACAAAAATTAACAGTCAAAGCTCAGCAGATATCAAGATCCACTAGCTCCATTTCACACAAATCCCTGGAAAAAACCTTTTTTGCATACACTTTCCTGATATAGTTACATAGAAGGGAGCATTAGTGCTTGCACCATCCAACACTGTCCCCAGAGGACACCTCATTTGCATGCAGACAACCATGTGAACCAGTGCTCCAAGAAGCTAGTGAGGACCAAGAAGCTCTGTCAGAAGAAGGAGCAACTTTTTAAATGTTCTGTCCTGCACAGGGTTTCTGTGATGCCTCAAGGTAGTCCAAATCCAGAGGACTGAAAGCACATGGAACAAGGATTGGTGAGCCTTGGAAATGCTGAAAGATGGGACTCAAATACTGGTCTGCTAATGTCCAGTTGAGAAGAGAGGACAGCTCACACTGCCATTATCCTATCTGACCTTTTTGGGTTAACAGAACATTTGTCACTCAATTAAATAGATACAATTCTAAATATAGATAGGAAAGTGGAAAAAAACAACTAAGAGGGGCTATTTGTACGCAGTCATTTTCAAGAGTAGAAAAGAAACATTAGAGTACAAGCAAAACATACCGCAATTACCAATACATATTACATATTTTACAAAATGTTTCTGCAAGGAAATTTTACCACAGTATTTCTTCTAATGATTGTTAGGCAAACAGTGAGAATGTGGGTAAAGGTCTGATTTAACACTGACAAAATCCCAAGTCTTTTCATGGCAAGCATAGCATCGGGTCCTTGCAGTGTATATTACACTGACTGGCATAAGGAAAACGTAATAAAAAACACAGTAGTGGTTTTGCCCCCATCTTGCTTATTTCTCTGACATGACACATGAAGTTTATCTTAAAGAGACCCAGTTCTCAGAAGCCAGCATCCATCTGTGGTAACAATTTTCCATGCATACATTTATCTTTGCAGTAATAACTGATCTACATATAAACAAACCAGTTTCTTACATACAAATTCTAACAGCTCTCAGGCAGATTATTTCATCAGCACGTGCAGGCAATACCACGGGAGGCTAGTACAAAAAAATGCATATGCATCAGTGCAAGTCAGATTCA
The DNA here is from genome assembly GCF_000738735.6 of Corvus cornix cornix. Classification (NCBI taxonomy): domain Eukaryota; kingdom Metazoa; phylum Chordata; class Aves; order Passeriformes; family Corvidae; genus Corvus; species Corvus cornix. The sequence goes on along the minus strand of NC_047057.1, from coordinate 37,555,323 downwards.
CTGCTAAAAAACCCAGCTACACATGTCCCAGCTGTACACCTCTAATCCATCTCAATGTGGAGAATAACTGCAAAATTTAGCACAAATTAGATAACACTCCTCTAAGAAAATGAGAAACTCTGTATTATTACATCCCTGTGTTACCAATCAAACATAATGAATTTTTGATCCTCTGCAGTATAAAGCACAGTACTGCCAGCCATCTAAAGCGAACATTCCCAGACACTGAAACACATCTGTAAATATTCTTGCCCAGGGTGCTGATCTCGGTGGCAATTTCTGGCATTGACTCATGTCTACTTTTCCTAAATCCATACCAGTAAAATCTGGACAAAACAATAGCTTTATGAAGGATTCTGTTAATTCCTATTAATTACTGCAGCTAGCTGTCCAGCAATGTAAAACTGGCATTATTTTTACAATTCTCTTAAACTGAAATTCAAACTAATTTCAGCTATTCTCTCATAGTATTTTTAGTTGAATCAATATCATTCAGCCATTTTGAAAGCTGTTATGACACACAAACTAATACTCACATGAACACATTCCTTAATACAGGAGAATAAAGGTTATGCTGCAACTCTTTTTTATATACATGCACTGTTTAAGTGTTTATTAGAGGAGCCCAAGAGGTCTATTGGTTCCCTCAATATACTGTAAGTGCTTTTCTCCCTGCAAGGTAACAGCCTCACATCTCCTGCAGTCTAATCCATACTGTGACTGATGGTGACCCCTCCTCACAATGCATGGCAATATTCAACAGTAAAAAGCCTTACAACTGCTCTGAATTTGGCCCCCTGAAGTCGTATTACCATAGGAGTTTTTGATTTTAACTGTGGTAGTCTAGGCTAGATAGAATGTGAACTCAGAAAAGTAAGTGTATTAAAAGGTTCCTCAATTCTCAGATCTGATTTTTGTTCATATTTAAAGCCCACAACAGTGGAAAGAGGAAAGAATTTTTTTTTTTATCCTTGCAGCACTTCAGAGTCAATACATTTACCAAGATACAATCTGAATTCCATTCTGATTAGCAGAATGGTTAGCTAATTGGCAAGCACATACAATTTAAGAACTAGATTTCGTAGATTAAACTCATTACTTCAAGCTTTTTATGTTAGGCTCTGAGTCCCCGCATAACCTCTTCCCCTGCCGATTATCTGCCCTGCTCCCTTTTCATATTTCATTCCCGTGCTTCGGTGCTGTAATCCAATGCCTTCTCTGGAAAGGTTGCCTCACCTGCCCCCAGTGCTTCCTCCTGTCCAGGCTCTCTCTCTCGCAACCCCGGCTCCTCATACCCCAGGCTTGACCCGAAGGTTAGGGCCGTCCTCTCTGAGCCACCAGCCCCTCGGCACAAATTACTTGTCTCGCTGAACTGTTACATTTCCCGGAATGAAGCCAGTTACCAGGCGGCGGCGGCGGAGCTGGTTGTTGATCTGTGATACCCTCCAGCTGACTGCCTTTTTAGCATGCACGATCTTCAGGCCACAGACTACGCCTTTCTTTTGTGTCTGGAAAGCTTGTAGCAGTTGCTGGGCACTAGGAACAAACCAACCTTTGTATTGGGAGCTACAAAAACTCTTCTCACCTAAGAGGACTGCAATCCCCGTCCACCTTCCCTAAAGAGAAAGATTTAAATGAGGTCCGGGGATGTTTAAGGATGAGTAGCCTACTCTGAAACAAGGCTTGTTTTCTATGTTGACTGTTTTACATTGAAAATAAAGCTCGTCAAAGGCTTGAAGTTGCCTTTACTTTGAAAGAAATACGTCATCTTCAAATATGCAAAGCAGGTTTACTGTTGATAACCCAAGAGTTACTGACCTTGTATTTCAGCTGTTCTCAGCGTGCACTTTGTCTTTTTCTGTAATAAGATCATCTTACCACCAGATGATTATTGATCACTTATGACAGAAACAAAAAGCCTTGAGCAGACTAATTTATTCATTGTGCTCAGTGCAAAGTGATGTAAAAAATGACAAATAGTCCCCTTTTCTTGCCCACTCGCCCCCCCCCCCAAAAAAAAAAAAATATATAGTCAGAGTCAGAAACACCAATTCAGGATGAAACCCAGAGAGCTAGGGAAGATGGCAAGCAACAATAAGTTTTACCAGAGACCTGCTTGGTGAACAGCTACCACCTGGCCATAGCAATGGCACTACCAACCGAGTATGATCGCAACTGGAGTAGATCCTCACCACCTAACCCACACCTGCTGGGGCCTTCCCCGTGCTGCCCACCCAGGAAGGGGAGACAATGCATGGCTGCAAGAGAAGGCTGTGGAGCAGGGCTGGGTGGCTCAGGACCCATGGGGCCATCAGCCCCCTTGCCAACCCAATGCCGAGGCAGGGGCAAGATGTATCCCCCATCCCCAAGTTCTCCGGACGGGCCCAGGCAGGTGAGCAAAGAGCAGGTCATGGACGGAGAAGCTTCTAGACTAACCTGCTCACAGGTTTCCACGATGTGCTTTCTCCCCTCTCGGGGGACCCAGACCATGACACCCGGCTGGGGGATGCTTTGGGCTGCTCTGCCCCGCTCCTCTCCGACGCGACGGCGAGGGCTGTCCCCTGCCCGCCCCAGCTGGAGGGCTGCAGAGGGCTGCGGGACGCTCCGGGCGGGGGGCACGGCCAGGGGCAGGGGACGAGCGGAGATGCGGCAGGTACCGGCCGAGCCGGGAACGGGCAGCCGGGTGGCTGTGTCCTCGCTCGCCGCAGATTTTAAGGTTAAGTGCGTGCGATTTCTCACCCTCACAAAAGGGAGGAGGGAGGAAAGATGATCAAGGAAACAAACCAGGCAGGGGAGCGATGAAGGGGAGGGGGAAGAGAAGAAAAGGAGGGAGAAACAAAGGGAAGAATAAAACCCTCTCCGGGAACAAGCAAACAAAGAGGGTAAAAAGAGCTCGGCGGTCTCCTCGGGAGGTTACCCCCCGCCGGGCTCCCCGGCACCGCGGCACCCCGCCCCGACGTGCGGCCCCCCGCGGCAGCCGGCCGGGCTGCGGCCCCGGCCCCGGGCTGCTGCCCACGGCCGCGCACAGCGGAGCCCCGCGGGCAGGACCCCGCGCCTGGCCGCTGTCGCCCTGGGAAGTTCGGCGGCGCGGAAACACCCCGGCGGGGTCGGGGCACCTTACCTGTCGGCTGGCACTCCTCGGGGAGCGGTGGGATGAAGCGGGGAAAAAAATGGGGGGGGAGGAAATAATAATAAAGCCACCCCAGTTTCCGAAATTGCACCGCTCGATCAGGTTACTATGGAAATCGTCGCGAGGAGGCAAAAAAAAAAGCCAGAAGCCATCCTCATCCTCTCCGCCTCCGCGAGGGACCGCGGCGCCGGAGCCGCTGCCTCCCCGGGCGCAGGGCTGCGCGCTCCCCGCCGCCGGCTGCTCTCCGCCGCCGCGCACCGGCAGCGGCCCCGGCCCCAGCCCCGCGCCGCGCCGCCAGCGGTGCGGCCCCCCGCCGCACAGCTGGAATTTAAAGGGGCCGTGCTCTCCGGGCGCCGCTGCCTCCGCCGCCCACGGCCGGCTGGGTGTGCCTTTGTAACCAAAAGTTTCCCGCGGGTGCTCTGAGATACGGGCATCCAAGGGGACACGGGGGATGAGGGAGCGACGCGTTTGCTGAGTAGCCCTGGGCGTTATGAATTATTATAGGCGTAACAGCAGGATCCAAAGGCCTCAACAGGGCTCAGTTGCAATGAGCGCTGTACACAGACACGAAAAGAGGCAGCCCCGGCCTCTGAGAGCTTGTAATGTGAGCAGTGAGGGCAGACAAAAGGGAAAAAAGTGTATAAATGAGCGCTGTACACAGACACGAAAAGAGGCAGCCCCGGCTTCTGAGAGCTTGTAATGTGAGCAGTGAGGGCAGACTAAAGGGAAAAAAGTGTATAAAATGCATGAGGGGTTGAAAACTTCCTAACCAGTCCAGCCCTCCCCAGCCCGCAGATCACAATTTTTAAATTGCAACTAAAAGACTCAAAAAATACAACAAACAGTTCTGACACAGATCATCCTTTTTGTGCCCCTTATTCATAAACGGAAGCGCTCTCAAGCCTGCCTGTCCCGAGAAGTGAGCTTGGCCTGCAGGACACCCTGGCAAGCCTGGAGGCTGGATCCAACTGGAGCCCAACTGTGGAGAGAGCTGTGCTAACAGCTGCCACTCACAGGCACATACAGACTTTCACCTGAGTGGGTGGACAGAGCTTAGCAGCCATTGCCACCACTTCATTCTGCCCTATCTGTCCTCACCTTCACCCCTCACATGCTGCTCTCCTCTGTCCCACTCCTCGGTGAGCCATTTCTCACCACAAGCCCTCTCTCTGCTCCAGCAGCATCAGGTCCTGCAGCTGATTCAGCATCTACCACCCAAAGGATGGGTTTTCACCCCTACAGAATATATTCCACAAGTTTCTGCTGGTGGGGAATGAAGCTTCTAAGTTATTCCAGTTCTGAAAAATGTCTGCCGCAGAGCACAGGGAAACCCCTTATTTGCTCTGTTGTTGCAGTCTAACACTATATGTGCTTCAGCTCCCAAGAAAGGGGAGAAGTAGGGAGAAAAAAGTCTTCAGATGATTGCCTTAAAGAAAATGAGCCCCTTCTGAAGTAAAAATGTGGAATTATTCTTTCCAGAGGAAGAACACTTTGCAAGTCACAGGTTTAGGGAAAGATAGCTTGCAGTTAGTGGCTCCCGTGATACCTATGGGGCTTCAAAAAACCTTCATCTTCCAGTCTATCAGCTGGTCAAGCCTTGCAGCTCTCTATTTGTCACAAATGTTCATCAGTGCTGGTCACCACAACTGCAGCTGAAACTACCTCATGAGGTGAGGGAATTAGCTACCAGAGGCATGTTTGGATGCAGGAGTAAAAGAATGAACAAAAGAAACAACAAACCTCTCCTATTGAGCTGTGTGGTATTTTCCCATTCTGATTAATGCCTGACATTTCAGCTAGCCATTTCTATTTAAGAAAGTAAGAGACATAAAACATACAGCAGCTTGCAGCCTAGTGAGAGCTTAGTGTTAAGAAATAAGAAAGATTATTTAAAAGGCCTGACCAAAAGGCAGGAATTGACAGCCACGTTGTCCAGGAATCCAGTTTTCCAAATATCATAACTTGAAATATTCCTACCAATATACCACCATAACTTGAAATATTCCTGAAAATAAATAAGGATAGATTTTGACCATAGTTTACACAATAAAACATAATGGGACATCCGAGGCTGCCTTTTCTTAAAGCTCGGAGACAAGAGAGCGGCTGAGTGTCTTAAAATTAGAATTACAAATACATGAGTGAAGATCCCAGGTGACCGACATCTTTCAGAAATGACAATCCCTGGAGTGGATAACCTGGAGGTTATTTCTTTCAGTGCATGAAAGGCACAGAGCAGTGAGTTATCTCAGCAGTCTCTGTGCTGCAAGACTTCTCCCTGAAAGGTTAATTGGGTTAGAGGTGTAATTTTTACCCAGCAGAGATGTGCCAGCAGAGGCCTCTAATGTAGATGCAGTTAGTATTGTCAGAACTATGGTTTTGTTAGCATAACGTTTTTCACCATGGTGTGGAGTAATTTTGTTTCACCAATACGAAGATCAGACCTGGTGATCCAGCCAGCTCTGCTCAACCACTCTGTCAGTGCAATGGGCAGACCCTGGTACCAAAACAGACAGCAGCATGCACAAGGCTCCCACCTCCTCTTTGCCAATGGCTACTCCGTGATTGCCGGGGTATTTGGTAAAAGGTTTTGCAAATGAATAGAATATTTTTCTGTTTCTTAGGCTCAACCATTTAATCTTATGCCTCTAGCAGTTTTAGGAGCCTCTGTCTGACAGAAAAACAGTAACCAGTCCTCTGGTCCTGCAGGAAGTGATATTCCAGAGCAGAGAAATATCTTGAAAGTTTACTTATTAGCAAGAATTATCTACAATGGCTTTTGTAGTTTTGCAGAGAAAATATCTAAATAACTGTCTATTTTTCCCTTTGTTGCAAAACATTTGACTAAAAAAGCATGGTGAAGAATAAAAAGGTGATTCTCAGCTTTAGAATAAACTGCATAGCTATACCTTTAATATATGAAACTTCAACACATGAGTTATGTTGTAGTTTTCTTCAACATGAGATACAAACAAGTATGTTGATATTATTGACATGAGATTAAATGTAAATTTATTTCAGGATATACAGTAATTTGAAAGTGCAGTATCTTGGCTTGTGTATTTAAATACAGTCAATTATCTCAGCTAATATATGTGTATGTAAGTGAATGACCAAACAATGACAAACTTGCAAAGGCAAACTAATGTATTAGCTCTGTGGACTTCATCATTAATTAGCGCGTGGGGAGTTACTGAGAGCAAAGGAGAGGAAGGTTCCCTCCTCAATTTCCAGCACTGACACCACCTTGGAGCAGAGGCACAATGAAAGCCTGACCTTGCACTTGGATCTCTGCATAGCTGGGATCATTGTGCCCTGTTGGGGAAGGCAGGACCTGGCTGCCTGCAAAGGTGTGAGGTGTGCAGGAGCGCACAGCGATGTGCTCAGAAAACAGAACTGCTAAAATGCATGGCATCCCTGCAGCATCTGGGAAAATGTGGTTTTTCCAAGATCTAATAGCTTGAGCAAGTTCTGAAATGGGTTTCCTCAGTGAAGAGGGAGTCTCCAGCACCCTTATTTTTGGCTGTTAATGGAGAAGGCACTGCACAGAACAGCTGAGGCTTCCAAAATGGCCCAAAGTGGAGATGTTTCTATAGAATGGTGAAGGACATATCTATGATTAATTCACTACTAATTTTCAAATACCTCCTCTAAAGTTGGAGTTACTCAAAGAAGAGAGCACAACTTTAGTACTGGTAAAGGAGCACCATTTTTTCCAAGTCTCATTTTCACATGTAGCTGAATTTTTCAACTTTTTTTTTTTTTATCACACGATGGCTGCAAAACAATCTATATGGTCAGAAATGGGCCATATATTAGAAGTATATTGTCTAGAAGTATAGAAGTGTACTAAAAACAGCCTATTCAGAGGAAAAAGTGGTTTAAACATCTATTTCCTCTTGTATTAGGAACTGCAATATGACACTGAAAAACGGAAAAGCTCTGCAGTCCCCTGAACGAAACTCATGACTTGTTTAACAGCATGCTCAACTTTTTCTATACTTTAAGCTTTTCTAGAAAATTCACTTTCCTAATTCTGCTGTTTCTATTAGCCCCAGACCCTGTATGTTTTATACCAGCTGCATTCAACAGAAGGGATGCCCAACTGGGGATACAAATTGCCTGCTGAATGGCCCTCTCTGACTCCATGCTGTTACTTTTGACCTCAGATGGCACAGAAAATGCTCTCCAGTTGTCTTGCTTCCAAATGCCAAAAAATCCCAACCCCCAAACTTCTAAACATAAAACAGAAGGAAAGTTAAATTATTTGAGTTTAAATAACACTGCAAAACAGTTATATCACAAATATAGCAATAAAAAAATGTCGTAAAAGATGTGCCTCTTGATACACAGGGTAAAGGTACCCTGCATAATGATTTTGTATTGTTTACAGAAGAGCTTATATACGTTAGAAATTATTTTCCATAGCTTTCTTACTGAAAACAGAGTTTTCATATGCAAACAGAATTTTTTCCTATAGCTGGATATGTGCCTGGCAGACATAAATATATTTCTGTCAAATTCACCATTCTGCCATGGATATCAGAAAACATCTTTGGGAGACATGGACATGGTTTTACTTCCTCTATTAATCTTTCAGTTCTTTGGTTCTCACATGACCTGGATCTCTTCTATCTTCTGTATTTTAACTCAGAAGCTCTTGCCGGAATATTCTTTCAACTTTGTTTGTAGTTGCAATGCAAGAGGGCTTCAATTCCTGCTTTAATTTAGGACACAACTTATTTCTTCCTGTAACTGAAGACAAATGGCAGACATCACCTTCCTCATTTCTCCCGAAGTAATGCCTCAGTTTTCTGTCTAGGTTAGCTGGTGAAATTACTCCCTTTCTAAATAGTCAAGTTCAGCTGCATATAGAGAATTGTGATCTTTAATGCTTAGTATAAGCAAGCACTGAGAGGAGGGATATACTGAGAAGAGTATTTTCTGCAAGAGAGATATAATACGTGCTTTCTGCTCCATGTGCTCCTGCTGCAGCCTCAGCTGTAGCTGTAGGTCCAGATTTAGGTAAGGATTTAAAAAATGTTGTGCATAACTTAGGGTCAATTAGACTAGCAATGACCAGAAGTTTAGAAATCACATCCTGTGGAAGAGGGTTTTTTTTCTCAAAAGCCTGTAAGAATTACAGGGTCATACAGACCAGTAACCTGGTCTTACCCTTACATCAAAATGGCTCCTAGCTAAATTTCTGGGGCTCTGTATGTTAAAATAAGAGAGGCTTGTCAAAGTAAAGCTAATAGTCAGTGGTGAAATTCCTTACCCCAGCAAAACAATTGAAATGTAAAGTGCAAATTGAGGATCAGAAAGGAGAGAAAGAAAATAAGAGGTTAAAAGATCCTAACAGAGGCTCCTGACTTCACCACATCAACAGTTGAAGTTAAAAGGTTAGCAGAGGTTGAACTGACTGTTAATATTTCCTTATCATTTAATTTATGAGAAAGAAGAAGGAAAGAAGATTTCCATCCCTGTTATCAGGTTATGTTACTCTGCTTGAGTGGAACAACTTAATACTCCAAATATTCGAACCCCAAAGAGGATCACACAAGAATGTTTGTCTCAGACTGTAATTGGAGTAGATCTGTTTGTTTGTGTAATTGCCACCACGATGGAAATCTATGCTTCTCTATTTGTGCAACTGCAATTATTTTCCTAGGGATGAACCATCTGAATTTTAATATCCCATATATTCAGTGCAACACAGCCTATTACAATACCTTGACCTTTTCAGTGTTCCATAAATTGATTGTCTGGTTGTTCCAGTCCTCCCTCGTTTACAATCCTGGAAACCTTAGAAGAAGAGGTATCACGGCTGTCTCTGAGTCATATCTTGTATATTTATCAGCATTTTTGGAATCACACTGCTGATCTCTTGAAGGCTTGACAGAAGTTACATACTGTGTGCCTGAGGTGCAGTAGCATATAAAATCATGCCAGAAAAGGCAGGGATAAGTGCTACAGGCAGGCTCACAAGGTCCACCACAGGTGGTCCTGTTGAAGGTCTCATTGGTTGACCAGTATTGTTATCAAACTGCAATTTCTCCAGTGAGTTATTCTGACAGCCAGATAAACCTCCAGCTAAATAAATATCATGTGCAACCTTCAACCAACCAAATAGAACTGTTTAATTAATGTGCTTTTCCTAAGTAAATTAAAAAGCAGAGGGAAAAGACTTCTGGTCTTTTAAGGATGAATAAAGCCAAAAATGTAATCTAAACATGATCTAAGCATGAAAGGGAGAGAATCCTCTTAAAGCTGAGGATGCAGTGGTAATGCAAAGCTAGAAAATGATTATTCATTTCCAGACATCACCTCAAACTGATGGACTAGTGAAAAGAAGATACAAATTGTAATAAACTACAAATGTTGGAGGAAGATGCAGAGAAAGAGCAATTGCCACTTTTTAATTGCTTGTCCTCCATCAAAGAAGGGAGAGGGAAAATTCACATTTGGTAGCGTTCATTACAACTATTATGCCCTTAAAAAAAACCAACAAAAAAAAATCAACTAAAGACATAGAACAAAACAGAAATGCTCTGAGGTGGCTCAAATTCTTCCTCTGAGACTAAATGTAGAATTTTTTTTCTGAAGATGCTTTTTCACTTCCAGGTGTGCCTTCAGGTCCCATGTGTACCTTGAGGTAAATTCCTCTGCCTAGTGAGTGTGGAGCTGAAGAAGTCATTACTGCTTTAGTAGCTTCCTACAAGCACAGTTCAAACCATCTCATTTGCCCCTTCAAGCAGCAGCAGAAAGAGCTGTTTTGTCTTAAGCACTGAACAAAAGAGGACAAGCATGCAACTACCTGCACTGCTGAAGTGTGGAGCGGGTGGGCACATCCTGCAGCTCGACTCTGTTGTACTGACCACTACCACGACACTGCTTCTGACAAATCTCTCTCTGTATCAGCTGTGGCCAGACTTTTCTGCATTCAGATGCCTGTCACCATTTGAAGTCACATCTAGTTTGGGGCGTGGGGAGTGCTGTGAGACCATGAGACAAACCATGTAAGAGAGCCTGAAACACAAAGAAGACTTCCGTTCCTTTCTTCTCTGCATCCCATGGAGAACAGTGCTCTCTATCCAGCCTCCTACTGAAAGTAATATCAAAATGAAAAATAATCATATTAAGGCTAATCCAGACAAAACAGAGCAGTTGTTTATGAGAAGAGGAAAGCATGTTTAAGAATTTTCTCCTTATTTCAAAAGCATAAATCTTAAGATGGTTAAAATAAGTCTTACTCTCAAGTTTTTGGACTTATTTGTTTTAGATTCCCATTTACCTATCAAATGTGATGAGTAAAACTCACATTTCTGTCTTCAATTAATGTGAAAATTTTGGACAAGCCATGAAGAGCTAAATCTGATCACTGCCATATTGGTGTTACTTCCTGCAGATCTGCTGCTGAAACTGGAGCTCCTGGAATGCTGACCAGTACGAAATGTACCAGCCTTTTACCTAGCAATAAAGACCATCGTATGCTGATCATTAGTAACAGTAATCTGCACTTTTTCCTTCTTCTTTATTCAATATAGAACCAAAATCAAGGCCTCTCTTCTGGTAATCAAAGGTTTCACTGCCACTGGATTATACCGTTTAGACATTACCTATGCATATGTTACCAGTGCTACCATTTGTGCCTTAACAGAGACTGGACATCATCCCATTATCTTTCCAACATAATAAGAGATGCATCATGGTCAGGAGGCAAACAAGCATTTATTGCCTACATCATCCATGGAAGAAAAAACCTGGGACATCTGTGGTGGTATAATTTGACTGAAAACCAAAAAGCCTGCAGTAACATCATGCTGTGGCTGATTGTGAGAAAGGCAGGGGAACAGAGGCAGGCATCTTCCAGCAAACATAATCACAGTGGGCCAGAAAGAATGGAAACCTATACTAAGAGAGTAACCCTCTATAATGGTGGAGGTGAATGCTTATATGGGTATATATCTCCAAATTATCTGTTTTATCACCTGTGAAAAATTATTATCTGGAGGCTAAGATATAAGATTGATTGGAGTGGGATGAAATAACAGTGAAGGGTATTATTGTGATGTGTTGTTTATTTACACAATTCATGTTATGTTCATTAACCTGCAGCTTACATGGGGGATCTGGCATAGACACATTGTAAGTAGGAAACTCTGCCTTGCAAAGCTTGCTATCCAAATGAGTTGTACAGGAGTCAAGGAGAGGCACAAAGTGTAGGAACATACCCGTGCCCACATGACAGATGGGTGCCAGAGCCAGAAAAGATACAATAAATACACAGTGCTTGCATCTTAGACTTGGCAAATAGGCTGTGCAATTTGTGGTTCTTAAAAGGGACATATTGAAATGTCCAAACACTCTAACACATAAAAACAGGACAGTATGACTGAAAAAAAAAAAAGGCCTGTGTATCTGAAAACTTGTTCAGAGACCTTTTCATAAATACAAAAATGTTTTGGTTGTCAGTTTGAGGTGTGAGCCATTGTATATGTCTAACTATAGCCTCTCCAAAGTCACGTAATGCCTCACTGACTGATTTTAAGCTAGGTCAAAAAGACAGAGAAGGCCAAAGCAGAAGGGTATTTCTTTCTTTGGTATCCACTATATCTTATTTTACTTCCCTTGTCAAGGTTTTTCATTGATTTCTGAGAGAGATTTGGCCAGAAATAGTTTGAGAGGATGGTGCTTATGAATTTGTGCATATTTTATTGCTAGGATATACTGCCAATACATGACACATTTCCAGATCTTTCAAATAAGATGTGCTCCACACACAGTGAGAAGGGTTTTACTCATAAAACTTAGTTAAAAGGAAGTGTACAGTTTTCTTTCTGGAAAATAAGAATGAGTCATCCATGCAAACATTTGATTTCCAGATCCAAGAGTCTGCAGTCTAGACTTATGGTTTTCATTTTTCTGAAGACCTAATCAGTCTTTACGCAGGCTGTTACATCCTGATGTCAATAGGAGATTCATGAGGATATAAAAAACAGAGCAGGAGATGCCAGAGCTTTCCTTCAGGTGAGAAGGAGCAATAATTTTCCAAAGTGGCTCCGAAAAAACCCAAAACTGTGATCTTTAAGTTGAGGGACCCCTTAGTCATCTATGTGCCTCATCCACAGAGAAATGACTGTGTATCTCTGTTAAAGTCTGCATAAATTAATTTCTGCCTCCTCAGAGTAAGCAGGCTTTTAAAACCCTAGTTGTACTCTCAGGCAGCAATTCAATTTGGCTCTGAGCTCTGCAAGACGACCAAAGGACTGGGGCATGATTTGCCCAAGAGAGAGTCTGTGCATGCTGACAGGTGGAATAAGGGACTTAGGAAATGAGAAAGTGGTGATGATATATGGCATAGTGTTATACAAAGGGGCCTCAGAGAAAAGGTTTCTCTTCCTTGACTCCATGTCCTCAGAGTGGAGTCCATGTTTTCACTTACTGCAAGGGTGGAGGAGCAAAAAAGCCATCAGAAAATATATACATACACAGAGAGCAAAGAGCAATCATTCCTCCACTGAGTATGTCCTGGGTTATGTTTGTATTTCCCAGTCACTTCCTGGGATGCCGACAATTCAATGATTTTAAGAGTGAGTACAGATCAAGGTGTGCATTGGACTCTACTCTCCCAGATAGGAAGGCGGCAGAGGAGATCCTTCTGCTTCTTGTGTAGATCTCAGGTGAAACAGCTTCTCCTTGTTCCTCCCTGAAGCAGAAGAGGAAATAAAGGATTTTCCAGTAGACAAACAGGAGAGAAATGTGGATTAAGCAACAGCTTCCCCAGTAGCCAGTGCAGCAGACAGTGCCTCGCTTTTCCAAAGATTTGCTGGTGTGAGTCACTGTCAGAGACAGCAATGCACGAGAGCAGGCTGTGGAGAGTATCCTATGCTGGTCCCCCATCCTGCCACCCTCAGCATTCCCAGTGATCTCCTCCTGACAATGTCAGACAGGGATCAGAAATCAGGCTTTTAAAGGAGAATGCTCTGTGGCTCTAAAGCTGCAGCCATGTCTTTTCAAAACGGATGGAGAAGTCCCTAACCACCAGGAATGGTGCTTGGGTTCCCATGTTCCTCCAGCAAAAAATTATTATAGCAGAAAACAAAACAGGTCCTGATGGATGCAGATAATTAAAAGAAGAAGAAGAAGCTTCAACTTCTGAGTAAAAACTACACATGGACACTGTGATAGTTACAGCACGGTAACACTGCCCAGGTGTGAGAGACATCTGTGGTGTAGGAAATTTGAGTAAAGTAGCAGTGTCTTCCAAAAAGCAATCTACTTTCCATCCATATCCAAACTGAAGTTGTCAATGCACCTGCCATCAAAGCAGTCAGTCACTTACATGGGGCTGCAAGTGCAAAACAATGCTTGATCTGCTCAAGTCCCCCACCTTTCTTCTGTGTCATTTAAATCCTGAGAAGATATAAATAACCTATCTTTATCAATTCAGTTGATATTTAGCTTCCAGCAGCATATTAATTCATAGTAAGGAGCAAAGAGAGCAACAAAAGAAGAAACTGCAAGCAGTAGAAATAGAAATAATATGCAGGAAAAGAAAGGCAGGTCATGCAGCTGGTGAGAGCAGCCATCCTGCTGCTTCCCAAAGCCCGTGAAGATCTGCTCTGGGTGGGCAATCAAGCACTCCGGTCTTTGGCACATCTCCATTCTTCCCTGCTTCAGGTGCTCTGTACTTCTCAAGTCCTCCTGCCAAGGCAGAAATAGTCTGTAGTAAGTACTTAGACACAAATCCTCTCAGTCCCCAAATATTAGTGAATTACTATCCAAAATAAAAAGGCTGCATTTGAGCCCCACCTTGCTTGCTGACAGTGCCTTCAGTGTGCCAAGTCTGATGGAGCAAGGTGTGCCCGGGAGAGGTTCACTGGGAACTTCAGCAGTGACACAAGGTTCGAATGTTGGCATGGGCAGTCAATCTTCCCTTTGTGCTCTGTAAAGCACGGCCAGTGGGCAGCGATTTAATGGCTTGAGTCACCCCTGGTAAAACGTGCACTTGTTTGCTCTTCCTTTTTGTCTTTCAAGGTCTTCCAAGCCAAAAGCAAGGCAGAAGCTCCCAGAAAGCTTGAGGTAAGCAGCAGTGTGCTTCCAGGGATTCTGACCTTGCAGTGGCACACATGGGAAGCAAATCAGCACTGCAAAATAGGACTTCTCTGCATTTTCCATGCTGATCAGAATATTCAAAAATGACTGGACAGCTTGCTCTTTCACAGCCATGCAGGGCTTATGCAATTTTTCCCATGAATGTATATTGACATTACTTACCATCTCATTATCTGTTTTCCTTGTACAGTAAGTTTTGTAGCTCTGAATTTGATTTCTATTGTTAGTGCTTATTATGTCAGCATGGTTATATCACAATGTATCCAAGAGAGGAGAGAGCCATAGAGAAACGTTTATGAGAACAATAGAAACTCTTAAGAAAGACGGACAAGCTCTCAGGCTCTGTTTCTTCAGGTCTGGCAATATTTATTATGATTACTGCATTAAAGATAGAGAATTGTATGAGCATAGGGAAAAATACCCATAAGTACTTTTGTCACCATCTTTAAAAAGTCATTTAGAGTCATTACCATTCAACTTGAACTCTTTAAAATGTCGGTTTACATATTTTAATAGTTGCTGGTAAGGAAAGTTAGTGCTCAGGATCTTTCTGTAAGGCTGCATCCTGGCCACAGCTCATATAATCAGTTTTCAGGCTCCTCGTAATGTTTTCCTGAAGTAGCCAAAGAAAAGAAATGCACCTCATAAAGAAATGATGTGAAGTAGAATCTGACATCAAAATGACCTGAGGTACAGTTGTTCCCTAGAAATGAAACAAAATTAAAAGCAACATAAAATACTAAAAGTATAGGAGTGTTTCTGTATCTGGCAGGGCAAACTAGCATCACAATCCCAGGAGGTTTGTTCTCATTTTCATTATCACTACTGTATAGTCCACACTTCAGAAAAAAATAGCTCTGTAAATTTAGGTTTTGTAGTTTTTAGCTTTAAACAATTCCAGAAAAATTGGGGGATGGGGAGTGCTAATTTTTTTCAGTCATTTAAGTTATTATCCTACTGTGGCTGCATCATGTTTTTATACTCACTTTCAAAATTTGACTATATATATTTAAAAACAACAGCAGAGGATTTTTTTATTAAAAGCATTAAAAACTACCACTTGAACTATCAGCTATTTTACCCAGCTCTGGTACTGAATTTCTTTCCTTTGTCAGGTCTCTACATATGTCAGTAGTTGAGTATTTTGCTTTCTTCTATGGAACATCAAATCTTTTGGCAAAAAGACCATTGTACTGGAGGAATACTTGGTCACATAATTGGGAGACATAACCCAGAATAAGTGCTTGGCCCATGCAATAATGATTGAGATCTCAACAAAAGTGTTATATGTCAGAGTAAATTATTCAATTTAATTGTTAAATTTTTTCAACATGGATGAAAAATTCCCACAGACAGTGATTGCTGTTGTTTTGATGTGTATCTTGACAAACCCCCAAATTTTTAGTCAAAAAACAACAAAACCAAAACATTTAGTTACTCCTGCAAATACTTACGCATGTTTAGTGCTCACAGAATCATGGAAAGTGACAAAAAAATAAAGACAGACAAAAAGAAAAAAAACCAAGAGACACCTGCTTCTGTTAGTGTCTTCTGCTTGTGAGTTTGTTCCTCACACCATTGGGGCCAGGAGAGAATGAACACCTGTCCCCAGGCTGAGGGAGTCACATGGCACAGCACAGCCCACATCTCCACACAGTGGGGAGGATGGCTGGGGCTGAAAAAAGCCCCATTCTATCTTTTTGAGGAAGAAAGCAAGGCAGCTGCAATATTTTTAGGAGTGGGTGACAGCTGAAAGTATGTGTCATGAAGTTGCTCTTTGATGAATGTATAGCATACCTGGAGGAAAAATAGGAGTTTGCCAAGTGCAGACATCTTCTATTCTTATATAACTAAAGCTGCTTTGATCTAAACTTGACAAGTGATGTGTATATTATACTACTGAAACCACTTTAGTCTTTTTAATTCAAAAAACAAATAGCCCAGGGACCTAAATCTGCTCTTAGACACCTCCTCCTGGAACTCCTACTGCTTTCAGATTGAGAAGCATGAAAGGTAAGTACAGTAGAGGAGGACTCAGAGAATGCACAAGTGGTTCAGATTCTGGGACACTTGCAGCTTGGCTTGGCGTGTCTGGGTTCATGTCCCAGCCTGGATTCAGATTGCTTTCCAGAGGAATGGTAGCAGTGCTGGTGGAGGCATGAGAAGCCAACTCAGCCATGAAGTGTTTCCCTAACCTGCACTGACACTGACTTATACTTTACATCTTTTTTCTTGCATTTCAGAGAGATCAGCACTTCATCTGTCTGCGGAAATTAATGATACATGTCTTTTTTTTTTTTAAAGATAGCCTATGATATCTAAAAATGAAGATTTATAAACCCTTTAGTCTGCTTAATTGTATCTGTCTCAGTAAATTCTGCTAGAAGTATTGGTAACTTTGATCCATTTATTGCCAAAATGACAGCAGCATTCCCTCTATCTGGTATATGCATTGCAATACCTGTCTGAAATTCAATAATGTACGAAGGTGTAAGAAAGTTTGTGAAGAAAAGTGCTGTGTATTGTGACACTGAAGTTTGTCCTCTGCATATACCATTCTCTTCTTCAAATATATCCTAACCAAATACCTACTGTACCTACATCAAAGATAGAAATTATAGATTCAATAATCTACATTTTAAAATCCTTAAATGCATATTTGTTTGCTCCCTTGTATCAGAGAGTGCAATGTCCTCTGACAGAAACTCTTATACTTCCACTTGTACTTTACAGTTTCCACTAGCTTCTATCTAACTTCCAGCTTTGATTTACCCCTCGGAAGACTGTTTCAAAATTATTAACTTAATTTTTAGACTAAATCTGATCCTGACATTTAACAAAGGCAAAAAACATTTTGATTACAAAACTACTTTATTGAAAGGTGATTAAAATATATTTTCAGGCATTAAGTTCTTTAATAAAAATATTATATTAATGGGAGGTGTTAGATAAAAGTATGTTGTAAAGGATTTGTTACAATTAGTTACAGAATGAAGAAATCTATGAAAGAAACCTTTTCTGCTGGTTCCGCTGAGAATTGACTAAAGGAAGCTCAGTTTTATTGCACATGACATTGAACTGAAATAAATGGAAAACTCCAGCACTGGTGGCAGAGGTAGCTTGTCCTTGGGACTGGGAGGCGGAAACAGGCTCATGCTGTCGATGAAGAAGGGCACAGTACCCTCTGACTGCCATTTCCACTTCCCTGAAACAGCCTTACTAGAAGATGTTACCAAGTAAATGTACGATAATGCTCAGCAAATCCATTTTTACTGGTGAAGTCATGTCTGGAATAAATTTATGTAGTTTCTGTTAAGGTATCACCTTAGACAGGTAACAGACAGATCACATTGTCTACAGGCCAATAGATTGCTGGAGAATGGTGTCAGACTATGAACACACCTATTAAAATTGGGCAAGGAACTGTGCCAGTGATGCCAGAATTGGCTTCTGCTCACTTTTTGCTCACACAGAAGCCATGCTCAAGGTGTCTGGTGCTGCCAGGTACAAGCATCAGGACAACAAGTGGTTGCATGACAGCAACCTTGCATGACAGCACGATAGTTTAGGGGAAGGATATTTGTTTCATCTCCATCCTTCAGCTGGGACACCCAGTGTTGACCAATCTGCTGCTTGAAAGGATCCTTATTTCTCCAGAGCAATTCACACATCTCTGGTAAATACAGGAAATAGAAATGGATGCTTATACTTTCCTGCTGGGAAGTTGAGTACTAAAAAGCAAAGAATCATAGAACAGTTTGAGTTGGAAAGGACCTTAAAGATAACTTCTTTCCAATACCCCCTTCATAGGCAGGGATGCTTTCTGCTAGACCAGGTTGCTCAAAGTCCCAGCCAACCTGGCCTTGAACACTTCCAGGGGTGGGACACCCACAACTTCTCTGGGCAACCTGTTCAGTGCCTCACCACCCTCTCAATAAAGAATTTCTTCCTTGTACCTAGTCTAAACCTGTCCTCTTTCAGTTTGAAACAATTCCCTGTTGTCCTATCATGACAGCCCTTGTAAATAGTCCTTCTTCAGCTTTTTTGTGTGTTCCATTAAGGTACAGGAAGGTGGTATAAGGTCTTCCCAGAACCTCCTCCCCTCCCCTCCCCTCCCCTCCTCACAAGCCAAGCTCTTACAGCCTGGCTTCATAGGATAAGTGCTTCAGCCCTCTGATCATCTTCATGGCCCTCATCTGGACTTGCTCCAACAGGTCCATGTCCTTTTTATGTTGGGACCCCCAAAATAATGAAGTTCCTTTCACAATACTTACTCATGAGGGCTTCTACCACACCTAGGGTTAAAATGTTATATGTTGCACTTTGCTTCCTTTTAGTAAAAACAAGTAATTTCCTTACTTCTTTCTCTCCCCTCTCTTTATTGTAAGGATGATTTCCCAGGAAGAGATTTTCAAACTTTACAATCAAACTATCTCCAGACTGGAAGAGAGAAAGGAGAGAAGGTACAACCCTGTGAATATGAGAAGCTGCACTTCTTGCAAATTTAATTTTTGTTCAGTAAGCAAGGAAGAAAAAACAGTGTTTAGTTTAAAATTTCAGGAAATTATACAGTAAATACTCTGAAAAATGTAGTGTACTGAAGCCAGGGCACAGTCCAGCACAACTTCCCACACACAGAGCCATTTACCAAGCCTGGCTGATGCACAGTTCTTGTACAAGTACTTAATTGTGGGGCATGACTTTTTACCAAATTA
Organism: Corvus cornix cornix; assembly: GCF_000738735.6. Classification (NCBI taxonomy): domain Eukaryota; kingdom Metazoa; phylum Chordata; class Aves; order Passeriformes; family Corvidae; genus Corvus; species Corvus cornix. The sequence continues at coordinate 37,536,360 of NC_047057.1, read as the reverse complement.
TTTTTACTTTTCTAAAAAATAACATGGATGTTTTTTACACTGGAATAATTGTTCTTTTGTCATCTAGTTACAAGCATATTTAGTATAACAATAAAACAGTAGATATTGGAAATTGTTTAGGTCATCTATTCCATTCCTCTGCCCATGATGAATTATTTCTTAAATTGTATTCATTAAATTTTTTTTCAACATATTGACAACACTGAAAAGTCATGTCATGCAACCGGGGGAAATAGTATAGAACCAGTAAATAGGATTACAGGAACATCTGCTGGAAACTTTTTTCTTATGAAGTATGACATTTATGCCTTGGAAATGAGCAATATTCACATCAACTGCAGATTATTTGTACAATTGGATTTTTATTCCTTTTGACAACACTTCCCAGCCTGTTTCCATGGCAGTCCAAGAGACTTCACCCCAATCTTTTGGAATAAAAACATTTGAGCTGCTGGGATTTCAGGGTTTAAGCAGGATTCATAGTACCTGGGTATTGGCTGGCTTCCTTTAAGATATATACTCACATATACTGTTTGTGCCTTTAAAACAGGTATTTTTCTGTAAGAAAGTGAATAGAAAAATAGAACAGATATAAAAAAAATATATAGCAAAATAGAGCCTTTCTTCATTATTGTCTGTGTAATTCCAGACTTTTTATATTACCACAGCAGAATCACGCCTTCCTCCTCCAAATCCAGAACAGGGGACTTGGGGGACAGTACCCTGTCTAGTATTGAAATAGTAGCAGAAATTCTGTCCTCAAATTAACAACTTAGGCTTCATTTCCTGAGTGTCTTCAGCTCCAGTTAGAGTAAATGAAAGTTTTAGGCTATCACGAGCAGACAGACTGACAGGCTAGGGCTTCTCTCTCCATGCATTGTTTTCTCTTTTCTCACTTGTGCATAAATCAATAAGGGTTAATACAGGGCTGTGACTGTCCCTGTGCAGGCAGCTCAGGTAGTCCTTGCACCCGTTTAATGGAAACTCTGGCACCAGCCTGTTGGGTATATAGAATTACACCAGTCAAAATGTTTCTCTAGACATCCAATGAATAATGAAAAGAGTTTAATAGGTACTTCAAACAATCGCTCTCCCATCCTTTGGGGTATGGAGTTATCTTTTTGAAGGGCTAAATCCATGCAAGTTTAAAGTTTCCTTAAAATGTATGCCCTTTTGTGACAAAGGGACATGGATACAAAGGTAGGGAGACCAGTGCTTTTTAATTGGTTTTATTCCTGAACATGTTGACTGTATTTTGCCTATTTGATCCCTCTTCATTCCGTCATTTAACTCACAAGGGCCCCCTTTGAATATAAATCCCTAGGATGGGGGCTGGGATGGTAGCACCTGTATTCTTGTCTTAGACATGGCATTTCTGATACAGAACAGAGGCTGCCAAATGGCCACATCCACAGCTGAGGAGAGCACAATGGCTTGGCATATCCTTATAGTTCATTTCATGCACAGACTTTATTTAAAGACTTATTATAAATGATAAATGTTAGCTAACTTCACAAAACGTCGAAGGAAGCTGACAGCAGGCACATACCAGTGTATGTGTCTGGGCAGTTTAGATTTCAGGCTGGCAATGCTTCCTTTCTTTTGATCCATGATTGCTGTTGAGGGAGTATCTTGTCATGTCAGCAGTAAATGACTGATGTAGTCTTCATATGGTGCCAGCAACCCATTAATGAGGCCTCCCAGTCGTACTCCTACTGCTCTCTTGCTGACTTTGCACCTTACTTGTACAGGCACAGCACATGCAGTGTCAAGACTTGCATTGCCTTTGTCTTTGCAATGCCCAGGAACAGTAGCTGTATAAGAATATATTTCTAAGATGAGGCTAAGATAGAAATGGCAGTGGGTGGGAATAAGGAGACACAGGTTGTCTGAGTAGTCTGTCTAGACTATGACTTTCTCCTGTCTGTTTTCTGCCATAATGATGATCTGTGTGATCAGTAACACCTCAACACTTCCATAACCCCAAACAAAAAAACAATTAAAAGGAACTAAGGAAAGGTGATGCTTTTGAGTAAACTACCAAAGCTCAAAAAACAGTATATATGCTCGGGGGTAGTGACAAGACTTGAACCTGCTTAGTAAATTAAGATGCGAGCTATACACATTAACTCTTCTGAATTCCTTGAAATATGGAGATTAGGAACCAAAATGGATCATGACTAAGAGCTGAGGATTTTTGATTGAGGGGAGAAGTGGAGAGATAATCATAGAGATAAAACTGTTGATCCAAGGTTGTTATTATTCAGTCTTGTAAATAACTTTTTAAAAGATGAGTCTTTTGCTCAGCATGGTTTATTCAAAGTCAGTGAGGAAGAGGCTTTTGTATCTCTTTATAACTCTTGCTTAATGGGTTATTTCGTTTAACTGTTGACTTGTTCTCCCTATCAGGTGGTGGCAAGAGCAGCCTTTCACAGCAAAACAAAATCTACCTGCTCTGCCATTCAGCAAAGACTTTCGGAATCAGTGACAAATGTTTAATGTGTATTTGCAAATATGACCCTTTCTTTCTATTCTGGTGCAGGATCCACTTCACACCTCTATGTGAAGTGTGATCTGGTTTCATGGATCACTGCTAATGAAGCTTTCAGATATGAGCCATAAGTATATGTATATTTTGTTCAAAAGAAGACAGTTTTTATTTGCTATTACCATACCTCACACAGGAAAATGAGCTTCAGTCACATGAATTCTTTGTCTCACTGAACAAAAGAAAAATTGAGCAAAAGAGCAAACTTGCAGCATGGGAAAAATCAAGCATCAGAAGTTGAGCCAGTTACAACCAGAAGAGAAGGGTGGGCTCTAAAGAGATTGACAACTGCTATTACGTGCAAGTACATTCAATAAGAACAAATTTTTATGTACATTTGTGTAAATATGAGTATTAATTTAACCCATTTAAGTAAGGACTTAAATATTGCCAATGCAAGCAAGCTATTTACAATAAGGACAAAGAAACCCCATGTGTTTGGCTCTTATACTGTAATCAACACCTTCAAAATAATGTACAGATTACAGTCATAGTAGCTCATGTTGTCATTTATGCTACACATTTCTGTTTCACACATTTGGAAAGAAACTAAAAGAGTTCTAGTGATATGATCAAATACTGTGTGGAAACACAGGGCTCCTGACTCTGCTTGGCTCACTATGTCCCTCTACTCAAAAAAAATTTCTGTTTTTCTTTCTTTTTCTTTAGGCAACTAATCATCAACATTTCATCAATTTGCCTCCTCTCACCCTACAAGTAAATGACAGTACAAAAATCTTCATTTATGCTACTATTACTTAATTATTTCAGGTACTGAAGCCACTGCTGTTCCTAGGGACAGAAAGCCAGGATGGGACAATGAACACAAGAGATACCTGCAGCTAAAGCATAATGGATTTTTGAAATGGCCTTTTCACATGGAGCTTAATCTGTATATAAAAAGTTTAGGGAGGAGAAAAATATATGGAAAAGTGGTCCATTGTGGCTACTAACCAGGAACATCTAACTATGACCCGTAGTCCAGGGATTCTCCTGTTGCTTTGAGGGTATACAGAGATGCTCCCCCTCCTGTACTTTCATACCATCCCGCCTCCACGGACCCAGAAGCAAGCACATACTTCTTTGTTCTTATATTCCTTTCCCTCAATAATACGCAGGGAGAGAGGAAGCAGGACCAGATGAGCCTTTGCACTGACATCATGTGGATGTTCTGTGTTATGTTACACGTTGATGTTGCAGCCAGGCAGGCCACGCCCCCGCTACTCTCCCTTCAGCCAGCCCTGCAAGCCGGATCTCTGACGCAAAGCCTGGTGAATTCAGTGAAATCTTTCTTCAGATCTTCAGAGCAGACTCCTAAAGGCAAAAACCTGGTTAATACTCCAGCAGAGAACATCTGATTATTACATGGGGTTGTTCAGGAACAGTTATCAAGTTACCTAAAGGAAAATATTTAGGATACATTATTTAAACTGCATTAGTTATCTGTATGGTCATTCCCAGGCAGAATGAATATTTCCTCGATTTAATTTAATTTTATTCCATTTAATTTACACCTTTCATTACTTTGGATGAATATTGCTCTACCACATGTCTTAGGGAAACAGGCTCTGCAGGAAATTGTGTGAGCTATTGACATAATTTCTACTACCATTTCTAGCACTAAAAAATATTGCAACAGTAGAGAATTCTCTCTTGAATAAAATATAAACCCGAGGTTCTCCTCTGGATGCACTTATGTGGTAAATATAACTGCAGCCTAAACATGGAAGTACAGAAATCAGCAGTAGACAGAAACAGCTTCCTTAATGTTCAAATTTTCAATTTTTCCCTTACTACATGGAAGCAAAGTTAGCCAGTGCAGTCCCTCCCTCCGTGATGTCTGTCCTGCACCATCCTCACAGGCTTTTGAATCTGATGCCCACTGGCTAAAGTCCAGCAAAACCAAAGCGTAGGTGTAGTTGAGTCATTTAAGTCTTGGAGAACAATTTTGCACTCAACAAGGACCTTTGCATCTCACAGGACCTAAAATCTAGAAGTGCTTCTGCTTTTGACCAATTTTCTAGGAGGCTTTGGAGTTTACTAGCAAGAAAAGCAAGATTTTAATAGGCAAAGGGAATTTGATACTCTGACCACCTCTTCTCCCTGCTCTCCACATGTTCCAGTCACTGAGCTATTGTTCGAAAGCCAGAGCACTGAGCACTGTCTTCCTGCTGCTCACCTCATCAGGTTCCCCACCATCTGCAAACTAGTCACAGTACCTTAAAAATATCTCTCACTCCCTCAATTCAGCAATGGTTTTCAGGGACAAGAAATCATAGTTCTTTCTTGCCGCTACTACATGCTGGGTCTAAAGTCACTGAGAGGGTAAAGGGTGAATAGTCTCTGGATTTTAAATTTAAAGGTAATCTTGCTCGTTGTTCTCTAAAATTAGTGGCAATACAGAGAGTACTGTGATTATTCAGTGTTGGTAGTTACCAAAAATCTTCTCACCATAAATATTGAATTGTGTCATAATCACTTATATATGCTGGGCTTCCATAAATATTGGCATTTAGTAATTAAACAGCTGGCTTTAAACTTGAGCAGGCAGTCATTAAAAGGGCCATTAAGAGAGTTCAGAGCAGGAAACAGGCTGCTTCTTATTCATTCAGGACACTGGAGCTCTCAAAAAAGGGAAACTTTTCATTTGAATAGGTCACATATTCTGTATGTGACGTTATCTGTATTGTGTCTCTGATTTCCTCATATCCCTTCAGCCAAACAGCATATTTTGCATCTTCACTTCCAGATTCATCAATACAAAATTGGGGCTTTGTTTCGCAGGTCCATTCCAAAGTCCTCCAGGAAGAAGGACACATGCAAAATTACTTGCAAGGTCTTTGCATGGGTTTTAAAATATCAGAGAGTATTGGGAGACCAGTGTGAAATGACTGATCTATACTATGTTTTTGCAGGTTAAATACCAAAGTTTATAGCTGAACACTATAACTTTCCAGGAAAAAGACTCACACATGACTGGGAAACAGACACAGGACAATTTTCTAGCTTGGGCCTTCTGTTAGAAAAATTGAAACATGGTGTTATGGGGAAATCTTTCCTCTTGCATTTCATTTAAAAATGCTGAAGAATTTTACGCAGCTTGATAATGAACTGTTCATTTAAGCATTTATTTTTTTATATAAGGTAAATGAATAAGGCAAGGCCAGACTTCATCTTTTGGATGGTCAAAATGACTCTTGTTATTTGCATAGTCCCAACAGTTCTGGGGAAGACAAGGACTTTTTGGATCTGGGGCAAAGCAGACTGAACAATAATGCTTCCCAGCATGCAGTTAGGGGCCACTGCTGCCCTGCCAACCATTAGGAGGTGAAAACACTGGAAAAATCGTTCAAACACCAGAATCCATGTATTCCAGCACATACTAGTGAGAAAACAAGCATAATAGGTAGAAATGAAAATTATAAAAGGTCAGTTTGTGTATTGGTTGTGGCTATGGAGGTTGCCATGCTGCAGAAGACCAGTCCACAGGCTTTTCTCTTTCCAGGAATTCCAGGTGGAGCTGACATTTCTCTTCTTTAAAAGTTAAGGTTGTCATTAATTGCTGCTGGCTGACAGATACCTCCATAATGACTATGAAGACACAAGCAGCTTTGAAATTCATGGATTTCAGTCCCACAGCAGGGAGGTAGGAAAAACGCAGAGGTGCTGCCACCCAGCAAGCAGGCTCTCTCTGTCATCACCATTAACTGCAACTCTCCGCCTGCCACTTTGATGAGCCAGTGCCAGTAAGCTTTACAAGCAGATTACTGGTTTACACTCTGCATGAAACATGTATCTAATAAGAATAAATAAGATTAATCTAAAATCAGTTTAAGGGAAAGATTACAAAATGAAATTATTTGACACAGTAAGTCTGAAAATTTATGAGATGGATATATACAGCCATGGAGGTGTTGGAATTTGGGGAGTTGCTGGTATGCATCTCTTGAGTGCGCTCTGTTTTAGACTTAGTAATTACACTTCCACATTTTGTTTGTAGTGTACTGCACCACAGCTGCATGTCTGCACAGACTTGTGCATATGTATGTGTGTACCTGAAAAACTGATGGATTTTTCTAATTCAAGATAGAGTTATATATATTCATAGATAATCCTGTTTGGAAAGAAATACAATCTGTTGACATTTGGGTTTATGAGTGAGCATGTGTATCTGTACAGCAGCAGAATGGCATAAGAGAAAGGCAGCCAGTTTGTTCTTAGCACAGTGCCCGACAATTCACCTCTTGATCCTGCCCTTTTCACAGCTGTTTCTCAAGGAATTATTACAGCTAGGAAGCCTGGAAGCTGAGAAACATCCCATCTCCATGCACAAATGATGATTTTTCTCCCATTTGAGAAGGCTTTAGAACTACACAGGTGTAGCTACAGCAGGACTTGACAGAGGGGTTTGGCTTGTACCACCCCATGTGATGGAGACGCTGCAGTTGGGCTCAGTGGAGGGCTCTGCCTCATGCCCCACCATGGATCGGAGTGAGCTCATGGTCTTGCATAAATTATCACTGTGGAGATCTCAACTCTGAGCTTCAGGTCTCCAGCTGTAAAAACAAGCTAATATAATCTCCTTAGTGCTTTTTTTCTGTCTCTTTCTTCCAAAGTTCTCCAGGGCAAAGGCTTTTACCTTGTTATATTTGGAAGGTGTCTCTTTGCCTTTAGTTGCTTTTCATCCTATAGCCAAATCAGCAACCTGCGATGGGGAGACAGGAGCCACATCGGGGTCTCAGTGGCAAATAAGTGGAAGAAAAAGTCCTCAAACTGACCCCATGGCAGGAGGGTTTGATTTGCTACTCAGGGCTAGTGAAAGGAAGGGAGTATCAGCAGGCACCTTGATATCTGCAGGATTTCCTCAAGCCACCCATATGGGTGAAGTCTTGACCCTTCTTTGCTGCAGGGAAACCAGTGTGGAATGTGCTGCAGGTTGCAGAGATATCCCCAGTCCGCTACCACTGGGCAAGGATTTAGCACTGGATCCATCCCTTGGCATGCTCTGAGGGATTCACTGTGTTTCTGCTGAGTAAAGAGAGAATAGCAGGAGGGGCTGAGGTTGGAGACAATGAGATACAGCCTTGCTCCAGCTGTAGCAATTACCTGCACTGTTAGAAAAACAACAGGTCTTAAATTTTGAACAGAAGGGACTAAATGCATCCTTGGAGTAACTCCAGAAATTTCTGCATTTTATAAGAGAAAGACTTTGGCCCTCTATCAGGTTTGTGCACAAAACTAGGTATTTTCTCTAACACTGAGTCAAAGATCTGAAATTATTTCTAAGATTGAGAAGTTTGGTGTTAAAGCCAGAGGAAAGAACATACCTTACTGCAAATGAAATTGGCATATCCATATTTCTAGTGCACATCAAGTAAAACAGCATTTTTCAGGTAGATGGTTTTTGCTGATGTTCATTTCAAAATTTCAATTTCAAGTGCACTAGAGGGTTTCTCTGTGAAAGAGGCTTGATTCTTACTGTCATTTTTCAAAAGTTGCTGTGAGAGCAAAGAATTGACTGCCTTTAAAAATCCTGCAACATCCTGAACTCATTCAGTGGTGAAATGTTCCCTCTACCAGTTACTGCCTCCCCTGTCCGGGTGTCTGCCAGAGTGGGGTTGTCTGATGAGGTTATCTCAGACTTTAACCCTAAATGTTCACAGCTGGTTGCATTCAATTGGACTGAAAATATTCTAACAGCTAAGGCATGAGGTAGTGGTGTGTTTGGTGTGACACATAGTTCAGTGGGATCCCCAGCATTTCTTGCAGGATAATTCTGGCCACTTTTGCTTCCAATGCACATCTCATAGGCATCAATTCCCAGAAGTGGAAGGCTTGACATCATGCTCCCACAGCATAGCATGGGGGCAATGGCGACAGATCCCATGTCTGATGCTCCAGTCCTGCTGCAGTTCCCCAGGATAATGTTCACAGAAGTGACTGTCACAGATGTGTTGTGGCTGCAAAGGGGAGGATGGAGAAAGAGGCTGAGGGTACTTATCTGAGCAGGAGGTTGCTGAGCTGTATTTCCAGGGAGGCCACTTCTGTTCAGCCTTTTTAAGTCTCATTTTACCCATCTGCTCTGTAATGCTCATTTGCCCACTCTGGTGTCAGGAGACTTCACTGGTGAATATGAACTTCTTTGATGCATGACAGCTCTACATGAAAAATAAAATTATCAGAGCTTGTTTCTGTCTGTATCACTTTTACTTGGACATCAGCAGCTGGCCAGTGTTACTGAATACATTCAGAAAAAAAATTATTTATTTATTCAATGAACCCATGGATGTTACTTCCCCAGTTCAGAGCTGGTTTCCTAGTCTTTTTTGCCAATAGTAACTAAAGATTTGCAGTTATTTGTATTTCTACGATAGTGCTTATGACCTCCTTTTCCCTCTTGAAACAATGCACAAATCCCCTACTCCTCTCCCATAACTACCTTTCCCTGGAGTACAGCAATCTGCATTGTTTGTGAATTATATTTGACAAAAAACAAACAAACAAACAAAACCAAACAGAGGAACAAAGCACTATTTAAAAGTTTCCTTTACCAGGGATAATGTTACAAGCAGTTTAAAAAAAAAAAAAAGCAGACAGCTGACTGTAAACTGCAAGGGATGGTAAAGGGTTTACTAAGAGGATGGACACACATGGAGCAGCAAGTGCTCAGTTACAGACTGCTCCTCCAAAGCCCTGGCACAGGAGCAGATCTATCACTTCTGCATCGCACCACAGATCTATGGAGGCTGCAACTAAATGACTGCAAAAGCCAAAGCGCTCTCCTCATCCATCACATTGACTCAGCAGCTAGCCTGAGAGACATGGTTGCTGGATGCAAAGCCGCTAAACGAACATGCTAAATGGCACTGCCATTTACGTGCTTTAATTAAATAGAGACAAGGAGATGGGAAGGGTCTGAATCAGGGCAAAAAGAGGCAACTGAGCACCAGAGAGCCTGGATTTTTTCACTCTCTTATCTGTTTGCTTCATCAGCATCATTGTTGCTGGCCAGGCTAGTGCATATTACCAGGGTTTTTTTATTTCTAGGATGAATTTCAACTTTGAGTAAATCTGTCTGTTACTGAACAGACTCTTTTCAGCTTTGTATTCCTCACATAAACTTGATTTAAATCTCTCATGTTTGATAGATTAATTTATTTTTAACTTGCAGTTATCCCAGATTCCCCACTGGTCCTGTACCCTTGTGATTCTCCATCTGCAGAATTATATTAGCAACCATCACAGGTTCAGATATTGTTATGGAGATGCTGCGTGGTGGTTTTGGCTTTCTGATGTCCCTGCTGGCCTGATTATGTATGGATTCTCCACAAATGGATACGTGCCGCAGATACAGCATCAATCTCAGCACATCCCCATTAAAGCCCCCCCAGGGAACTGCTGTTAGGCTGCAGCTCCCACACCATGGCTGCCGGGAGCACTTCTGGGTGTGGGGGGTGTCTGTCTCTCTGCATGTGGCTTCTTTGTTTTCAACAGAAACATCACAAATGTAGTATGAGTATGACAATGTACCTTAAGTGGAAAATTAGACAGAATAGAAATATACAGTGCAAATTTCTCTTCCCCATTTACAACTAGTCTAAAAAATTCTATAGCTCCATGAGTCTCAGACACTGCATATCTTTTTTTGTCACAGCTTATACTGGTTTGAATTTGTTGCTTTGGGTTCCTTCAAAAATAAGGTCTCTTGGAATTTCTCATGTGTCTCAGAAAACACTGCTGTTACTTCCACTGCTGATGAATAAAATCTCATAAAAGTGAAATAGAATTGTGCTACATCTCTGCAGATTATTCACAGATAATGCTGGAAAGATTCACATTAATTCCTGCTCCTTTTCCTTACTTGTGGAGCTTGTTTTCATGTTCCATTTAGCTCTTTTTTCCCTAATGAGTTCCAAACTCTCTGTAAATCACAGTGTTTGGGTTAGAGTGTCCATGCTGTAATGTCCAATGTAATTTACAAACTACTGTGAGATTTTCTGAAGATATTGTAAGTAATGAATAAAATCTCAATAGGAATATGTTCAAATAGGGGGCTTTGGGTGTGATTGCTCTTGTTCCATAAGCATGTATTTGTATTTAGCCTAATGTGGGTAACATTGGATATGACTCACTCACTTGAGTTTTGACAGTGAGGAGAGATTCCTGCAGGGAACCTCATAAAAGCCACTTAAGTTACAGGGGTAAGTTAAGGGATGCAGGGATTCAACTTGTAGAGGACTCATGACAGCAAGAAGGCACCACAGCAGTGAGGTATGATTCATCTCTTCTGAACTCTCTAAAAATGGCAAATCTCTTCTCATGTTGTTTGCTACCCAATCAATGGAAAAAGAAGGAAACCTGCAGGATAACTGACTCATCAGGAAGGCTATGAATTAGGAAGGACCCTAGGAGGCTGAACCTTGGGCATCAAATTTGAGTTAGACAAGCACAATTACGCAAAGTCAATCCAGCTCCAAACAACCTTGCTCCATATAGGATTTACAAAAACCTGTAGTGCAGACTTTACTTCAGAAGTGGCAGTGACTACCCCATGAAATTTGATGTCATAATCCCTGCAGCAGCTTTCCCATGGGACTTCATCTTTCACAAAGCCTTGGTTTTTGCTAGGAGAAAAGGAGAAGGAAAGAGAAGATGGATATGTGAGGAAAGAGCTTTAAAGACCGTTGTTGGTTTAACACTTTGATATGCTGCTCCTTGGGAAGCTTAAAAGCTTCTGGGTTATTTTAGAAGGGATGAGTGAGAATTGCAAATAGGACAAGCAATAGAACAAGAGGAAATGGCCTTAAGAGGAGGTTTATATTGAACATTAGGAAAAATTTCTTCACACAATAGATATCAAGTACCAGAACAGGCTTTCCAGGGAAGTGGTTGAATCACCAGCCCTAGAGGTGTTTAAAATCTGGGGGCACGATTTAGTGGTGGACCTAGCAGTGCTGGGTTAATGTTTGGAGTTGCTGACCCTGGAGGTATCTTCTAAACTAAATGATTCTATGATTCTATGACACTATGAAATAGAAAATGCAGAACTTAATTTCCTGATATTCTTGAAGGAATTTCCAGTGACCTGGTTAAGAACGGGCATAACGGTTAATGCCATATTATCCCCTTCATAAAAAGAGAGACTCAAGCTCAGGTAATGTAACAAAATTGAAGGATTCAATTGAAGAATTGAAGAAAAGCCCTTTAAACTCATTCTTCTGGCTGCTCTCTCATCTGTTCACAACCACAGATGTGCAAAAGAGGGTTGAAATGATCAAAACAGTGGCAATGGTTGTTGGGATGACTGAGCTCTCCAGGAGCACAGATTGAAGGATTTTACAGTCAAGAGCTGACAGGCAGGGAGAGATTAAATTGTCAGCTTGGCGAATACACAAAGGAAAAACAGAGCACCTAGCTATAAGGCCAATGACTCAAATGTTCAGTCCAAAACTTGATCTTGCAGCAGGATTCATTTCTACTGGATGTTCTCAGGGTGGTATCTTGTCTACAGCAAGGAATAGTAGGAAAATGTAGAACATGTCTATAAAAAAACCCTCATAGCAGTGATTAATAAACAATATCAGTTTACTGCATCTGTAAGTATGTGCTCAGGCTTTACTCAGAGCCGCAAGGAGCTTGTACTGAACAGCTGGTACAGATGGACTGTCCTACCAGTGGCAAAGGAACCACCAGCAGAGGAACCACCAGGTGGCATCCTCTTTAAGGCTCTGAGCTAAGAAGGGTGAAAGGCTTCATGACAAAGAAAATAAAATATTGATGGGAAGTTCTTCTTTCCAGAGATAAGACTGATTGCTATACAGAGGGAAAAACATGCAACTGCAAAAAACTTCCAAACTAAAGCACACTCTTTCTAATGAAAATTTCATTGCAGCAGCTGAAAGGTAACATAAATTTAGTACCTCTGATAAGGCTGGACTTTAATCAATGCCCAGAACACAGGACTTTTGTCTCTGGTACTCTCTGTCTGGCTAGCAGACAGGAGCACAGACAGCTCATGGGCCAAGTAGTGCCCTGAACTTCCATTAGATCTAGGACTATACTATTTTTTTTCTTGTTATAACTGAGCAACATTGAGGTATGTTTTGCCATCTGGCCTGGCGAGCCTTTCAGAGCACTTTTTTGTCTCATAACTAAAAAAAAAGCACTACTTCCTGCTTCCTAACTCTGCTCATAATAATTATCCTTACCTTAAAACTGCTTGAAAACAGAAGGGCTGGTAATTAAATAGAAGGATAGAAATCAGGTTGCATTTTGTTGTTCTTTCATGTAAGTGAAAATACTCTTTAAAAAAAAAAAAGAAGAAAGAGGAAAGTACAATGCAACATCATTCTACTTCATTAAGACATTATGTTGCAGAGCTCCAAGAAATGGCAAAGCCAGACTGGGTGGTGTCCACGGTCTGGAAGTCAGGTGTTTATTCTGTTTTTAACTACCAGAATGAAGCCAGAAAGCCCTAGTTCACCTTCTTCCTGGAAATTCCCTGAAGGCATCAATATGGTGTAGCATAACTTTGCCTGGTTTTGCTGGACTCTGCACCTGCATAAGGAGCAGGGAATGAGAAAAAGGCATATGGGCAATGTCCTTCTGTACCCCAGCTATCCAGTCCCTACCAGAGCCTTTTCTAGCCATCATGCAATATGTAGGTGGAATTCAATTAAAGTTTTCTTTCTTTGTATTTTTTTTTCTTTAGAAAATCTAGATATATGGAGATAATGATCTGAGAAATGTCTCAGCTAGCCTTTCTGAAGGCAAAAGCTGGCCTGCAAAATATGGTTATTTCTCCATGAGCTATTTTAAGTAGTCAGTTTGTTCTCTCCTGCAGCAGGACTCTGCAGCACACATTTTTCCGGGGGAGCTGGACTCACAGCTGGGAGCACCTGCTAGCCATGAGGTACCTCACACCAAGTGGCCTCACCTCCAGTCTGAGTGCTGAATGCTCCAGCAGCCTTTCCCTCGCTAGAAAACACGGGGCTCTCAAAACACAGCCATCTGTGATGATGCCTACTAATAATACATGACCACAATAAAGCCTGGGAACTTAAGTAGGCTGAAAAGGTGTTGCCTCTAGAGGAGCTCCATCTTTCTGCATGCTGCCTCCCCATGTGGTGAACACAAGCATCTCCTAACAGCTCTTCCAGCACAGTAAGCCTTAATTTTGGACCACTCCAAACCCAGTAATATGTATGTAAGCCACTCACAGACACACCATTTTTAATAAACCATTTATTAGCTAAACACAGGCTGATAACAAAGACATCTATACTGAGAAGGATCCCTCCTTTGAACTGGAATTTGCACAGTTGAAAATCCCATTTCTTCAATCGTCGGATTAATGTCTGTGTTATCTGTCTGTGAATACGGTTCTACTTTGTCCCTATTGTAACAAGGGCCTGTACACCCAGGATGTACATGTTTGTATTTGTAGGAGGATTGTATTCAAGGCTTGACTTGGGGAGGGAAATGCTGCATAATATTTTTATTACCATTAAAAAGCCCCCATGCTGGGTATTAGGCATTACTTTTCCCATAGCTGGCGTGTTGTAATAGGTTCTGAATGCTGTAATACCTCTTTGAAATATCACTGGAAGTAAAACCATGCAGAGAAATGGAGAAAAAAATCCGTCTTGCACGTTAACCTATTCTTGAGCTTGAACCGCTTTTCACACTTCTCTTTAATTTAGGTATGGTGCTTATATAAATTTGGAAATATGCCTATGTCTTATCTGGTTTGTAACTTAGCAACCTTTAATCTGAGTTTCTTGCTGCTCCTTATAAAGCAGTTGATAAATCTAGTCAAGCACTTACAGTATACTTGGTAGAGAGAGTGTAAGGGCTTCATCAAATGCATAAGTAATACTGAAAGTTCCATTCATTTTGCTGACATTTACCTTTACGCATGAGGACAAGCACAAAACCGCCCACTGCTCAAAGTCACATATAATCAGATTGACTGGATGTACATTGCACAAAACACTTGCTAGAGGGAAGGCTGTGATTTGCAGACTGAAGAATTTTCATAGAGCATTATTTGTCTGCAATAGGATGATCTTTCATTTAATCACTTAGTTAATTTCCTATCTCTGTATTTGAAGAGGGAGTTAGCTACAGGAAAAATTGAAAGGAAGCAACAAAATGGAGAAGATTATCTTGATGCAGTATATTTTTTACAATTTTTTGACCCCACTGAAGACCATGAAGCACAGTTGGGTTCAATCCTACTCACAAGGTGAACATATTACAGAAAATAAGACCTGGGAGCTCCGAATGACATAGTTATCATGAGTGCTTGGTGTATTTATTAGAGCACTGCACCTTATCAAAACATGTTTTGGCTGTGGAATTCCTGGAGGATGCCCTACAAGCTTCTGTCTGTTTTCCTCACTCATTAATGCAGCTACATTCTCGCAGAATGGCTTCTTGATGTTATGCATTTCATGAATGGCAGACATGTCCAAAGGGCAGAGCTACAGGCTCACAGCTGGAGACTGCCTCACAGGTCAGGATTTTTTAGACAGTTAATTACACTGCTGCATTTGAATCTTCTGTTCTGAACAGTGTGGGTATTTCTCAAGATGTCTTGGTATTCTTTTTCATCTCCAAAGTAAGCCCTGAGGTAGGATGAGCTCCAGGAGACCAATGTTTAAAGAACAATGGCAAAGGGATTACTATTTTGCAGGGTTCAGTTTTAGGGGTTTGTTTCATGGGAAGCGAGAGGGGAATTTTATCAGTGCTGAGAAATTAGTCCTTTGGTACAAAGATAGTGAAATCTGTAGACAAAACACATCTGTCCGACAGCCCAAAACATATAGCAAAGGTCAATCCATGAGAAGGGGATTTTATGAATGCGTCTAAAAGGCATGAGTCATATTCATTCAGGATTTTTACAGTCTTTTCAGTGGACTTTATTGCAGAAAAGGAGCCAGGTGCATGATGGTTTGGCTATAGAATGGTACAAAAAGAGGTACTTCTATCCACCACATGGGACTGGGGGAAGAGCATAGGGTAACCATATGATCCATGTCATTAGCAGACTGCAAAAGTTTGTTTAGCCCTGATAATTAATTATGCCCCACTTCAGCTTTCTACTGAGAGTCCGACTGAGCCCAAAACCAGGTTGGGTTTGCCAAGCTGCTTTTTTCATCACACTGGTTTCTATGACTACTGAAGAAAGTTGACATTTTAGTACTGTTCCCCCTGAACCTTGTGGGTATCCATTGCACTTGCTTGTGAACTTTATCACCCTACAGTGAAAGGAAGCAT
Organism: Corvus cornix cornix; assembly: GCF_000738735.6. NCBI lineage: Eukaryota > Metazoa > Chordata > Aves > Passeriformes > Corvidae > Corvus > Corvus cornix. The sequence goes on along the minus strand of NC_047057.1, from coordinate 37,520,531 downwards.
CTTCCTCCTACTTGATTTTTTTTTCATGGCTGGAAGAAGATTCCATCACATGGTTTCAATGTTCCCAGTATGAAATATAAAGCTCTGTGTAGATGGAACTTGCGTTTTTATTTTAAACATCAAGATCCATCAAATTAACTTCTTCACAAGGCAAAAAATGGTCTGCAGTGCACTGACATGATTTCCTCTGACAACACTGCCAGTTCATGTAGGAGTAACACCAAGGAGACATGCTGGAATTAGAAAATACAGGCAAGCAACAGCCAAGAACCACATGAGAGCACAGCTTGGTGATAGCTGCCAGTTGCATGTTTGATTTAGCAGATGTCTTCGGGGCTTCTGAGTTTTAACATCTCCATTGGTTTGCTCAGACATATCATGCCTCTCTTGTCAGGATTTGTGTGTTCTTTTCTCCCTCCCATGGGCTTTTATGCAGTGCCCTTTCAAAGTTTGTCTATGCTAAGTTAGATAAATAGACATTTCTTCTTCATATTTGCAATAGCCATGTGCTTCTTGCATTTACGACATAAAATATAAAGTTTTGGATTTTATGCCTGTAATAATAATTTCCAATCTCATAATTTCAGGGCTAGCTTTTGTATCAAAAATGTGGCTTGTATCAGCAATGGTGTGGCCAGCAGGACGAGATCCCCGATTATAACCCTGTACTCAGCACTGGCCACACCTCAAATCCTGTGCCAAATTCTGAGCCCTTCCCTACAAGAAAGACACTGGGGTGCTGAAGGGTGTCCAGAGAATGGCAACAGAGCTGGTGAAGGGTCTGGAGCACAAGTCCTTGGCTGAGGGAGCTGGGATTGTTTAGCCTGGAGGAAAGGAGGCTCCAGGCAACCTCATTGTTCTCTGCAACTACCTGAAAGGAGGTTGTAGCCAGATGGGAGTTGGTCTCTTCTCCCAGTTAGCAAGCAAAGGAAGCCGAGGAAATGGCCTCAGGTTGTGCCAGGGGAGGTTTAGATTGGATATTAGGAAAAAATTTCTTCATGGAAAGGGCTGTCAAGCATTGGAACAGGCTGCCCAGGGTAGTGATAGAATAACTATCCCTGGATGTATTTAAAAGATGTGCAGATGTGGCACCTGGGGACTTGGTTCAGTGGTGGACTTGGCAGTGTTGGTGGATTCAACGATCCAAGAGTGGTTGGACTCAACGATCTTTGGAGTTTTTTCCAACCTCAACAATTCCATGATTCATATCTGTCTAATAAAGAGGGAGGTGAAATTCCCCAGAACACAGTCCAGTGCCCAAATTATCTAATGTCTAAAAGGACATACTGTGAATACTCTGCTCCCACTGGAAGATCAAGTAGAAGGGCTGATGTTAGACAGCAGAAGAGAGGCTGGGCTGAGCTGAGCTGAGCTGAGGTTCCGGCCTGGTCTCCAGTCACCAAGCACCACTGCTGCTCTGCCTGTGCAGAAATAGGCAGTGCAGAGGGACTGTGAAAGGACCAAGGACCACGTTGCTACAGGCATCCATGCAGACATTTTGTAAAGCAATAAGCAAGTTTTTAACATCAATGGAGAAATTTCAGAGCTTGCATGCTTCCTAAATAATTTCATTTGGTTTGTTCCTTCTTTATTAAAGGCATCTATTATACACCATTTATAAATATATATAAACAAATATATAGCTAAGATTTATCTTAGCTAGGTGTGCTTACAGTCACATATATATGTGCATATCTTTTTCCTTTTTCAAATTTTATAATGAATGGGTATTGAAAAATAACCTAACCTCTTGAAAATCCAGAAATGTTTGTAAGATTTGTTATTTTCTCCTCGTTATTTCCTGAGCTAGTTGTGAACATGATAAACTGATTCTTTTTCCTGAATAAAATTGCAATAAAATTATTATGGTATCTTCAAATAATATTTTTTTTAATCAGTCCATCTAGTCCATTGAAGTTTGAAGAACAACAAAACAATTATTTTTGCTTATCTCTGCTTTTCTAACTGTCACTATGAAGCATCCCTGTCTGTCAGGGAGTGCCAACAGACGTTCTCCTGCTTCAGCAACACAGCCTCCTAATATTGCCTCCAAACCAAAAAAAGAGGTGATGTCATCCATCAGCACCATTGCTTTGTATGCCCTTGAGCCATTCCAATGTAGTGGTCTAGCTCACTGAAACGTTTGAATTATTATCCATGTTCACTACTTGTCTAGAAAAACAGTTGAAATTAACCTTGCTAGTTTTCTTCTAAAGTTCAACTCCTGCAGCAGCTTACCTTACCAAGGTATTTGCCAGGAGTTCAATTAGGACTAGCATTTGTAAGTTATTTGCTAGGCAGCTGCTTTTTACTCAGACACCATGAGACTGCGGGAGGGATGCTCAGCCTCCACACAGTCTGTTCCAGCTCTCAAAAAACCCTCTTCTCACCAGGGCCCCTTTTGGCCACTGAGGCCCAGAGCCCACAGGTATTTGAGATCATCAGGACTGCTGGGAAAGCCTGTGTTAGAAAGCTTGGGCTTCAGTCAGCTCCAGTTTGTCAGTGCTGCAGGTCGCTGGCTGTGTTTCTCCAGGCACAGCCACAGCCATGGCTCTTGCAAGAGCCAGGCTGATGGTGCTGCAGCCAGAGCCAAGCCCTGTTTGAATGTGAGCCAGAACACCACCTGCACTCAGTGGCGGCTCCAGCACCGACCCTCGCCTGGGCCCATCTGCTCCTGCGGCAACCCAGCACTCACATCTCCTTCCTCCTGTATCAAGCAAGTAACTGGGCTCTTTCCCCTCCAGCTTGGTGTAACCCCCAGTGATCTCCCTGCTGCAGGAATGGCCTCCTGACACCCACTGGGGAGCACAAATGTTCTCTTTTCTCTCCTCTTCTTTGCTGTCAACATCCAACCCAATGCAGCGACTCAGAGCTAGCAAGGTGGGGATGGGGACGAAGGGACAGGCTAAGTAAGGATCCTATGAGGTCCTCAGATGTTCTGATTTAAACTAAAAGACTAGGGAAAGAGTGTGGAAGAATATTGCTGACATACACATACATTTTTTGGGAAGCTGGATCTTTCCCATGCTGCCTAAAGCAACAAGTACCTCTCGTAGAGTCCGTTTTGCTCTGTCTTCACATTACATTCTGCCTTTGGACCAGTATGCCAAAGTTGGTACTCTGGTGTAGCTCAGTTGCTGCTCAGGTGACTCTGAGCAACTGTTGTATCTTGAAAGATCCTTTTGGCTCACAGCACTCAGAGCTCCGGTGTCCAAGGTCTTAGGGCTGAGATGGAGCAGCAGAGCAAAGGTTATATCTCTATGCACCAGGGGCAGACAGAAGTGTCAAAGCACATGGCCCTGATGCATGGAGACAGAGTGACCCTGGAAAGAGAAAAGAGCCAAAGCTAGGTGAGGGCTTAAGGACAGATGAACTGAGGGGGCCTTAGCCCAGTTGCCTGACTCTGTTGGTTGTGATTGTGATGTTTTGGTTGCCTTCACTGTACTGGTAGGATTGGCATTTGCCTAGACTTGAGGATCTGAGCTCTCTAGGGACAGCAGTCTTCATCAGCTGCTCATTAGTGTTTGTGCTGAGTTAGCACAGCTTGTGGAGTCTTTCTGAGCTCCAGTGAGGGCAAATGAAAAGCTATGTTGCATTTAGGAGATTTTTTCTGAATAGCTCTCTTTGTCATCTTCTTATTAGTGTGTGGCTACCTTGGCAGGGAGAGGATGTATTTTACCAGTGGGTCCAAGCAAATTCCTGATATTCTGCATTCTTGGGAACTGTCAGTATTCAAAATCTGTGCTGCTCCAGCCCTTGTAAGAGATGTCTAGAGACAGATGGAAGGAAAGAGAAAGTGAGAGCAGAGAGGGAGTAAGATATATAAGGAAAACATGATGGGATAATACAAAGGGGTTTTTTGTCTACCTGTTAGCACAGTGATCACATGCATCAACACCCCAAAAGACAGGTAGTAAAACCTCTACCGTGCTTTACAAGATTCCTGCATAGTTCTCTGCAAACCCCAAGGCAGGTGAACTGGAGGAGCAGTGCCAATCCCTGACAGGGTTAGGCTTTTATTCCCCCTATAAATACTACATCTCTCTATCCAGCTCCTCCAGCAAGCTGTTGAGACAAGATGCTCTGAATAGCTTCCTGGAAATGCCGACTGATGGGATCTGGGGGCTATGCCTATTCTAGCAAACAAAGCAGGGTGACAGACAGAGCATTGGCCTGTGATCATCCTCCTATTTAACTGAGTAGATGGAGCAACACATTACCCAGCATGGATTTGACCCATGCCAAGCGGTACTTTCCTGGACAACCCCCAAGCACAGTTTGTGTGATACACAGGCCAGGATCTGTTTCCAGAAGACAGAATAGATGCAGTCACTCTGCCCAGGAGGAAGGAGGAAAGCAACTTCTGCTACAGAAGTACAGCTCAGAGCTTGCCACTTCCCTTCAGGGAACAAAGAACAGACACTTTACCTAATTTATTAACATTTATGTAGGCAGGAACACCTCAAGCCATATTGTAGACCTTTTTTCTGGTTAATATTAGTCCAATAACACAACTCTGGCCAAAACAAAAAATCTAACCTCAGCATAAAGACATGAAAAAACTCTCCAAATATTCTAAAATATTTTTGTATGCTGTACAGGGCTCATCTTTCAAATTCCAGAGTTCAAAGCCAAAGGAGTTTCTCCTGAGCAGCTAGACACTCCTGGTGTGAGGACATCAGAAGACAAATTTCTGAGTCACTACATTTCTAGGAAGGTAGGACTGAGATTGGCCAGCGCTGAGACAAGGACAGGTGAGGAGAATTACAAGCTCATGAGAAGAACAGTCAGAAGAGGAAGATTTCTTCCACAGGAAGAGAAAAAAAACAATCAAAAGGAAAGATTTGCAGATGCTTAAGAGTTGTCTCAGGAAGTACATTAGTATGTTGATTGAGATGTCAAGTATCTAATAAACTGCACAGGAATATGCAGTTTTATGCATGGATTTTATTTCCACATATGGTTCACATGTCCTATGGGGAAATTTAAACAAAATCTAAAGCTGCTAACAAATCCCTTTTGGTCTGGATTTAGTTTACTCTGCTTTGTTGTAAATGCAACTGGCTGATTTTTGCATAAATGTGCATGTTAGTCTCTCATATGATTCTCATTGGCAATAAAACTGCCGTCTTTAAGTTATGGCACTGTAAAGCAAATTTCTTTGAATTACCTCTATTTGCATAAATTTGGTATCTCCTTAGTCGCCCCTGATACATATGAGGAGAAAGCAGAACTGAAGCATTATTATTGGTTTGTAAGGCCTTGTAATTGTGCCAGCTTTTGCCATCCCTAGCCTGCATGTGCTACCTTGTGCTCACAGCTTTAGTAAACTCAGAACTCAATTCAGTGTAATTGATATGTCCTGGGTAGTATTTGCAGTTACAAACATCAATCCTAAGTTTATCCCAATGGTAACTACAAGTGCACTTAAGACAAAGACTCCTCTTAACGTTCTACCTTGCCTACGAGCTGTACTGCCTAACATGAAGGGGTTGCTATTTTTCTGTATTTGACCCCTTTTCCATAATAGCAGCAACAGTGGGATAACAGCCTGCCCTTTTCCCACGTGGCTTTTATCATTCATAGCACCCATCTGTGCACAGGGTGGGGCTCTGTGTCCCCTGGTCCCCAGGGAAAGTTTGCTACCAGCCCTCAGGGTCCAGCTAAGAAACTGGAAAAATTAGACTGTGCTAAGGCCTGTGTCCCTAAGACTAAACTGCAGTGTTTTTTCAGGGTTTTTTTTTTTTTTTGGAAACTACTAATATTTCTAAACATTTATAATATCCAAGGGATGTATTAAAAGATCAACTAGACTCTGGCATGTAAAGTCAAATGTATTAAATTGCACACTACTTAATAGAAAGAGTATTTTTGTTTGAGATATCCTCTGCCAGTCTATCATCCACCAGTTGTTATGCAAGTATCCTTTCAAATGTCATTTTCTGGCTTGTCCTATACAAACAGCATCATACACTACAATATATCACGAAGTATCAGCAACGACTAATGCTTGCACAATATGAAAATCTGTTCCCCTTTACCTATGAGGCAAATAGTCTCTTTCTAGACAGTGAAATCAGTAATGTTACTGATTTGTCTATCAAAAAGTACAAGACTTGGGGAAAAAAACATATTACATGTGAACAAAACCATGTCAGTCAGTGTAGGTGCAAGTGGTTATGATCATTTACTTGCTATAGGCTAACTGCACGTAGGCAGTACATACTCTTGCTTCTTTCAGAACACCACTTTCCTAAAGCTGAAAAAAAAAATCAAGCAAAAGCAAGTAGGAGAGAGTCTGTCAACATCAGCTTCAGGATAGTGACAAGCAATGAATGTACGTGTGGTGTCACTAAAGTAAGTTTGGGTTTGTCTGCTGGCATTTGCCCTTCTTGGATGAGTTTTCACACCAAACAGAGATCCAAACCAACGTGACCATGCTGCCACAGCCCATGGTAGCCAGCCATCCCAGTGAGAGTGCAGGGTGATACCTGCTGCAGCCCTGGCAGGTCAGGACGGTGGGCTGCCACAGGTTGAATGGCTGCCCATGCCATAGTGGTGTTATTTCTGAGGGGAAGGGTCTCCAAACACACAGGCATGGTCTGCTTTTGGGCTAAAGGGATGGGGAGCCTGTCAAAAAGGCAGCTGTTAAGTTGGTACCACCTGGAAGTCTCTTCTCCCCTTTCATACGGGGCTGGAGGAAGGAGCCAGGCTCTCCAGGGAATCATTCCAGATCTTATCCCACTTCTGCTTCTCCTTCAGCAGCAGCAACAGCTCCACACCACATTCAGTCTGCCTGTTCTGCTGCAAAACCTCAAGGAAACTCAACACTGGAACCACAGAGACAGAGCTGACTACAGCCAATGAACCCAAAAGACACCATCTTAGGGAGGCCAGTTCTGTACTCTGGAGGATATTCTCTCTATTTCAGGTTGGGAGAAAGCAAATTCTGCAGAAAGTAGAGCAGCAACTCCTAATCATCCATGTCTGTGCAAAGACTCCTCACAGGAGAAATGCCTCCCTTCATTAAATGATGAAAGGGAGGTAGAAATACTACTAAACCTGAAATGATTCTGATAGTAATGGGCAGAAATAAAGAAATGTGGAAATACAAGTAATTACTAAGGATAGAAGAGATGCCATTGGTCATCCAGGGTAAGGCTAACCAGGTGGCGTTATTAACATACATCAGGAGCAAATGAAATGAAATCCCATTAACAGCTTGGACCTGCTATTAGACGAAGTTGGCAGGATTATTGATCACAAAGGGCAAAAGACAGAAGTACTCAAGCAGTTGTTCCCCCAGGTGCTGAGAAGCTGAGGTACCAAGAGCCAGAGTCAGCCATGGGGGTCTGGCACACAGATTCCCACACATCCTGTTCAGACAATTCTGACTTTGCAAGACCAGCTAAGTTGCATCTATAAGAAATAACAATTGTGGTCAAGGAACTCTCTGAATTAGTAATGCTAATAATTTTATCCTAGAATGATAAAAAAATCCAACCTGCAATGTTACAAACAAGCTTAGATTGACATTTGTCTCTAATAAATTCCAGGAAAGGCTGGCAGGGAAAATGATCACCAAGGAGTCAAAAGAACAAGTGATTCAATCAATATCATTGGGGCTTTTTTAATTTTTATAATCTACCCCAAAAGTTTTGTGACATTACAAATTTGATTCAGTTACCCAACTTTTAAAAGTCATTAGAGCAAGTCCTTCATAATATTCTCAGAAAAATTATCTATACAAGAAAATCAATACAGACTCATTTTAAAAAGATTAAGGATTGCTCAGTTGGTAGATCTCAGTATGGCATTTGCAATGGCTAGGGGTTTTTTGAGCAGAAGCCTCCAGGGAACTGCTCTCATCCCATTCAACGATCTTGAAGAAAATATTAAATCATTGCTGATAGAATTTGTAGCAAATAAAAAGAAAATAATGAAGAGAGAAGAGATGACGAGCGTAGGTCAGGGTCACTTGGAAAGGCGGTTTCATTTGAATGCATGTTTCAACACAACCAAGTGTAAGGTCATTTTTCAGGAGAAAACAAATCCCATTTGTAAAGGGAGGCAGAGAATATCAGAGGAAGCAGTGGCTTTTAGAAGGATATAGTGGCTGTAAAAGAAAAATAATATAATGGCTGAAAGTGCAAATCATTTCCATCACAGACAAATGCCAAGAAGAAGTAAGGAAATACCATTGTTTTGTTGTACATGATGCTTGTTACTTTAAAATACAAAATTGACCATGAGCACCAATGGAGCTGCTGCTTCTGTTTCTCAGGTGGCTAGTCTGTTTCCAACTTCTGTTTTTCCCTCCTGCTACTCTGTCCCAGTGGCAGGGGCCAGCCAGGCTCGGCACCTGAAACGATGAGCAGGATAACTGAGGGCAAGGCACTGGTTATTCCTGTCCCCAGGAGGTCCAGGGAGGCTGCAGGTGGGGAGATCAGGGATGTTGCACTGATATATCAAGGAAATATAAAAGCTAGGGAAGAATGCCCAAATTTGAGAAGTATCTTCTGGTGAAAAGGTCTAAAGTTTTAGTCTATTTTGATTACCCAAAAAAGGATAAGAGGTTATTTTATTAGTGTAACAGAATTTAAATGCTTTTTCTCTTAGAAAAATATGCACAATTCAGTGGTTGGAAACCAGAGCCAAACAAACTCAGTCTAGAAACTCTTCCTTTTCAACAAAGAGGATAAATAATAATTGATCCTTCACTTGCAGCTTTTAAAACATGAAAGAATGTGTCATAAAATAATATGCTATGGTTCAAACAAAAGTTTAGGCTGGAAAGCAAAATCATTGTACAATGAGTTGAGAGACTCAGTAGAACACATAGGGCCCTTTTACACCTACTTTTTTATTTTGGTGTTTTTTCCAGGCCTTGGAACTCCCTGGGAAATCTGCTACTATCCTCCTTGGCTTTTGTTCTCCTTTTCTGAAACCATGGCATGACACAGAAAAAATGCAAATACAAATGATGTACACTTTGTGCTTAGGCAGTTTTTCAATCCTGAATTTTCAAACCTACATAGATTACTCAAAGAACTTATACTGACTTTAGGAATTTTTTCTAAAAATATGGAAATGACTATTCGTACTAGCATTTTGTACTCTAGCCATGAATTAGCTATAACTATAAAGATTTCTGCATATTTTAATATCATCATTTTTTAACATTGTAAAACCTTATTTTAAGACTGCATCATGCAGTGGTTTCAAGTTACTCCTAAATTGTAGTGCCATCATGTTGTAACTAGACTTTGCCTGTACATCCCTGAGCGCACCAATTCTACAAGTTGGAGGCCGTGTCTATGACTGTGTTACTTTCTGATCACCTAGTGTATTTTTAGACCCCAGATACCCTCAGTTGAGTTTATGCTGTAATAACAGTGTCATGTGCTAACCAGAGTATATCAATCAGTAGTTGTAACATGGAACTGTAATAATTTTACCATAATTGCTGTGTGATTATTATGTAATTCATGTCTGATTACAAAATAAAACATATTTACTTTGCCATTAATGTTTTAGCTATATTTACGTATCTCTAAGAGATTTTAGCTGTAAGGTAGTGGCTAAAGTAGAACTGACTTTCTCCAGGAAATAATCCTTATTCCCAAATGGTCATTTGAAAGGAAGAGTCCTTTTGCTCCATGATTCAGTGAAGCAGTTAGCTCATTTTCTGTGGCCCAGGAGACACATTACGTGGTCAGGACAGACTACCAAGACCACATGTACCATTGGTCTCAATGGGGTCAGGATTCACCCTAGGCAAGAAAGATCCTGAGTCAGATAAAAACCCGCCTTTGATGTAAAAAAAAAAGGCTGCAGAAATAAAAGAATCTCTTCGGAGGTTTTTGCAAGTGATGGCATAGCAGAAAATTGCAGAGGAAAAGTGATGTTTTCTATGTTAAGCCTCCAATGCTTTCTATTTGACTGTTGAGTTGGCATCTCCCTGGTGCTGGCTGAGACAACTGCAAGGCTAAGGGCTGCTCTGAGACCATGTCCATCCAGAAGCTCGTATATTGGGGATAAATGCATCAAACCAAACCACAGACAATAGAGCACATTTGTTGCACCATGCACCACAGAGGACTACTGGTGCTTCAGCAATGGCTTGTGCACCCGTACATTATGAGAACATCCATGTCCCAAAATCTGACATCCATTTTTAGTGACCCAAAACTACAAGATCTTCTGTAATTAAATAAGTAAAAACTATTTTAAAAAATTGATATTTGAGTCACCTTCTCCTCCCCATCTCACATCATTGTCACAATTCCCTTTCACTTTTCCTATTCTTAACATCTTATCTTGCTTGTCATAAATATAGTTTATATAAGAAACAGTACATTTCAGGCAGAAGTAGCATGGAGAATAATTTCTGTAGGCCCTAAACTACAGACTCATGCTGACATTAGTTATGTCCTTTGAGACTTACACGTTTTCTTTCCTAGATAAATTCACGCAGTAATACCTCAGACTCAAAGTCCTCTTACAGATTAGATTTTGTAAATAGTTCTTTCTTTTCTTTTAATTATGGGGTTTTTCTCCATTTCTCCATTTTGGCTTGGCCCCAGAGGTTATTTTGGAGTAAAACATAAGACCTTCTATTTCCTTTGGATGCAGTGTTTAAACAAGGATTTGGAAACCTCTAAACCACTCAGTAACTGAGCACATGACATGGCATGGAAAGGGACTTTCTTTCAGCCTCTCGGGCCAGTTGGGAGCCCACGCAAGGAGACACATGAAAGAAATTATCCTGACTGAGCAGCACCAGCCAGGCAGAGCCCCAGGTGGCAGCCAGCACAAGGCAGAGACTCAACCCCACAGATATGGAGGGAACAGTAGGCACTGATTTCATCACAGTAGAAAGTACTAATTCCATTCCAATTCCAATTGGAAATAGCTGCTGACTTAGCCTTTTATAAGGTCACATGCATGATAGAAAAATTCTGGGAGGGGAATTCGGTTCCAGTTACAATACTGCATCTCATGTTTGTAATTTAGGGAACTGTCATAATTCCCATGGTAACCCATGGAGGTCTCATCAGCGTTGCCACTGGAGACTGGGGGTTATCTCAGCTGGCCAGCCAAGATGCATCCGCTAATGTGAGCAGTGGCTGCAGGAAGAAGATGTCTACTGACTGTGACATGAGACTAGTCTCACAGTTAAAATCAGAGTTGAAGGAAGGTTTGAGTTGGAAGAGACCTTAAAGATGACCTAGTCTCAACCCTCTATCAGTCATGTTAGCAAAATTTGCCCTTAGTGAAGCCATGTTGGCTGTCAGCGATCACTTCTGTATTTTCTATTTGTCCTTGCATAGTTTTCAGGAGGATCTGCACTATGATCTTGCTGGGCATAGACATGAGACTGTTATATAGTTCCTCAGGTCTTCCTTTTTTTCCTTTTGTAAAAATGGGGATTGGGTCTCCCCTTCTGTCAGTGGGAACTTCACCAGACTGCCAAGAGTTCTCAAATATGATGGATAGTGGCTTACCCAATTCATCTTCCGGTTCCCTAAGGACATGCAAAAGTATCTCATCAGGTCTTATGGACTTGTGCACCTTCAGGTTCCTTGGATGGTCTCAAACCTGATCTTCCCCTGCAGAGGGTGGTTCTTCATTCCCCCAGTGCCTTTGCCTTCTATGACTTAGCAGTGTGGCTGGAACACATTTAGCAGTGAAATCTGAGGCAAAAAAAGTCATTGAGTACCTCAGCCTTCTCCATATCCTCGGTAACCAGGTTTCCTGTTTCCTTCCAGAGAGACACTGTATTTTCCCTGGTCATTCTTTAATACTAACACACCTGTAGAAGCTTTTCTGGTTGCCCTTGATGTCTCTAGCCATATTTGATTCTACAAGAGCTTTTAGCTTTCCTAACCCAATCCTTGTCCACAGAGACGATGTCTCTGTATTATGCCCAGGTTCCCTGTCCTTGCTTCCACCTCTGTAGGCTTCCTTTTTGTGCCTGAGTATGTCCAGGATCTGCTTGTCCACTCATGCAGGCCTCCTGACATTTTTGCCCGATGTTCTCTTTGCTAGGATGCATTGCTCCTGAGCTTGGAGGAGGTGATCCCTGAATACTTGAAAGCTAAATTTTGATTTTCCTATTTGAGGAGCTGGGCCAAATCTTAATGCTTTCATCCTCCCAGTTTGTCCACAGGAACCTCTACACAAGCATCATGAAAGGGCACTCTAGTAAATTCATAAATCCAGTTCAAAACTGACACTGAAAGTACTAACTAAAAAGCTGTTCCATAACAGCAACTGTCTTTTATCCAGATTATTCAGCAGTAAGCAGTATTTAAAGTAAAGCTCCTGATTTATTTGTAATGCTTATACAAAATGTCAGAACGAATTACTTACATCCAATACAAACTCTGCTTTACAATTCCATCCGTTTTGTTAGGTTTTTAATACTGGTCTTAATTTGCATCTTTATGTTAAAACATGAAAATAGAGCTGCCTTCCTTGAACACCCTCATTTTTCATTAATTTCAATTGAAATGTCTCATGTAAAAGGAATGCTAGATCAGAAAGTGGTAGCTACAGTAAGAGCAAGCTAAAAAATGGTATGCCAAAGGGGACAGTGTTCTCCAGTGCTTTGCAAGGAATATCCCTCTTAAATCAGGAAATATTGTGCATAAAGCTTAGTAAAAATTATGAGCTTCACTTTAGATCCCCCAGCTACAGTTTTCTGCGGGTGCCATACTGATTTCAAGAAATATTTTATAGTCCCAGAGTGAGTTGAAAAAGATCCTTTCATTATCTACAAACCTTCTGACAAAATGGCTGAAGTCAGAGTAAAGAAAAGGGCATCCCCTTACAGCAATTAGCTTTTAAGAGCAAAACTCTGGGTACCTCTGTTTTGGCTAACATGGCAAATCAAGGGAAACGTAGTTCATGTATATAAATTATTCTAACAGTGGTATCTTACAGATAGAACACAGCATACATCAACACATCTCTTTAGAACAAATGCTTTTAAAATTAAGCTTTAAAACATTTATGGGTATACATAGAACAGGTTTTCTACTTCTACAGATGATATTCACTATCATTTCCTTTTGATCCGTCTTCAGTACTTGCCCCCTCATCCGTATGTACAAATGGCAGTGTTTTTCCCCAGAACAGTTAGAAAGATTGTAATGGCACCGAATGTGACCTGGTTATAACATTGAATAGTAACAAAACAAAAGCCCAACCCAACAGAAAAACAGATCACACTGTAATTAGTGTTGTAAACCAAAGGTGTTTCAGTCCCAGCACAACATCATACTAGTCAATTCTGTCTCCTTTTGTTAAAAAAGTTACATTCCTTCACTAAGAATTTGTATTTTATTCCTGACTACATTATGCATTCTCACTGAGAAGGTGCAGAGGACACAAGTATTTAAGTATGCGAATCAGACAAGACTGCAACGTTGCCAATTTTTCAGTCTATTTTTTCACCAGTTCACCGGAGGTTCACATATTACTTCCTAACCACTAATAGGAGTTATTTTCCAAGTGCATCTCATGCACTCATTGTGGAAAACTGTAAGGCACTTAGTTGGTTGTTTGTATTTACAGTGCAAGAACATGTTTCTGCACCAGTGATTTCTGTGGATGCATTGCTACCGATGCGAGCAGGAGCTCCTGTCAGGGAGGATGTTTCCTCTTCTTCTTTACACAGGGTGGCAAATCCATTTCAGACATTGCCAGATGGGAAATCTAATTAACTAAGCATCTGATACTGTTTTTAATAAACATTTTAGTATTCTTCCTATATATTGCCATGAAGATGCTTTAAATGTGGGTTTAGGATAATAAAAACGTAGACGTCAGTAATAGGTGTAGGACAATATAGACCCACGACCCTACATCATGCAGCAGCAAACAGGAGATACTTCTGTGCCAGTTAATCAGTTAAAAATGCAGAACCACATAGATGGATACAAAGCCAAAAACGTAGGAAAAGCAAATGACCTTTTAGATGACACAAAGCCTGAAAAGTGTCTGATACAAAGGCAAATAAAGGCAAAACCTCAGTGTAAAAATGGTTATTATGTCAAGTCTGCACAGTAACATCAAGATCTGGCTCAGAAACAGCTGTTGCCTTTAGTGGCTTTGTGATAAATCATTCTAGAAATGTCCCAGTGTCTAGAGACCTGGTTCATTTTCAAGCAGCAGCAAACAGGTGGGCTGACACAGTGGGATGAGCTTATGAAGATCTCTATTTTCACATTTACAAGAGATGATTCAAAATACAGAAGAGGAAAATTTTGGTTATCAAGTATCCTTGTCTGTCTATCCTGAATTGTCTTTATTTTCACAATTTATTGTGTTAATATTTATACCCTTGTGTGAAAATCTGAAGGATAGCATATTAATGTGTTTTTCAGAAGCTGCACTTTTTTACCAGGGAAACTGGAAAATTTTAATCCAAGTGTGCAATAAACCTACATTTTTTACAGCCCATATTCCTCTTAAATAACCATAAAACCTTTTACAGAGGTCATGCTCCGATAAAATTGCAGATTTATGCTTTGATTTAAAAACAAGCAAACAAGAATTTATGTTTTCCATTGAATGAGGAAAATATTATATTACATTTTTAGCTCTCCTTTTGCTGTATTAACTAAAGAGACAGTGATGATGTATGGAGTAATTTGGAAGGAAAAAACTCTTCAAAATATATCTCAAGAAAGCACAGTGAAATAACACACCGTGGGGGGAAGATGAATCCTCAGCCAGCCATCCCCAAGTTCTCTCAAAAGGACATCACAGACCTAACCCACAAGCACGAGCCCTGCAAGGAACACTCCATATGGCAGGGCGTGGCCCTGTTACTACAAAATAATGTGGCTGTTTGGTGGGATTAGGCTATTTCATGAGTGTGCATGGATGTTAGCACAAATCCTGGTGTCTGTGCTCTCTTATGTAGAGAGTCTTGGCCCAGAGCAGCCAGCTTGGTGCTTGGGGAAATGTTTCTACAAGGCTTTTCCAGGTACTATGGGTTTTGCAATGCTGTGTTGTCCTGGGGTGTTTAAGCAAGCAGCCTCAGCATAGCCAGGAAGAAGGGGTCTGGGAACAGCTTTTGAAGGGATGTAATTTCCATTGGCATGTTCATTTGGCTTCTGTTCAAACCAATGAACTTAACCAATATGTCATCATAATGCTTAAATGACTGATTAAATTAAACCTAGGGTAGTTCCTAATAATAAGCTAATCAGAAGCACATGTTTGGAGGGCAATTAGTTCTACTACCCTCTTATCTATTGTCAGCACTTAATGCAAACAAGCTCCCAAATAAGGCACAGGTGATGGTTAATCTAACCCTGCGGGAAACATACTAAAAAACCTACATGTAGTGCATCTTCATGAATGAAGGGGGGAAAAAATATTGAAAACAGAAAAAGAAGATCAAAAATATTGTCGAATCAGAAGGGGCAAGTAAATAATATAGGGTTGAAGAAACTTGAGCTGTATAAGATGGATGTGCAGAGCAAGAAACCAGCTTGGGTAGAGAGCACCAGGTTGGTGCAAGGCAACTTGTTCAGCCGTTCCCCATCTGACTTGTGGCAAACTGGCTGCACCTCCACAGGAACACGGGACTCCAACAGAAGGCAGATGTTCAAACATGAGCCACAAAAATCCTGCTAAAGAACACCGTCCTAAAGAAACCCTGGAAACTGGAGTTCAGAAGGCTTTCCAGTGGATCAGAGAAAGGATGGTGACATTTCACCTCTAGCAAGGGCTGAGTTGCTAGGATCCCCTCCATGGGTACAGCTCCCCTCCTTCCCTGAGGCTTCTGGCAAGTACTACAGGGTGGGGTTTAATCACATAATTTGGGCCATTTAAAATAAATGAGGATTTAATCTTCTGTTTCTCTAGCTAGTGACCAGAATTGGTAGCTTTTGGAGCAAATCCTCCTGACAACCCTGTTACACAACATGACAAAGTACCTGCTGGGGTTTCCTTCTTGATCTCTTCTCTCACTTCTCAGATCTTTGAGGGAGTCTAGGTGAACAGCTTGTGCAAGAGACCTTATACTTAGATGAAAAAGTTGTATGCAATGAATCCTGCATTCAGCTTTTCCTTTCATTTCTGGAAACTACCACTATGTCAGATTAAGACTGGCGGCTTCCCCTCCTGGAAAAGCACAGTGAAGAACTGCCTTTACTGAATCACACTTGATTTGATGTTTCTTGTGTTTCTGTGTTTGAAATAATTTCCTACATGTAATTATACACTTAAGCAGTATTTATGTGCATAAAACAGCTACACAGTTTTCCTGTTTTCCAAAAGAGATTGGCTTGCTCTAGGAACATTTTGCCTTACTGCTGTGGTTTTGGACTAGATATTGCTACTTAGGATACAAATAAGGGTAAGAGACTATTAATCGTGCTTTTAAATGAATTGTGCAAAATGGTCCCACATGAGGCCACACATTTATGCAGACAAAACATGTGTTTACACTGTACAGAAGTATAATTATATTGAACCCACACATGTGTAATAAAAAAAATTGAGAATTGACACTGCTTTAATAATGTGCCAAATATTAAATGATGCTTTTTTAAATTCAGATTCATAGTAAATTTTCTGAATTTTAAACAATCTGTCTACTGCCATGACACCAGTGTCTCATTCATCTGCTTCCTGACAAAAATCTGCCTCTGTCATATTTTGAGCGAGTGTAACATTTAAGAAGTTCAACGATAGCCCAGTCCTGCAGCACT
Source organism: Corvus cornix cornix (assembly GCF_000738735.6). NCBI lineage: Eukaryota > Metazoa > Chordata > Aves > Passeriformes > Corvidae > Corvus > Corvus cornix. Next base: position 37,503,798 of record NC_047057.1, on the reverse strand, counting down.
CATACAGCTAAAACCCCACTGCAAACTGCAAGCAGTTAGAGACTGTGAGAGAATGGTCTCCTGCCTTTGTTAAACCCTCCATTTCAGGGTTTAACAGCACAGTTCCGGAGACTGCAAGGAACACTCCTGCTTTAGTATGACTCATTTGAGATTTTTTTTGTAGTGTATGTGTGTTTCCCACGTAATAACTCAGTGTGATAGAATATACAACCCCATGACCTCCAACGAAATTGCGAGGACATAAAGGAGAATGGAGCTTAAGCTGTAATAGTGGTTGTGTAAAAGCCTTTGTGGATTAGGCTGCAAACAGACACAGAGTGATACAAACTTAACAGCTTTTAGGATTTTACTCACTACAGATCTTCAGCATCCTTGTTTCCCATGCAGCCAATGGAGGCTCACAGCACTTCCAGGCTGGACTGCCATAGTGCCTTGAAGAGAGGTGCCAGGTCTTAAAATGATGCCACATTGTTTAAGACGTAAAATGTCCTGGATCCTTAATTTTTTCACACACGGTAGTCTGAATTATGGCATTTGAAGGAGCGTGCAGCAGGAGGTAGACCCTTGCAGACCCCAGAAACAACCTTTTCCTTCTGGAGCGGGATGGTGATGGAGCATCTACCCCAGGATTTGCTCAGCTGGCACAAGTCTTATACAACGTACACTATCCCAAACCCAACAGGCTCCAGCATGTACGTGGCAGGGAGTATGACATCTTTAAGGACCCAGAAATAGGACTGGCCCCACATGCTCTGGAGGAAAATTAAATGCAGGTGCTGGGACCCAGCCCACAGGCCTTCGTCAGAGCTGGCAGGCTTAAATGTGCTTCCAGCCCCCAAAGTCAGGAAAGATGGGTTCATCCCAGCCCTGTGGGAATGGGTGTGTGCCTACTTCTCCACAGCTAATAAACATCAAGAGGTTGCTTGCAAGAGGAGGCTGTTTCTTTAGAAAGATTTGAGGCAAACCCTGTGCAGCTGGGAGAGGGCAACAGTTGTGTTCTGCTGTGAATCAAAAGGAAATGTCTCCTTTCTATGCCAGGCCAGGGATAAAAAGCGCTCTGTACTAGAATGGTACTGCTGAGGGCATTACCCTGGTGGACTGGAGGCAAAACCTGCTGGCACACGGGCCTCTAAGCTGAGACCCATGCACTTTGCATCCTTGCAGATGCCCATCATTCAGTCCTAGTGCATGTAGGAGCTGAGAAGAGTCCCCTCTGTGCTGATGTGTGGTGGCTTCAAAGAAACCCTGTGTAGAAAGTACTAGATGTTTTTGGTCTAGGTAAGCAAAATCGGAGGTGCTACTTTAATCGCTCTGCTGCACTTCTGATCAACAGAACGCACAGTCATGAACAAATCCCTTCTACAGCACAACTTAATGTGGTTGACAAGATGTATCTGTCAAATAAGCGAATTATCCATTTTTATTTAAAACACCTTCATACCAGACTATGCAAATATTTATAGCAATTGACCACCTGTCTGTGAGCCTTCAAGGTGCTTCATCACAGAGCCATTGTGCAAAGGAATTGAGGAGTAATGCCATCAGGTATAAACAGCCTCAGCCATCCTGTCTTTGGTTTGGGGGTGCTTTTCTAGAACTGGCTCTAAGTCCTGTTCTCTTAGGTTTGGTCCCTTCCTCCTCCCAACGATTTTATCCAACAATTAATGGAAAAGTGCAATGAAACTACCGGGTGCAACCCAGAGCCCAGAGTCCCCACTTTGCTGGGGTAAGAGACAGGCTCTTGTTTGAAATCTTGCTCTTCGACCATTAGTTTTTCCTTTTTCAACTGACAGAGGTAAAGGAACCGATAAATCTGTCTTCCCCTTTCTCCAGCCTTTTTTCCCCATTCATCTTGTCTATGCCATAATGAGTAGCACTGTCTCTTAAAAATCAGGAGCAATGGGTTTAAGCATTCCTCACACTGAAGCAGGCATCAAACCCCCACTTCCCAGTCCTTGACCAAGATCTTCAGGCTACCATGTAAAAGATGATTTGCAGAGGATGCTACCACTTTGGAGGGAGAAAAGCCACAGTTACTACTATGCTTTGTGGTGTCAGTTCTTACACTGCCAGTCAACACTGGCATTATAAATTGCTCCATTTATTAAGAATGAAGAACATTTTACATGGGTCTAATACAAAGGGAGATATATTCAGGCTGAAATACAGATTTTTCTCCAGTGGATCAAGCTGCCAAGTTTGAAGCAGCGGACACTTCAAAAATACATAAAATTCTACAAAACAGAGTTATAGGACAGCTTTTTTCAGACCCCTAGTGCCTTAACCTGGAAATGTGAGGTTTCAGGCTTCCCTTCACCCACATAAATCTTTTAAGGAGCTTACTGTTCTAAATTTATTTATTCTGCTTCTTGGTATAAATACATGCTCTCTGTAACCTGAATGTTCACATCCTCCTTGACTTCCTATGACACTGAATTTCACAGATCATTATGCAAAAAGACATTTCCTTTGTGCTCAGATTGTTTCACTCAGTTTAAAGTGTCTACCATAAATCATAGAATGTCCCAAGTTGAAAGGGGCCCACAGGATCACCAAAGTCTGACTCCTGGCCCTGCACAGGACAACTCCAAGAATTACACCATGGACCTGAGAGCATTTCATCTCACATAGTATTTGTATATGTTGCCTGGTATGCAAAAAATTTCTCAGTGGGGGTGGAAAGCATGGAAAATCCAGTAACAAACACACTTTGAAAGTCAAGATTGTTTGAAACTGATAGATTTCTCACCACAAATACTATTATGTCAACAGCCATACCTTTTGCCAGCTTTAATTTGTCTCAGTCTATTGATTGTCCCTTGTGTAATGTTCCTGCATCGCTCCTCTACGAGCTTCCACCTATGGCTGCAACCAACACAGCCTTGCTGAAATCAATGGCATGACCTGCCATCTGAAGTCATTAATGTAACATTACAGCTGTAAAGTCTGGGCCAGCTCTGGCTTGCAGGCAGGTGTACATGCCAAAGAATTTCGTTAACATCAGTAACACTAGACTGATGGAAAAGGCCTTGGCAGAACCACTCTCCTTGCTCACAGCTGAGGCACGATCTTGCCTTGTGCACGCGCTTGTGTTAGCTTAGGTAGCTTTGGTCTTCACATGTACACCAGGCAGAGTAGTCAGAGCTGAATTCAGATATCTCTCCTACCAGTTTTCTCCCTCTTTTACTAGACTAATGATCTGGACTGATTTCCCACTCCCAGGGGGAAGGTCTTTGCTTCTGGCTGATGGTCCATGTGCTATCCATTTCCCTTTCTGCTGGGATGTTTCACAAAACCACTCAAAACCCTCCATCCCTGCTTTGGCTTTCTTTTGGGAAGATGATCTGTGTTGAGCCAGTGGAAGCTATGAGTTACAGTCTGGAGCCCACCCAGGGAGGGGTGTTAAAAGCTTGCTGCATTTCAGAGCTTTTCTGAAGGAGGCTTCACACACTCCCCTGGTAAAGCAAGTGTCCATTTTTACTTCTCAGCCTGGATTGCTGAAGTGAGACTGAATAACTTCAGGCAATGTTGGGGGTCAAATTCAGGCAAATATTGCAGTAGATACAAGACTTGCATGAGCTTCAGCCATGCCTCTGAAATGGGCTAATCCCTTTTGCGTATTATCACAGGGGAGCTCTAAAGATAACTGTGCTGATATTTGTGAAGAGGTCCAATTTCCCATCAATTCGTGCTTCAGAGGAACACACAAGGAAGAACTGATTACCTCCATTTCACTCAGCTCGGTGCTTAGTCAGAGTGACACAGCACACCTGCATGGAAGAGCTGGGAAAAGAGGACTGCTGAACAGCTGCCCATCACAGACCATCCTATGCAACAACTGAAGCAGGAGTTGAATGTGGGAAACACCGTATGTGATCATGTAATTAACAAATGTATTGTGATGCCTCAGCATAAGGGAGCTAAATTAAGATATGGATGCATAATCTAGCTTGCATGTAAGATCTTCATAAGGGCTGTATCCCTTTTATTGTTATCAGTGGGTGCTCCAGGCAATAAACAACCCTGCAGTTAGATTTCCTTGCTTGGGCACACAGCTGCTAAATTCAGCATTTATTAGTGGTGTCTGAGAGGGAGGCTGGTGTTATTGATGAGAGACTGTACAAGGAATAGTTGCAGTATTGCAACTGCCTCTCTGTAAAAATGGCTAGGAAAAATTTAGCTCTTAAAAATTGCTGTGTATGGGGAGGACTCTACATGGCACCTGAATAATTAGAATACAAGATAATTTTGAACAGAATAACTCTATGGGCTGAATGAAGGCTGCTTCCACGTATTTACCTACTTTGAAGCTCAGTTCAGATGGTCATAATTGTTTGTTTGGTAATGGCATTATGAAGCTGAATTAATGGTGTGTACGATGTATCTTAATGCTCAATAAAGGTGCTTCAATATTTCAGGCTCGGGGAGACTACTGAGTGCGAAAGGTATATGTGAAAAGGGAAAGACTGATGCTCCCATTTTTAATTTTCATTATGGATGGACCTGGTAACAGTCACCCTGCTTCACAGTTTGCCTGGGAAGAAAAGATTTACATTTCTGCTTTGCAGCATATGGCTTCCTTCCCTGGGTGAATGCCATAAAGGGTATCGTCCGGCTCACTGCTCCTTGAAGACCAGATTCCTCACTCTGAGCCTTGACAGATCTCTGGTCCACCAAGATAAAGCTTATTAATGTGAAAATTTAATGTGACAATAAGGGGTGTTGGAAGGAGGGCACCCCCCATTCACTGAAGGGTGCTGCAATGCCGTCACACAACCTGAGCTGATTCATATTTCTATTTCTATTTCTATTTAGCAGAAGTGCTAAAATGTATACAGCCTTCAGTTACAAAATAAATACAATACCTGCATCTGTGTCTTTGCAGAGAATACATGCTTACCAGTTGTGGAGTGACAGTCCTTAGCAGAAGGGTGGCCCGAGAGCCTGATTGAGATCATATTCCTCCCAGGCAGATGCTGGGTTCATCACCCTTCCCACCAAGCCACCTCTTGTTAACCACAGACAAAAAGCACTGGCTTAGAGCAGCAACATTTTTCACTACATTCTCAGAGATGAGGCTACAAGGAGCACAGGTGGGTCCCGTTTTGCCATCTGTAAGTGGAGAAGGTAATTTGTTGCCTCCCGCTGGTGCTGCGAGGTTCTGTTTGTTGCCATTTTGTGCTTTGTATGCAGAAGGTAATACACAAGTGCATGTTTGGTACAGATATTTGCCAGAGGCTTACAAAGCTTCCCATATGGCATCTCCACGCAGTGCTCACGAGCTCAGATTTTCTCTGCACGGAACTGAGGCAATAAAATAGTGTCTCTGTCAAACTGGAAGCCTCCAGAATCCAAAGTTAATGCTTCAGAAGCACTTTCGAGGCTATTATTTATTCTATTTTTTTCTAAAGCATCTGAAAGTTTTCTGGACTTTCAAATTTGTGTTATAATTCTCATCCTAAATGTCCTCTGCTCCAACCCTTTAGCTTCTTTTCTCCTCAGAAAACAAGAAACAGCCTTAGAAGGTTGAAGGGGAAGAGTTGTGCTTTAAAGTATGTACTTTTGAAATAACATTCCCATTTAAAGATGGAATTGTTGCTGTATGCTGAGAGTAATGATTTCTTTCACCTTGTGTCTTAACCTTGAACACACTAATGCAGATGTTTTGCCTAAACGTAGACAAAGAACATTTCTGTCCACTTTCTAGCTTTAGTAATTCCCTCCCTAAAGAGAACAGTGTGCAGGGCAGGTGGACAGTGCCTAGGGAGGAGAACTTATCACCTGCCACCCTGCCCCCTCCTCTCCATTGCCCTAATAACAAAAATCATCTGCTGATTTCAAGAGCCATACTAAATTTGAGCTAAGTCATGTTTAATTATGACTGAGAGGGATAATTTTCAGTCAAGTTTAATGTCATATTACATAGTGGTACATAAGCTCCTTTTTTCACTGAGGGAGATACAAGTACTCAGGATTTTATAGCTTGTTAATCAATTAATTTGTTCTGAATAGCAAAATATATGCATGGTGCTTCCCAAGGATGGAACATATGGAGATGGAACATAATAGGTCACACTGAGTTGGGTGACTTGCCTAAACTCAAGTCTGGTACCTGTGTCTGACCTGAAGGTTAAGTGGTACTTTGATTCACCTTCAGCACTCACCAAAAAAGGCAATTTAAATATAATAGAAGAGAAAGCCAACATCATTTAAGGGAACTGTGCTTAAGGCTGTTTCTTGTTTTGCCTGTAGTACTGAAAAGGGGACAAAAGCATTTGGGACAAAACATCTTATCCCAAATTAAAGTTGGAAAACCAAACTAACTATTTTAATAAAGAGATTTAATTCAAACCTAAATTGTGCAAAGGAAAAACTCCAAAACAAACACATAATATTATCACTGAAGGCCACCCAATGAATCCACAAAACATCTTAGCCATCTCTCCACTGCTGGTCAGTCCATGACTTTGTAACTGCCAGATCTCAGTGACCCAAAATTTAAAGAGTATTTTATGCCTCATATACCAACTTTGTGAAGTGGAAGAAGCATTTATCCTGCTGGCAGAAGGATTATCAAGGCAATGGATTGTTTAAGAGCATGAAGGAAGCTTTAATTTGGAACGAGGACAAGAAGCTGTGTTAAAATAGGGGAATTGAGCCCAGCTATTCCCCTTCCTCCTCCTGTGCAGGTTGTAGCTGGGATCAGCCCCAAGCATGCTGCAGAGCCTGCTAGTTAGTTGCAGGGAGCCTCTCACTGTAGGGCACCTCCAGCCTGAGGGCTGAATCCTGCATCCTCATGCCCAAGGTGGCACAGCGTGGCAATGCCTTCCCCAAGTGCCCTGTTGCTGCCCCTTTGGGCCCCATTGCTTGTGAAATGCCATCCAGGACTAAATCATGTACCCAAAGCCACAAGGTAGCTTTGCATCTGACCTGGCAGTCGTACCTACATCTTGCAGTGCTCAGCAAGGCATCCCCCAGTTTCACATGGCTCCCATCTGAGAAAGGATCTCCATGTGGTTAAATGGATGTATAAAAAGGTAGAGATTTATGGGTTCAGGATCTTATCCAGGCTGTTATGGTGATTTAGAGTTGGGTCAGAATCAAAACCTTTGATCACACACACAGATTTGGGTGGCATTTGAAATCTGGATCCACTTCTAAAATCTGCATCTGACTCATCTCTAGCTAGAGACATGGTGTTTTATGGTTTTATTTCTATTCCAGGGGGACATTTTCATGCATGCCTTGTAGCAGACAGAGGAGGTGGGGAGCTCTATATGATTTATATTCAAGGTAATGCATACATAACTACATCTCTATTTCTCTAGCACATAGCGAGATATAAATTTAACTTTATTCATTTGCTGCACTAGGAAACAATGCAGCTCCCTTGGCAACACATCAGCCACAGACAGGAGTTAGGCAGAAGAGAGGTTCAAAGCCGGTCTCCTAATTGACGTTTTGAACTCATAAGCCATTTGTAGCCATAGCAGTAATGGCAGTAAATAGATCAGTTTGGGGACAGTAGAGAAAAAAGTCTCCACCACCAATCTTTATTTCAGTGAATGCTGGAACTCTTCAAATGTTTTCTGAAGATGTTCAAGAAGAAGCCTTTCTTGTTTTGCTGTAGTAAACTACTCTGCTAGTCAGACTGTTGAGCAAAAAATTTCAAACTTTTGATATTTTAAAAGGTTAAGACTTCTGGTTTTTTAAACCCAGTAATTTAATCTCTGTATAACAGAAGATTGCATTACCCTGGAAGAAAATTCATTTGTTTAGTTGGGCAGAAGTGACATCATTGAATATGATTCACTTATCTGTGGGTTTAGGTGAGCAGTCTTTTTTAAGCTGATCAGGAGAAAAAGGTGTTCAGCTGGCTCTGTAAAAAAGAAATAAAATGTTGTTTTCTGAAAAAAGGTAATGGCTGTTTCTTTTTGTGAAAAATGTGAAGTCTAACAGGTGTAAGGCAGAACAAAATGAACATGAAAGCAAGAACACATTTCCATATGCTATTTTGAGATCTCTGAGGGAGACTGAATCCATTTCCACATGGAAAAACAGCACACACATACAGAGTGGGATATTTCTGTTCTCCAACCAAGATGCATATCTATCCAAGGGGATACAGAAATACCAAACTACACTTTGAATTCCTGGGGCAAAACACCAATATCAGGAGTTTGTATCAGGAACTCGACATCCTGCAGGCCCATGTGCACCATGACAGAGCTCCCTCTTGGCTGCTCCCTCATCTCTGTGACCCAGGGGAGGTCTCTCTGACCATGTTTCTTCCTCCTCTAGCTGCCACTTCACCTGTGAGCTGAAGAATCCATGTCCAAGGTCAGATTTAAGGTCCTTTTGGGTTGCATTGACATATTTCTCAGCTGTGCCACAGGATCCTGTCTACCGGCTTCCAGCTCTGAGATACCCAAGTGATGGATGCAAATTTACAGAAGATCCTATGTCATGGATCCTGAGACAACTAAGGCAGAAGAAGCTTGTGGGTGAATCAAACTCTAAGAAGCCCACTTTCCACAGTGAAAATCACTGCTGCAATGGAGGTACATGGTTCTTTACACCATGCATGGGGAGAGCCAGACATCCAGCAGGACAATGCTGAGATGTCACCACGCTGAGAAGGGAGCTGTCATATCTAGCCAGGACGAAGAAACAGGGAAAAAATGGGACTGCAAAGCTGACTAACTTCTAAAGTTGCAATAATAGCAATTCTCAGCTGTACACCTCTTCCTGGAGCTAAATCTTTCAGCCAGGTCAGTCACAGCACAGTCACAACTGTCCAGAAGGAGACATTATCTTATACATTTGAGATACCTTGGCATAACCAAGAAAGGGATGACAAAGGAAAAAGAGGAAAAAAAAAACAAGACTAAAAACCCAAGAGTCCAGATTACTGTAGAGCATTGGATATAACACCAGGTGTCATCCAGGAGACTGAAGCTGACCCCTGTGCACTCCAGCACACCAATCAACATCCACTGGTCCTTCAGAACTATCCCTTGAGGGCTAAAAGCCATGGCCTCATGAGCCCACCATGTTTTTCAGGACTTCCTCAAAGACTGGGGTGTTCCTGCCAAGCCCTGCCCTTCAGTTCTGAGTGGAGAGCTGCTGGCCTATGTTGAGGATGGATTTAATCCCTCTGGTGACTGGGACATGCATTTTGACATTACAATAAATGCACCTTACTTCAGTTAGGCTTAAGCTGGTTATTCAGTGGCCAGCATTGGCTCAAGGCAAGATCAGAACAAGCAGGATGTGTAAAGCAGCACTACTAGCTGGACTGGGAGCTTCTTGTCAAAACCAGCGTTACTGAACATACAAGCTTCAGTTGCTCTGTCCACACAGAGGACCAAATTCTGTGAGTTCCACATAATGGTGGAAATGTCACCAGTGTAAGGCTGGAATCACAGAGCAAGATCTATCCTCCCTCTATCCAGCAATGCCCAGAAGCTCTTGCCATGTGAACTGCTGGATTTACAAGGGTCAGAGTGTTCTTACAGGCAACGAGAATGCTGTCAATAGTACAGCTAAGGAAAGATGAGAGCTAGTTGTTGCTAAGAGGCTTGATCCCAGGTTCCCGTTCCTCCTTACACTTTCCACTTGGCAGTATCTCTTGATTCAGCAATCAGTCTCTGGGCAGACAAGGGAGCGCCAGCACCAGGAAAGCGATGTGAGTGCAGGAAGAGCCACGGGAACACCACTTTCAGGGACAATTAGCTATTAAATCAAGTCACCCACAGCATCAAATTGCACTGCCAGAAATGGCCTCAGACCTCTTCCAGTGCAACTTTCCTTTAACCAAATGCCCTGGTGAAGTGTCTCATCTTCTTCCTACCCCAGTAGCTGGATGGAGGGTCCTGAGTGCTTCTCCCACAAGCAGAATCAACAGCAGGTTTCAAGTGTGATGGAGCTGAAGAGCACTTGTTTGTCCAAGAGGATTTTGGTGATGTTATTTATCACAGGCATTTCTCACTCCCTGTTTACACATCTTTTTAGCTTCCTCAACTTACTTGTGAAGGCATTCCAGAACAACCAGCAGAGGATGTAAAGCTGATAGCTTATCACCCAGGCACCATGAAGACACATGCATCCTGATATATATCAGGATAGAGGAAGGAAGTGATTTAGTCCTCTGGAGCATGAATGCAGGTGCTCTACAGCTCGCAGAAGCCAGCACATACAAAAGATTCCCGAAGGCTGGTGAGTAATTCAGTGCTGACTTTTTCAGCTGTGTGGAAAACTACAAACACAGCAGCTCTGCCATATTTGTGAAATGTAAAATGAAAAGATATTGATGGCTGGTATCTGCAGCTGGGTTTGTTCTGCTATTTAGGTCCTGTTTCAAATGGAAAAAATTTAGAATAATATGTTAATGCTTACACTGACAGTATTCACATATCAAGACTTGGACTATAGGCATACAGAGCAATTCTGCCTCAATTATTGTGCTTCTGAAAATGTCCTACAGGAAAGACATGGCAAGGCAGCCTGTTTGGGTTCAATAGCTTTATATACACTGGATTTCATCCTGATTTTATCAATCTAGAAATGAATAAAAAAGTGATATCAGATAAAAAATATGGTTGTTCAGATTATAGTTCCTAAGAGGATATTAGAAAGATTGCAGTTTTTCCTTAATGCCTTCCTGGAGTTCTTAAATAAACACCCAGGTTTCCAGGTCTTTGTAAATTTAATACCTTTTGTCTCTGTTTACTCTTTTTTCCTCTCTCTAGATTGTACAATTACATGCACAAATATTCAAAGTGAGACCAAGTCTGAAAATCACCTAGGCCCACAGCATCCTTGAAACATTAACAAGGAACTGTAGTCCTTTCCCCAGACCTTGTAATACAGCTAACATATCAAAATAAAAATGCCTTATGCTGTGAAGGTAGAGATGTAAGAGAGGGCCAAGAACATCCATACCCCCAAAAGTAATAGAACCCTCCATGCAGGGGACTCCCACAGGTTTCAAATGTATTTCTTCAGCTGAAGTGTTTCCTGACTGAAACCTGTGTGCTCATATTAAAAACATCATCTTCCAGTCTTTTTTGAAGGTTGAGATCAGAAATGTTTTATACAGCGCACATTGACTTTAATTCAATTTTATGTTTACATCATTTCACATGAAAACTTGACTTTAAATTTCTTTTTTTACCTCTGTGGAGATTGCACAAGTCTGGGAAGCAAAGCATTTTATTACACTGCAGACTGAAATCTCCTGTTTTCACAGTAAATGACTATGATGAATTGGTGCCTGTGACTGTGGAGCCAGTTCACAGAGACATCACGTCCTCTTGATAAAGGGTCTGCTAATACTGTTTGCAAGGCAAAAGCTTGGTCATTAACCAGAAGCTTGATAGCTTACATAGCCTTTTAGTCTCACATAAGGATAAAAACTTAAGAGGGGGTCAATTCTATGCAGTAGATGGAACATTAAAACTCTCTTCCATCACTCTAGTCACTACAGGTAATTTTCAACACAACCATTCTGAAGTGCAGTGCAACTATTCATTAAGAAGAACTAAACAAAGCTATACCTTCAAACTGTGGGCATAATTCCTTGCAGCACAAGAGGTCCCTCAAGCAAAAGAGCTTTTTGCCGGCACTGGCTTGGACCCACAGTAAAATTCCAGCTACTGCATTTCCCAGTCAGTGAACAGTATCAGCTCTGTGCTATGTCATTATGAGTGCTGGACATACCAAAAGTTCTCCTAGGTTTTTTGGGGGTTTTTTGTGAATAGGGGATTGATTTGGCCAAACACTTGATATAGGTCTATATTCTTCCATGTGGAACTTGAGCTTCTTTTTTAACACAACCTGCAGCTATTGCTCATTGCTTGAGACAGACTGACACAGTTTAACAACCAACCTCTGTGTAAAACTCATAATTGAAATGTTCAGAATGAAAGGGAGCATGTAAGCCCATGAAGCACACTAGCCTTCTTTAAGGTATGTTTTTTCCTCTATCTTCTTAAATACATGGAATCTACCTGTGATTTTCCTTTCTCAGAATAGTATATCCCCTTGCCAGACTTTTGCGAAGTTATCCGACTCAAGAAGGAATGAAAGAAGTGGGATTTGTGAACACTCAAGACTGCCAAGAAATCAGCTGAATGTAGCACAAAATCTTTAGGGCTCCAAAAATTTAATCTTCTTACAATACTATAAAGCCAATACTTATTTACTGCTTTCATACTACAGTAACAGCATACACCCTACCTGAGAACCAGCACATTTTGTTTTTAATGGGGACAGCATCGTAAAAAGTGTCTGCAGGCAGATTTAAATCTCAAACCACTGCAAGGGAAGATCATCACTGGCTGTTGCCACCACTGCTTTGAAGACGGCTCCTGGAGGAACTGCCTGCTGCCATCTATTGATGCACTGTAGGAAGGCGGTGGACCAGCAAGGCACTTCAGGTGCTTCAGTGAACATTTTCACTGCTGGGTTAGAAATCCCGTAGATCTGAGGTCTGGGACTCTGAGAAAAATCCTTACTTGGTGACTCAAGAGCAACAGAATTATTTAACATAGCTCAAGCCAAGAGTTCATGACAGACGAACCTTAGCTATGTGGGCTTAGGATGGCCTGAACTCCAGAACCTTAAACACCATGAATATCCTTATTGCATCCTCTTTACCTTCCACTGCAGGGGAAGCATTAAGATCTTGACTTTTAGGGGGCCCACCTTATGGAGAGGTCACAGGATCCGTTCACTGCCTCTGCAACTAAGAATTGGATAAATTTGTGATTGTCACTTTCAGCCAGCACCCACAAGTCACTTGGCCTGGGTAAAGCCAGGAGCCTCCTAGCCAATGCTGATAACACACCAGGATGAGAACAGCATCCCACGGGAGCAGCAAGCTCCCATGACATCAGCTTTGTGTGACACCGCAGTCACTGCAGGGGCAAACTTTGCAGTCCAAAGAAAGAGGGTGGTAATAAGGCAGCCCTTCCTAAAAGGCAGCTGCCTTTGACCCTGCAGTTCAAAAACAATTTCCTTCCAAGTAAAGAGAGGAATAAGGGTCTGTTGAGCCTGGTACTGGACCCGTCAGTCCTAAGCAGCTCAGTGCCTTAGAGGTGACCTACCCAGAGGCAGTACCCAGAGTGCCAGTCAGCTGTGATACAAGCCAGCCCTCCTGTACGCTCGTGGTGTACCCTGAGAGAGCACAAAAGGGTCACACTCACCAGCTACATGCTGCAAAATTCACAGGGGTAGGAAAAGAAAGAAGCAAAAACGGCCTTAGGGATGAGATTTAAGTATGGCTGGCACCTGGATTGCCAGTAACCTCTGGGGTGAGTCTAAATGGTGCGGACTCCCTGGCAGTGAGTGACTGCATCTTTGCAAGCACAGAGCACACCAAGATTTATTTGAGTTTCTTCAATGCTAGGCAGCAAAGGGATGGGAAGGTTTCAGTCTGTGAACAGAGGCTAGAAAAATTATTAGAGAGCATTGTAATGAAAGAAGTAAGTTTTAAAAGGGAATCTTAACTCATGATCTGATCCTAGTTAACCCTGGGAAGACAAATGACAGGAACATCTTTGAGTTAGTCCCTGTAGATGGCAATAAGTTAGAGAGGAAGAAGAGAGGTGAGCAAAGAGCTGTGATCTCATTGGAATGGATATTTTAGTTACTATTGGCAGCCTGCTGAGTCAATTCTTCCATGATTTTCTTAAAACAAAAGAGCTTTCCTCCTTCCCTCCCCCCTTATTCAGTTTGAGACTGCTTTTATGTGCAGATTTGGACCCTGAAAGCAGAGAAGTACTGACCCCTGAGGTACCCAATGGAGTTAACAAGACTTGGGCGGCAGTGGAGAGTGTGGGCTCACATGCCTTTTGTTTTATAGTATTTTAATAACTTAATTTTTTTCTAAGTAGCTCTTCCTTTGGCTAATGCCAGAGGATGGTTTTCATGAATGCTTTTGTATAGCCTGCACAGGATAGTGGGGCATCAGCAAAAGACTCCCCTCTGCCTGCAGTTTTCATGTTGTTTATGAAATAATCACAAGGAAATTTTCAACCTTTTGAAACCTGGGATCTTTCTATTGAGATACATGTCATATATGAGGGGCAGATGAAGCAGGTGCAGTGATAGCAAAACAAAACATTCAAAACTCGTGATTTTTGAGCCTAGGTATAGGCTGTGAGAAAGGGGCAATAGAAATCTTTATCAAATAACAATTAAAAACCTTCACCCTCTTATTTGACAGGGAGGCCTAGACTTCATGTACCCACTCTTACTTCATGCTTCACATATTTCTATTAGATTGCCTTTGGAGTGTGAGTGCAAAGAAAATAGGTTGGTAATCTGTCTGGAGACACAAATAAACTTGACAGATTATCTCAGGAGAGTCCTGTACATTCTAAGCGTCTGCAAGTTTAGGCTCAGGAAAAGATTTGGTTTATAGACTAATTGCTTGAAGGATGAATTTTGAATTATAGAACCAACCAAGGCTTTTGACAATTAAGATTTACCATTCTAATATCTTGTCCCATAATTTAGCTCTCCCAGCTGCTATCTGGTGCACTGAGTAACCATTAGCATTTCAGTTTGGGTTCTTGTGTTCTGCTGATGTATGCCAGGAAAGGTTTAGATTAGATATTAGGATTTTCTTCACGGAAAGTGTTCTCAAGCATTCGAACAGGCTTCCCAGGAAAGTGGTTGAGTCACCATTTCTGGAGGTATTTAAAAAATGTGAATATTTGGTACTTTGGGACATGGTCTAGTGAGACTTGGCAGCGCTGGGTTAACAGCTGGACTTGTGGATCTTAAGGGTGTTTTCCAACCTAAACCATTCTGTGATTCTATTCTCAACCTGCCTCCACGCAGAGACATATGGAACTGGTGAGTCCTTTGACCAGCATTACATAAATTTGAAGAACTGCAAAGAAAATATTGACACAGATTCAATCTACAGCATGTATTACTTACCAACACTTCCTAAAGCATGAGAGTGAGGAATCCAGCTTTTATCTCTCCTTTTTTTTGTGGACTTAGGTGGTTTCAGTTTGTTGTTTGAACTGTGTATGGAAAAGTCTACCATAAATAATTTGGTAACCATTTTATTTCAAAGACAAAATAATGATCATGTAACTCCTAAGTTGCATGGGTGCATTTAAAAACAGTACAAGTATGAAGAAAAGTGAGAAGTTAAATTTCTACTCAATGTTTCTTTTTTATTTGCTGTTGGAATTTTATGAAGTTTGGTTTCATAATACAATACCTTTTTCGTCACTCAGTGAGAAATCTGAATGGCTTATGCACTGCTAAGGCTTGTAAATCAAATTTTAGGACTCACAGCAGAAACAACTCTGTGTTCTTCAACTTATATTTTGCCTGAATGGTGATCCTTTCTCTCTTTTCTTGGCAAGTGTTTTCTCTCACAGCTTTTGGCCACCACAATAAAAGCAAGGCATTAGAAAGCATCCAAAGGAGGTCTATGAAGATGGTGAAGGGTCTAGAAAGAAGCCTTACAAGGAATAACTGAAATCACTTGGTTTGTTCACTCTGGAGGAAGTCTGATGGCAGTCTACATCTTCCTCATAAGGGGAAGCAGAGGGGCTGACAATGATCTCCTCTCTGTGCTGATCAGTGACAGGACCACAGGGAATGTCCTGAACTTTTGTGAGGGGAGGTTTAGCTTGGATATTAGAGACGGGTTCTTCACCCAGAGGCTGGCTGGGCACTGGAACAGGCTCCTCACGGAAGTGGTCACAGCACCAACCCTGACAGAGTTCAAGCAGAATTTGGACAATACTCTCAGACACATGGTGTGATTCTTGGGGATGGTCCTGTGCAGGGCCAGGAGGTGGAATTTGATGATTCTTGTGGGTTCCTTCCATCTCAGACTACCCTATGATTCGATGATTCTAGGATTCTAGGATTCTGTGATTCAGAGGCAGCAACATTTCTTTTTTTGCCTATCTGCAACAGAGACAGATGTGTGGAATAGTTAATAGCACATGATAAGGCTATTCCAAACTCCTGGTAATCTGATCATGTTCTATAGTCCATTCCTTTGTGAGGCTAGGGCATACAGCAAGGACACTTACACATAGATCAGCCTTTAGCAGAGGACTAGATCTCTGAATTGCTCTCTACAGTTTCCTGCAAGCATACTCTATGTGCATCTATATTACAGAATATGAGTTCGATGCACAAGGTCAAAAGGGAAAAAAAGCTTATGCCAGCAGATTTTATAAATATACCTTATAAATGAAATTTTAGTGTAAACAGAACAAGAGAGTGATTTAATTCCTGAAGACCCAGCCCAGAGACCTCACTAATGTGCTAAATAAATTTGAGTTGGTTATGCCATGCTCAAAACCAAAAAAATTAAACAAGCTGTGGGTAAAGTATTGACTGGGACAAGGAAATCTAGATAGAAACTCTTAGCATTTCGCCAATAATAATTCCTTAGCACTTTCCACTAACAACTTGGGCAAAACAGGCTGTACTTGAGCAAATTAATTTAATTTATTCCCAAAGAAGAGTCAGAGTAGGGGGTGAGAAATAAAACCAAATCACAAAACACCTCTCCTCACCTCTCCCTCTTTCTGGGCTCAACTTCACTCCTGATTTTATCTACCTCCTCCCATTCAGGAGTGCAGGGGGATGAGAACGGGGTTTGTGGCCAGTTCATCACATTGTCTCTGCTGCTTCTCCTACTCAGGGGAAGGACTCCTCACGCTCTTTCTCTGCCTTCAGTGTGGGGTCCCTCCCAAAAGAGACAGTCCTTCACAACCTTCTCTAATTTGAGTCCTTCTCATGGGGTATAGCTCTCCATGAACTGCCCCAGCATGGTCCCTTCTACAGGATGCAGTCCTTCAGGAACAGACTGCTCCAGAGTGGGTACTCCACGAGGTCCCAGGTCCTGCCAGCAAACCTGCTCAGTGTGAGCTCCTCTCTGCATGGGGCCACAGGTCCTGCCAGGACCCTGCTCCAGCCTGGGCTTCCCACAGGATCACAGCCCCTTTCAGGCCTCCACCTGCTCCAGTGTGGGGTCCTCCACAGGCTGCAGCTGGATCTCTGTTCCCCCATGGACCTCCACAGACTGGAGGGTCACATCCTGCCTCACCACGGGCTGCACCACGGGCTGCAGGGGAAGCTCTGCTCTGGTGCCTGGAGCGTTTCCTCCTGCCCTTCCTTCTGCACTGACCTCGGTGTCTCCAGAGCTGTTTGTCTCACGTATTCTCCCTCCTCTTTCACAGCTGCCATGTCACAGCATTAAATACATTATCCCAGAGGTGCTACCAGCATCACTGTTGGGCTCAGCCTTGGCCAGCAGTGGACCCATCTTGGAGCCAATTGCAGTGGAAATGGTCTCTGTGGGACATGGAGAAACTTCTGTCAGTTTCTCACGGCAGTCACCCCTGTAGCCTCCCTCTGCCAAAACCTGGCCACACAAAGCCAATACAAGCATACAGAAAAGGGCTTTAAAAGCAGTGTTTAAAAACATGAGTTAAACTTGTGAATAACCAGGAAAAGTAGAAGAGCATTATGGTGTTTATCTGTCTCTACCTGGAGCTGAGACTATTAGTAAATTCAATTTAATAAATCCAAAGCACAGGTAACCCCTTTTTGTGTACAAAATTAGAGAAAACTGATTTCTCTCCCCAAAACTAAAATCACCTTTTTAAAGCATTGGCACACACATTCTGCACAGAGTAAATAGAATTATTATAGCACTTCTTTCACCTTGCTATCAGCAATCTCTACCCCTTTCTTCACATTGAGCTGTCAAAAAAAAAAAAAAAAGGGCAGAAAATAAGGAACAACAAATTAAACCACTACATATATTTTAAATTATATAATATATATTATATATGTATTTAATTATAATTTAAAATTCTAGTTTATAATTAGAAACACTATCTCTGCTATCAACAGGAATGCTTGATTCCTTTAAGGAAATGTTTTTATTGTTATATCACAGCCTCCCCCCTTTCTTTTAACCAACAACCAGAAAACCCCAAAACCACCTTTCATGTTCTTTTGACAAAATCTTATTTTTTCGCTACAGACTTCATAGATAATTTCAGCCCACTTCAAGGATGCCACCTGAAATCCCAGGTGACAGTATGGAACTTAAGTTTTCCTTCCTCAAACAGTGGTAAACAGCATGACTTTGAAATTCTTGGGTTCCCTATTATCCCCTTGCACGTCTGAACTTAAAATTGAGAGAGATTAAATAGATGAAACTATCTCTTCCATTTCTTCAGTAAAGTGATCTACTGTACAGAAGAATAAATTTCAAGAAGTACTCCAGGGGGAAAAAGATGTATGAAAGATATTGTGGTTAAGAGAGTGTCTGCTCAGTATCATGGAGCTACAGCTGTGGGGTTAGCAATAAAATAATATTGTTAAGCAAGGCCTTGTTAGCTAAAACCCTGCCACACATGAACCCCCAGCACCTGACATTGTCATACTGTCTCCAGCCCTCTGTCCTTGCCTCTGCCACGTATTAGGCTCAAGAAGCACAATCCTCTCTACTCCAGAAGCTGCTGGCTGTTCTTTCAGAGACCTCTCGGAACCTTGCCTTTTCCATGGGTTTGTCAATTGCCATCAGCCCAGTAGTGGGTGAACTAGTCTGCTCATCTCTGCTGCTAATCACACAGCATTATTCATGATGTTGACCTTGGTAAAATAATTAATGTTCAAAATAAAGCACTTGCAAGCATCCCACAGGACTCCTCACTAAATCAACTTCAAATTTCTTTGCAGACACCTATTTTGTCCTTTTTGTTCATATGTATGTATACAGAAACCCAGTTATTTATCTGCTGAGATCATTCTGTCAAAAGTTGCTCATCTTCCTGTCTATTTTTGAGACCAAACAAACACCAACTTACCTCCCCTCTCCCTCAAAAAAATAGAATGAAAAACAATGGAATGAATAAACCGCTATGTCCTAACAAGGTTAGGGGTGCATCATTTTTATTTTCAGAAGATAAAATGCTGTGCCTTACTGGAGATGTGCTATGCTGAAGTAATTACTAAGATGGTAATTCTTTTCAATACTTCAGACAGGATAAAAAATAGCTCGTTTAAAATATGGCAAATAGGCCTTACAGTACAATGAAAGAGATGAAAGAGGAGAGTTGGAAGAGAGTCATCTTTAGATTTAAAGTAGAATTAATAGTATGCCATTGGCTGCTGAAACTACCTGAATAACTAACGGCAATTAGCAAGCAATCTTTCAGTATTATTCATCAATAACTACACAATTTTGTGAGGTCCATGTGTTCCTTTTGTGTGATACAGAATAGCCTCAGTGTTCAAAAAAGTACATAAAATTGAAAGTTTGATCCAATTCCAATAAAAAGCTATAACAATGATTTCAATAGGAACTGAATATGATAACCTTTGTGCAGAAAGCACTTGAGCAGGTGTAGGCCTACTATATTACTTGTTACAATGTGGAAGTAATTGGTGCTGAGCACAATTAATAGCTAACAGAGATGACCTATATGTAAAGAAGCATTGAAAAGAGCAGACTGGGATCTTCAGTAGCATCATGACAGTGACGTCGTTCACCCCTCCTTGGTGACTGTCATCTAACACAGGTCAGACAGCCAGCAATTGCAGTGGCTTTACTAAAAAATACTGGGTTTGATTGAAGGTTGAGTTCTGTATTGCATGGCCTCTAGCTCAAGTCAAGGCAAATGCTGAAGAAAATCATTCAAACACACATATTGGTCTGTATTTGTTAGAGTTTTCCTGACAGCTTGGATCCATAATTTCCTCTGAAACTCCTTTTCCTGCTGTCTGGAAGAAACTTGTCATCTGTGATCCAGACCCTTTGCCTCTGACCCTTTCCCCCACCAGCTGCTTTTCTCTCTGGACAAACCTGGGCTGAGTATTTCCTGGTCATTCCTAGAGTTAGGGAACTCTCATCACTGGAATGTGGCGTGTCTGATGGCACACACCACTGAATACCACGGCTTAAGTAAGTGCTACAGCTTCTGACATAACTCATATCTCCTACATAATACTCATAATGCCATCACATTCTTATGAAGAAAACAGAAGTATCTTCAGTTCAACTCACTTCTCTGAATACAGTCATCTCACATCCTAGCCTGTCCCAACCCAGTTCCAGATGCATCTCTGTTAAGGTGCAAGGCTTCCAGAGGCCCTACATCACAACTTGTGGGTTTCATCTTGAGCAGGAGTGGATTCACCCTCTGGAACCTGCTCTCCATCATTCTCTGAGCATCTCTTACCCTTCAGCACACCATGTGAGAGGTGGAGTATGCTGGATAAGTTCAACACCAGTATCAGCAATAATCTGGTTTTAAAACTTGCAGCTCAGCACATATTTTCTTCCTAATAGAGCCAGTCTGAGTTTTATTAAGTTAGGGATCCATTAATGAGGATTGTACCCAGCAGAAGCACGAGTTACATGAAGGAAGCAGATTTAAGCCGAAGAGCCTGAATCTTGTAACAGATGGGCTGGCCATGCTTGCGTTCATGGAACTGGCTCTCCTCTCCGAGTCTGCATGACATTCACCAGCACAAGGCATCTGCTGGTGAATGTCAAGCAGACTCAGAGAGAGGAGCCAGTTCCACGAACGCAAGCATGTTCAGTGCTCAGTGGGTCACTAAACCTTAATCGTGTTCACAGCTCTTCAGGCTGACGCAGAGTCGATATAAAAATACACAAGTTTGCCAGACTGAAACCCTCCCACCTCACTCAAGATTCAAGAAAGGATATGGGAATTGAAATGATGGTATGACATGTAGGCTCTGAAGAACATTCTTGGGCTGTGTTACACCCAGGTGTTTTGTGTGTGGTGCCAGGTGCAATATTATTGCTCAGGGAATGGAAAATTAAGACTGTTGGGGTTTTATCGTTTAGCAAGGGTACAGTCAGACCACAACAGGCATTAAGGTTAACTGCAAACAACTGAATTACTGTGGTCTGAGAAGCTGACTCATCATCAGAAAGATTTTAACTAACCATCTGCATGCCTCTGACTCATTGCAACTAAGGAATAAACCCTATATATTTAGCTTAGCTTAATATGCTTTGCTTTACCATGGCACCAAGTCAGGAGTACATAAACAGGCCAGGTTAAGGCACTTCAGCTTTCCATCTGTAAATTGATCACCTGTTCAGCTGTTAATACTTTCAGACATTCAGAACAGCCTAACAGGAAAAGTTTGTAAAACATTTTGGTTCCTAAGCATTTTGTTTCCATTTTGTGCTCTGAAAATCCCTGTTTAAATCAAAGATATCCCCTAAGCCTCATACTCCTAGCTGGAGATCCAAGGAAAGCTGTTCAATTTGCAGGGAGAGGTTTGAGCTTCTGCACTGTATTCCATTGAATATTCTGCTGGCAAGATTTTGACTGATGTTTGTAAATCCTCACAAGCTTAATTAGTTTGAGTCAAACCTAGATTTCTTTGGTTCAGTGAGTGTTCTTGAATAAGAAACAGAATGCTAGTGAACTGTGGAATTATATAGCACAGGTCCCTCTAGAAATAGATTAAATTCCATAACTAGAGTAGGGCTGCCTTATATGTTTTTCAAGTGCCCAGATTCAGGGGTTGTTTTTGCTAAAGCTTTCTGGTAGAAAACATCTCAGCTACATAGAAGCATACTACAGATTTAGATTTTTGCATTTCACATTACTAAAGTTTCAAAGATTCTACTTTAGTTTTGTTTCCAGAACAGTTCTTTAACTGCACTCCTCCTAAAAATATGTTCAGCACTAAAATCAAAGCCAAAACACTGAGAAATATTTTGCTTCCAGGTAAAAGAACCTTTTCCTCCCAAGACAAATATTCACTCAGGCACAAAGAAAAGAAAGTATTGGCTCCTCAGACAAAATGTGCAGCCTTAGGCTATTGTGACATTTTGTTCCATTATGTCTGCAGAAAAGCTTAAACTGACCAGTGATAAAAACACACATTTTATTTTGTTTATGACCAAGACAAAGTATTTGTCTACATAAATGGATAAAAATGCTTGCCTAATGCAGTTGAAGATGTATTTGGTAGTTCTGGATTGCTTGAATATGATTGATTTTCCCGTTTTGTCCTTATCTTTTTCAATAAAAGAGTAATGTGGACATATATCAGCATAATTCATGCTTCACCATTCTCAAGGCTCTAAACAGTTTTATAATATTTCCCCTTAAGTCAGCGTATACTTTACCAGATCAGCCATTTGACAGTTTCATGTATAGCTTAAGGATTCCTTTGCCCAGTAAATCCCTTGATGCTAGTACCTGTTTGATAGACTTGTGTCACTTTGGTAGGTGTCAAATTCTATTTACAGAGACCAAAACTAAAGAATGACTCCCAAAACTTTACAGTGCAGGAAAAATATGAAATGGGAAAATCAGATTAAGAAGTACTTAAGCAATAAATAATAAAATTACATATAAAATGGACTATCTATCTTTGCCGAGTTTTTTAATGTATAGGTGTTGGTTGGTAATTTTTTCCCTTGTATCCAGGAAAAGCCTAGCTTTTGGATATACTCAGGAAAAACATGATATGGGGCACAAGAAATGCATGTTTTGTGGGAAGAAGGACCAGAGAACATGCACAGTAGTACATGAGACCACCATTACCTACAAGCCAGCAGGGGACAGTCGCAGTCCTGGGCTCCTGTTCTGCAAGGGATCTGGACAACAGTTACAATTTATTGCCTGCCCTGAAAATGCAGGACATCTCATCATCTGTCTAGGATTCAGTCCACACTTGAACCACTGCCTTCCTTCATGGGTTTACCAGAAAGAGAGCTAAATAGGAGATTCTAAGCACATTGGAGTCCACTGTTATGGATCTTAGAGCAGAAGCAGCCCATGTCATCCGTGGATGGGTGAAGAAGGTGCTGTCCAAGGCCCCTTTATGTCTCCTGCTCTTTTATATAAAATCTATGTAAAACACATTCATCAAGTGACATGACGAACAAGCACAAATGTTTCATGGTAATTCATTATGAGGAATACTTCCCTTAATTCAAACATGCTCAGTTTGCAGTTCAATAACTACAGAGAATTTGCAAAGGTCTCTTTTCCTCAGTGCCAGCATGAGACAAGGCAATTTTGAAACTTCTGTGCTGAAGGCAAAATTCATATAAGGAATAGGTTGACAACCACAAAACTGACATAAAAAATGGCCACCAGGTATATAATGAGATCTGTTTTTATTTTGCTTTTTTTGTATTGGTAGTTTTAGGATTTCTGGGGTTTGTGCTTCTTCTGAAAGGTGGAGGCTATCTTTAAAGATGATGAAGATAAAAGATTTCCTTAAGCACAGGCTGTCACATTAAGTTTTATGACAAAGACCAGATAGTATGGGATTTAATATAAAATCTGAAGGAAAATGTCAGAAGTGCATGACTTTCTGAAGGGCCCCTCTTGCCTGAGGGAGCCCGATGGGCCGGTTGCCTGTGATTTTCCTCCCTGCCATTTATTTTGCCAACACCTTCCTCCCAAGGACAGCGTCTTTTTGGACTTAACATGTGCCTGGATGGCTTCAGCTGTGTACAGTCTATCCTGAGCTGCAGACGACTGCCCCAGCATGTCAAACAGGACCTTGAACCACCCTCAGCTCCTCCTGCATGACTTAGCCTCCACAGACTGTTTAAGGCACCCAGCTGGAACAGTCCGTGGGAATCCTTGTCCATATTGCAGTCTCCTGATAGAGTCCCTGCTTAAACTTAGGAAGGTGACGTTAATAGTCTGTCCTTTATTTTTCAGAGCTGTTGCCTTCTACTGTGATGCCTGCAGGGGCTACTTCTCAGCATAAAATAGCAGGAGGCTACACAATACCCTTGAAATTTCCTCGTAGTGGCAGAAGGAACCCTGCTGGGACCCAGACAGCTGCCAGGACTAGCAGGCTTCCAGCTACACAGCTCTTCAAGATCCTCCAAGAGAAAAGCTTCGTATCCATGTAAGTCCAACATCTCATTAAAATCTCTTTCGCCAGACGTTAACTGATCAGCCCAGCCAGATCTGTAACGAGGGATTTTGAGCTCACTCTCACCCTCCTCAGGCCCTTTCCAGCTACTGCAAGAGTCTCCCTGCAGCAGCGGCCCGGAACTCGCAGGCAATGAGTATCCTCTTCCCGCAGTCGTCGGATGGTGCCCTCCGCAAGCTGCCTGTGGCTCTGAGCCCATCTCTCTTCAGGTTAAATGGTTCCTGCTACGCAGCATCCATTTCCTCATGGCAGAACACTACCTGGTGTCTTGAAAGGGGAATACAGTAGTATGGCATGTTGTGAATAAGAGGACAAAGATGGTCTGGTAGACATACATGCAAGCACTGTCCCTCCAGAGGGTGAGACCCATACATAAGCAAAAAAAAAAAAAATTCTGAACTTCCTAATTTAAGCAGCTAAATGATTATTATAACCTTCCCCTGCTTTACTGTCCCACTTCAACCTGCCACCTTTGTTTCACACTCACTATTTCACATGTCCAATGGGTGGCTGCTGGGCCATGTGTGCTTGCAGGCATATCCAGGGGCTTAGAGATGTTATGATTCCTGGCAAACAATACCATATATACATGTTTGCTTCCTGGCTGGACAATCAGGCTCCTTCCTCACTTCCAGACCCCTACCTTCCTCTACTACAATACCTTATATGCAATTAGTAGCTTTTATAATACTATAGTACAGCAGAGATCTGTATGTGGAAGAGCATATGAAAACCACAATCTTTTGTTGTAACATAACTTTCTGTGTTTTTTTAAGGAATGACAACTAACTGTAAATATGCTTAGTTTAGGTTGCCTTTTGCAAAATGTCTCAAAACAGTCCACTGGAAAAAAATATGATTATTCTGTTTATGAAAATGAAGGTACTTTCAGGACTGGGTTATATTTCTTAGAATGGCTATGACTAAATGGACATGAGGCACTTTTAAAAAGGTCAGGAGAGAAGTTACGTTCAGCTGCCTGCTCTTTCCTAAAGCAGTAACCTGATAGACTTTACCCTACTTCTAGCCAGAGTTTTCACAGCCAGCAACTCACACAAGGTTTACACATGGTAAAAATAAGAAATCAGCTAAATCTCATTGTTGGGAGCTGAGCTAAAACGTAAGTCTATTTAATGAGCTTGAAGAATGGCCCATACTTGTTCAGAGAAACCTTGGCAGACTGATCCCTATCCCTGCTCCAGTCTAGGTTGGCCCACATTTCTCCCCCATTTACACCACTGTGTAAGAGATCAGAAATGGTGGGACTTCCTGAGCACAGTGAGCTGCTGCTGCCCTGGCAGCTGCAATGGCACTGCTCTTTCATTAGTTGTGTGATGTTTGCAGTGATTAAGCTAGAAGCAGGTCAGCACTTTTGGGGGGATCTTCCTTGGGGATACGCCTCCTTGCCTAACTCCAACTGCCACTATTCCACAAGAACAAAAAGCCTGCACAAGGCCTTGTGAACAGGCATGCTTTGCCTTTTAAGTGCATAACAGGGATTGCTATCCTCCCTCCACTAATCTTTTTTCTTCACCTGTTTCTTTTTTATGGAACCCCTTGTTCTCTTCTCCTTTTCTGCCTAATTTTTCTCTGCTTTTAACCTTTTGCCTTGTTAATTGATTATTCCTTCTTTGTCTCTCTCCTTCCCTCCCTGCCTCATCTTTGACAGAAGGTGACACACTGCTCATGCTGGGAGCATCTACCAGATGACTGCGAAAATGAGCTCTGGCTTATAGACTGCTGGAGGAAATTACAGATGCCCCTTCCAAAGTGACTGCCACACAAGTGCCAAAAAATTGAGAGATGAAAACCAAGACATTTTTAGGCAGAAAACTATCATCCTACCAGGACCTGAACAGCTATCAGGAACCTGTATGCAGCATATGCACGAGGCTTTCTGCTCAGGCTGTTGTTCTGGTCTGGCAGCTCTCCTGCAGCAGCTTTTGCAGGTACATTTCCCCTTGACAGATTGAAGATTTTTTTCCAAGATGTCCAAATTTGACCTGAACTAGATTGCATAAATAGGACATTGCATAAATAAGTATTAATATCTTCCTATTTTCATAAATAGCTTTACCAAGATCAGCATCCTCCTCCCTGCTTTGGAGAGAGAGAGACTGACACACAGCACAGTGCAGTGACCAGCTCTGTGTCACACAACAAAGCAATGACAGAGCCCATAGCTCATCTGTCCCCAGACACAGCTCCTCAAAAATTATGATGATGATAGTTGGGGTTTAAATTCTCCTCTACAGAGACACCCTTCAAATACTATTGATCTAATTAGACATCATTTAATAGTCTTAATAGTCACCCATTCATAGACTCACGTGACAGCTACATGGTACTCTTTCTGAAAGGGCCAAACAAAAAAATTTTACTGCAAATTGTTATTCTTGAGTGGTTTGAAAACTCCAGGAACTTTAGAAATATGAAGGGTCAAAGTCAAGGCCTGAAATCCATCTACTAGGTAGGAATTTCCATGCACCCTCCATTGGTAAGGGCTGTTTTGACACACCTCACTAGAATGATGACCAGATCAGTTTGTTTTCAAATGGCTGCCTTTGGAGTCTGAAGAACTTAAGGCTGTCTGGAATTTAAACAGATACTTGCAAAGTCACTAAAACTTCCAACACCTGAGAGATGCTTTTGGCTCCACAGCTTACACGTATTTTTGATCTGGTACATGGTATAACATTATCTGCTTTGTCCAAAACATATTTATGTTAATATTAGACAGTTTTACTGCTGCATTTGATTTACAACTGAAAGCTGTAGAACAACAGACAGTTAACAGGAAAGCAAGACCAGTTCTGAGAGCCCTTCCTCTTTTAATAAGGTTTGCTATGGTAGATAGTTTATGCCTTGTAACTGTAAAGGAGAACATGAATAAGAGTGAATGAATCTTTCATATACTCCAACCCCAGAAAGCACCATTCTCCTCAATTAGTTTGACCTCCTTTGTTTGAAAACAAAATAAAAATAGCAACAAAACCCCCAGGCCATAAAATTGCAAGATGTTTCTGAATCAAACCCATAAATTTGACATACTAGAGCCAAGATAAAAAAATCTGCCAAGTCTGTATTTTACAATAGCTGAGATTGGAGAAGTGTTTTTTCTCTTGAGAGAAATTGTCTTTAAAAGGCTTGTAATACCAACATGCTGCTTCTTCAAAGACATTCATGCATGTCTTTGGCCCACCATGCAGGTTAGGGTACTGTGTTACAGCTCTTGATACCTCAGGACTCCTTTCTAACACAATATCTGCAGATCCTTTCAGACAGCTCTGTGCTTGTCTGAGCAGTACATGAAAAGGCCAAATCTCCTTCAAGTTTATAAGAGTTTTGCATATACCAATATCAGCTATATCAGACTAGTGAAGACACATTATAGATGTAGTCTTCTACGGAGAAAAGTTGGATTTGTTGTGGTGGCTGTGTCTTTGGAGTGGTTAGGCAAGTCACATCTTCCAGACCCAGCTGGTCCCTCATCCCCATGCCCCACAGAAGTCTGCAGCTTGCTCAGCTGTGCCAGTTGAAGAGAGAAGCCTCTCTAAGGTAGTTCTTTTTGAAATAAAACCCTACTGCTTTTTCTGTAGGAGACAGCTGGAACACCACTGTTTTTTTCCTTCTGCTGCAAAGCCAGTTTAGAAGAGTTTTCCTCTCCTTGCCCCTCCTTTCTGGACTCCAGGAATTATTTCCTACACTCTTTCCACTGTTATGCTGAGGCAACTCCTTAGCATGTCATGCTCTAAACTGTATCAGTAGAATGATTCAGATTAAAAATGAATCCAAATTAAAAACATGCCACAAATAGACATTTTTTAATGCGTGGTATATCTTATGGTCAGTGATGCACAGCATCCACAGAAAAAGCTGTAGCATCACATTAAAAGAGTCCTGATGAACTGCAGAATGGTGATGGGAAGGAGAGGGAAAGATCATCATCTCTTTGGCAGGTGGAAGCCACACCCATGGGATGCCAGGCCTGTCCTTGGGCTGCCTGTGTCTTTCTGTAAGAGGCAGTCCTGTCCCAGGAAGGTCCTGCTTCTCTCTTCTGATCTTCAGATACTTGGTCCCTCACCACAGTGCCAAGCACTTCCGGGGCTGTGCTGGGAACTGGGCCAGGCAACTCCCCTGGGTCAGAAGTAATCCTTTTGTAAGCAGGGACAAGAACTTCTAAACCAGTGTGTCCTCTAAAGAAAGCACGAAATTACTATAACCTGCGTTTAAGAGTGTGTGTTTTTCATTGAGCCAAATCATTCCAGATATTTAAAGAGCAGTCAGGCAAACACCTCAGCTGGCAGTGACCTGCAGAAAGGCAAGGGGCAGACAGACCAGAATGAACAGCAATAAGAATTACTCTACCTCAAACACAGTCACACTAAATATTTAATAAATAATCTAACTTCCTTTCCAGCTCCGTTTTCTTTTCCTGTCATGTCCTTGTCAATCTCTCAAGAAGATTCATGTCCTTGTCAATCTCTCAAGCAAGAATATTTCAAGACTAAAGTTCAGAGTCAGTCAAGTTGGTTGTATCCCTTTACTTTATTATGCTACTGTCATCCAGTTGATCAAAACCAGACTGTAGAATCTGGACCCAAAGCTAGATATATTGAATGACATATTGAACAGAGAAGTCCAGCTGTTCATAAAAGCTGGATTCCTGAAAAACCGAGTAACACACTTCTTTCTGAGAACATCTCTTTAAATACTCCGTAGAAACACATACAGTACTTTCATAAGAGAAGGAAATGTCTTCACTTAAAAGTGGTGTGCCAGTATTACTGTTCTCAATAATAAGACGTAGGGTGAAAATACAGGAATGACATGAAATGTTCTCAAACACTTGTCTTGTGCAGTGTATCCAATCCCTTGTGTCTTTCAGAGTCTCACAGAACGAAAGGGTCTACTCTGAAATGACAGAATATCTCATCTGCTCCATGAAAGGTAAATGTTTCAATTATTAAACATCTTGAAAGGTATGTCATGGGCATGCTATGAGTACAGAACATTGGAATCCACAAGAGGGAGAGAAATTACTGAGCAGGAAATGTCTGGAAAAATCATCAGGAGAATGAGACCCCATGCTGCAGTAGGGGACAAAACCCCCAATATCCTCTCTAAACTCAAATCTGATGACAGTATAAACGAAGTGCATGAGAAAGATGCAGATGTGAGTGCACACTGAAGCCCTTACAGTTCTCCACAGCATGCTGAATTTATCCTCTGCCTACATGAAGCATGGTACAGGTCACAGATCTTTCCATAGGAATAGAATAGTCACAATGTGGTTTAAATACAGTAGCTAAAGCATGTCTTTCTGTCCTTCCCCCCAGTTTAACAGGGCTTTTCACACTCCAGTTTGAGTTACCTTGTTCAGTGAACAGATGGTTTGTCAACGTACTTTCACTGAAACTCCTTGGAAAACAGAAAGCTGCCCCATGCATTTTTTTTACCATACCCTCTACATCAACTGTTGTTTTCACCTCAGAACGATTAACATGCTTTTTTTCATTCCAGATGCCAGTGTCACACCTATACAAATGGTCATGAAGGGCAAATGAGTAGTGACAGGTATACACTTTGGACTTTTATTCTGTCAAATTCATTCCAGCTACAGTAGATTTCCAGAATCAATATTGACTGACAGCCAGTCCTTCTAAATATCAGCATCCTCATGAATCAAGTCTATTCTATTACACTTCACCTACAAAGACAACACAAGAAAAGCAAAACCTTGAGACCTTCAATTAGGCACATCTATGATTGATGTACCTAAGTTCACTGTATACACAAATGTACTTGCTGAATAATTTGTACTTAACATGCTTCCCAATTTCATGGGGAGTGCAGCAACTTTAACAAATCCATCTACATGTTTGCAAGACTCATAATACAAGCCTCTTCACAGGAAAAGAAGTATTTCTCCATTCTCAGCTAGACAAGTTATCAAGTCTCAATCAGAGCAAGGACATTTCATGCCTGTAAATACTTTGTGCTTATCTCTAGCAATGATAACAAGATTCTGACCTTGAATCAATGTCATCAGTCACCAGCCAGTGGCAGCAGACCCGTTTGTTCCGTGATTTTGTACAAAAAGCCCAGTTATTATATGACCTGAATGCTTGAGAATGCCTGCTGCTCTTGGACTGAATGCAACCAAGAATCCTCTCTGGAGATGGCAGCGAGATGCAACTTCATCTTCCAAATCACTCAGCATTTCCCTCCAGTGTCCAGCATTTCCCTCCAGTGCCCTAGGAACATCAATTTGCTACACACCTTTCTGTGTGACTCCTCTAAAACATGTAGGAATGTCCAGATCCAACATAATTGGGAACACTCAGCATCTACGCATGAACACCATCTGGATCTCAATTTCACATTTAATTAGGGTATTGCCAAGCTCTATGTGGAATTCCTAAAGCCAAGGTCTTCCTGCAGAAAGTACAAAATTAGGTATTCAGCATAAAATATGCAGAGACTGGGTCAAGCCTAATCCAGCTGACTGCAGGATGATCTGCTGTCTCTCCTCTGGGCCTGAAACCAGTGCTTCAAGCATCTTCCATGTCTGGTTAGAAATGTAAGGCTGAAAACACCTCCTGGATTTTGGATACCGAGCTGTCCTAGTGGCTGTTAATCATACTTTCATGAAAGCCAAGGAGTTCAGGCTTCAGGGGTAGATTTGTCTGGTCTTTTTTCCAAGACAACCCACTCTCCCAGGCAGGAGTGTGAGCCTCTAACTGTGGACTCCAGAGTCCACTCAGGTTAGTATTCCAGCTGCCTCTTTACTGACTCTAGTAATTATTTCTTTTTGTTAATATAGCAACAAAAGAATGATCAAGCCCAATCTGGAACAAAGCGCATTGTAAAGTTCAAACCTTGTAAAGCTCAACACCAGAATATATATGCTAACTTTTCTTCATGACTTTCTTACTTATTTGTTGAGTAAGGACAGGTGGTTCTTTAACAGCCCTCCTCCCTCCTGAGCATCTTTAAATTTCCCATTTATACTGATCATTTTAAAAAGAAGGAAAAAAAAAAAAGGACTAAATCAGTTCCTGACTTTTCTGGAAATTATTCTGATTCCTTAATGAGTGAGAAGGGTTAAGCACTAGATTATTAACAATTTTTACCAAGCAATGAAAGTAACCCCTGAGCTTTTATTTAGCCATCCTTGGTGTTCAGCAAAAAAAAAAGAGTGGCTTCCATTTAATGTGTGGTGCCAGTTCTCTAGGTTAGATACAGCATTCTTTCTTGATAGTGTAGGCAGTACCAGTAACATCAGTTCTTGGTATTTCATCTAAGGAGATGAGCCACTGCACTGAGCCTAATTACTGGCATTCCCAGCTATATGTCAGGAGGACACTGGATGTGCTGGATGAGCAATTCACTCAATGCTTGCACTGAAAATGAGTTGCTTTTTAAAGGCATGTGGTAGACTACTCAGTTTTTGCAGCTTTCCCGACATTTAAGAGAAAAGCAGTGCTGTTCTTTGTTTTGAGCACTGTCTCATTTCAGACAATTGCAAACTATGTCAGCAAGCTGCAGTGAAGGCATATTCAGAGGTTTCACACAATTACTAGGGGCCACAGAGCCTTGATAATTATTTTCACATTTCACCTGCTCAACCAGAGTAGCTGAAAGAGATCAATTTCATGCTGTAACTGAATTCCCAAAGGAACCAGAAGCCTCTGGTTGCACACACTGCAGCTCAAACACAGCATCTCATTCATATACTCTAGAAGGCTTTTGAGAATAAGAACAGCACTGTCACTTAAACATGTGATTTACACCTGCAAATCAGCTAGCAGCATTAACACACTTGGAGATTGATCCTATAAGTGGTATATCATAGCAGACCTTTCATTTTTTCATTTTTACTGTTTTAACATACAGCTTAAGGTAAAGAAAGCCTTTGTACTCAGTCGGACATCATATTTCAAAGCAAAGTACTTTCCACACTGTGTAATTCCACTGTGTAATTACAGTGTGGAACTTGTCACTTCAGAACACTGAGGTGGCCAAGAGTGCAGCTGAGTTCAAAAGTGACTTTGTGCAGGCGGAGTTCAGAGGCAGCTGCTCAATGTGACTGCCTAGATGCAAGTGCTTTCTCAGGAAGTTCCTTGAAGTACTGGACCTGGGAAGAATGATCAGGGAAAAGATCACTTTCTGTAAATTATGATTTTATGTACTTCTCTTCAGTGTTTGTTCCTGCTAGTTGTGAGACACAGGGCTGCTCAGAGCAGACTTCTGGCTTAGTCTGCCATGGTCATCCCTGTGTTTCCCTATACTCATCAGCACTAACTATAATTACTGAGCAACATGGATGTACAGGTTTGTACAGTTCTGCTCAAGGTAACCTCCCTGAACCTGGTATCCTCTCTGTGACTGACAGATGGTATGTACATGGT
Source organism: Corvus cornix cornix (assembly GCF_000738735.6). Taxonomy (NCBI): domain Eukaryota; kingdom Metazoa; phylum Chordata; class Aves; order Passeriformes; family Corvidae; genus Corvus; species Corvus cornix. Next base: position 37,471,426 of record NC_047057.1, on the reverse strand, counting down.
AGTCCTTAATGAAATGCATATTAAGTGTGTTTACACAAGCTAATTGCAGCCAATAGGCCTGACCAGACCCAATCTAAGTGATTTCCTTCTCTGTTCTTCCTCTGGTTTCTTACTATCATCTCCCCCACAGGGCGTATCAGAGATTTGAGAGAAGGTACTGTTATCTCTGATTGAAAAAGAGGTATTGTTTGTATTTTTCTAAAAGAATATAAATAACTGAGTTTAACTATCTTTCTAGTAAACCACTGCTCAAAACATACTCCAAATGCTCCAGCAGAATATCTTATTTCCCACTTGTTTTGTATGAACTATATCAAGCTTAAGCACATGATTATTAAATTTTAAAAAATAGAGAATGATTCACTTGGTAATTTTACTGGTTGATGAGAGAGGGTATTTTTGTGTGACTTTCTCTATAATGTACTGGAGCAAGAAATGCAAAAAGGGAAACAAAAAGAGCAACAGTCTAGAGGGTAGATAGGCTTTCTGGGCTTGTAAACTACTCTCATATCCAATCCCTTGCACTGCAACTGATAAGCTGTTGTAGTAAGTCAGGTCCTAAAACGCACCAAATTCCTAGCAGTTTCCCTGCTGATTTGTGGGGCTTATAGGGCAAGTCTTGAGCATCAGACAAATGGTACTTGGGTTTTAGCAGAGACACATAGCTCCATTCTCTATTGGCGTTTTAAACCCTATTAGGCTGGGGTGCTGTTGTTAATTTCATGGCATTGGTTGACCCCTGCCAAAACAGCCATATTCATACATCAAAGAAAGGGGAAAATATTATTCTGGGCTTACAAACATTGGAGAAACAAAAATGTATTTAGAGAAATCTCTAGGACACCTTTTGTAATATATCCCACAAACCATATAAGATGGCAATGCTATCCTCTTCTCTAGCCCTGAAAAGATCATTACAAATAGGTATTTCAATTTATTTCACCTCCAAGAGCTTCCTTTCATATCAGGGAAGAAATTTTGATAAATCACAGCTTTCATGTGCCAACCATAAGACTTCTATTTTCCTTGAAGTGCATCGTAAGTATAATACTAAATCCTTACAAATACCAAGAGATTTAGGGTCTGCTTCTGGAAGGTGCTAAATGTCTTCATTGCTTTGCAGGTCAAATAAGCCCCTACTATCTATCAAATGTAATGCTGGACCATTGCTTTCTTTAAGTGTCACTATTTTTAAAAAAACAGTTGTATAGGACTTCAGATATATAGTCAGCTCTGCTCTGTTTCTTATTGGCAATTTATCTGGCTTCCAGACTGACCTCACCACAGCTGGAGACACATCATATGGCTCTGTGCAGAAGCAGCTTAGTGCTAGTTTATTACTCCAGGGACAGCCCTGCAGGAGTGTATTTGTATTGCTCCACTCCATAGCCTGGAAACAATGCTTTTGTGTGGAAGTAGTTCAGCTAGTAAACACGGCTGCTCTGCCAGATTGCAATTAGTCCCCTGGAGAACCATGGAGCGCTCTTTGCTCAGAACTCTAAGAAATAAAATATTGAAAAACAATAGAGATATCATTGCATATAAAACAAGAGGTCTAGGGCAGCTCCAAGCAAACTGGCTAATGGCCTTGGGGTAAAGGGGAAGAGTAGGGGCATGGAAAAAAGCAAAGTGACATAAGCAATAGCAGTTCCAAATACTAATTCACCCGTGATGGAAGTGAGGACGGTTTATTAGCCTGAGGGCTTATTAGCATGACTGCAGGATCAGGTGGCACCAGCTCAGGTTCAACATCCAGACAATACACTTCTGAAACCAAAATCTCTAGATAATGTGACACGCAGTCACCAGAGCGTCTGTGCAATGTACGCTTTGAGTTCAAGGCTTCACCCCAAAGTTCGGATGCTCTGAAGACTGCTGCACCAGGCTCTATGACATAGGACAGAGACTTCCATAAAGTCAGGGCTCAGTCTTGTCATTATCTACTGCTGTCTGGGTGAAAAGGGCTTCCCATTTTGCATGTGGGTTTACATTTCAGTGTGGCATCTGCCTCTGCAAATGCTGAATGTGACTAGGACCGGGTTTCAACTTCCACTCTGAGAGTCAGGGACCTGTAAGTTGGCACTGACAGCCCCAAACACCTAAAGGGTGTATTCTCGCTCCCACCCCGCAGAGCAAATGCATTGTGCTGTACTGGCCATGCAAATATGTTTGTATCAAGTTTAGAGCTTGCTATTGACAGTAACTAGAGGTGATAGGGTAGGTAACCCAGTTTCAGCCCTGGCTGCAGCCTCGTATCTTCCCAGGCAGCAGGAACTGCTCAGGTGAAAACCCCATGTCTTCTTCTGCAGAAGAGCTGACTTCTGATGGCTGCAATGGATGTTTGGTGATCACAAGATGCTGTCCTTCTACTTTAGAGGCTGAAATCTGCTGAAGGTGCTCTTTAACTTCAAGTTTGGATCTTATTAATTCCTTATCAATGTCTAAGAGCTTCTTTAGTCCTACTGGCAGCAGAGATTTTCCCCTTTTTTTTGTTAAGTGGTTTTCTTTATCTCTTTTGTTAGCCCTGCTCTATAGGAGCTGGCACCAGCCAGGCAGTTTTGTTTAAGCATGGCACATACATAACCTGAGGGACCAGTGGGAACTCCTCTCCTTTCCATAGCCACTTGGCAGGCAGTGAGTCCAGTGACAGTTTTGCTGATGCATGGTAACTTGGCAAAGCAGCAACCCTTTAAAACATACTGTGAAAGGACAGCTGTGGTGGTATCTTCTCAGCAGTTGCAAACTTTAAACAAAGACAAAAACTTAAAACTGATAAAATTTGCAGGTGAGGGGGGTTGTCACATAGGAGATAAGGACTGCTTTATGAGAAGAATGATAAAGATTTCCCCTGAGCCTTCTTTGTCCAGGATTAACAACCCCAGCTCCCTCAGCCAGTCCTCATATGACTTGTGCTCCAGATCCTTGACCAGCTTCGTTGCTGTTCTCTGGACCTGCTCCAGCACCTCAATATCTTTCTTGTAGTGAGGGGCCCAGAACTGGACACAGGACTCAAGGTGTGGCCTCACCAGTACCCAGTACAGGGGAACAATCCTTGCCCTGGTCCTGCTGGCCACACTATTGCTGATCCAAGCCAGGATGCCATTGGCCTTCTTGGCCACCTGGGCACTCGCTGGCTCATGTTCAGCTACTGCCAATCAGCACCCCCAGGTCCTTTTCTACCAGGCCACTTTCCACCCACTCTGCCCCCAGCCTGTAGTGCTGCATGGGGTTGTTGTGACCCAAGGGCAAGACCTGGCACTTCACCTTGTTGAACTTCATCCAGTTGGCCTCAGCCCATTGATCCAGCCTGTCCAGGCCCCTCTGCAGAGCCTTCCTACCCTCCAGCAGATCAATGCTCCGGCCCAGCTGTTATCTGCCAACTTCCTGAGAGTGCACTTGATCCCGGCATCCAGATCATCAATAAAAATATTAAACTGGACCAATCCCAACAGTGAGCCCTGGGAAATGCTACCAGTGACCAGCCACCAGCTGGATGTATCTCTATTCAGCACCACTACCTGAGTTTGGCCATCCAGACAGTTTTTTACCCAGCAAACAGTGCACCTGTCCAAGCAGTGGAAAGCCATATTCTCCAGGAGAATGTTGTGGGAAATGGTGTCAGGTGCTTTACTAAAGTCCAGGTAGACAAAATCAACAACCTTCCCCTCACCCACTTTGCCAGTTAATTTGTCATAGAATGAGATCAGGTTGGTTAAACAGGACCTGTCTTTCATATACCCGTGCTGCCTGGGCCTGACCCCCTGGTTGTCCTGTATGTGCTGTATGATGGCACTCAAGATGATCTGCTCCATAAAAATAAAAAATAGCTATTAGTGAGAAGTGAAGTCTGTTAAAACGAGCAAGAGGTGACCTGCTTATTATTACCACAGGAAAAAGCAATACTTGAAAGACCTTGCAGTTTAAGGTAGGAAAGCATAACAGGAACTAATGGCCTGAAACTTTAGACAGACAAAATCCAATTAGAAATAAGGAAAAAAATTAATAGGGACAATGGGATAATATTTAAACTAATAATAGTGGAAATGATGGATTCACGGTCTTTTGCTGTCTTCAGATCAATACCACATGCTTCTCTGGAACACAAGCCTTAGCCAAGCAGAAGCCTTTAGAATCAATACAAGGGTAATGAATACAATTTTAATGGCCTGCAACACACGTGAGGTCAAACCAGATGATCTAATGGTCCCTCTGGCTTTATAATCTAGGAACAATCATATCAGATCAAAGAATACAGGGCAAAGAAATGAAATGAGTTAGGAGTGTTTATGGCAGTCTTTCCCAGGACTACTGCACAAAAAAATTAACAAATATGGGACTTTCTTTTTTCTGTCATGCCTGTCCATCTGTTGATTTTGTTTCTCCATTGGAGAATATTTCAGGAATAGATTTTATCCCTAACTGTAAACAGTCTTACAGAATTCCCTGGGTAGCACATCACTGGGGTCATATTGAGACTTCTGTTATAGTATTTATGATACTAATTTCCAGGTAAGAGCCTATTTTTCAAATTTTTATTTTCCATGTTTGGTCTCAAAAGAAATTTTTAAATTATTAAGGGAAGTGGTTGTCCTGTTTTTAGACAGGAAATCAGGAAGGAAAACCATTCAACTGTAAGAAGATACCTGGCCTTCTATTTCACTGCCAGTTTAATAGTTAAACTTTCAGGTGGCAGGTCCATGGAGGAAACTAGCACTACTGAACCATTCTGCACAACAAAATAACAGCAAATAATCACTATCACTAGAGAGCAGTTCTGAATATTTACAGCACAGAATGCATCCCTCTTTAAGTTAAACTACTGACAGTTTTATGGAACAACAAATCTTTTCCTGTGAATTTTTTGCAGAAATGGTTCTGTATCAGTGTTTTCTTGATAACAAAAGAAACAAAGAACTCTAGACTTTAATTTGAATCAATGGAGGTTGCAGCTGCATAGATGTGTGGTCTCATGTCTGAATAGCATCCTATGCTGTGAGGTCCTGATTCATCTTAGGATGAGTCAAAACAAGCTGTGCAGAGGTACTTAAGCACTTTTCACTAAAGCTAACCTGACAAGACAGAGTTTGCATGCAGCTTCTCTCTGCTACAGCAGCCAGATGAAAGATACCCATAGACCCTTTGCTTTTAGGTCAAGGGCTATGCAGGATGAAGATACGATACAGTGTGCAGGAAGACAGGGTTTCAACCATCATGGTGGCTTTCTAGAGTCATCATGTATTATTTCAGTAATCCTTTTAATAATTTTTAAATGGTTTTGCAGTAAACACATTGATTCTTTGTTCACTTCTCTTTAATGCAAAGTTATCTACCCAAGCCCTAGCAGAGTAGGTCTGTGGTATGGGACATTAAGCAAACTGTATCCCACTTAAAGAAGAGTAATGAAATTGGAAGTTTACAGAGAGCTCACCATTAATTTCAGTATGCAGACAGCAATTTAATTCTGAACAAAATAATGGGGGGTGCAATGCTACCAGTGCAATCCTTTGTGAAGGATTCAGGTTTTTTAACAGCAGCAGCTGGAAGTGATTTTCAGGTGCAAAGCTGACTCAAGAGCAGTGTGATTTAGCAAGCTACCTGCTTTCTTATGTGATCTTTGTCAGGTTACTTGAGATCAGACCCTTAAAAGGACCGAGGCATGGCCATGCCTGTTCCTCCGATCCTAGAAGGGATTTTTCAAACCAGCTGGAGCACTTGCCTACACTACCCTCTATGCAAACAGTCAGCTGCCTTCCATGAATCTGCAACTCTGAGCAGGGCTGCACCTGAATTAGGCAATGGGAAATACCGAAGACCTGAGGCCCTTCTACAAACTGTAGCCTCAGGTTAAATGTCATTGGTGCCTTCCTTGATTTGAGTCCAGGAAAATTACCTACTATTTTTATAGAGAAGACAGAGCCAAGGGACAAAGCAATGATACTGATAGAACACCAAGCAACTACAGCAGGCAGAAAACGGGAAACTCATCCAATGCCTTCCTCTAGTGGAATGGTTTCCAACGTGCATATCTTCCCTGTCAGTAAGTGAGCCACTCACCTGTGGTCTATTTGTGACCCCTCTCTGTCCCTCTTGTGAGAGCTGGGGTTCTGTGTTACAGCGAATGTAAACTTCAAAAGCAAGTGGAGAAGTAGAGGAAGAAGGGCTTTGCTGGGTCCAGGTCCCACTCCCAGCCGTGCTTCTGTATTCTAGCCACAGCTAGTGATGCCACATGTCCATAGAATCACTCTCAATGCAACCTCTTCCGGCTGCTCTTGAATGTTAAATGCTCACGGCTACTGCCCCTGCTGGCGCAGAACATGCGTAGGTCAGAGCAGCCTGAGGTCCTTGAATGGTGGGAACTTCCAAGTTGCCCCAGAAAGGAGATGATACCTAAGCCAGCAGCATTTTGGAAAACCATCAGCAGCAGACACTGGGTACACCACTACCTTCACTGGTGAGAGCACTGGTATACAAAGATTCCCTGATGGCTTGGCAATTGGGTGACTCAGTCTGGCTTTTAATGGAAATAAAAGCTCATAATTGGATCTGTCTCTTCCTCACTCCCAGCTTTTGACCTGAAATTTCAAATATCAGCCAAAACAGATGGAGAAATATAATTTTCCATCATAGCTGAGCTCATAGGAAAAGGCAGCCAAGAAAAGGAGAGAGAATAGAGGAACTACTGGGTCTTTGGTTCATCATATTTTTTGCATTACAAGAAGTCTTACAGGTTTAAAGGTCTTAAAAACTATTTCCTATTCTGAGATGAGAAGTACTGTTGAACACATTGATATGATTTGTTTTTATCCATCTCCTCTGTCAAAGGTATTGGCTTTCTATCACAAGGAATTGGCACTTTCACCTCCACCTTGCATGAAATATTGTATTTACAAGTCTAGAAACAAATGGAAGTAAACTAATGGAAATGCTTAATTCTTAATAATATTCATGTTAAATAGAATATATGTGTGTATATATATATATATTAGTCCATGTACCATTCATTCAAAATCATAAACAATCAGATAGTGGGTTTTGGTCCTGTAAAAATTATATAACAAAATCATTCAAGAACAGGCACTTGTGTTTAAAAATCAGTTTGTTAACTTATTCCTGCCAGTTGTAGTAGATTACCTGTGCATATCAAAATAGATATAAAAATCATCTTGGAACATGTTATGATATACGATGGCTGCAACAATTAATCTTATCTGATAATCAGCAACCTTCTTTCAGCTGCTATAGACAAGCAAGGAAATGCAGTGTCATAGTTTTCTTCTGATTAACTCATAACTCGTTTACCAGTTAAAATTTGCATTTCACTATTAGACATTTGGTTTTTTATTTCACTGAACAAAAAAATTGCTTCTTAAATGCACTACAATACTGTGTATTCATCTTATGGAAAAGATTAACATTGCTTAACAAATATGTTTCTATATAAAAATATATAACAAACAGCAAAGTATATTTTTATGTTATATACATTCGTCACATTGTGTAACAGTTGAATATGTTAATCTTGAACATCCTTGTTTCCATATTACAGAAGAATCATTGTACAGAGGAATCCAAATTACTGGCAATACCTCCCATGAAAAGCGCTTCTCCGGTCTAAATAAAAATCATTTCCTCAGACTAAACCAGCACCCAGTGTCCCTTCACACCCACTGCGGCTCCCACAGCTGCCCATCTGGTGCTCTGTCTCACTTCTCCCACCTTAGTCTACATATGTGACTCACACCCCTTACAGTACTCAGTGCCAAAGTGGGCTCTAGCACCTCTTTTAAGCATAGGTGTGACGCCTCTCTCCCTCCAGCTCTGCTTTTCTGCCTCTCGTCCACATGCTGAGCTCCCCACCTTCTGGGGCTGAATTTAACCCAGCAGATTCCAGCCAGGGCCCTTCGAGCAGTACCCAGCTCTGCTGCCAGGAATACTGTGCATGTCAAACAACAGCAATGTTTAACGAAGGTGTCAAACTTGACTCAAGCTAGTTCTCCCTTAAGGACTTGGAGAGACCTTTAATAGTAACACGTTTATATTCAGAGGCATCCTTAACCTCTAAGAAGTCACAAGCCTTGAAGGTCAAATAAGAGCCCAGGTCCATCCCAGTTGCAAAATTATGGTATTATAAGTCAGTAACATCCCAAGTAGAAAGTGCCTCATTGCCTGCATAGCCTGTAATGATATTGACAGGTATTTGGACTTCAGCTTCCTGAGTCTTGTGTCAACCTACAGATATTCTGATTAATGGCTTATAAATTACCAGATTTGTGTGGCCAGAACCAATCACCGTAATGACCAAATGAACTTCTACATGCACATGCCATGGTATTTCAGCAAGTAACTCAAGTATTAAGTTCCTAACCACCACTAAGGTCTTAACCAGAAAGTCTCTGTGCTAGAGCTGCAAATGTATTTAGACCTACTAAACTTTCACAACATCTAATACCTTACGACAGATATTATTAACCTGCAATGGATACACAAATGCCTGTGACAGTTCTAAGATAAAGGTCTGAGAATGTATATTTCTGTGTCACTTTAGTTTAAGTAAATGACTAAAGGGGACAGATGGCAATTTCCTGTCACTGGGGCTGCAGCACACAAGCAGGTTCTCAGCCACTACACTCTCTTCTCACCTTCTTTCCTTTGGCCTAGAAATCATGCCTGGGCACGTCAGTCTGTGACACAAGATTCTGTTTGGATTTTCCATGACTATGCATCTCTTATGACTCTCATGAGTCTGTTTTTAGAGTTCCTGTGTGTGAAAGCAGCAGTGATAGTTGACTCCTTAGAAATGTTTCTTTCTACATATCTGCAAATATGTACTGAGAGACACGCTTTGCAGTTACGGAATTAATGTTCCTCTTAAAAATAGGAAGACTAAGGTTTAAAAAGTATGTAGAGCTTTTTTGTAGGGCTATTTATTTTTTTTTTTTTAATAAAAGGAGGTTCTCTGAGAGTTTATATTTTATTCTCTTCAGCAAATTGTGGTGTACTGGAACTTGCTGAAAAGAAAAAATCAGAGTATTTTAAAAACAAATAAATTACAATTAATGAAAGAGAGAATATCTACCTGCTTTCTACATTCCTATTGAAAAGAAAATTTTTCTATTCCTCAAAAATTACCTAGTGAACATTTTTATAAATTATCAGAACTGTGTCTTGGATTTTTTTTTCCTTGACAACTCATTACTAGCTCATGAGCTATGTCAGAGCTCCCACAACAAAACAAGACAGGAATAATGCAGAAGCATGTCTGCTATTACCACAACAACAACAAAAATTCTTAGATACAAAAAAAAAAAAATCTTAATTACACTTCAACAAGCAAAATTAATTACACTGCACCGAGCAAATTTCTCCAGAAAGGGTCTCAAGCTTAGAGCAATCACTTTCAAGACAGAAGAAGTTCTGCACTGCAGAAAGGTATGATTTTGACAACTTTTCCTTTTCTTTTTTTTTTTTTTTTTTTTTTTTTTTTTTGCAACATTGTGTTTCTATACTCAGAACAGGTACAACTCTCATCACTGCACGGCCCCACAGGCTGCCGGGATTTGACGTGTTAACTTTGGACAAGGCTCCCTTCCAGTTCTTCTTTTATCTTGGTATGTAGTGAGGTGCCGAAGGAGGGAAAACCACACAGCAGAGTCTCAGGAAAAAGCGAAAAGTCCAGGCTGCTCCCCATGGCGTCTGCTCGCTCTACCTTCACGGCAGCAGACTCGCTTCAGGGGATGAGGCGGAGGATCACAAGGCTGTCCGAGCTGCCCAGGGCTGCTGTGCCGCTCGACCCACGGCCCGGGCGGTGCTGTCCCGGCGCGGATACCGCGACGGCGTTTCTTACGAGCCAGTGGCAGGGCGACCGAGGCAGCACCCGGCTCCTGCTGACTCAGCCCTTCCTCCCCCCTCACAGGTTTAAGGACGGCTGCAGCGGCTCCGGGCAAGAGGCAGGCGGCTCTCTCGGCAGACGCACCCGCGGGCCCTTTCCCGCCTGGCGCGGGCGGCGGGAAGGGCGCGGGAGGGGGAGGGCGGGGAGCGCCAAGAAAAGGAGCGAAACGGCTCCGCGCGGGCGGGAGCCCCGGCCCGCCCGCCCGATGCCGCGCGCCGCCTGCCCGCGCGCTGATTGGCCGGCGGCGCGGCCGGGGCGCCCCGGCGGCCGCCCCTGATTGGCCGGATTGTAAAGCGATGTCTGAGGGCGCCTGGCGGGAGCGGCAGAGCCGCGCGCCCCCGCGCGCCCCGGCCCCGGCCCCGGCCGAGGTGAGGGCGCGGAGCCCGCCGAGCCTCCCGCCCCTCCCTCCCTTCCCTCCATCCCTCCCCTCCATCCCTCCCCGGGAACGCAGCCCCGAGCAGCCGCGCTCCCCTCGCGTCCCTCCGGGGACGGGAGCGGCTCCTCTTAAGAGCCGGGCTAAAAGTGCCTTTTCGCTTTGCAGATGGAGGTGAGCGTCCTAGCCCTGCGGGACCTGGCGAGCGCCCGGCCGGGGCGGCGGGGCCGCGCCGAGGCGGCCCAGAAGGTGAGCGGGAGGGCCGGCGCGGGGTCCGGTCCGGCGCCGCGCGTTCCCTGCACGCGTTGTCCGGAGCCCCGGACCAGTGCGGGGAGGAGAGGAAGAGGGAGGGTGGCGAGAGCGGTGCCGTGGAGCGCCGTGGAGCCCCAGCCCCGCGACAGCAGGGCCGCCACTCGCGGGGGCTTTGGAGGGGGTCGGGCTCTGGATTGTGCTTCTGTGGCTCCCGTGGGCAGCTTTTGAGGTGCTGCCCATCGGACCTGCTCTCCCCTGTTGGTCTGTACCGCAGCATCTTACCTGTGAACACTTGGAGCACTGGGATGTCCAGCGCTACCCCTAAGATAAAGATATAATCTAGTGTAAGACGCCTGAGTCATGCCACCCTTGTCAGTAAGTGAAGTGATTGCACTCTGGTACTGCACACAGGGAACCACATTTTAGCTTTCACCTGAGTAAAACTCACTCAGTGATCTTAAGTATTGCAATGGCTACCATGTGGTAAGGTGGAGAGGGCTCTTGTAGAGACTCACAGTTCTAAAGGTAAGAACCACCGGCCTAACTTGGCACAGGAATAGTATAGTCTTGTTGTTTAGCAGCAGTTTGAGCACGCTGATGGACATGTCCACTATGCTTGCCTTCGGTCTGTATTCATAAAGTGGTGTTCTCCAGCCAAGAGGCTAAGTACGGCCACTCAGCAAGAAACAAGCTCATTGTTTCCCTACTGCCTCACCAGCCAGGAGATGACATATGTAGCCTTAGCCATAACCTTGCTCAGTAACATCTCCTGAACTAGATGCAATTCACGACCTGCTGTGCATGCTCAATCTGAGTCCTCCAAAATTCACATTTTTCTTGTCAGATACCATTCCTATTATCTCAGAGATTTGTTTCAATTCCTGCTTACAAACTAAGTTCATCAAGCTGCTCTCTTGTATCCTCTATCTCATACCAACTGCCCTTGTGATTTTGTGCACTACAGGTAGGACTTCACAGAATGTTGCAGCTACTGAAAAAAAAAAAAAAAAGGGGGAGAGAGGGTAAAAGTGTTTTTTACCTTAGCAGGTAGTTATGGTAGTAGAAAATAAAGATCGGATAGTAGGAGAAAAAGATCTGAAAGGGCAGAGTCATGTGCTTTTCATGTAGAGCCACTGCTTTCTTCATGGTGGTATTTGCACAAACATGAAGATTTGAAGTACTGAAACAGCAGGTTGCTTCAGTTGCCCTCACTTCAGTTCCATTATCACCAACCATAATGAACAGGAACTTCATAGGAAGATAGACTTTCTCCATTACTTAAGGTTGTAACATGAAATTGCAAGAAAATACTGAGTGCCAACACTATATAAATATCTATTCCAAGAAGTACCATGGCCTCTAAACTGACCCCTATTTGTCACAGTGTAGTAAGTTACAATTGGCTGACTGTTAGTTGTAAAAAACGAGATGTGTTTATTACATACTTTTGGGAAATTTATAGGTGAATGTATGGAGCAGTGTTCTTTATCACTGCTCAGAGCACAATGCTTTTGATGTGCCGAATTTGTTTCCAGTCTGAATGCTACAAAACTGCTCCTAGTAAAAGCCGGTTTCAGTTGTTACTAGAACTTTTTTCTGCTTTCTAGCTAGATTGTGCCTGTTAGGATGACCTCTGGAATCACCTATTTAAATATCTATTTCAACTACAGAATAGTTAAATTACTCCAAGTAAAAGGCAAAACTTAAGAAAGTTTCCGGCTTTTATTCAGTTTCTGAATTGGATTTCTTACAGCACAAAATAAAATACATTATATCAAGGATACCAATAATGCTTCCTTCAGTCAGTCCCTTGAGGTGAGTTCATCTGTAGTGATAATTCTTGCAGTAAGAGAAAGGGATCCAAAGATGAAATATGAAAAAAGTTTGATAGCAGCTAGGGACTGGAAGGAGTTGAGCTTCAGTCAGAAAATGATAAAAATCAGCTGATGAATTAGACTTTTTCCTTCTAGCAGCTCTTAGTTGTAGTCAAGGAACAGTTATGGAGATTTTCTTGATTGCTTTGAGCAGCAGGCAGTGCAGATGCAAACCTTGCCTTGCTTGCACATGAGGTCACATCCCCTTTAGTTTAACATTTTGTGAGTTAGAGCTGCATCCCCAGCACGGCTTTTAACCTGGGACCTTTCAAACAGAACTGTGCTTTCTTGCTAAGTGTAATGTGACCAATGCATGATTTCAGTTTCCCTGCAATTTGGTGATTTATGTTTGTGGGCAATGCTTTCTTGTACCCTGATGGTTTAGTCAGGGTTTAAAAGCCTAATAGGCCACAAGTTGGACTGGTTGACCTCAAGTTCTACATTTCAAGGCAGTATCTCCAATACACTTCCTCCAGTACAGAAGCATGTAGAATATTTTAACACTCCCAAGAAAGGCAGAAGAACTGTGCTAAATATAACTATGAGTGCCAAGGCACAAGTCAGTAAAATTACCTTCATAAGAATCATGAAATTGATTGATGGAATGGTTTTTTCCTCTAAAAACTTTGTTTTTAATAGGAAAACATATTTGATCGATCCAGGATGGCCCCAAAGACTCCCATTAAGAATGAACCAATTGATTTATCGAAGCAGAAAGGCTGCACACCGGAAAGAAATCCAATTACACCTGTTAAGATCATTGACAGACCTCAGCCTGATCCCTGGACTCCTACTGCAAACCTGAAGATGCTTGTTAGTGCTGCTAGTCCTGACATGAGGGACAGGGAGAAGAAGAAAGAGCTCTTCAGACCCATAGAAAACAGTGAGCAGAGTGACACACCTGATTCATTACAGGTGAGACTCAGAACACGGTTATCTCATGTTCCATTAGGACTTAGACCTTCCTAAAGTTGCTCCTCAGTTTTCTTCCATCTGGTGCTTTCCTCTGGATGGAAAGCTGCAGAATTGTAAGACATTCCCAAGGACAGTTACCTACACGGCACTGGCTGAGCAGTAGGACTTCAAAAGACTAAAAATAACTGTCTTAGTAGTAACTGACCTGAGATCCCCTCAAGAGTCTGAATATTACTTAAAAGGACAGTGAAGGAAGTAGAGCTTAAATGTTTGATTTTCCCCAGCTGAAGTACTTCTGAACCACATTAGAAAGAAAATTGCCAGACATGTTTTAAACAAGCATCCTTTTCAAAAATAAATTTGACAATGAAAGAACATGCTTTCTAAATCTTTTACCTCATCTGCAGCAGTCCTGCAAAGTGGTCATCTGAAACCCTTTTTTTCCACTTTCCACTCCCAAACTAGTGGTCAGAAAGCAAGGTCAGGAATTAAGACTTCTACTTCACAAGACCCAGGCAATGCAGGGGTTGATCTCTGTCCTTCACTTTAGAAAGTGTCCCTGGAGAGAATGACTTCAAATTGTAGTAAGCATCATTATGCTTTTCTTCCTTCATGATTTTTTGTTGTTGTTGTTCCAACCACTACTTTTCCTCTCCTGGGTTATTTCTTGTAGGATATCCTTCCCCAGTGATTTCAGCAACAGGAAAATAGTTCCGGGTGCTTCTACTGAGAAGCATCATTTCATAGGTGCAGATCACTCTGGAAGTGCAGTTTTTACAGCAAGTACAGTAGCAACAGTAGTGTAGAAAAGTCTGCAGTTTTCATAGTCATAACACAGCAAACAGTTCTCTAAAGATCATTCCTGACATAGTGTCCAGTACATAAAAAATAGTTGATGTTAAAGGTTAGTTCATTACCGCTCCAAGCCTGTTAAGATCACACTGCATTTTTGGGGTGGCTACTATAAAGAATTCAAATATTTTCTAGTTAATAAAACTTTCATTTAATAATTTTCTCCACTTAAAAAGGTAACTTACAAAAGAAGTAGAAGTTTTAGAGTAAGGATACTGCTATTTCCATACCGTATAAAACTCAAAGAATTCTATCAGGGCACCAGCCTGCCACAAGGTTACTTGGTTGCAACTAGCAAAGGACAGTTTAAGATCCCATAAGCAAGGAAACACGGGTTTCAACAGCTACCACCACCTGCAGCTTTTCTTTGCCAGAGGGCAAGACTTATTTTTCTAACACAGAAGAAAACCTTAGAGCTACCAGTGCAAAAAAAATCCTCCATCATTCTCAGTTTGTGATAAATAAACATACCTCTTCGTACATTCTTGCCATCACAGTTTTGCTGGTTTCTATTTTTTTCCCACTACAGGGATAGAAAGACCACATTCAGGCTATCCTACAGAATTACTTAAGCTAACATCTTGACTAAGTTTAAGGTTCAAAGACTGAGTAGCACCTTTTATAGTCTCTGAGCAAAGTGCCCCCACCCCTTGTGATAGAGTCACTGTAAAGGTCAGCAAAATCTTTTGGAAGAGGTATTGCAGGAACTTTCTGATGGTTTCTGCATCTCCTGGTTTATTAGATCCAGAAGTGTTTGAGAGCATATTCTTCCTTCTTTCCAAAAGAAATACTCTTTCCAAGTATAATCTTATCATCTGCTAGTCTTGGGTGTTTGGTCTTTACTGGCTTTTTTCCTTGTGCATGATCACTATTTCGTGATTGCACGGATAAGAGTTTTTCTGTAGGTATCTTATGTAATGAAATAAGAAGAGCTTGCAATTGTGTTATCCAAGTGTCCTGTGCTTTCAAGGAGTCCATGGGGTTTTTTTAATTAGAAAATCTGGTCTTAAATATTGGTAACATCTGAAATATGCTTCACTTGACTATGTCTTGCTTTTACAAGCTCTGCACTAAAGGGTTAACATTTATTTTTTAACAGTATGATATAGTAGATGACAGCACGGTTGATGAATTTGAAAAGCAGAGACCCAGCAGAAAACAGAAAAGCTTAGGACTCTTGTGCCAAAAGTTTCTAGCTCGCTATCCAAATTATCCATTGTCAACAGAGAAAACTACCATTTCTTTGGATGAAGTGGCTTCAATTCTTGGTATGTATACCTACAAAACTGGGGTAACTGATCACCTGGGGTAACCTGACAGGTGGGCCTTCCAAACATCATATTCTAACTGACTACATTCAAGATCTGCCTTTCCCAGGATCTGGATGCTCTTCTAATCATACTAAACAAGAGTTGGAAATGCCTTATATTCCTCAGTGTCTTTGTTGTTTGGTAACACTACCATTTTGAAATCTGCTTTCTGACTTTCTGTACTTTTTACTAGACAGATCTTGCTTCCAGCTGTTTACCAACTGTTGCTTTCTTAAATATTCAATTTGTTGGACACAAGGAGTCAGGATTTACAAACCCTCTGAAGGAGGACTTACAGACAACAAATTTTGTCAAAATGAAACGTTTGGGGAAACAATTGCAAACTAACATGTGTAGGAGGTAAATTCTGTTTACTGCCTGACTTCTGAACATGTTTGGCATCTTATCTTCCAAGGTCTCATGGTTCATCAAGGCTACCTTAGCTTTAAATACTGCCTTGTGATGGGGAGGTACTGGGAGAACTGCAAGAGTACCATGAGAAATTGTCTTATATTGAGGTGGTGAGAAGGGATTGAGTAGCCCATTTACTGGTTCTGCTGTTAAGTTTGGATTTAGTTAAAAGATTAATGGAATATCTGCAAGAAGTAATAAAACTTGGGAGAGAGGACTCAGCCAGGCCACATTAATAACAAAAATATTGAAGTCCTTGGAGAGGTTGTTTCTTTGCTAGGAAGGGCTTTACAGAATTGGACTTAAATTAAATAAATCTTGTATACATTTAAAACTTAGGTATTAACAGAAAAGATGTAGCAAAAATGAAATTTGTCTCTTTTGGGAAGAAAAGAAACAGAAGAATGATGTCTTCTGAGACTCTGTTAAGAAAGGCCTTAAAATACCTATTTATCTGCCTTGGTACTGTGAATTGGAAATAGGATAGAATACAGATTAGGTAAATAGTTAGATAAATTACTTTTAAAATTAATTGTTCTTTTAGATTTTGCAGTTACTCCTTTATGTGTTTGCATGAGATGCCCATGCTCCAACCTTGTACAGCTGAACATGAATAGTGCTTCATTCTGTATTGGGAGTGGCATTACCTTGCTTTCCTAAATAATATAAACTTTCTTCTAAAATTTACTGTTGGAAATTTTACCTCCAGGAAGGAGGAAGATTGTGGTTGTCCTTCTCCGTTTGTTTTCCCTTCCTTGCTTGTATCCCCTTGGCTTGTGACCACAAAATTACCCAGCGCTGATGTTGCTGCTCTTAATGTAACAAATGGTGTCTGTGATACAGGTTTTGCTACAAATGTATATTGCTTTGTTCACGGAAGACCTGTGGAAGGCCACAAAGGGGTCTGTACTGCTGGTGTCTGACAGACACCAGGATACGTGTAACACTCTTGTTTTTCTGGATTGTGTTTCACTCCAAGTTCTTCACACACTTGGAAATGCTCATGAATTGTTTCACCTAATATGTGTTTGAGGCTGGTAAGTATTATCCCTATTCTTCAGATGGGTAAACAGCCATCCCACAGTGAAGTTTCAAAACCGTTCCCCTTAACTGGCACTTGCTCTGCTCAGCTGATGTTAATGGTTAGAGGCTTTTTTCGTGCAGATGCTGCCACCAGCATATAGTACACTGTGTTATATATAACAGCCATGCTTCAAACAGCACTGGACACAAGTACTCAGGACAGCGAGCATAGCCACCCACCTGTTCATATTCGGTCCCCAACCTTGCTCACATCAGCAGGCTGAACTCCAGCTGGACATATTTAATAAATTTCCCATAGGTCTTGACCCAGCCAGCACTGATGGTTTGTTTCTGTTTCATTTGGGAACAGCAGGTCTCATTCTACACTGCTTTGCACCTTGAGAAGCTTTTGATGCCCCTTTACTGGGTACTTGTTTAGCAAGTAAAGGTAATTGTGCCACTGTAAATGCAAGTGGACAACTGTGCTCCCACTGGTTCCTGTATGAGGGGCTTTCATCTCTACACTGTGGCAGACCCTTTCCTGCCCTCTGTTACACGCAGGCTTGTATACAGGTACATGTGTGAATTTTGAAGCTCTCTGTCAGGAAGGGCCGAAGTGCTCTGAAAACCCTGGGGCACTCTGGGTAGGTCTGAGTGAATGGGGCTGGCAGACTGCAGTCTGCAAACCCTAAACACAGTGTGGGTTCTTCCTTAGGCTGAAGCCATGGCTGGTCTAGATGTTAAGAAAATGGACAAAGAGCAGCGTACCATGAAGCTGGCCGCACATAAGTCAGATTTTCAGTGTGCAAATACAGATGTATCTAATGGAATGTGCCCATGTGAACAATGACAATGTCTGTTAGAGAACAACCCATTCTCTGCTTCTGTTGAACTAAGATGAGCATCTATGTCTTTTTTATCTGTTCCCCCCCACTTCCCAAACAGGAGTTGAACGGAGAAGAATTTACGATATCGTGAACGTCCTGGAGTCATTGCACTTGGTCAGCCGTGTGGCCAAGAACCAGTACTGCTGGCATGGCCGGCATAACCTCAGCCAAACTCTGAAAATGCTTCAGGAAGCAGGAGAGCTGCAGTATGGAGAGCTGTTGACCTCCCAGCACAAGGAGCAGGAGTTAGAGTACAAATTTGGAGAACAGAAAAAGGAAACAATTCCAGATTCTCAAGACAGATCATTACTGGAGTTTTCAGAACCAGATTGCATCTCTGGTAAGATAATTACTAGATGTATGATGATACACAGACACAAGTCTCTTCCTCCAGTTTACTATGTCA
This sequence comes from Corvus cornix cornix, assembly GCF_000738735.6. NCBI lineage: Eukaryota > Metazoa > Chordata > Aves > Passeriformes > Corvidae > Corvus > Corvus cornix. Next base: position 37,453,234 of record NC_047057.1, on the reverse strand, counting down.
CTTTTCCTCTTGCTTTGCTTTTAAATTAAATAATAGAAAGTTATCCTTTCCAAAAAGGTGCTGAATTCACCATGGAGGGTACAGAATTCTTCCTTCTATTCTGTTCCTAACGTAGGTCTCAAGACAGATTTTTCCTTCTGTCCTACAGACAGGCAGGAAGTTGTGCTGGACAATCCAGTTCTTTCCCCACCTGTATCTGACAGTAAATGCTTTATCCTGACAGAAAGCACCATCTTCATTTGTCCACTGTTTGCATGCTGCCCATGTAACACATAATGTTTTTAAGTTACAAAGTCCATTAGAGTCACAAAATTATAGTGGCACAAAACAGTGTAACCTAACATAGAATCAGCTCTGGAATTTCACTTTCTAAAAGCTATTTCTGCAAGTTTGAATTTTTATTGCCCTTTGAAGAGAGACTCCTGTCTGCATTACTCAGTTATTTGCTGCCTTTCAATAAATTTCTGCTTTCTGACAAGGAAATATTTACTCCTTTTGTGTGTGAGAAACCTACTTATTAGTTTTCTGGCTGTGATGGATGACATATGCTAAGAGGCTTGGGTATTATTTGTAACACAGCATCTGCAAACAGCAGAAAGGACAAGTCATTGCGGATTATGAGCCAAAAGTTTGTCATGCTGTTCCTTGTCTCCAAGACCAAGATAGTCACTCTGGACATCGCAGCAAAGATACTGATAGAAGAAACCCAGGATACAGTGGACCACAGCAAATTTAAAAGTAAGATGGCTAATGAGAGGCAAGTCAAGCAGTCAGTGAGTACAGAAAACAGGGCATGTTTGGTCTGACACCAAACAGACACCAGTAGGTAACAGCAACTGCAATTCATGAATCTTTTCCTGGAATATGGTCTGGGGTTTTTTTCATTGCGAATGCCTATTTGTGGAAACAGAGCTTGGTGTGGGGAAGAGACACTTTGACAGTTATCTCCCAAGTTTAGCTTCAGAATAAAGAAGCACATTTTTATGTTGTTGTTGTTGTTGAATTTTGTTTAAACCCTGTTTCCTGTACTGCTCTGAATGGTGTTTCAGAAATGAAACATATTGTTTATTTTAATTGAATTAATTCTCTCTTTGCAGAAATATGTTCCTTCTCCTTTTTACCCCAGAAATCTTTTACAGCTGGATGGCAGAGTTTGCTTTCAGTTAGTGAGGATTAGAACTTCAATCCCTTGGAGAACATGGGAAAACTCAGCATTAGTAAATAAGTCTTCTAAGATAAAGACTTTTAAGCCTTTAAAGTGCTTTTAAAATAAAGTACTTGCACTTCAATCTTAAAATTCTACCCCAAATATAAGAAGAAACATGAGGAGTTTAGCTGGACAATATGTGGGTATCATAGTGAGCTCAAAGATGTTATTTGCTAGAGCCACAGAGATTTTTCTGAGTGTGTTACATTTTTAAAAATTATGGATATGTGTCCTCTTGTGATCAGCTGTGCACTCCTGTGCCTCTTGCCCCCAACTTCTCTTTACCCATGTGGAGGTAGTTGCCTTTTCTGGTCAAGTTGATGATGTAATCACTCCCTAAGCTATTTCATCAAAATGAGGGCGATGAGTTTAAACCTGAGCAGCTAAGATATGAAGCACCTGTGACAGTCAGGTGGGAGCTGGCCTGGCAGGCTTCATAGGAGGTAGCCTAAGTCCAGCTTGATTTGATTTTGCTCACCTCATCTATGAAAGATGTGGTGATAGTCTGAAATGAAATAAGCACATAAATGTGTCTTGTATGCGTTGTAAAGCTGACTCTTTTATCTACTCCTGCCTTTTCTTGTTAGCAAAGGTACGAAGGCTGTATGATATTGCCAATGTTCTCACCAGCCTAGGCTTGATCAAGAAAGTTCATGTCACGGAGGAACGAGGACGCAAACCAGCTTTCAAGTGGATCGGGCCTGTGGAATTCCCTGGAAAGACTGGTAACTTGTGTAGTTTGTATTTTTCTTTTTGCTTTGATAGTCCCTTCCCAAGTGGTAAAATGTTGCTTTCTGTGTGTAAAGAATGGCTCAGCATTCAACATGTACCCTGTGATTATTAACTGCTGCCAGCTCAACATTTGCCCTTGCTAGACTTTGCGCCCAAGGTCTGGATCTGTGGAAGGATGTTGAGGGATGCTGTGTCTTATAGGTATTTTTGCACTGACTTAGATAACTGTATGCATAACTGTATCAATTGTAGAGCAATGGCAGATAGCACTGATATCTTTAAATCTGGGTCCACAGCTGTTCTGGGTTGCAAAATCTCAAGTAATTCAGTAATAATTATACAGTGAATTATTTTCTTTGTAAGGGGGCGTACCAAGTTGATCAGGACTGTTTCTTGCACATGGCTCCTTTTACAAAAACTTTGTCTGCAAAGAATGAGGTGGTGGGACAGAGGATCTTGTAAGTTCATGCTTCTTGGCCAGATAGGCTCCCTTTGGCTTGGATATTTGTGTCAGGACAGTGCCAGGAACAAGTGAAAGTGAAGGATAATGTAAACACGATCTTAGTGCCCTTTCTCCTCCTGACTAGCACACTAGAATGTAGTCCCTTCTGCAGCTGCTATGGAATGGATAGGAGGGAAGCCCTTGCCTTGTCTGCTGGTGCTTACTGAGTTCTAGGCTTGTTTCAGTCTTGTGGGGGTTGAGATAATACAGAGGTTGCCTCTTCCCTTAATGCCAAGTTTGGTAATATGGCAGAAGCCTAAATGATGAGCTGTGTTGACTGAAGGACTGCTGTACAAAATTGTGTCCCTACAGATGAGCTGAGAGGGCACAGCCCAACATCAGATCCTCTGCCAGGGACACAGAGAGAAGCCTGTGCCCGGTACCAGACCAGTGCTGCTGAAAAGCAAAGGTTTACACGTCATGCTTCATTTAACAGTGCACAGCCTTGTGAAGCAGCCAGAAGGAAGGTCAGTTCTGAGCCTAACAGCCCACGTCAAGAGAGGCAAGGTAACTACTAATGAAGCATGTTCTTTTCTATCCCACTGGACCTGCCCAAATGAGGGCATGCACCAATTTAAGGCACTTGATTGGGTGAATCAGCATAGTTAAGTATGTGAATTACTCTTGGGAGGTGCCTATATTTCTACTGTCCATGTGATAATGAAATTTCTGGTTTAAAATCTCCAGTCAAATCCCTAAAGTTACATGAGGTGAATCTGGGCCATACTGCAATTGAATCTGCAGTTTGTTTTCTGCAGTTAAATGTTTCTGTTCTGTACTAACTGCAACTATACTACAGTTTTATCTGTGAAAACTTGATAGAGAAAGATTATTTAGCCACAAAATGCTTGCTTTATTTTATGGTTCCTAATATAGTGAAATTTACTGTAACAATCTAATGGACAGTTGTTAAAAAAGACAAAGTAATTACAGGGCTTTTCACAGTTCCCTCTTATAGGAAATGATGATGTTGAACCCCTCTCCAGTGGGACTGAGACTTCTGAGTGTCTTGCAGGTTCTGGCTCTAGGCAATTAGTGGATGTTATAAAAATGTGTCAGGACTGAAAAATTATAGCTATTATTTTATATGGCCGGTATCAAAATATGCTTGGTAAACCTGTCTGTGATTAATTGAATGCCTCTTTGTTCTTTCAGTTTGCACTGTGAATTCAGATGAAAATTGTTCCAAAATGATAAATCTAGCAGCTGTCTGCAGGCAGAAGATAGAGGAAGATACTGGGTAGGTTGGTCTTAACTCTTGTCCAGTTTCAGCTTTGTGCTTGTCATGTTTATTTTAAGGATAGATTCCATTGATGATAAAAAAATTGCAATAAAGTCTCATTATTACAATTTTAATACTGATAGATGTCAGCATGGCTTTTTTTTTTTTTATGGTCATTTTACACCCACCTGTGCTTGTTACCAGTGTTGGTGTTTTGCTTCAGTAGTTCTTTCTGTCATATGTGTTTATATAGGTCATTCCTGCATCCTTTGACCTATTGTCTGGGTAAGCTGAGCAAATTATTCCATGGAAGGGTGTCTCTGTCTCTCATCGGTCTTCTCTACACCCATCCCAATTTGAATTCATTTGTGAATGATTGACTAGTCAAGTGCGGCCAAAAGCATTATTGTTCCACCAAAAACCTGACTGCTTCTGTGTAATTAGAAATGAAAAAAAGTGACCCTTCTTGTAAACTGTGTAAAAACTGTGGTTTTGGGGTGGAATTTTTCTGCATTTGTGTCCAAATATGTATCTCTTTGCTGGTAAGGATAAAAGAGGGGTTTAATTTTGGAATAAATGTTTTTCCTCTTTTCATTACTGTTTGAGTTTTTTTGTTGTTTTTTTTTGTAGGAATAAAGCTTGTGACACTGAAACGATACTAAATTCATCAAAGAACTCCAACACAACCTTAGCTTTCTCCCTTCTTCCGGTTCCTGGGGACTCTGATTTTTGTGTTAACCCTTTGCCTCAGGCAGTTTTCCCTGTGGTTCAGGCAGATGTGCCAAGCTTCTCGCTACCAATTGGCATCAGCGGCCAGGCTTCACACCCTTCCACACCAGCAGCCTCCAAAACAGGAAATGGAAAACCTACCTTGGTCCCCAACCAACCCTTCCTGTGCTTCCCATCTTCATCCCTTTTCATGTTGTGCGGTGGTCTTCAGGAAAATAATTTGAGCGAGACCCTGCCCACTTCAGGAGATGTGGGAAACAGGAGTGCAGAAGCTCAGGCTGCCGTACCTCCTGTTGGCTGCCAAAAACGCAGCTCCCACAAGTGCTCATCACCCTCTGCACCTGTAGATGATGAAGAGCCAGCTGCTAAAAAACAGACATTGGAGCAGAGTGATCTCCCCCTCTCACTTGTAGTACCCAAGGTAAAGTGAGTTGCATTATCACTTAGGCTTTCTCATAGTAAGGAAAGGCTTTTGCCTAAGACAGTGTTTCCAGGAGGGAAAATTTAGTACACTGCTTTTGAGAGACACAAATGCTGCCTCCCACATGTTAATAAAATTGTAAGTGGGCTGTGTCAGTAAGTATAGCATTAACTGGGAGATGTTTTCACACTACCAGGGGAAAATGGACTTGGATTGCTTTGCATAGTGATGTGATGCTCAGCTGTTCTTTGGAGTTAGTGTTGTAATCATTGTCTTCAGCAAAACAATTGGTCAGAGGGGAAGAAATCAATGTAATTATTACTCCTCACCTTCCCCTGTTAGCTTGGGCTTTCCCAGGCAGCAGCAGCATTGCTTACTTCACTGAGCTATAGCAGATGTGATTTGTTCTTTCCCCCTACTCTCCAGCCTGAGTCCCTCTCTCTGAAGCCCAGTGTTGCCCACAGCAGGCTGGTGAGAGAAAGATGATGAAGTTGATGTGTAGCTATCTCAGAATTCTCTTAAATACTGACAGTAGGGGTCAGGCTCAAGGCCATATCATATAAGCCATTTGAATATTGAGTATAAACAATTTGAAACAAGTGCTTTTCCTTATCAATAGAAAAGTAATCCCAGAGGTCAGGTATTTCTTACGTAGTGTCTCCAACAGCAAAGGGCACAGGGTTTAGGCATCACTCATATGGCTCTTCAGACCCTCAACCAAAATTTTTAACTTGGTGATTTGCTAATCAGGTTTGTGTTGCTCCTTTGCACAGATGCCTGAGAGGTA